>NC_053428.1:18633322-19833322 GCF_007990345.1 Gossypium hirsutum | reverse complement strand
TAAATTATGTAATTAAAGCTTAATGAGTCTAGTTTCTTATAAAAGAAACCATGTAAGAAAAAGAATTTCCAATAATAAGATATTTGAAGTGATGTGGGACAGGGTCAAAATGACTTCTAGATCCCCTGTTCTGTTTTTATAAAATCATTATAAATTGTACAAAAATGGTTATAAGATGAAGTTTATATGATTAAACTCCTTAATGAGTATAGTTTCAAATGAAATAAACGAGAACATATTTTGAATTCTGTACAATGAGAATTTTGATTCTTAGTGAAGAGTGGTCAGATTAGTCAAACAGTGAAACAAGGGAAAATTTAAGTAAAATCTGGTATTGATTTGCTAAACCAAAAATTCTTAAAATTTAATGGATAAAATATATATGAGTCTATTTTCAGGAAAAATTAACGGCACTTGATTTGGAGTTTCGTAGCTCCAGTTATAAATGATTTAGTGACTGTTGCTCAGGAAGACAGCTTGCAGTGAAATTATGATTATGTGGTAAACATTGACAAAAATTTGTTAATGAGTTGCTTATTGATTTCTTATAAGCTTACTATGATCAGTAAGTGTGAAAGTCGAATATATATATATTATATTTATAAAGTGATGCTTGAATAGTCGAATAATGACTAGTTTAAAATCTTTGAATTTAAGCTCAAGAGCATAGAGGGACAAATTCGGATAAGGGAAAAGAGAAAGTAATCGAATAGCCGTTGTAATCGTTCGGCAACATTCGAGGTAAGTTCTTAAGTGTTTAAGCTTGATTCCTTTTTATATGCCTAAAAGTTAAATTAATATGGCAAAGAGAATGTAAATTTTATTTAGTTAATGTGCCGAATATGTAATGATTTAAGGCTATAACCCGATTATGGCTATTATGCTTAAGTTGAGTTGGATTTGGAAATTTGATGCACTAAATGAGTGTTACAATGAGTAAACTATGTCGTATATGTGTTGGTAGAGATATCACGATTTGTGATTATTAAATATCTAAAGGAAACCATGATGTGTATAAAATTATTATTATTAGTCCTTTGTGGTAGCCAAATATGGCTTGGCACTAAAGTGATTAAATGTGAACTTCGATGAGGTAAACTATTAAAAGTGTGGTGCTTTAAGACTATGGGCTAATACGATATGTGGATTCGTTCCGTAAAGTAAATTATTCAGGTACGAATAACCTAATTAAGTATATGTGAATTAAATGAATTTGATGATTGATGTGAATCGAATATATAAGAAATGGTTTCATGTTTATGTTCAACTATGAGACCTTGTGTTAAATCGACAATCGATTTCGTTCAATACATTAAGTTGGTCAGGTATGCGATACGTACTTATGCATGTTAAATCGATTGGAATTGAATCATGAATGTGAATTGAGAAGCATAGGTAAAAATGCCTATGTCATATATGTGAGTAAGGGTAAAACCATCGTAAATTATCGATAAGGATGGGCTATGTGCGGAACCAACTTATAATTGCTAATTTGAAAGGTTATGTGCGGATCGGTGAGCAATATGTATATATTAGGTGAATTGTGACCTTTTGGTTCTACTTGAATTAAGTTGTGCGATAAATAATTTATGTATATGACTTATAGTCGAATGGTCACTATGGGTTAAGTTTGAGTGGTGAAATAGATATGTGATATTTATGTATGACTTTTGAACCGAAATGTAAATGATGGTGTTCATATGGAGCTTATATCCAAATGTAGCAAATGACTACTAATGTGATATGTTGAATGAGATGTGTTAATATATGATTAAATATGCATGATATTTGATGTGTATCCGGGCTTAAAGACCCGCAGGCTATATGCTGGAATTATATCCGGGTTAAATCCCACAGGCTTTGTGCTGGTAATATATCCGGGTTAAATCCCGTAGGCTTCGTGCTGGTATTATATCTGGGTTAAATCCCGCAGGCCTAGTGCTGGTATTATATCTGAGTTTAAAGTCCCGTAGGCTTCGTGCTGGTGTTATGTTTGGGTTTTATACCTCGCAGGCCAAGTGTTAGTGAATTTGATAAAGTATATGACTACGAGATCCTATGCTAAGATGATAAATTGAACTCGTATTACACATTAAGTGATTCAGGTATGTGATATATATATTATATGTGAGATTGATCTGACGGGAATTAAGAATGTGTAATGAGAAGCATATGAAAAGCTGTTGTAAATTCATATGTATATTTGTATATGTGTGCATTTAGTTATTATGCAAAGTTACAAGATAGTTTTCGATATGCTATTTAACTATGAAAGTTGAAAGTAAGTGTGGGTAAGAAATGATACACTAGTGAAATTTGAAAGAATTAAAGTTAATCCGGAAGCTTGTAAATACTATGTTTATATGAATTTGAGTATAAACGGAGTAAAATGATATGTGTTTATGCATAATCAGCCAAATAGTATTGTACTCAGAAAGTGTTATGTGATTTCGAACATTTGGTTTGTTTCTAAGTTCAACTGTTTAAATTGCTTAAGACTTACTAAGCTTATGAAAGCTTACTTTGAATGTTATGTTTCTCTGTTTATTTTTGTAGATCGTTGACTCTTACTATTAGCTTGGGGATCGTCAACACTTCGTCGCACTATCTACTATTGTAGTAATCATGTGATTTGGACTTAGCTTATGGCATGTATAGGATAGACTATAAATAGAATGATATTTTGACTATTGTATATAAGCCATGCGAATATGACATCTTATTGAAGTTTACTTTTATAAGTTTTAAATTCGATCTTTGTTTGTGTCTATTAGTTATATAAATAAATAATCTTTTATTTAAGAAAAGGTTTAAAATTTTACTGTTCTGATCTGATTCCTAATTTCTGGTAACGTCTCGTCCTATTCCGGTGACGGTTATGGGATAAGGGTGTTACAATATTATCCCATGATTATTATTTTTCTTTTGATTTACAAAATGTTACTTTATGGTTTTCGGTTCTTTAAAATAAATTATTCCATTTTATTTCAAATAAAATCAATGCGTTTTGAGATAATTTACAATCATTTATTTAAATTTTTTGTTAAAAACAAGGCAATGTTCAATATTTGGAAATTCGAGAAATCGTGCCCTACCGTGCTGGGTTTCGATTTTTCGTTGGACTAAATATCTAGATATCCTTTTATAATTTTTAACCTAAGAGCTTTTGGAGGTCAAAAATCAATTGTGTTCTTAAAGGTATGAAAAATTGTGTCCAATCGTGCTAGATGTGATGCTACATACCTTTGAAACGAGAGAATTTTGATGACCAACTTGAACCACTCAAACATTTTACAAGGAACCATATTTCAAAATATTTTTAAATCTTAGACATAAGGACAATACTTAATCAATTTGGTACCAATTTTGGGCGTAGTAAGGGTGCTAATCCTTCCTCATATGTAACGAATCCCGAACCCCTTTTTTTAAAATTTACGTCAGCCAAAATTGATTTAAATGGAATAAAATGTTTTATTAGGTGATCCAATCACACCTAAGCAAAAGGATTGGTGGCGATTCCACACTTTGTTTTAAAAGTCGATCCCCGTTTTTTTCAAATATAAAAAAATGGTTTCGACAATTGCCATGGTCCAACCATGGTCTTATCAGTTAATTCATCACTTGCATAAGACGATTGTACTCAATCCTGCGATGTACTTGTTTGAACATTTAGTTTTCTTTTCAAAAGTCAACAATAAATATGAATAATTCCATCATAACATTCATCAATCAAATAAATAAACATTAATTGTTTAACTATACGAACTTACCTCAAACTCAAACGGAGAATATGACCGTTTAGTCCACGACTTTATCTTTTCCCTGATTTAATTCTGAAGGTTACTTATCTTGACCTATATAATCAAATTTAACTAATTTAATTCACTTTCTATTCAATTCAATCTAAATTTCATGTTATGGCAAAATTACCATTTTCCCCTATACTTTTGACCTTTTTACAATTTAGTTCCTAGGCTCGTAAAATGAAATTCATGCCATTTCTTCCCTATACAAGCCTAGCCGAATTTTATAAAATCCCATAGCAGCCCATAAAATTCACAATTTCACACATTTAACAGAACATTTTCACATTTCTCACTTTAACCCCTATTTGACAATTTCATCAAAAGTCCCTTAACAAAAGTTGTTTAATTAACAACAAGGACTCATATTCTTCCATTAAACTTCAAAAATCTATTATACACATCAATGGAAAATCTCAAACAATTCAATAGTTTTTGCAATTTAATCTCCTAGTTAGCTAGCTTAAGCCACAATGATCCCGAAAACATAAAAATCAACAAAAACGGGATGAGTTTTCACTTACATGCAAAGGAAAAAGCTTGAGCAAAAATTTCTCCTCTCTAATGGTGATATTCAGCTAGCACAAAGAGAATGGAAGAAAGATGATAGCTTATTTTAAATTTTTATAGCTATTTAACACCTTACTTAACTTAACTTTAAAAATTAGTGGTCTAATTTCCACAAAAGGACCTCCACTTTAAATTTCTATAGCTATTTAACACCTTTAGCAAATAGAACACTTTGCACTTTATGCAATTTAGTTTTTTTTTCACAAATTGAGCATATAAACGATAAAATTTCTTAACAAAATTTTTATACCATAATTCTAACATGCCGTAGACCACCAAATAATATTAAAATAAATTTTATGATATCAATTTTTTGTCTCAAAACCACTATTCTGATTCCACTAAGAATTGGCCGTTACAACGATGAATTTTGTCTCTGGCTTACCTGTAACTCCGGGCCTTTTTATGAAAATAACCTTTTAATTTTAATTATGTACCAAAATGACCCACTTTTTTAATTAAACACCAAAATGACCTGAAATCAACAGTAAAAATGGGTGGAGCCAAATTAAATGGCACCACCAGCTTGCCACGTCAGCAGAGACCATAAAAAATTAATTTTTTGGTGGAGCCATGTAGAATGGCGCTACTTGTATAAATACTAGGAAAATACTGAAATTTTTTAAAACATAGGAGGACTTAAAAAAATTACCCATTTTTCTGGTGGAGCCAAAGTAAATGGCGCCACCAGTCTGCCCATGTCAGCATTTTTTTTACTTTTTAACTCTTTTACCTTTTTTTGTCTTTATTTATTTATTTTATTTATTATTATTAATTTTAAAATTTTTGAAATATATATTTAAAATATTTTATTAATATATATATTTTAAATTTTAAATATATATTTTGAAATTACTTTTTAAAATTTTAAATATTATTTTTTTAATATTTAAATATTTTAAACTTTCAAATTTGTTATTAGTTTTATAATGATTTAAATATTATTTAATTTGTTTTATAATATTTTAAATTATGATTTTTAAATTATTTTTAAAGATATTCGGCTTTTTAATAAAAATAACCCAAAAAATTTAATTAATTACCAAAATGACCCATTTTTTTAATTTGGCTCCACCAACTTTTACTGTAGATTTCAGGTCACTTTCGTGTTTAATTAAAAAATTAATTATTTTGATAATGAATTAAATTTTGTGTTATTTTTATAAAAAAGTCTAGATATTCAAACTATTTTTTAAATTCTATTTAAAAGTTAAAAAATAATATTTTAATTAAAAAAATGAAATTTGATTAATTAGAAAATAAAAAAGATTTGTTAAAAAAAGATTTATTTGTTAAAAAATAAAATTATTTAAAAATATATATATTAAAAAGTAAAAATTTAAATTAAAAGTTAAAACTATATATTATAAAATCACACCATGTCAGTGATGTGACAACACATAAAATTAAATATTAAATAAAGAAAATCAATCTTATATAATGGGGTTTATTTATTTATTTATTTTTTGTTATTAATTTTGAAAAAATTAAAATGTATATTTGAAATGTTTTATAATATATATATATATATGTATATATATATATTTTAAATTTTAAATATTATTTTAAATTATTTTTAAAATTTTAAATATTATTTTTTAAACATTAAATATATATTTTTAATTTTTTTACTTTTTTTTAAACTTTTGTCATTTCTCTGACATTTTTTTTATTTTTTTCTTTATCTTTATTTATTTTATTTTATTTTATTTTCTTATTATTAATTTTAAAAAACTTGAAATGTATATTTGAAATGTTTTATAATAAATATTTTTTAAGTTTTAAATATATATATTTAAAATTATTTTTCTAAATTTTAAATATTACTTTTAAATCATTGTTTAAAAATTTAAATATTATTTTTTAAATATTAAAAATATTTAATAATATAAAACATTTAAATATTTTAAAGATATGACCTTTTAAATTTATTATTAGTTTTATAATATTTTAAATGTATATTTTAATTTGTTTTATAATTTTTTTAATTATGATTTTTAAATTATTTTAAATTATGATTTTGAAATAATTTAAAATATATTATTTTTAAAGATATGACATTTCAAATTTATTATTTGTTTTATAATATTTTAAATTTATATTTTAAATTTTTTTAAATTTTAAATATAATTTTTATAAATTATTAAATTTAAATTTAATTTTAAAGATATTCAAACGTTTTTTAAATTAAATTTAAAATTGTAAGAATTAATATTTTATTTGGTGGAGCCATTTAGAATGGCTCAATCACTTTTTAGTGTACTTTTTTTTATATTTTTTTAATATAATAATATAATATTTAATATTTTATTTTGGTGGAGCCATTCTTTATGGCTCTATCTCTTGGTTCTCTACCATATATATAATGGTGAAATTTTTGTGTTAAGTAGGAGAGTTAAAAAAATTTATTCAAGATGAATAATGAGGTGTTTTTGGTGTATGTTATTTTTGAAGGTGAAATTATAGAAGGTAATGTTGGTTGTGTATTTCAAGGTCGGCAAAGAGTAGGTTTGTGATTCAAAAAAATATGGAGCTAGCAGAAATGAAAAGGAAAATCAGTGCGAAAATAGCTATCCGTTGTGGAAGGGCGATGTCCAAATTATTTTACAAGTTTTCAGTCTCTACAGATCCGTTCAAATTTTGTGAGATGCAGCTGTTAGATGATGAAGACTTAGGCACTATGATGGAAATATGGTGGCCGGCTGGGAGTGAGAACCCACAACCAGTTGAATTATTTGCCGAGTTAGAAGACTTAGAGCCTGTTGTGAATGTTAGTCCAGTAAGTCAACATCGCGAATTTGACTTTGATCTTAATGTTGGATGGACAGACCAATTAGAATATGAAGGGACATCACAGATGCCCAAAAATTCTAATTATGGTGGGAGTTCGTATAACAACCTTACCTCTGGTCCCCGTTTACAAATACATCCAGAGGTAATAATAAGCACAGAGGCAAATGTCAGAGAAATAACCAATAATAATGAAGATTTTGATCAAGACGTTGAAGATTTTACTGACCCCGATGTTGATGAGGTTTCAGACGACATCGATGATGAAGGCCTAGAAGAGGTTGAAGATGTTTATGCCCCTTCATTCAGTAACCCAAGTTGTGGCATTATTTTACGAAATGAACCTGGGGGTGACATGTTGAACGTAGATCCAAATGCAACGCATGCACCCGAGTTTCCTGAGTACGTTGATATAGTACCTGCTCATAGATTGGCGATAAATTCACAGTTCGAGGAGTTATTCGTTGGGAAATAGTTTGAGAACAAAGCAGACTGTGTGTTTGCCATCAAACAATACAGTATGAAGTTGTCGATTGATTACAAGGTTGTCAAATCTACACCGACATTATATGTTGGGGAATGTTGGAGAGTCGGCGATGGTTGTGGTTGGCGAGTTCAAGATGCATTTATACAGATGACTCAATAGTGGCTAATATGAAAATTAGAAGGGTGTCATACATATAGTGTCGCACGTATGTCTCAAGACCACTGGAAATTGGATGCCAAAAGTATTTGCAACTGCATCATGCCACTAGTGAAAGATAATCCAATCATTCCTGTGTCAACATTGATTGCAGACATGCAAGCTCGATTTCAGTACAGAGTTTCATATAGGAAAGCGTGGTTGGCGAAACAAATGGCTATACAACAATTGTACGGTGATTGGGATGAGTCATACAATGAACTTCAGGGTTGGATTTCAGCGATGGTGGAGTACATCCCAGGAACTATTTGCAAACGTTGCCTTATAGAGGCCCTAATGGAAAATTGGAACTGGGGAGAAGAGTTTTTCATCGACTGTTCTGGACTTTCGATCCATGCGTTAGAGCCTTCCCCCACTGCAAACCGCTAGTGCAAGTTGATGGAACATGGCTTTATGGAAAATACACGCAGATACTTCTGATTGCGGTTGGACAAGACGGTAACGGAAATGTACTACCAATCGCTTTTGCCATCGTGGGGTCTGAAAACTCTGAATCGTGAGCGTATTTCATTCAAAACTTACGGAGACATGTTGTCAGGGAAGACAACATTTGCATTATCTTCGACAGATCGAAGGGTCTTGTTGCTGCGATTCGACAATCTGAGGTTCCATGGAGGTCCGTCTATTGTATTCGTCACACCGCTGTCAACTTCCACAATCAGTACAAGAATAAAGATTGGTGCAAACGAATTGTGAACATGGGTAAAAATAACTTTTTTAAATTCGTATTTCTAATTATTTTGAGTCCATTTCCTAAATCAAATTGTAACATAACTTAAAATTGGAATACATACGTAGGATACGAGCTGGAAGCACACCGTTTCAGACATAAGTTGGCGAGGTTAGAGACTAATATGGCGGGGTCCAATCCTCCTCTCAGACAATGGTTAGGTAGCATGGAGCCGTGCCAGTGGGCTCAATGTTTTGACGAGGGGTGCCGGTATGGTCAAATGACAACTAACCTCGTTGAGGCCATTAACTCTGTCTTGAGGCGTACGCGTCACTTGCCAATTTCAGCAGTTTTTTCAGCAACATTTTATAGGCTAGCAACCTTAATGCAAAATGGGGTTGAAACAAGCAAAACAGTTAAAGGCAGGACATGTGTACGTCGAAAAAATTAGGGATGCCATGAAAGAGAATGCTGAAAGGGCTAGGTTGATGAATGCAGAACTATATTCCTGAAATTTGGAAACTTTTCGAGTGACAGAGTATATGGTCGCCGGTCGGGGATCCCGCCACAGTCCTACGGAGTTGATCTCCGAAATAGGTGATGTGAGTACGGGATGTTCCAAACACTACGTTATCCGTGTGCACATGTGGTTGCAGCGTGTGCTACCTACAGTTTGAATGCTGAACAATATATCGACGATGTGTACACACTTGAACGTACGTTGTGTATTTGGGGTAACGAGTTCCTCGTATTAAGGGATGTATCAACATTGGAATTGCAACCGCCTGTGTTCGAGATGTTGCCAAATCAGTCACTACGTAGGAGAATCAAAGGTAGACCAACAACAACGAGGATCCAGAACGACATGGATATAAGAGAACAAGTCGATCCAAAACGTTGCACCATATGTAAAACAGTTGGCCACAATTGAAACAAATGTCCCCATAGAAATGTCTACACTGGTCAATCTTCACAGTCTAAAAGAAATTAAATGTTGTACCTGATGTTTACATTTTATGATCTCTGAGAAATAAAGTTTGTATTATTTAGTGTTAAGTTTTTACTTAAACAATTTCAAACAATTTATTTCACCTTTCGTAATAAACTGCTCATCAGCGTCACAGTCGCTAAAAAAATCATATCTCGAGTTACGAAACTCAAAATTTAAATCCATAAATTTTTCCTGAAACTAGACTCATATATCTATTTACTAATTTTTTTCCAGAATTTTTGGTCAAGCCAATTAGTACAGTTTATTAGTTAAAGTTTCCCTTGTTTCAGTATTTGACTACTTTGACCTCTGTTTACTACGAATAACTTTTCTCTCTATACAGAATTCAGATTACTATGTTGTTTGTTTTTCTTAAAAGTAAAATAGAAATCTGTACATATAAATTATGACTCGTAATTATTTTTGTACAATTTTTAGTAAATTTCTAAATTCAGAACAGGGGATTCAGAAATCTCTCTGACCCTATTCTACTAAAACTCAAATATCTTATAAAATACAACTCATTTACCTGTTATGATTCTTCCATATGAAAATAGGCTCAACAAGCTTCAATTTCATATTTTATTCACCATTTAATTCTGTTTCTACTATTTTTACTTATTTTTCAAACTCAAGTTATTGTTGCTGTATGATACTATTTTACAACTTATTCAATTTAGTACCTAATTTCAAATTAAGCACTTTATGCATAGAATTTCTTCATGAAATTTTCACACAATCATGCAATCATATAAAAAAAAGACTAATATATAAGTTGTGGAACCCTAAACGAATACAAGAAATATTACATAACACTTGAAATTTACATGTTATTACCAAACTTATCAAATGATATCGGTGGTTGCTCTGGGTGAAATGAACTCGAACCGCCTATGTCTGGGTGATACGAACTTGAACTGCCTATGCCCGGGTGATATGAACTTGAACCGGCAATGTCCAAGTGATATGAACTGCTCTGCGACTCATCACAAAAAACGTCAACCCATTGGTCCGATGTGTTCAAAGGTTAGTCCTCCGAGTTGGGCTCCACCATATGTTGATCCTCTAGCTCCCCCATAGGTTGATTTCCACGTCCGTAGCCATGACCCAGTACTATCATAAGTTGTCCACCATATAAATAAACATGCCATCGACTCATGTACCACTGCATATATTCAGTCGAGGGACTAAAGTCAAACATGCACGAGTGCATCTCAGGTCGTCTGTCGTACCGGGCATTTCATAGTGCTACAAAATATTGATGTTCCACGCTCCAATCTGTTGTATGTTTCTCCCTCATGGTCTTACCATGGACTTCATTAATTGTTTTGGCTCGACCGGCATAAATTGTCTACACCCAAATTGTCGCTTAACTCGATCACCATTGTACCACTCAACGGTTGAAAAGTTAAGCGCCGGTGTGTTAATGCACCACATATGGGCTTCAGCATGAACCCACTGAGGATTAATGGTTGCAATGTTCAGTGCAGAATATGGAATCCACAAGAACTACACAATATAACATAATGAGTCAAGTCATATCACATACTACAAGTGGATAAGTTAAATCAACGTTACTTAAACCATATAAATATATATTACTTTCTCTCCGGCATACTCTTCTATCATTTGACGGATTAATGTTTGGCTTGCACCAATTCCCTGAGACGTGGCCCATCTGAAATTGAAACAAAACGTTATGTTAAACCCACAGTTATGAGTCGTTAAATGTTAAGTATAATTTTGTTTTTACCTATTTATAAGTGGCCACGAATATGGTTGGTGCCTAACAGCCGCTAGAAATGGCATCCTGTATAAAGCCCAAGATTGTAGCAGAACCAAACAACCAGCCATGTTACTAGCACCATGTTTTGTTACTTGGCAAAGCTCATAGTACAATGCGGCCAACACTGCCGATCCCCAACTGTAACTACCAGCATGAGAAAAATCCTCCAATAGAGGCAAGTACTTTAAGTGGACCCTATTAGACGTGTTGTTTGGCATAAGTACCCCCCCAATCAACTGCATAATATAGGCTCACGCAGCACACATCAACTTGTACTCAGTGGCAGTGCTTGATAACTCCTTAAAATTAGCTCTCAACCATGCCAATGTCAAGCATGTGAAATTCCTTTCCCCATTATTAGGGGACCGTCCAAGCAATCTGTGACATAGTACTGAAGGTTCCAACACATTGCTTCGACCCGTGACCACAACACCGTCAACTCGTAACCCAAGTTGCATAATGACGTCTTCTAATGTGATAGTGCACTCCCCGCACAGCATAATGAAGGTGTGGGTCTCCGTACACCACCGCTCAACCAAGGCGGATATTAAGTTCGCCCTCAGGTCAAACCTCCGGATTAATGCAACGTCCCCAAATCCCGCCATCTATAAGTATGGCATGATCCAGTCATCCGGATCATACTTGGGAAAATGAAACCGCGACCTCAAAACCCGATAACCATCCTGTATGGTAAATTTTTTTATAAAAATATGATAAATCAATTATCTATATAATTTAAACATAAAATTATATATTGAAGACTAAAATTGAAAGGTTGAGAAAACAAAAACATCACACTTATAGTATACCAACGTAGCCCTTCTAAATATTTTTTTATTTAAGTTTAATTAAATAAGTAATAATATATTAATAATAGAATGAAGATTTGTCATAAAATATTAATCATAGCTAAGCATTAAAACTATATAACAACAAAAAGTACTTAAAATTAATAATAATATCCTAAGAAACTATAGGTTGTATGGGTAAATATAAAAATAAAAAAAACTTATTTTTATTGAATTGATATCTATAATAATATATAGAGTTTTACATATAATATAAATTAGGTATATTTAAACTCGAAAATTTATCTTACATACGAGAACTTTTATCTTACATATAATATATAGACTTATTTTTTTTAATGTGTTCAAAATTTTAATATTTTTAAATATATTCAGTTATTAAAAATTTAAAATTGGTTATACTCAACATTTTCTTTTAATATATTTAAAAATTCAATATATTTAATTTTTTTACATTTTTTAAAATTTTATATATATTTCATTTTTCTCTTTTCCTATTAAAAAATATATTTTAAAAAAATAAATTGAATATATTATAATTTTAATATTGGTTATACTTAACATTTTTTAATATATTTAATTTTTTAAAAATATATTAAATATATTAAAATTTTAAAATTCGCTATACATAACGTTTTTTAATATATTTAATTTCTTTAAGTTTTTAAACATTTTAAATCTATTAAGAAAATCTTTTTTTTTCTTTATCTATTAAAAATATATATTAACTACATAAATTTATGAATGTGTACTAAAATTAAAAAATTAATATATAAATTTATAAATGTGTACTAAAATTTAAAAATTATAACCAACACATACAGATTAATTTCATGCAAGAAAATAGTTAAAAATGAATAATAATGACTAAATAGAGATCATATTCATGAATCAAAACACATTGAGTAAAGTACTGCTTAGCAAGAAAAAAAGCGAAACTAAAACAATTTTTTTATTTAATTCATAATTAATTTTATTGTTTCGTCAATCCTCGATGAAGTGTGATCCGCATCTCCAGAAAACATTTTGATATCTACATAACATAAAAAATACATAAATACAATATAAATAATTATTATATTACAATAACTATACAATATAAAAAAAAATTTAACTAACTTAACCTTTTTTTTTTCTTTTCTTTCATCTGAAGCGGGGACCAAACCCCCCCTTATATAAGATTGATTTTCTTTATTTAAATATTTAATTTTATATGTTGTCACATCACTGACATGATGTGATTTTATAATATATAATTTTAACTTTTAATTTAAATTTAAATTTTTACTTTTTAATATATATATTTTTAAATAAATTCATTTTTTAACAAATAAATATTTTTTTAACAAATATTTTTTATTTTCTAATTAATCAAATTTAACTTTTTTAATTAAAATATTATTTTTTAACTTTTAAATAGAATTAAAAAAGTGGTTTGAATATCTTGACTTTTTTTATAAAAATAACACAAAAAATTTAATTCATTATCAAAATAATTGATTTTTTAATTAAACACGAAAGTGACCTGAAATCTACAGTAAAAGTTGGTAAAGCCAAATTAAAAAAATGAGTCATTTTGATAATTAATTAAATTTTTTGGGTTATTTTTATTAAAAAGCCGAATATCTTTAAAAATAATTTAAAAATCATAATTTAAAAATCATAATTTAAAATATTATAAAACAAATTAAATAATATTTAAATTATTATAAAACTAATAACAAATTTGAAAGTTTAAAATATTTAAATATTAAAAAAATAATATTTAAAATTTTAAAAAGTAATTTCAAAATATATATTTAAAATTTTAAAAATATATATTATTAAAATATTTTAAATATATTTCAAAATTTTTAAAATTAATAATAAATAAATAAAATAAATAAAGACAAAAAGACAAAAAAAAAGGTAAAAGTGTTAAAAAGTAAAAAAAAAAGTACTAACATGGGCTGGTGGCGCCATTTACTTTGGCTCCACCAGAAAAATGGGTATTTTTTTTAAGTCCTCCTATGTTTTAAAAAATTTCAGTATTTCCCTGGTATTTATACAGGTGGCGCCATTCTACATGGTTCCACCAAAAAATTAATTTTTTATGGTCCCTGCTGACGTGGCAAGCTGGTGGCGCCATTTAATTTGGCTCCACCAATTTTTACTGTAGATTTCAGGTCATTTTGGTGTTTAATTAAAAAAGTGGGTCATTTTGGTACATAATTAAAATTAAATGGTTATTTTCATAAAAAGGTCGTAACTCCGAGAAAGAAAAATTCGATCTGGGTGATTGTTGACAGATTGGCTAAATCGACACATTGGCTAAATCGACACATTTTATTCCAGTTAGAATAGACTTTATACTAGAAAGATTAACAAAACTATATATATCTGAGATTGTGAGATTACACGGAGTTCTGACATCCATTATTTTGGATCAAGATATAAGATTTACATCAAGATTTTGGAGTGAAATTCATGAGGATCTTGGCACTAAGCTTAAATTCAGCACAATATTTCATCCTCAGACTGACGGGCAATCAGAATGAGTGATTCAGATTCTGAAAGATATGTTGAGATGTTGTATACTCCAATTTGAAGGTAGCTGGGAAAAGTATCTACCGTTAGCCGAATTTGCATATAATAACAGTTATCAATCTAGTATAAAAATGGTACCGTTTGAAGATATTTACGGGAGAAAATGTAAAACATCGTTGCATTGGTTTGAGTTGAGTGAATCCAAAATGTTAGGAGTTGATTTGATAAGAGAAACTGAGGATAAAGTTCAGATTATTTGGGATAGTTTGAAAGCTGCATCTGATAATAAGAAATCGTATGTGGATCTGAAAAGAAAAGATATAAAATTTGCTGTTGGTGATCGGGTATTCTTAAAAGTCTCTCCGTGGAAGAAAGTATTATGGTTCGGCAGAAAGGGAAAGTTAAGTTCGAGATTTATCGAATAGTATGAAATTGTTGAAAGAATTGGTCTTGTAGCCTATAGATTAGCTTTGCCTTCGGAACTTGAGAAAATCCACAATGTATTCCACGTTTCAATGTTAAGACGGTATAGATCTGATCATTCACATGTGATTCCTCATAGTAAGATTGAGTTACAACCAAATTTGATATAGTTGGAGGAATCAGTGAAAATTTTAGCCCGTGAAGTAAAAAAAATTGTGGAATAAACAAGTACCTTTAGTAAAAGTCTTATGTCATCCACATGGTTTAGAAGAAGTTACATGGGAAATAGAAGAATCAATGAGATCACAATATTCGAATCTATTTTCAGGTAACAATTTCGAGGACGAAATTTTCTAAAGAGGGAGAGTTGTAGTAGCCTGATTTTTAGTGGTGTTGAAAATGATGGTTCGAGGCCACCAAATCCAGTGAGTAAGCTTGTAAATTTATTATTTAATATTTTCGACTCAAATATGGTTTTAAAAAGGTTTTTGAATTGGTAATTTGTGCTTTATAATGATTTATTAGGTTAAGTAGTTTTAGAAAGTCAGATAAGGGGATCTAGTTTCTATAAACCGAGTCATAAATATTTTTATAAATATTTACGAAGTGTCATTAAGGTAGTATTAAAGTTTCGATGAAAAAATGTTAACGTTTTGATAGTTAATTAATTAAAAAGGACTAAATTGAAAAAGGTACAAAACTTACTAATTATAATATTTAAGTGACTAAATGGCTTAATTAATAAATGAGGGAGGACTTAAGAAACAATTATGCCTAAATTAAAAGATGAGGCGGCATAAGGAGAAAAAAAATAAAATAAAGCCAATTAATGGCAAATTTGTAATATTGTTGAAATTAAAACAAACAAATTGAAATTGAAGATATTTTATGCAATTCTTGTTCAATTTTGGTTCAAACAGACATAAGGAGATCTCGTTAAGCTGGTTTTACCTATTTTTGCTTCAATTGAATTCAATTCTTACCCATTTCTTATATTTTTTATGTTTTTAATATTGTTATAATTAGGTCCAACTAAACCATACCTTTGTTTTTGATTTTATTAAAAAATTTGGAAGCTTTAATTGATAAATATTAGATGCTTTTGATTAATAACATAGATTTAGAGCTTTAATTTTGTTGTATGATGATTTTATAAAGTGATTTTCTTAAATATTGATTTTAGGATTAAATTGTGAAAAGGTTAAAATATTTGGGTTTGATAGTGAATTTTTAGTTTATTAGTGGCTGTATAATGGCTTGGAATATTTGAATAAATTATTGATTGAGGAAAATGAGTTAATTTGATATATTAACTAATTAAAAGATTAAATTGCAAAAATTATAAAAGTTTGGGGTAATTGTGTAAATTCTAAAAATAAAAGGGTATTAATTATGAAATGAATTAGAAGTGAAATATATGCTAATGAATGAATAATTTTATGTAGAAACTCGTGAAAAAGGAAAAATAGTAGAATAGTCCCTAAATTTCTACAATTACTACAATTTAGTCCAGGTAAGTTTGTACGGTTAAAATTTTATATTTGTACAAATTTGATGAACGATATTATGCATTTATTCTATTGTTGGAAATGAATCATTGTTGGAATTATAATATGAAATTAGATATTCGGTTTGAATGGAACGTGGGATTTGAGTACATTCGTGATTTGGTGTATGACGATATTGGAGGAAGATATCAAAAAATTACCCAAGTAAACCGGGGTTCAGAATTTTTTGCAAACTCTCATGTTTTACTTGCTGTTTAGCTCTTACGAGCTTCTGTTCAGCTCTTACAAGCTTCTATTCAACTCTTATGAGTTTCTGTTTAGCTCTTTACGAGCTTCTATTTAGCTTTCAAGCTTCTGTTCGCTCAATTGGGAGGCCTAGCTCTTATGAGCTTCTGCTAACGATGTACTCTTATCCGTAAGTCATTCTTCAAGTGGAAGAAGTTCGGTAAGGTGATTTATCGAATTTTGAAAGACATGTTAATTATTTTTGTATCGATTTGAAGACATATGTATTTATTGATTGAAGTTGTAATTGACAGGGAATTATCGTGAATAATTTTATTATTTGATTTATTATAGTTAGTTCGGTAAGATTTTATTTATCCCGTCAAACTTATTAAGCTTTGTTAAGCTTATTCGTGTTGTTTAATTTCCTTATAGATTTTCGAAAGGTTGGACGATCAGATCAGCACTCAAGTCACACTATCTAGCTTATTCCGATAGTTTTGGAAACGTTCAATATTGTTTATATGGCATGTATAGGCTTTTATGTGGTTTTAGTCAAGGTTTGGCTTGTGTAAATATTATGATTGATATTTTGTTTAAATAACCAACTTATATATGGGTATGAGAATGAAGTATATTGTGATATGAGTATGAGTGATATATGTATGTATGCATGTATTTGAATTATAGTGAGTAACTAGATTAGGTAAATTAATTAGGTAAGTTTAGACATTTTTTTTAGTTAACATTTAAGGAACCTAATGTCATATTTGATTATATGTGGTGATAATGCTTGTTTAAGACTTGATTTTAGTTTGTGTTGAATGTCTTGATATGGATTGTTGATGTGTAATTTGTTAAGGCTAGGTTGGTAACAATTTGGGTGAGAAATGTGGCTTGGAAAATGGCCTATGTTCATCCACACGGGCAGTGTCTCACACACGGCCAAGTGACATGGCCATGTGTCCCTTGTATCTTTTAAAAATGCAAGTCAGTATGCTTACATGGCTTGGCACACGAGCGTGTGACTTAGAGTATGACCCAAGTTAGAGAGTTACACGGGTACAGACACGAGCTGGACACGGCCATGTGTCCTTATTTCGAATGGCCACACGGCAATATAACACCTTAGACCCGGCCTAGAAATTTAGACCGAATCCCGGATGTTACATTGATCACCGAGGTGATCGTAGGTAAATTTTTATAAAACAAGTTATCTCGTCAAATTGAAACATTTAATCTTTTAAATACAGTCAGTAAAAATTACAGTTAAGTTTATTATAAAACTAGAATTGGATGAACGAATAAAAATTTGAACAGAACTTGTACTACAATTTTATAAAACCTTACAGTTCAAAAATTGAATATCAAGAAAAACAAACTGATAATTTATTCTTCCCCGAGATTGTTCGGGACCTTCGCATCCCGAGCCCACCGTCAAAATTCAGAAAAGGTACCTGAAAGGGAAACACGAAAAGGAGGTGAGCTACTCGAGCTTAGTGTGAGTTCGAACGAAAAGTAACCTACTTGCAGGGCATACTTATGGTTATATACAAAACTGAAACAGTATAGAACCAACACCTCAGCACACGTAATAGTCAGAGCACACCCAAAATATACACCATAAGTGTTGTTCAGACAAACAGATGCACATGAATGCAGTCAAATAAAGAATCCCACCCACTAGTCAACACACCTTTCCGTCCCTCGATCACACACCATAAGAGCTGTTTAAGCTTATCCAACCAGAACAAACCACAAAAGACCACGAAAACCTATCCAACCTTACACACCCATATATGTGGACTAAGCAACTCAGATATCAATACGCAGCAGAGCTGATGTATATGCAGTACAGTGCAATGAGATAATCTGCTATACAGATAGGTTGCAGTCTTAACTGCCAGAATCGATAATAGTACGCAGCAAAGCTGACGCACATGCAGTACAGTGCGATAAATCGTTGTAAGAGTCAATTGCAGTAGAACTGCCAGATTAGATCAGAATCAGACTCCTTTCTCTTCACAAACCCACCCAAAATATTACTTTATTCAAGTGCATATACGTGTACAATTTCACAAAAAATAATGAGTTCATCCATAGATAGTCAGATCGAAATAGATATGCGCACACACACCCAACTACGGGTTTAGAGTCAGACATCTCACACAACAAATTCAAATATCACATAAGTCGCAGCCCAAAACAAAGTCTTACCTACCCTTAGCAAGGCTTAGCCAAGGGTTGAAGCACACAGACACACTTTTAAATTAGATACATACATAACCAAAATAAGTGCCTTAGGATCACAAGCCCATGTGCTCTGACCATGTGGAAATGCCTAAGCCGTGAGGGAGGTTAAAAGCTCGTGTGAAGAGGGGCACACGACCATGTGGCTGAGGCACATGCCCGTGTGAAAAAAGGCACACAACCTTGTGACTGAGGCATACACCCGTGTGGACCAGGGACATGGCCATGGGAACAGGCCGTGTAACTCTCTGTATATTTGCACTAAAATAGAGTACAGGACTGACACGGCCGTGTGAGGGTCTCACATCCCCGTGCGCCCGCCAGACACGACCGTGTGTCTAAAACACACGCCCGTGTGGGATCCCTAAATCCCTAAACTAGCCACATAATCATGTGGCCAAGCCGTGTGGCCAGGCCGTGTGGCACCAAATCACTCAATCCCTAATTCCCAAACTCACACGCCCGTGGTCTAAGGGACACGGCCGTGTGACAATTGACTAATTTCCCCAAATCAGCCACACGGCCGTGTGACGCTTATATCAACCCAGAAACCCTAATTCACAAAAGCACACGACCGTATGTCTAGGCACACACCCGTATGGCCACCCGTGTGGTCACGAAACCACTCTAAAATGGCCCCGAAAAACGTGCTTTCAGCCACAAAGCACTCTCCAGCCCTTGATAGTTTGAAAATACGCCAAGTCATGCTAATTCTAAGCATTAGACAGATACAATATTGGATTTAACAAGTTTAAAAACATTTACACATACGATATTGACTTTTCATAAAGTCAGAAAAGAATTCGCAAATAAAACAGAAGAAGTTACGAAACCCACACTTGATTCGACGATGGAGAAGCGAAGTTTTTTGATATCTACGCAGTGAAAACTATTTCCCCAAACAACTCATTCAAAAGAATAAAAGTAATGAGGAGCCAGAGAAAAGAAAACAAAAAAGTAAGAAAAAAACTTCTAGCAAAAGAATTTCTAAAATATAAAAATAATAATAATTAGCAAAAAGAAATAAATATAATCAATCATATATTTTAACTTAAAACCAACTACTATTTAACAAAACAAAATTTCACTTATTACTCACAAATTTCACCCACAAGGACTTGAACCCAAAACCTTGTATTACTCAAACACTCACTCAACCACTAGACTAACAGACCCATTCTATCACTTAAATGCGCAACTAAACACAATAGCACACCCCTGTCTCTGACCCTAGTCAAAAAACCTAAAAATTTTAGCCCCTAAATTCGGGGTGTTACAGGCCGTGTGACCCCTACATGTATTGAAAATTTTAAATAATTCTGAAAAATTCTCTGAGTTTTCGATTTAGTCTCGACTCGTTTCTAATATGTATTTTGGGTCCTGAGGGCTCGTTTAAGGGACAATATATATGATTTTTGATTGGTTTTATTATGAATATTGATATGTAATGAAACATTTGAAATTTCTGTCTGATTGATCCGTAAACCCTGGTAATGCTTAGTAACTCTGTTCTGACGACGGATATGGGTTAGGGGTGTTACAAACAAAGCATAAAATCATGAAAAAAATAATAATAGGTGAGATGCAAAAAAACATTTAATGAAAAAAAACGAAAATAAGATGATGATAAAAAGATTATCCCCTTTGAAAACAAAGCTTCAATAAAAACAACCAATGATGATGAAAAATCGATGTCTTATGAAACCCTTTAAAAAATGAATTTCAAAAAGCTATACAAATGGCTCTAACCAACCCTTTAGGTCGAACTTTAGTAAATTGGAGGGTGAAATTTTCTCCCATGGCTTCAAAGAGAAAATTAATGAGAAAACCTACTTCTAAAATAAATAAAAGAGAACTCTCACAAATAGAAATAACTCAAAAAGTTGAAATTTATTAATTAAGAGATGTCAATTAATGAATAATAAAGAAACTTTTATATAGGCTAACTAAATACATCAAAATAAAACTCTCATAATTGTTATACATGTTCTTTTATATATATATATACACATTCAATATTAATTAATATAAAAAATAGTTTAGACTTTATTTAGATATATTTGTTATTCTAAATAAATATTCTTCAAAATTATATCACACTCATAATTATAACAAAGAAAGTTTACTTATTTTAATTTCAAGTTTGTCAAACTCTAGCATTAGGGAGGTAAGATACATTGCAAACAAGTTGGATGGCGTTTTGCTTTTCAATAGTCATATTTAGGCCAATATTTCTAGGTTTAATTCTTGCTTTTCATATTAGAAGAGAGTTCAAATAAAACATAGAGACAACACGAAAGTGGTAGAGACAACATGAATGAAAAATTTACTCTCAATGAATGCAATCAGTGTATAGAAGATAATTTATTATTGGAATATAGGGAAAATTGATGATTTTATTTATTATGAAGATTTGCATAGAATCAAATTATGGATGTTTTGGACTATAAGAAATTTAACTTTAGATTGAAGCCTCTTCACACCGGGAATAAAACAATTATTCAAATCATGGTTGATCTATTGATATTTTAACTAACCAATTAAATTGTATCGAAGAGGATATCACATTTAATTGTAATAGTGGTTAGTTTCCAATTGAAAGTTTCAAAATGCAAAAATGCATTAATATCATTTAACTATTTTTTATGAAAAATGTTTCAAACTAATCCATATCTCCAATGCCATCTGATATTGAATCAAATGGCTTTATTATTGATTAGAGAAAAAAATTAGAAAAGGTAGAGGAACATATAATGTAAGATATGAAAGAGAATATGGGACACATTTAATGAGCTATAATTGAGAATTTTAAATGTAGAACATAACAGTGAAGAAAGACAGTATAGTATTGAGCACTATCAAATATGCATCGATAAAGGAGCTGATGTTTGGATCATGTGGAGGTAAACTAAGGGAAACAATCAATTAAGATGGAGAGATTTCTACATTAATATCAAATTATGATAATTTATGGTTTTTTTAATTAACGTGACTTTATATTTTTTTAGGGTTTGTGAAATCAACAAGGTATAGATCAAATCCTTATAAAATGAAAAAAAAAAAGAACAAAAATTAATGGAGTAGATAGTAATAAGTTAACTCAAAATATAATTGAAGAGGGTGAAGGCCTATAATTAACATAGGTGCAAACACGGCTCCTTTTGTTGGTATGCATGTTTGATCATGCTCAATACTATAATCTTTTTCTTCGTTGTTATGTTCCACATATAAAATTTCCAAATATAACTCATTAAAATGTGCTCCATATTCTATTTCATTATCCCCTTGTAACACTCCTAATCTATCTCCATCGTCAAAATAGGATTACAGAGTATTATTGGGGTTTACAGATCAATTGGACAAAAATTTCAAACGTTTCATTACATATCAATATTCATAATAAAATCAATCAAAATCATATATATTTTCCCTTAAACGAGCCCTCAAGACTAGGGGTGAGCATTTGATCGAATCGAATCGAATGAAAAAATTTCGAGTTAATCGAGTTGACGAATCATATTTTATCATCCTAATTTAATTTGAAATTTTCTCGAATCGAGTCGAGTGAGATGGAATTCGAATTGAATCAAATCAAATATATTTGTTTGAGTTAAATTTTAAAAAATAATTTTGGGTCCTTATAACCACTGTCACCGTTCGTAATAAAATTTATCCACCTTAATCAAAATTTTTATTAATTTTCATCACCTCATAATTTATTTATTAAACTTTTATATCAGGTTAGCTTCTTTGCTTGCTTAGTTGTTTCAATTATCTTCAAATTCTTGTCATTATATATTTTGGAATTAAAAAATATATTAAATGTAAAAATGTGATTTTTTAATAAAAGTTATTTTAAAGATAAAATGTGAAATTGATACCAATATAAATTTTAACATAAATATTTAATGACATAATTAATAATTCAATTTAATATAAATATTCAATATGACTAAACAATTCAATAATATAAATAATATAAAATGTGGAATTTAATTTAATAATATAAATAGTAGATATAAATAAAATTATTACTATTTATGTTTAGTGATTTTTTTGGATAATTTTGATTTTTTTATTTGAGAGTAAAGGTGAGAAGTAAAAGTTTAGGGGGGAAATAAAAAGTTTTGGGGATTAAAATTTTGAGGGAAAGTAAATAAATAGGGAGAGTAAAATTTTGGAAGGAAAATATTAAAAAAAGGGGGGGGATGGGTTTGGGTAGATGGGAGGTGGGATGGGAAGGAAGTAAAAATTTTAGGGGGAAAGTGGGAAGAAGTAAAAATTTTGGGGGAAAATAAAAAGTTTTGAGGGTTTTTGGGAATAAAATTTTGAGAAAAAGTAAATGGGATAGTAAAATTTTGGTGGGAAATGGATTTTGGGTAGATTGGGGGGTTGGGATGGAAGAGGAGTAAAAGTTTTGAGGGAAAAGTAAAAAGGTTTGGAAGTTTGGGGTAAAAATGTAAAATATTATAATTTGATATTCGAATTATTCGAATTCAAAAACTCAACTCGATTCGAACTAGAAATTCAAAAAAAATTCGAGTTGACTCGAATAACTCGATTTGTTTAACTCGAAATTCAAATTTTTTTCGATTTTTTCGAGTCGAATCGAGTTTTGCTCACCTCTACTCAAGACCTAAAATACATGTTAGAAACAAGTTGGGACTAAATCAGAAACTCAGAGAATTTTTCAGAAATATTTAAAATTTTTCAACAATGCAGGGGTCACACAGCCGTGTGGGCATTCGAAATAGGGACACACGACCGTGTCTCAGCCTGTGTCTATGCTTGTATAAGACACACGCCCGTTTGCTAAGCCGTGTGAACATACTAACTTGCACAAATTAAAAGATATAGGGGACATACAGTCGTGTTGCCTGGCCGTGTGTCACACACAGTTGAGTCACACGCCCATATCTCTATCCGTGTGGACGAAAATAGGCTATTTTCTAAGCCACATTTCTCACCCAAATTGACATCAACCTAGCCTCAACAAAATGCACATCAACAAGCCATAACAAGACATTGAGATCAAGCTAAAAATCAAGTATTAAACATGTTTTATCACCACATACAACTAAAAAACCATTAGGCACCTCAAATGACAACCTAAAAAATGTCAATCAAGTATCCAACCTTACCTATTAGTTTATCTAACCAAGTTATCAAAGTTCATTATAACTCAACTACATACATACATATATCTCACATACTAACATCACAATTATATCATAATCTCATACCAATATGTAAGTTGATTATATAAACATAATATTATTTATAATATTTACATAAGCTAAACTTTGACCAAGGTCGTACAACAGCCTATACATGCCATATAAACCGTATTTAATGTTTCAAAAACTACCGAGATAAACTGGATAGTGTGACTTGAGTGCTGATCCGATCGTCCAACCTTCTAGAAATCTACAATGACATTAAACAATACAAATAAGCTTAATGAAGCTTAGTAAGTTCAACGGATTTAACAAAAATATTACCGAACTAATTATAATAAATCAAATAATAAAAATCATTCACAACAACTACTTGTCAATCCCAACTTCAATTGATAAATACATTCATTTTCAAGTTAATAAAAAATAAATAACATGTCTTTCAAATTCAATAAATATATCACTTTACCAAGACTTTCTCAAATTGAAGAATGACTTAAGGACAAAAGTACATTGTCAGCAGAAGCTCATAAGAGCTGGCCTCCCAAATACGCCAACAGAAGCTCGAAAGCTGAACAGAAGCTCGAAAGAGCTAAACAGAAAGTAAAACATGAGAGTTCGCAACAAATGTTGAACCCCGGTTTACTTGGGTAATTTTTCGATGTCTTCCTCCAATACTGTCATACACCAAATCACGAATGTACTCAAATCTCGCGTTCAATTCAAATCGAATATCCAATTCAATATTATAATTCGAACAATAAATTATTTCCAACAATAAAATATATACTTAATATCAATCATCAATTTATAAAAATATTAAAGTTTAACCGTACGAACTTACCTGGATTGAATTGTAGTAATTGTAGAAGTTCAGGGACTATTCCGCTATTTTTCCTTTTTTACGAGTATCTACGGGATCTTGATCTAAAATATAAAATTACTCATTCATTAGCATAAATTTCACTTTCAATTCACTTCACAAGTAATACCTTTTTTTAAAATTTACACAATTACCTCAAACTTTTACAGTTTTTTCAATTTAATCCTTTAACTAATTAATCTATCAAATTAACTAATTTTCCTCAATCAATAATTTATTAAAATATTCTAAGCCATTAAAAAACCCCTAATAAACCAAAAATTCACTATCAAACCCTAATATTTTAACATTTTCACAATTTAATTCTAAAATCAATATTTAACAAAATCACTTTATAAAATCATCATACAACACAATCAAGGCTCTAAATCTATGTTAGTCATCAAAAACATCTAATATTCATCAATGGTCACTTCCAAAATTTTTAATAAAATCAAAAACTAAGGTAAGATTTAATTGGACCTAATTGTAACAATATCAAAAACATAAAAATTACAAGAAACACATAAGAATTGAACTCCCATGAAACAATAATAGGTAAAACCAACTTAAGGAGCTCTCCCTATTTCTGTTTGAACCGAAATTGAAGAAGAATTGCATAAAATATCTTCAATTTCAATTTGTTTGTTTTAATTTCAACAATATTACAAATTTGCCATTAATTGGCTTTATTTTATTATTTTTTTCCTTATACCGCCTCATCTTTTAATTTAGGCATAATTTTTTCTTAAGTCTTCCCTAATTATTAATTAAGCCATTTAGTCACTTAATTATTATAATTAGTAAGTTTTACACATTTTTTAATTTAGTCTTTTTTAATTAATTAACTATCGAAATGTTAAAATTTTTCAACGAAACTTTAATACTACCTTGATGAAACTCCATAAATATTTATAAAAATATTTACGGCTCAGTTTATAGAAACGAGATCCTGATACCTCACTTTCTAAAACCACTTGACCTAGAGTTTTACCACTCGAACCTAAGAATTCATTATAAAACATAAATGACTGATGCTAGGTGTTAACTTTAGTGGTGAGGGTGGAAACGAGTTTAGCAATGGTGAAGGAGTTATTTGGGATGAGTTTATCTCAATTTCACAAGTAAGCAGTGAGTGGAGGATGAAAGCTGATGAAAATGACTGTTCAGCTTGTGGACGGTGAAAAAGATGAAAGTTTTCTGGGAATATTTTCTTTTATAATTTTTTCGAAATGCTCTGCAAATAGTGTTTGGTTGCCAAAAAATTAAAGAAAAATTTTGATAGAGGAAAATCTACAAAAACTTAAAAGTTTTAACTTTTAAACATTGAAAATATAAAAAATGAATATTTAAAAAAAATTCCATGTCATAAAAAAATTCGCATCATTAAAATTTATACATATGTAATGCCATGTTTTGAAAATAAAAGTTTTTTAACAGTTGTAACAGCCACATCATCAGTTTTGTTAGTTTTTATCAGTCAATGTTGGTCAAAGGGTCTAATTGATTAATTTTTTCAATTGAAGGGTTTAATTGGGTGCAAAAAAATCGAAGAGAATTAACTGATCCTTTTTTTTAAAAAATTCAAGGATCTTTTATACCATTAAGCCTATTATAATTATTGTATGTTAAGTTAATTTTTTTTTCTTTTCAAAGTAACATCATAGTTTATTTTTTTATATAATTTCCAAATTTGTATATTGTTTAAAAATGAAGAAAAAATATTCTTATTAATGTTATCAATAATTAAAAATACATCAATTAAAAATTAAATACGTAAAATTATATGCAAAGGTGATAAATATTAAAAAGTAATTAAATTAAATTATTGGTTGTATTATTTCATTATAGTTGTTATTGATATTAAACGTGATATATTTTTACTAAAGTCTCCTTTCTCTCTTAGTCATGCACGTTCCTTGCCAGATTTTGTTAACCAATGGGTATGCGTCATGCATGCTGACATTAGTCGAGGAGATGCAGTTGGTTTGAACAATGAACAATAAATAGAAATGAATTCTTTATCGTTGAGGTACACAACAATGGATCCTTTTTTCCAATTAACTGCCGTTACTATCTTTCTCTCAATCGTTTTCTACAAAGTATTGCTTGGAAGGGAAGAGAGCAATGCAGGAAGTAGTAAACGTATGGCCCCTGAACCAGAAGGTGCATGGCCAATTCTTGGCCACCTCCACCTATTGGGCGGCAGCGATCAGCTACTGTACCGAACACTTGGAGCAATGGCTGATAAGCATGGACCTGCATTTACAATCCGACTAGGCGCACGCCGTGCGTTTGTGGTTAGCAGCTGGGAAGTGGTAAAGGAATGCTTCACCATTAATGATAAAGCACTAGCTTCACGTCCTACCACAGTAGCTGCAAAGCACATGGGTTACAACTACGCTGTGTTTGGATTTGCACCTTACACCCCATTCTGGCGTGAGATGAGAAAAATTGCAACGCTCGAACTCCTCTCGAACCGCAGGCTCGAGATGCTCAAGCACGTTCGCATTTCTGAAGTTGAGATGGGGATAAGAGAACTATACAATTTATGCTATCACAATGGCTCCATTCCTATACTTGTTGAACTTAAACAGTGGTTTGAAGACCTCACACTTAATGTAGTTGTTCGAATGGTGGCTGGAAAACGTTATTTCGGTGATTCCGCTGTCTGTGACGATGGCGAGGCAAGAAGGTGTCAAAAGGCGATAAGCCAGTTCTTCCATTTAATTGGCATTTTTGTTGTTTCAGATGCACTTCCATTCCTTTGGTGGCTGGATATGCAGGGGCATGAGAAGGCAATGAAAAAGACGGCCAAGGAATTGGATGATCTACTTGAAGGCTGGCTTAAGGAACATCGTCAGAGAAGGATTTCTGGTGGAATCAAGGCTGAAGGGGACCAGGACTTCATTGATGTAATGCTGTCCCTTCAAGAGGAAGGTGGACTCTCAAATTTTCAGTATGATGCTGATACAAGCATTAAGTCAACCTGCCTGGTATGTTTGAATTGATTTCCGAGTTAGATTTTCGGTCATATTTGTTTTCCCAAAAAGGTTTTGGTTGAGCATGCTATATTGTTAGAAATGATTCATTTTGGGCTTGCTCTTGACTGGTGTGGCATGTTCAAGCACTCGCAAACAGTTTATATATAGGACTGTTTCTCTATAGCTGATAAGCTAAACTGATCTTGTATGGTATGGCAAGCTTATTTATAGATTAATGTCCTTATCAATTTTGATGTAGGCATTGATCCTTGGTGGCAGTGATACGACAGCGGGGACATTGACATGGGCCATTTCGTTGCTGTTGAATAATCGTGAGATGTTGAGGAAGGCTCAGGATGAATTAGATCTCCATGTTGGCAAGGAAAGGCCAGTGGATGAGTCTGATATAAAAATCTTGTGTATCTTCAAGCCATCATCAAAGAGACCCTACGCCTTTATCCAGCCGGTCCTCTGTTGGGACCCCGGGAAGCCATGAACGACTGCACCGTTGCCGGCTACCATATCCCAGCCGGCACACGTTTGGTCGTAAATGTATGGAAAATTCAAAGAGATCCAAGGGTATGGCCAAATCCATCAGCATTTGCACCAGAGAGGTTTCTCACAAGCCATGCAGATATCGATGTTAGAGGTCAACAGTTTGAGCTCATTCCATTTGGCTCAGGAAGACGTTCATGCCCTGGAGCATCATTTGCTCTCCAAGTTCTGCATCTCACACTTGCTCGTTTTCTTCATGCATTTGAACTGTCAACTCTCTTGGATCAACCTGTTGATATGACAGAGAGTCCTGGTTTAACCATTCCAAAAGCCACCCCACTGGATGTTCTACTTAAGCCACGTCTCCCTACTAAGGTCTATGCATCATAAGATTGGTAATGGAGGATAATTGGCGATGTGATTCAAGTAAACTAAGAACAACTAAAATGGGATCTCTTTTAGTTGATACCGTTATAAGATTTAATACTGCAGTTTCCGGTCTTGCTTTTGTCTTTCTTATGAAAACCCAAAACGATGTTTTAAACTTGAAATTGAAATTAGTAATTCGTGGTATTGAATAAACACAATTTATAAAGTTGTTAAATCGTGGGCAAATCTTATAAGGTGATAGTGTTATTGCTTATTATAAATTTATTATTTAGAATTATGATCAGGATAAATAAGTATTAAAAATTAAATATATTAATATACCAGTTGAAAATATAAAATTAAATATATTGATGTGATTTCTCATTATTTAAATAACAACATGAAATTTATTATTTATCTTTTTTACACATAGTTGACTTTGTTAACAACATTTTCAAAGTATCAATATTAAACATTATCTACTTAGAGCCTAGGTTTCATTTGTTAATATCTGTTTAAGAGCTGTACTGGCTGCCGAAAGCACAACAAATATATGAACTTAAATGTCTTAAGCACAACAAATATATGAACTTAAATGTCTTACATTTTTTTGTTCATTTGACACACTTTAATAATCTTCAAATTCAAGCTTAGAATATCATTTCCCAGATTCCCAACCATTACTCAAATACTCTTGATTTCTTCATCCAAGAATATCCAAGCCATAATGGATTTTGATTTCCTCCTTCCCTACCTAAACAGTAACATTGCAGGAGTCTTTGCTATACTGCTCTCCTTTTTCCTGGTAATTAGCCGGTCTAGAAAGTCTTTGAAGGATCGGAAACCACCAGAAGCTGCCGGTGGATGGCCTTTAATCGGTCATCTCCATGTTCTAGCAGGATCCAAGCTTCCATACTTGGCACTGGGAGAGTTAGCCGATAAGTATGGACCGATATTTTCCATCCGGATCGGGTTACACCCAGCTGTGGTGGTCACCAGTTCGGAGCTGGCCAAGGAAATTTTTACCAAATATGATGTAGTAGTGTCCTCACGGCCCAAACTTACTGTCGGCAAGCTCCTGGGCCATAACTATGCCAACTTTGGTTTCTGCCCTTATGGTGCATACTGGCGTGAAATGCGCAAAATAACAGCCTCGGAGCTTATGTCAAACCGGAGGCTTGAGCTTTTGAAACACATTAGAGCCTCTGAAGTGGAAAGCTCGGTGAAAGAGCTGTACGAGCTATGGGCGAAGAAGAAAGTTGAGTCAACCCATGTTTTGGTTGAGATGAAACAATGGGTCGGGAACTTAAACCTGAACGTGATTCTTAGGATGATTGCAGGGAAGAGGTTTTTTGGTGCTGTTGTGGCTAGCGATGAGAAAGAGGCAGGGAGGTGCAGGAAGGCCATGAGGGAATATTTTCATTTCTCAGGGTTGTTTGTAGTAAGGGATGCGATCCCTTTCCTTGGGTGGTTAGATTTGGGCGGCCATGAGAAGGCCATGAAGAAAACTGCAAAGGGATTGGATAGTATCATGGAAGAATGGTTAGAGGAGCATCGCATGAAAAAGGAATCTGTTGGCGAGGAGGATAAGGGAGATCATGACTTCATTGATGTGCTGCTCTCTGTTCTTCAGGGTTTGGACCTCTCAGGATATGATGTTGATACTGTCATTAAAGCAGCCGCCCTGGTATGAATGAATTCTTTGTAATTATATGATTCAAAGGTGGTTTTTCAATCATCAGATTCCCAACAAAACAAGAAGTTGAAAACATCAATTGCTAGCCTCAACCTTGTTTTAATGGTCATAACATAATTGTGTGCATGCGTGTGTTTTTGCTTTAGACATTGCTTGTAGGGGGCACAGATACCGTAACAGTGACGATAACTTGGACACTTGCACTATTGCTGAATAACCGCCATGCTTTGGAAAAGGCTCAAGAGGAATTGGACACACAGATTGGCAAGGGAAGACTAGTAAATGAATCGGACATCAATAAGCTGGTGTATCTCCAAGCCATTGTGAAGGAATCATTACGCTTGTACCCTGCTGGACCACTGGCTGGTGCACGCGAATTCGATGAAGACTGCACCGTGGGTGGCTACTTCGTGCCTAGAGGCACCCGATTGATAGTAAACATTTGGAAGCTACAAAGGGATCCAGGAGTATGGTCCGATCCCTTAGAGTTCAAGCCTGAGAGGTTTCTGACCAGCCACCAGGACATTGATGTTAAGGGTCAGCATTTCGAGTTCATTCCATTTGGTGCAGGTAGAAGGTTGTGCCCAGGGATAAGCTTTGGCCTGCAAATGACACAGCTGGTCCTGGCCACCTTCCTCCATGGGTTCCACATCTTGACTCCAGCAAATGGAACTGTTGACATGACTGGGAGTCCAGGTCTAACAAACATCAAAGCCACCCCACTTGAAATTCTCCTCAAGCCACGCTTATCTCCTAGTCTTTATTAATAATCATCTTCAAGTGGAATACAGGGCTTTTTATTTCTTTACGACATGACAGCAATCAACGGAAGGCCTGTTTTCATAGAATAAGCTGCTAATCAGAGTCCCACAGTTCCTCTGTCCTTTGAAATACCATTTTGTATGCTTTTTTTTTTTAATTACCATACTTAAAAATCTTTTTGATTGAATTTTAATTACAGTACTTGTTTCTATGCTTTACTGGCATCTAGCATGTCTAGATAACGTCCCTCTAAATTCAGAAATGCTTTTGGTTTCTTTCTGTTTTCGGCTTCACTAAAGGATAAGAATACGAACAAAAGGTCAAACCAACAACAGTATTAAAACAAAGTTTTTACTTTTTATAGTGCTAAGAAAGATTATCATCATTTGCTTTACTGAATCCTATTTAATTTAAAATAAAAACTTTTAGACTATATACCCTAATAAAAGAATATAATATATGCCAAGTCATGATCACCCAACCATTGTCTTTTTGACGCGCAAGCCTCCATGAATATTTCTACCTGCTCCTATTCCAAAAAAATGGTAAATAATAAAGAAAGGGAAATCTACAATAACTTTTTCAATTGTAAAAGCTTGTTCACCAATCCTCACCACCTGCTCTTTACTCAACCATTACATAAATTTGGGTTTTACAAATAATTAAGAAATGCCATTAAATCAAGAAATAGCTCCGCACACGCCGTGCTAACTTGTTTTATATTAATTAATAATTTATTCACTAGTAAACATTAAAGTATTTTGTCAAAAAATTGTTTTAATCTTTCAATTTTACATATTTTACTTACCTATTAAAGCTACAATTAATTACCATAAACATTCACACATCTCTAATTTAATTTATTTACAACAAATATGCAACAATTAATCAAAATTTAACACCCAATTACACGTTTAGCAAACACCAATTAATTCACACAAATTACATACCTTAGTCGCAAGCAATCCATTCCATGGTAAGCTTCAATTACACATTGTTAGTATAAAATACATGCTTCATACATCGTGTTATCAACCACCGTACGGACACTCATTAATATACCATAAATCAAACATCAATTGAGCATAAAATCATGTACTAAAGCAATTATAAAACCACCAAAATTAAAGTCCAAAATTTAATGTCCAATGTCCATTACAAGTAAAATAACACTAGTCCCAAAAGTATCACAATGCCCCTAGTCTCTAAAATAAATGATGAATCACTAAACTAACTAAAATCACGACAAAGACAAGCGCACCTATCGAATAATAGTATAGCTATGGTGAGTCGAGAATATCGTATCCACGAGGACTAAAAGTACTATTAATTACTATCTTTTTTATTATATAGCCGATAAATTGAAGGAATTATTTTTAATCTAAAATTAACTAAACTAATTATTAAGAACACAATAGAGAGCAAATTGAGAAAATATTTGAAGAAAACCAATGAGATAAACAATACCTAGGAAATAATCCACCTAAGCTTCACTTATTATTCTGAATATGAATTAAACGATTTATTCACTTGTGCCTTGATCCGTAGAAATCCCTAAATTAGTTAATATCTCTTTCAAGAGTAAGAACAACTGATCTAGGTTGATTAATTGAAATCTCTTTCTAATTAAAACCCCTATTGTCACATTAACTTGATCTATGGATTACCCTATTAGATTTGACTCTAATTTGATAGATTTATGTCGTCCTATTTCTAGGATTGCATGTAACTCCACTCAATTATGCTAGCTCTACTCTTAAACAGAGACTTTTGCTCTTCTGAAATAAGCACATCACACTTGAATTAATATCCTGAAAATATTAAAGCAAGAAATAAGCATACATAATTGAAAACAAGAATCAATTTATCATGTAATTCAGAAAATCAAATAATAAAATCCATCATAGGTTTCATCTTCTCTAGGTATCTAGGGAATTTAGTTTATAATCTGGTATGAAACATCTCAAAATTAGAATAACAACAAGACATAAGAAACCCAGTAAAACTTCTAAAGAAATTTGAATAGAGATATTCAATCTTGAAGGAGATCTACTTCTGAGTTGATTCTGACGGCATTCTTTGAGTAATTTCTTCATTCTTCTCTGCGTCCCCCTTTAGGTCCTCTTCTGATATGTATTTATAAACTTTAAAATGCTCAGAAACCCTAAAAATTGGTTTTTTCCACGTAAAAGAGAAGCAGGGTTCGAAATCGACTCGAACTAGTACATGGGCATGTGGCCAGCCCGTGTGAAAATGCCTAGGCCGTGTGGTTCTTGAAAACAACTCTTTTTTTTTTCCAATTTTGGCTCGTTTTTCCCTCTTTTCACTTCCCTATACTCACCTAAGTATAAAAACATAATTTTAAAGGATTAGGAGCATCACATTCACTAATTCACATAATAAATCATCCAAAAACATGCCAAGCATGGGATTAAAACATGTTACTTTTATGGTTTATCAATAAATTTCTTAAGTCACTACCGAGCCTTATTCTTGGATCGCCCTTGCACTCGCTTCTCGACTTCTTATGCCTAGAAATTCTTTGCACGAAATGTGAGGGTGTGAGCTTAAAAAACTCAGTGAATGATAATAAAAAATCAAGTAATTTGCACCCAATCATGCATAAATCAAAGCAATTAAGCATTAAATATTCAATCACAACATGTTAACATTCACCATAGCATCACATGCTATTTCAAGAATTAAGAATCAATTTTTCCATGGCATGTAAAATCATCTTTTAACACATAAACATTCCATTATATTGGCACAACCAATCAATTATATTGGTATAATACATCCATGGCAAATAGTAAAGGTGTGATCATACATTGGATAAATGGATCTTTGAACTCCCACAAATGAAATACAATCCTCCAAATTGAGTGGGCTGAAGCCACACGCTCTCTTATAGCGCCTCAAATAACCCAATGAGTGGAGACTCAAGCTCAACACTCTCTTATCTACTCTAAACAAATCAGTCCACCAAGAGCCATATTCTCACTTTATTACAAATAATGGTGAGTACTCACAAATCCTATGACATGCCAACTATATCCAACAGATCCACCATGCAATGTTTCCACTATAATTGTAACGCCCCTTACCCGAGACCGTTGCCGGAGTCGAGCACAAGGCACTACTAAACTTATTTGAGCACTTAACCAAATTTAGATAATTTATATCATACTTTTCAGACAAGCTGTCCAACTGCGTCATAGTTGCTAAATAATTCATATATCGAGTTATAAAACTCGAAACCCAAATCCGTAAATTTTCCCCGAATTTATACTCATATATCTACTTACGAAATTTTTTTTATAATTTTTGGTTGGTCCAATTAGTACAGTTTATTAGTTAAATCCTCCCCTGTTTCAGGGTTTGGCTACTTTGACCCCTGTGCACTACGAACCAAATTTCTCTCTGTACAAAATTCAAATAACCATGCCGTTTGTTTCTCTTAAAAATAGACCCAATGAGGAATCCATACATATACAATATGACTCATAAATATTTTTTTGAAATTTTTAATGATTTTCTAAAATCAGAACAGGGGAACTCGAAGTCATTCAGACTCTGTCTCACCACAATTTACATATCTCATAACATAAAATCCAATTGCATGCACCGTTTCCTCTATATGAAACTAGACTCATTAGGCTTTAATCTCATTTTTTTTCTAGCCCTTAACTCAATTTCCACAATTTATGGTGAATTTTCAAAGTCAAACTACTGCTACTTACCAAAAACTATTTTAGTACAAATATTGTTAACTAGTTCATAACATCTTTACTTCAATTCATTCAAACTCTACACATGCCATATAAATCTTTAAACATAAAATAAAAACTACCAGAATTGATCTGAATAGTGTGCCCTGTTGTGTTGATCCGATCTACCCACTTCACTTCAAGTCAATCTACATAAAAATATTAAACATGCACAAGTAAGCTTATTGAAGCTTAGTAAGCTCATAGGCATATAAACACAAATCATATCAAATATCGTACACAATCATATATCTATTAGTTTAACTATTTCATCCTCCAAATCACAATTTCATTAATAACTCATTGGAATAATTTCCATATGGCTACTCACAATTTAACTCCCTTAGGCCCATTTCTCATTTACTTCATTGTCAAATTAGGGAACAATAAGAGAATTGAGTGCTTCATTATCACATTGCCATAGTAAACTATGGACTTTCACATTGTTACGCATCACACACTGAAGCCATAGCCTTGCCATGGTCTTACACGGTTCACATATCATACCGAAGCCATATCCCAGACATGGTCTTATACGAAATCACATTATCACATTATACCGATGCCATAGCCCAGCTATGGTCTTATACGGAGTCACATTATCACATTGCACCGATGCCATAGCCCATCTATGGTCTTAAACGGGCACACTTATCACATATTTTTCGTCAATTCATCAGGGTCACAGAATAGAAGCACTCAAATCCATTGTTCCTACTAATTTGTACTTTTAGTTACACATTATTCATTAGTTAATGCAAATTGATAGTATTCATCAACAATAAAATACTTTAACAATCATAAGATTTTCATATCAAAACATTGAACTTTGCCATATGAACTTACCTGGACTAATTTGCAAAAGTCGTAGAAATTCAGGGACTATTCTTGAAATTTCTCCTTTCCACGATTCAGTTCGTTTTCTTGATCTATAATTATAAAATCATTCCTTCATTAGCATCCATTTCAATTCTATTTCACTTCACAATTTATGCTGTTCAAATTTCAAAATTGCACTTTTACCCCAAAATTTACAATTTTTACAATTTAGTCCCTGCTCAATTCACCCATCAATTGAACTAATTTTTCTCAATTAACACTTTATTTTATCATTATAAACTATTTCAAAACCTTTTATATTCTTAATTTCAACAGAAACCTTCAATTCACAACTTTTTCACAATTAGGTCCTAAATATCATTTCCTATCAAAATCACTTAATAAAACCACCTTAATATGAAATTAGAACTTAAATTTCATAATAATTCATCACAAAATTCCCTTATCCATCCAGGGTAACTTCCAATTTCACCCATAAAATCAAAAACTAATGAATTCTACAAGTGGACCTAATTGTAAAAGTCATAAAAACATAAAAATTATCAAGAAAAGTAAGAATTAAACTCACATGATGTAAAAATATGAAAAACCAGCTTTCTCCAGACCTTCTATGGCGTTTTGGCTGAGAAAATATGAAGAAATGTCTAGATTTTTCAATTACATCATTATTTAACTATTAACTTTTATGCTATTTCCAATTTTGCCCCTTGTTCACATTGTTTTCTTGCTTATTTCATACCCAAACCGTCCAGCCATTAACCTTTGGGTCTAATTGCTCTTTAAATCCATCTTTTTAAATACTTAAGCTATTTACTCACAATTTAACAAATTTTGCGCTATTTTCAATTTAGTCCTTTTTAATTAATTAGCCATCCAAACGTTAAAATTTTCTAACGAAACTTTGATATTAACTCAATGACACTTCATAAATATTTATAAAAATATTTATAGCTCGATTTTCAACTTTGAGGTCTCGATACCTCATTTTTGACCCGTTTGACCTAATAAATTCTTTTAATTCACTAATTTCACCATTTCACAAATTCTTCTAAATTCTTACTTGACTCATAAATATTAAATTACTATCTTGTTCAATCTTATTTGTCGAATTTAGTGATCTCAAATCACCATTTCCTACACCACTGAAAATTAGGCCGTTACAATAATCATACATACAAGGCATAAAATCTGATGTTTTAAGCACTTAATTTAATATGTAAAAATGTCATTAAAAGCATGTAGCTTAACAATTTCAAATCAACATAATTAAGCACAAAAAATGCCTTTGTCCATGAATCTTAAAACAATCATAACACCAACATCAAATGCTCAAAAATTCAGTAACTCATGCTCCAATTAACAATCCATTCAATCCAAATTAATCATGCCAAAAGCTTAACACACAATTTTCCAAAAGTCAATTGCAATAATGCTCTTGTAAAATAAAATTAATTTTTTCAAATCTAACCAAATAAGATGCGATTAGATTATTAAAAACACTATTTAAAACTTCAATTTAACACATAACCAAAAAAATTTACCTATAGTCTTTAAAATCACTCACCTCCGCACTTAGCTTTTTAAGCAAAAATGTGTTCAAACAAGCAAGTTTGAGCTTCAATTCTGATTTCCATGTTCCTCCTCTTGATATGGAACTTTAACAGTGACAAAGTATGCATTACAAAATAACTATAGCAACTAGAAACACAAAATTTGATAAAGTATATGAAGCTAAATCATTGCTGTAAACTACCTTACTGATGTTGCACAACTAAGCCGAAATATGGAATTCCTCAACTAAACTGCATTGTCAGCACCTCAAACCACTTCTAATCTTCATTCCTAGTCCAATAATATGTATTCTAAGTGTTAATTTCATCATTTAATCCGTTTCATAGTTTTCCAGAAAAATCATCATGTTCTTGATAAAATTCAAATTTCTCAAAATTGATCCATAAAATTATTTGATTTTTTGGTTTAAGATTAAAAACCTCTTATTATACCTATTTTGAGCTTAGACATCTATTAATATTTGGATTCCAACTCAAAATTAAAGATCCACCATTGTTGATCCTTAAGTTCAAGAAAGAAGAAATTAAAGTTGAAAATCCATTATAATCACTTTAATTAAAAAATAATGATTGAAATCAACTTAAAAACAAGTTTAGAGATGGGGATTACCTTCAATTGAACTCAAATCGTTGATTTGGAAGTTTGAATCAAAATGCTTGAAGAAATTCAGATGACTTTTTACCTAACTTTGAAAATTATTTCGAGAGATTTTAGAGAGAATTTTGGAAGAGGAAAGGTTTAGATCTATTATCTGATATTTGGTTTATGAAAACAAGCAAAAAAATTAGAGAAAAAACTCTCAATTTGGGTGAGAAATGAGTAAAAAGTGAGATAGTTGCAGAATGTTTAAAATTGAAAACTCCCACCTAATTTTCAAAAGTGGGGGAATTTGCCATCAAGCCACTCCCCCTTTTTCCCTTGTTTTACAATTTGCTCCTCTCCCTCCTAAATTCAAAAAATATGGTTTATTTGCTATAAAACCTCTTACAAATTTCTCTTATTTTTTAAATTAGTCTCATTTAATTAATATTTTAAATCACCGAATTAGACCCCCATTTTAAATTATTTTTAATTCCAATTTAACCCAAAATATTTATTTTTACCCAAAAATTATTTAAAATCATAAAATTAATTTTTCTAAAATTTTTTTTATTTTCTGGAATATTATTTACTGATTTTTAGATAAAATTAAGCTAACTAATTAAGAATATAAATCGCTAATTAACCCAATTAATTCCCAATTTTCACTCAGAACCCAGTAAACTTACTCGAAACTACTAGACCTATTTTCGGGGCCTTACAGTTATTGAAATAAAAATGAAATGAGATGGTATGATGAATTATGTAACACCCCTAACTCATATCCGTCGCTAAAATAGGGTTTTGAAGCATTACCGATCAAACAAACATAAATTGTAAACACTTCATATCATATGATGTTCAAATCATAAACCAATCAAACTCATATATATATTGTCCCTTATTCGAGCCCTCGAGGCCCAAAATACACATTAGAAACAAGTCAGGACTAACTCGATAACTCAGAGAATTTTTCAGAAAATATTAAAAATTTTCAAAGCTGCAAGGTAATTATTAAAGTAAATTTATGTAATTATTAGAAAATCCCTGAAATTTTATATTGTTCTCAAATAATTTTCTCATACCATTATTAAAGTAAATTTTGATTGATTTATGATTTTTATTGATATGTTTTGAATTAAATCATAGGTAACTGCGCATTGGTTGTTTAAATAGTAAGACATTAGAGAATCAAGCATGATAAGTTGACTTTTGAGATGTAAAATTGCTAGGTTATTTCCCTGAATTGAGGTATTATCTTGAAGTTTTGAATTCATAGGATTAACATCAAATACCCATAATTTTTGTAAGATTTTGAGCCTTTTAGAGCATATATCTTTCTTGCTCACTGATTTTATCGGTTATGAGTGTGTCAAAATTGATTTGCTATTCTAGAACTTGCATTGATTATACATGTCGAGACCACAACTTTGATTTGATATACTAAAATGATAAAGACACTTAAGTTTTAACCCATTTACTCCACAAAAAGCCTACCCACATAATTGACCCTTAGTGAACCCCCATTGAGCCTTAACTATTATTTCTTGATTTTCCCCTTAATAGAAACCCTCAACTTAACCCTTTTTGATTTGTTAAGAATTTTCCCCTTCTCATTGACTCCCTTTTTATCGAGATTTGATTTGATTAGTTACCTAACTATGTTCGTTCATTCCAATTGCTGAATTATTTCTTATTATGTACTACCCCTTTATTGTGCTTGTTCTTGTTCTGAAAAAAAAAACGTATATTCATTCAATTACATATTGGTCTGAAGAGCTTGGATAAGTTAAAGTCATTATATTAAGAGAAAAACTCACTTCATTAGTTTTGGTTAGTGTTAATTCTGGCACTTGTTTGTAATTCAGTGATTAGATTTATTTTTTTTGAATTTTGGTAATTTATTTAAATTAATCTCGATTCTAACCTCCTTTTTCAGCCTTTACCACGCCTTTAACCCAAGCCCCATTACAACCCGGTTAAAGACCTTTTGATTTGTGTATCATCTCATTTATAGTGGTGGAGATTTGATTTTCATGCAAGCCTATGGTAATAACTTTTCATGTTTGACTATTAAGTGCTTAATTATTGAACTTTAAACACTTTGAGTGATTTGAGTGAATCATTAGTGAGGATGTCAACCTTGTCAATTTGGAATTAAAGGTGATTACTTATATAAAGGGGGATACCTATGATTTTATGACTGAAATGCTCAATTTGGATTGTTTGAAACTTTAATGTTCTTATAGTTAAGCTCTTAACATATGATTACTTGTGGATTATTTCGAACATTATTGATGAGAATTATAAGTTGAGAAGGATTTGTTTTAATTGTGAGTTGAGGATTTTGCTTGAGGACAAGCAAATGCTTAAGCGTGGGTGATGGTCGTAAAACTAACTAATAATTCGAATTAAGGCAAGCGCACCTATCGAACAGTAGTATAGCTATGGTGAGACCGGAATATCGTATCCATGAGGACTAAAAGTACTAGTAGTTACTCTCTTTTTATTATCTAACCTAAGAATTTCAGGTTGTTCTTAAGCTAAACTAATTTTCTAATTTATCTAAGATCACGACAGAGGTGAAAGTTGGAAAATACTTTAGGAAAACCAATTGAGAAGACAATACCCAAGAAAGAATCCACCTAGACTCACTTATTACCTTTGACTTAGACGATTTATTCACTTGACTTATTCCGTAGAAATCCCTAATTTATGTTAATATCTTTCTCGAGATTAAGAACAACTAACTCTAGGTTGATTAATTGAAATCTCTTTCTAATTAAAACTTGTATTGTCGCATTAACTCGATCTGTGGATCCCCTTATTAGATTTGACTCTAATCCAACAGATTTATGTCATCCTATCTCTAGGATTGCATTCAACTCCGCTTAATTATGAATGATCTACTCTCAAATAGGGACTTTTGCTCCACTAAATAAGCACATCAAAAACCTGAATTAATATCCTGAATTATTAAAGCAAGAATTAAAAGTCATAATTAAGAATAAGAACAAATGTTTATCATATAAATCAAAGCATAATAAGATTCATCATAGGGTTCATCTCCCTTAGGTATTTAGGGAGTTTAGTTCATAATAATAATGGAAAACATCTAAAAGTTTGGAAAACAACAAAACATAAAGAAAACCCAAGAACTTCTAGGAAATTGGGTGGAAATCTTCAGTCTTGATGTAGATCCTGGCTCCGAGGTGATTCTAATGGCTAATCGCGAGTACTTTCTGCCTCCAACTCTTTGTGTCCTCTCTAATCCTCTTCTAGGGTCTTTATATAGACTTTTGAATGCCCAAATTAGCCCAAAATAAGCCTTTTCTGAGTAGAACTAGACTTGGGCTCGACAGGGACACGGCCGTGTGCCACGCCCGGGTTAAGGTGCTCAGGCCGTGTGTAATACTGAGTTGGTTATTAGTCAGCACGATCATGACACACGGGTGTGTGGTCTACCCATGTGTCACACACGGGCGTGTGGATGACCCATGTGGAAGATCTTAGGCCATGTGAAACACTAATTTAAGCCCAATTTGTCCATTTTTGGCCCGTTTCTCTCTCATTTTGCTATCCTAGCTCTCCTGAGTATAAAAACATGAAATTAAAGGATTAGGAACATCGAATTCACTAAAACCAAGGAGAAATCATTCATAAATATGCCAAGCATGGGGTAAAAATATGTACAAATCATGGTTTATCAAATATCCCCACACTTGAGCATTTGCTTGTCCTCAAGCAAAATCCTCAACTCACAATCAAAATAAATTCTTCTCAACTTATAATTCTCATCAATAATGTTTCAAAACAATTTCACAAGTAATCATACATTGAAAATTTTACTAAAAGAACATTAAAGCTTCAAATAGTCAAAGTTGATCATTTTAATCATAAAATTATAGGCATCCCCTGTAATATCCCGAATTAGGGCCTAATCAGAATAGTGGTTTTGTGACCACAAATTCGATATAGAAATAATTATTTTATAATTATTTTGATGATTATGATATGATTGCATGATTGTGTGAAAATTTCGTGATGAAATTCTATGCCTAAAGTGCTTAAATTGAAAGTAGGGACTAAATCGAATAAGTTGCAAAACTTGCATTCTAGAAGTTTTTAGTATGAAATTGTTTTGGAATATTAATGAGGAGGTCTTAAATAGCAATTTGACCAATTTTAAGTTCATGGACAAAATTAGGACATGGAAGGAATTTTTGGAAAGTTTAGTAGTAAGGGTATTTTGGTCATTTAGTTATTAAAATGAATTAAAAACAAAATTAAAAGCCAATTTTTTGTCCATCTTCTTCATTAGGCCGAAATTTCAAGGGTTCTCCATAGCTAGGGTTTGTTTCAAGCTTCCAAGCTCCATAGTAAGTGATTCCAAGCCCCGTTTTTAATGTTCTTTACGTTTTTGGAATCTCGGTAGCTCGATTAAGCTTATGTTAGCAATAATTCAACCTAGGGTTTATATTTGGAAAAATACCCATAGGTGAAATTTGTGTATTTTGATGTTTTATGATAGAATATGGGGTTTTAAATTATGTTAGACAACTTGTACTACTCGATTTTAAGCAAAAACGAGTAAAAGGGCTTAATCGGTAAAAATACCTAATAGTCACAAGTACATGTTAGAGTGAGAATTTGATGTTGCCATAGAAGAGAAAAGTGATCAGCATGTTGTAAAACATAAGAATAAGGAATAAATTTTAATCCCGAGCCTAGGGGCAAAAATGTAAATATGCAAAAGTTTAGGGGCAAAATTGTAATTTTTCCAAAATTTGAGTTAAGGATTAATTTGATAATGTGAGTATTAAATGAGCTAAATGTGTTATTTTAGATCAAGAAAGACGTGGAATCGACCTCAATCGAGGAAAAGAAAAGATTGTGGACTAAATTGCAAAATCTTTGTATTTTGGTACCAAGGTAAGTTCATGTGTAAATAATGTAGCATAATTGTTATTTTTAAGTTATTGATATTAATTATGTGTTATGCTGAATTTCATTATGAAATGTATGCTTTGTGGTTAATTTCAAATAATATGTAAATTATGTGAGCTACTTGTTAAATATAATTGTTACCGAGTATTGATTTCGGCATTCTACGGAAGACAGCAAGGATAAGTGTTCGAGAAAAATCCCGTTTGAATCTTAGGAATAGATTAGGATACAAGTGACATGTCACTAGGATGGTTGAGCATCCGAACTCGTTGAGTTGAGTCCGAGTTCGTGAGATGTAACTAGGCATCCGAACTCGTTGAGTTGAGTCCGAGTTCACTTATGGATGCGAACGCCCGAGCTCGTTGAGTTGAGTCCGAGTTCGCTTATGGGCGGGTTACATGATTGCTTGATTGAATATGTGGCACTTATATGCAAATTATCCATGTATCCGAATTATATTCCGATGTGTTCAACGGGTAAAGTTTTACTCAAATGGAAGAATACTCGAGATGAAAAGAGACGTATTGGTAAGTGATGAGAAATGGATATTTTGGACAGGTATGTATTTAACCCTCGGGTTGAGTGTTGATTACAACCACGATAAGGTAATAAGATGATGAAAAATGATTAAAAAATGTGATAAGTGTGTTGATGATATATGCTAATGTTGATTAGTTTGATTGTTTGTTATGTTATTTATTATTTACATATGAACTTACTAAGCATTTATGCTTACTCCCTCCTTCTTACTCATTGTAGTTTTGGACAAGCCAGTTCAGGAGTCGGGATAGGTCGAAGGCTCAGTCACACTATCAGGAAGATTTTTGGTAAATGGCTTGTAAATTTAAGTATGGCATGTATAGCAATATACTTATTTTGTGCAAATGATCTTATCATATGGTGACAAAATGGTTGAGAAAATATTTGATAATGATAAATTATGAAAATGGTAAGTTTAGATTATGTTTGATGTTAAGGAAAATTATTAAGATACTTAGTGCATAAAAACTCATAAGAGGGATGAAATTTGCCATAAACAGAATACTACAGCAACACTGACGCGAGTTTGAAAATTTACTAAAAATCATAGCAATTGAATTTGGTGATGGACTACATACCAAATTGAAGCTTATTATGTCTAGTTTCACATGAAACAAATGAAACATGTAAAGGAATTATATGTTAGAAGATATTTGAATTTTAGTGAAACAGGGTCATAGCAGTTTCTGAATCCCCTATTCCTACTTTAGAAATTCACCATAAATTGTAAAGATATAATTAGGTGGTGTATTTTATATCCTCGGAATCCTTATTGAGTCTAGTTTTAGGAGAAACAAGCCTCATAGTCATATGAATTTTTTACAGAGAGAAATGTGGTTCATAGTAAACAGAGTTCAGACCAGTCAAGTCCTGAAACAGGGGTAACTATAACTAATAAACTGTACTAATTGGCCCAACCAAAAATTTTATAAAAAATTAGTAGATAGGTATATGAGTCTAGATTCAGGAAAAATTTACGGATCTTGATTTCGAGTTTCGTAACTCGAGATATGATTTTTCTTGTGACTGTGATGCAAGTAGCTTAAAAGCTGTGAATGTAGAAACAAATAATCCAAAGTTCTAAAAATGTTAAATTAAGCTTAGTAACACCTCATACTCGACTCCGGCGACGGTCTCGGGCGTGGGGGCGTTACATCCCCCCTATCTAAGTAATTATCTTTAATTCCAATTTGACATTGATTGACATCCTCACTAAAGGTTCATTCAAATCATTGAATATGTTTAAGGTTCAATGATTAAACACTCATTAGTCAAACATGAAAATTTATTACCATAGGCTTGCATGAAAATCAAATCTCCACCACTATAAATGAGATGATACACAAATCAAAAGGTCTTTGAAGGGTTGTAACGGAGCTTTGGGTTAAGGTGTGGATAAAGGCTGAAAAAGAAACGGTTAGAATCGAGATTAACTTGATAAATTACCTAACTGGAAAAATAACTAACATCACTTGAATAAACATGAGCTTCATCTCAGAATATGGAATTAAATACTTAAGCTCAAAAACAAAGAGTTATTACCAATATGTATGTTTTTTTTTAAGAATAAGAACATGTAAGAGAAAATTATAAGATTCAAAAAAAAAGAAACTAGTTAGGCAATGAACCAGATCAAATCTCGACAAACAGGGACTCAATGAATTAGGAGAAATTCTCAACGAATCAAAAAGTATGATATAGGGGTTAAAATTTAGGGTAAATTTAAAATATATATATAGAGAGAGTTTGTTAAGCTCAAAGGGGTTCACTAAGAGTTAATTATGAGGGTAGGCTTTTTATGAGGTAAATGGGTTAAAACCTAAGTGCTTTTATCATTTTAATATATCAAATCAAAGGTGTGGTCTTGACATGTATAATTGATGCAAGTTCTAGAATAACAAATCAATGTTGACCCATTCATAACCAACAATATCAGTGAGCAAGAAAGATATATGCTCTAAAATGCTCAAAATCTCACGAAAATTATGGGTACTTGATGTCAATCCTTATAAACTCAAAACTTCAAGATAATACCTCAATTCAGGGAAACAACCTAGCAATTTTATTTCTCAAAAGTTTCAACTTATCATACTCGGTTCTCTAATGTCTTAAAGTTTAAACAATTAATGCATAGTTACCTATGATTTACTTCAAAAACATAATAGAAATCATAAATCAATCAGAATTCACTCTAATACTGATATGAGAAAATTATTTGAGAACAAAATAAAAATTCAGGGATTTCTGATAATCACATAAATAACCTCCCCACACTTAAGATGTACATTGTCCTCAATGTACAAAGATATATAATATTAATGTAAGCATAATATCAAAAGAAAGGGAGAGAAGCGAAATTGCCCTGAATTTTTGGATGAAATCCTTGGAATAATGAAGGCAGGATTTGTAGTTATGACCAATGAAAGACATGATTCTAAGTTACTAATAAGAAAATAAACACTACTGTGGAAGAGAATTAACGCTTACTCGATAATAACCATTAAGATAAACATAGTTCAAAATCTAAAAACATATGTCTTCAAAAATAAATAAAAGAAAGACAAAATGAAAATAAAGATAAAAATAAAAATAAAAATAAAAATAAAATAGATGGACTCAAAGGTCCTCATCATCGGTGTCGTGAGCCGATGGCACTGGAGGAGCGATAGTGTAATAGCCCTAATTTGACCCTAGTCGGGAAGTGGTTTTGGGACCACAAAACCGAGTCATGAAAACAATTAAATGTTAAATTTCATGTCTATTATATGAGATAATGCATGTGTGAAAAATTGATGCAATGATTTTTATCATTTGAATGTGAAATCATTAAATAGGACTTAAGTTGGAAACTTAGAAAATGTGCTTGGTTAAATTTTTTTTAATGGCCAAACATTATATGATTTAATAGATATGGATTTGCATGTCAATTTTGCCATTTCCAAATTAGTGGCCGACCATGTTGATTGCTTGAGATAAATATATGTATTTTAATAGATATGGATTTGCATGTCAATTTTGCCATTTCCAAATTAGTGGCCGACCATGTTGATTGCTTGAGATAAATATATGTATTATATATATATACATTATTAAATGAAATGAATTTAAAACATGAAAACAAAATTAAATAAAAGGAAAAAGGGTGACAAAAAAAAACAATGTTTTCCATATTCCTTCTTCCATTGCCGTAAGTGAAAGAAAGGTTGAAGCTAAGCATGCGGTCCTTTAGATATCTTGCATTAAGGTATGTTCCATGAGTTTACTTTTAAAATTTTAGTGAATTTGAGATAGTCGCTAAGTCATTTACTTAGCCCATGTGTAAATTTTAAGTTTGGTGTTGTCATGTATATTCGGCCATGGAAGTTTTCTACTTCATGGATAGTGTGTTAATGTTTTGAAATAGATATGGTAGAAGGATAAGGTTTGAGCTTGTTAATTCTTGAATTGGTTGAGTTTGATAAAATTTAATATTTGTGGCTTAATTGTTTAATGACAATCGGCTATGTTGAAATGCTAAATTAGTGCTAAATTGTAAGTATTTAATTGAGTGTTAGTCGAAATTGAGCTTATGATAGTAATTAGAATTTGTGAAATTTATGCATTTTGGGGTCCAAGTGTGATAAGAACCATACGGTTATGGCATGTAAGCATGAAGATTAGATGATGGATAATTTTAAATGTGAGATGGTTAGAAGTTGATTTAAAGGCTTAATAAGTTAGTTTAAGTTGAAGTCATTAGCTTATGATATTCGGTTTTGGCTACTATGTGTTGGATCTTGAATATTTTAATGTTTTGAATTAATAATGGATGAAAGATAATGTTTGAGTTTGCTAAATATTGAAATTAAAAGTTAATTATTTATTTGTTGTGTAAGAGCCGAAAGTGAACTTAGGAGATGAATTGAGGAAAATTGTTGTTATATGTTAAATGGTTGAGGTTTTGTTGTCATGTAGTGAAGGAGGGTTAAAATATTTAATATGTCAATTGAATGAAATGTTAATGTACGAAATCTCATATTAGTTGATAGAAGAGGATGCTTAAATTGTTAAAAATTTATTTTAACATAGCCGAATGTGTTCATGAATGAAAGAATTATATTGGTTTTGAAATGTATGTGCTGCCGAATGCATTTTTAAGTAATAGTTGAAATTCTTGTTATGAGCGAATTATAATATAACCGAATAAAAGGCATGATTAATGAATTAGTGACAAGTGAATTTGTTTAATCTAGCAAAGAGCTTAAGGAGCCTAATTCGGATAAGGGAAAAAGCTAAACTAACCGAATAGCATATCCGTAGTCATTCGACGACAGTCAAGGTAAGTCTTTGAGTAATGAAACTTAGCTTATGATTTGATAAAATCATGGTATATAAGCATAATAAATAAATTGTGACCTATTGGTTCTACTTGAATTACATAGTGGGATAAATAATTTGTGCATATGACTTGTAGTCGAATGGTTATAGAAATCATGTTGGATAGCGAAACGAAATCGTGTTCTTTGAATGTGGCTATTGAGCCAAAAGTGCAATGGTTGATAAGCATGTTGTGCTTGTGTTAAAATAATGTAAATGAAATGCTAATGTGTTATGATATATATATGCGTGCATGATAATGGAGAATTATATCCGGGCTAAGTCCCGAAGGCATTCGTGCTGGTGTTATATCCGGGCTAAGTCCCGAAGGTATTCGTGCTGGTGTTATATCCGGGCTAAGTCCCGAAGGCATTCGTGCTGGTATTATATCCGGGCTAAGTCCCGAAGGCATTCGTGCTGGTGTTATATCCGGACTAAGTCCCGAAGGCATTCGTGCTGGTGTTATATCCGGGCTAAGTCCCGCAGGCATTCGTGGTGGTGTTATATCCGGGCTAAAGTCCCGCAGGCTTTGTGCTGGTATTATATCCGGGCTTAAAGTCCCGCATGCTTTGTGGTGGTGATTGGATTTGGGTTTTAAATCTAGCAGACTTAATGCCGATGATTGGAGTAAGATTATGATTTCGAATGTTCGTAGTAAACTACCATTGAATATGTTCAATACATTAAGTTGGTCAGGTATGTATTATATACTTTTATATGTTAGATTGATCAGAATTGAATCATGAATGCGAAATGAGAAGTATATGTGAAAATCTCATATGTGTATGTGTGTATTCGGTTATGGTGAAAGGTTATATGAGATTGATTTGGTGATATACATGTTAAATAATATGAATACAATGAATGGGTAATAAATTTGCTTGGGACAGCAGCAGTAACGTGATTTCAGAAAATCACCATAAATTGTGGAAGTTGAGTTAGAGGCTGAATAAATTATTTGATTAAATCTTAATGAGTCTAGTTTCTTATAAAAGAAACCGTGTAAGCAAAAGAGTTGCCAATAATGAGATATTTAAAATGGCGTGGAACAGAGTCAAAATGACTTCGAGGTCCCCTGTTCTGTTTTCAAAAAATCATTATAAATGGTAAAAAAATGGTTATAAGATAAAATTTATATTATTAGACTCCCTAATGAGTCTAGTTGCAAATGAAATAAACGATAACATATTTCAAATTCTGTATAATGAGAAATTTGATTCGTAGTGAAGAGTGGTCAGATTAGTCAAACAGTGAAATAGGGTAAACTTCAATAAAAATATGGTATTGATAGGTTAAATAAAAAATTCTGAAAATTTGATGGATGGAATATATATGAGTCTATTTTCAGAGAAAATTAACAGCACTTGATTTGGTGTTTCTTAGCTCCAGTTATAAATAATTTAGTGACTGTTGCTCAGGAAGACAGCTTGTAGTGAATTTGTGATTTTGTTGCAAACATGGTTAAAACTTGTTAATGAGATGCTTTTCGAGTTCTTATGATCTTATTTGTAATTTCAATATTTGGTTTTAATTGAGTTCAGATTCAAGTGAGGTGAATTTTCTAAATATGCATTATGTTCATGGATACTTGGCCAAAATTGCAATTATCTAGGAATGATTTCTTGAAAATTTGAATAATCGATCTATAAGTAAATTAATTGTTTGCATTGCTTAAAACTTACTAAGCATTGAAGCTTACTCCGTGTTCTCTTTTCCAGTTTTTATAAGTATATACTTTAGCTAGAGTTAGAAGGGCCGGAGATATCATCACACTATCGAGTCATTATGTGAGTTGAGAAGATTGTATATCATCATGGTTTAAGGCATGAATAGGATAGACTATAGGTAGAATGATATTTCGACTTTGTATACATTATAGCCATGCGAAGATGGCTTGCTCATTTTGTTTAGAGAAGCCTTATAATTGAACTAATGTGGTGAAATGTTTTAGTTATAACTTGATAGTAGTTAATTTGTTATTAGATATTCGGTTATGTTTTGATAGTGAGTCATTTTGGAAATTTATAAGAGCTTTTATGGAAAATCAATGAGACATGTTTGCATTGTTGATAATTTATGTCTGGTAAGTATCTTTGACCTTATAGAAGTTTTGTTCAGTCAAGTAATACCTCATAACCTTATTCTGGCAACGGATACAGGTTAGGAGTGTTACAGATAGGGAGGTGCTCGCGAATCTGCCGCAAAGTCTCATCGATACTGTCAAACCTTGCATCAAGACTGTTGAACCTCTGAGCACAGTACTGACGAAAATCAGTAAACTCCTCGAATGGCACTCCTCAAAAGCTCGCAGTGGAGGGAGTATGTCGATGACTCGATGGTGGTGGCTGTGGTGGATCCTCGTGAGGGCGAGGCACGGTCGTGGGGGAGGTTTTTTGTAGGCTTGTGGCGGCTAGGGTTTGGGGAGAATTTAGGGAAGAAGAAGAAGAAGAAAAGAATTTAGGGTTTAAGGGTTTTAAAAAGGGGCACGGCCATGTGAGACCCGTGTTGGGCCACACGGTCGTGTCACACGCCCATGTGGATCGATTTGAGCCCGTGTTAATCGTGAAAATTTGAATGTGTAATTGTCAAACGGCCTTGGGACACGCCCGTGTGGTTAGGCCATGTGGTGCACACGGTCGCGTCACATGCCCGTGTGCTAGGTTCTTCGCTTCTCCCACGCCCGTGTGTCCGAACACACGACCGTGTAGCTCCCTAACTTATTTAAAATTTGAAAAATTAGCTCCAGTTTTCACCCGGCCTAGGACACTCCCGTGTGTCCAGGCCGTGTGCGTCACACGGTCGTGTCACACGGCCGTGTGGTTCAGGTTAATGACCGTGTGGCTCAATATTTGGGGATTTTGTACCCCTGTTTCCACACGGCCAAGGACACGTCTGTGTGGGCCACTGTACCTGCACAAAAACATTAAAAATAGTAAAAATGAACTAGTTAATGGTGTTAGTGCTCGAGTTGCCTCCAGAGAAGCGCTTATTTAGAGTCTAAGCTTGACTTACCTCTCTGTTGCGTGGTCTTGGTGGTTCGAGGAGTTTACACTCCTCATTCCTGCTATCAATCTTATCAAAAAAAGATTTTAGATGAGTACTATTTACCTTAAAAGTGCCAAATTTGGAATGAGTTACCTCGACTGTACCGTATGGGAAAATGTTAAGTACCATAAAAGGGATTACTCTATTAGGTTCAGAAGTGGCAATACGAGGGTCTGCTGCATCTAATAGTACTTTGTCTCCAACCTTAAGTTGATTTGATAAAACATTGAGTCCATTATGGCGTGGTTTTTGTTTATCGTGTGTTCTCGGTTTCTGTGTCCGCCATTCATCTAGTTCCTCGATCTGTAGCCTTTGCTCTTCATAGATAGGTCCTTTGTTGTTACTTAAACATGGCTCATTTATGCTCTTCGAACGTGTTTCCTGCAAAGAAGGTTGCACTACATGATCAGTATTAGTAGCATGATTTATACAACCACCCTCAATATTTGATGTGTTACTCGAATTATGAACTTGAAGAGTGATTGTTTCATCACCCACACGAAGTGTGAGTTTACCTATACCAACATCAATAATAGTTCTAGTAGTTTGTAATACCCCGAAAATTTTTGCAGTAAAATATTATCCGTGATATAGTAATATAAGGAAATAAAGTGATAAAAAGGGAAATTTTGAGTTATGTCAATATTGGGAAGTATATTATAATATATTAATTCAAGAAAGGACTAAATTGTAAAAGTGAGAAAAGTTTTGTTGTACAAGAATAAATACTCAAAATTTGAGGGGTTAAAGTGTAAGTGTGAAAATTTTGAAGGATCAATAGTGTAAATATTTTAAGGGTGGAATGATCTAGAAACTAAGGAAAATGGATGAATTAGGACCAAATTGAAAAGATGAAGAACTATGAGGGACTAAATTTTAATTTTACCAAATTAAATGATGACTCAAGGATGGAATTTTAAAAGATAACAAAGGGAAAAATGGTCAATTGGAAGAGAGAGAAATCTAGAAAGTAATAATGATGCTAGAGATATTTTGATATTTTATAATTATTTAATTAGATAAATATTATTTTATTAATATTTTAATAAGATATTTTATTATTATTTTATTAGTATATAAAGAAAGAAAGATGGGGAATTCTCATCCATCTTTCCCATGCACTAACGTGAGAGGAAGAGAGAAAGAAAGAAAGTTTTGCTTTCTTTACAATTTGGTCCTTTTACCAAAAATTTACCATTTTCACCCAAAAATCAAAAGAATTTCCATAGCTACCAAGAGAGAAAAATGCTAAGGAGATTATGGGAAGTTAGAATATCAAGTTGGATTCAAGAAATGGAAGCTGAAGGAGAGAGAAAATCAAGATGAAGATTGAAATCAATAGAATAAGGTAAGAACATCATAATTTCAATATATTTTTGAGTTTGATATTATTGAAAAAGCATGGGATTAATGTTAATGTAGAGTTTCCTTACATATGATCCTATGTTCTTGATATGTTAGTGAAGAGAAATCAAGGTAAAGTGATGAGAAATAGTGTAGAGAAAGAAAATAAGGGTGTTATAAACATGGTAAATAATATCTTACACTAAAATAGTTTTGGACAACAGCAGTAGTCTAACTTTGAAAAATCACCAAAAATTGTAGAAATTGAATTATAGGATGAATAAAATATGAACTTAAATATCATTGAGTCTAGCTTCTTATAGAAGAAATTATGAAAGCAATGGAATTGTAAATCATGAGATATAATAAATTTTGTGAGACAAGGTCAGAAATATTTTGGGTTCCCCTGTACTGAGTTTTGAAAATCATAAAAAATTGAAGAAAAATAATTATGGGCTTAAATTTATATGTTTAGAATACTTAATGAGTATATTTTCAAGAGAAACAAACAAGAACATCATTTTAATTCTGTACGAGGAGATAATTAATTTTTAGTGAAGAAGGGTCAGAACTGTCAGACAGCAGAATAGGGGTAAATTTAAAGAATAAACTGTACTTATTGGATAAACCAAAAAATTTGAAAATTTTATGGTAAAAATATATATGAGTCTAGTTTCATATAAAATTAGCAGATTTTTATTTGGAGTTCTATAGCTCCAGATATAAATAATTTAGTGACTATGACACAGATGGACAACTTGAATATTCATAAAATTAAATAAGAAAAATTATAGACAATGTTACTTACAAGTGTGTTATATACATTAAGGATGTGGAATGGAGAGGAGGAGGACAAAAATATATATATGAATATTCAGCTAGCATGGCTAATTTGCATGTTTTAGGCTTAAGAACTAAATTGAATAAAAGTAAAACTTTAGGGGGCAATTTTGTAAAAATGCAAAAAATGTCCAAATTGAAGGGAATCAATTGTTTTATTATCTAAATTAATAAATTGAATGAAATTTTCAATTTAAGATCGGGTGAAAATTGGGAAAATAGTAAATTACCAAAATGCCCCTGAATCTTGATATTTCTGTAATTTCGCCAGGTAAGTTCATATAACTTGAATTATATTCTTAAATACTTGAAATGTATGTTATTGATGTGAATATGATTTAAATGTCCCTTGGATGAAAATTGATGAAACATTGATATATTTGATAAAAAGGGGAAGAAATCCCGATTGAACGAAAATGAATTGACGGTAAAAAGGATCTAGCCCGGACGGGTGATCCTATCCTGATATAGCCCTCCCGAAGAATACGTGTAAAATGGATTTAGCCTGGAATGGTAATCCTGACAATACTCTATGAGTTTATATTACAAGGGATTTAGCCTGGACTAGTAATCCCGCTGTAAGGATGAGGTTCGCGGGAGTGTGCTTTCTGAAATGAAATGTGTAAGACCATGGTTGAAAGATACCATGGCAACCTGTGTGTAAAACCATGGTTGAAAGATACCATGGCAACCTGTGTGTAAGACCATGGTTGAAAGATACCATGGCAACCTGATATGAGATGTGTAAGACCATGGTTGAAAGAACCATGGCAACGTGACATGAAAAGAATAAGACCATGGTTGAAAGATACCATGGCAACATGAAAGAAAATGAGTAAGACCATAGTTGAAAGACACTATGGCATCACGTCAAAGATAAATAAGACTGTGGATGGGAGACGCTATAACATCTGTTGAACAATTGATATTCAGGTAAAATATATCAGATGGCGAATGGTTATATGAAATGGTTGTGTGAAATGTTTACAAGAACTGGTCATATGGAAATATATGTACAAAAGCGTTGTATGAAATAATTATGAAAATGGATAAACGAAATAAGTATAAGTACATGGAATATAATTTATGTTAAGTTTAATATAAGTTATTACCAGAATAAATATACATAAAATATATGGAAATGATGAAGCATAAAATATTGATATAATGAAATGAATGATATATACTTATGAAGAAACGGTAAAAGCATGATATGTTTCAGGACATGTACATATATGATTATCTTTGATATGTTGATACAAGGAAATTATGTTAGTAAAGACAATTATTAAACTCAAGTGTGACATGTCGAGAAAATAAGTATATAAATGTTGAATTTATATGAAATATGTACTAGTGTACTAACTATGTTGCTGTTTGATGCTTATACAAGTGCCAAGCTGTTGATTGAATGGTAATATATTTATTTATATGATGCATTAAATCGGTAAGTATTTAATTGAATTTTTTTAGGTGATCTGCAAATTCTAGTAATGCTTCAAAACCCTGTTTTGACGGATGATACGGGTTAGGGGTGTTACACAATTGCTAAAAAGGGTCGTCCTAAAATCAAAGGCACGTCACTATCCTCTTCCATGTCTAGAACAAAAAAATTATTTGGGAATATAAATTTATCGATTTAGACAAGTACGTCTTCAATGATACCCCTAGGAAATCTAATGGTTTTATCTGCTAACTGAATGCTCATCCTAGTTTGTTTGGGTTTCCAAAGACCTAGTTGTTTAAACATTTTATAGGGCATGACATTAATGCTCACCCCTAAATCTGCCAATGCATTATTAACATCTAAACTACCAATTAAACAAGGAATTGTAAAACTCTCTAGATCTTTCAATTTGTTGGGTAGCTTATTCTGTAGAATGGCTGAGCAAACTGCGCTTAACTCCACATGCGACGTATCATCCAACTTCCGCTTATTTGCTAAAAGCTCCTTTAAAAATTTAATTGCATTTGGCATCTACGAAAGAGCTTCAATAAACGGTAAGTTAATATGTAATTTCTTTAATAACTTAAGGAATTTACCAAATTTTTCTTCTGTGTGGTCTTTCATTGTCGCATTGGGATATGGTATACGAGGTTTATATTCTTTACTTACCGATTTTTGCTCACTGTGGTCTACCTCATCTTTACCTTTCTTACCACAGATCTGTGTTTCGGTTTAGGCTCAGGTTCAACTAACCCTTTTTCATCTCGAACAGTAATTGCATTAAGCTGCTCCCTTGGGTTATTTTCAGTATTACTCAGCGAGCTACCTTGTGGTCGTTTGGAAATTATCTTTGCCAACTGGCCTATTTGATTCTCGAGACCTTGAATTGATGCTTACTGATTTTTAAGAGTTGTCTCGGTGTTTTGGAAACGTGTTTCAAATACCGCTATGAATTTCGTTAGCATCTCCTCAAGGTTCAGTTTCTTTTCCTGCTGGTAAGGTGGTTGTTGATAACCTGGAGGATGTTATGGCCTTTGATTTCCTTGACCACCCCACAAGAAATTGGGATGGTTCATCCAACCTGCATTATAAGTGTTACTATACGGGTTATTTTGAGGTCTAGAGTTATTACCCATATAGTGGACTTATTCCTCCTCGGTGCCAAGATTGAAGGGTGGATAATCTGGGTTGTGAATTCCTCCATTTGAATCACACCTCATCACTGGATGTACTTGAGTAGAATAAACCATCAATCTTTTTATTTAAAAGTTCTACCTGATTTGATAGCATAGTGACCGCGTCGAGGTTGAAAACACCAGCTGCTTTTGCCGGCTTTGTTCTTATGACTTGCCACTGATAGTTATTCAGTGACATCTCTTCAATAAAATCATAATCCTCTTCAGGTGTTTTTTTGTTTAAAGTTCTACCGGCGGCTGCGTCGATAAGTTGCCTTGTTGAAGGGTTCACACCATTGTAAAAAGTTTGAACCTGCAGCCATAAAGGTAACCCATGGTGAGGGCACCTTCGCAGTATGTCCTTGTATCTCTCCCATGCATCATAAAGTGTTTCTAAATCCATCTGCACAAAAGAAGAAATATTATTCCTTAATTTAGCCGTTTTAGCTGGCGGAAAATATTTAAGTAAAAAATTTTCGGTCATTTGTTCCCAAGTAGTGATTGACCCTCGTGGTAACAAGTTTAACCATTATTTAGCTTTGTTCCTTAATGAGAATGGAAACAACCGAAGGCGAATGGCATCGCCAGAAATGCCGTTGACCTTAAAAGTGTCGCAGAATTCCAAAAAATTTGCTAAATGAGTATTGGGATCCTCGTCCTGCAAACCATCAAACTGAACAAACTGTTGTATCATTTGAATTGTTGTAACACCCATTTCATGTCTATTTTTTTCCAGCAATTAACCAATGGTCTAATTGCCATTTAAGGACCCTCAATTTAAAATTTCATAGCAATTGGACACCTCTAGTATGTAGAACTCAACTTTTTCACTTTTTACGATTTAGTCCTTTTGACTAAATTAAGTGCCCGAATGTCAAAATTTTCGAATGAAATTTTCACGAAATTATTTCGTGAAACTATAGACCATAAAAATATAATAAAAATAAAATTTTCATCGTCAAATTTGTGATCCCGAAACCACTGTTCCGACTAGGCCCAAAATCAGGGTGTTACAATTGTGTTAGGTTTCAGTTCAAAATTATTTGCAGCAACAGCAGGCCTAACTATACTCGATTCAGTTCCAGTTAAAGTGGGTTTAGCATAATCATACATAGTACGAGGAGCAGGATCTTGATTTACTAGGTTTGGAGCAACCACAAGAGGTAACGAATTATTTTGATTATCAGCCATCTCCTCGGTTGTGGTTTGAATATCGTCCTCTTGCCCTTTCTCTATGTATCGTAGGCTTCACCTTATTTCTCTTTGGTTTCTGCGAACTGTGCTTTCGATCTCACTATCAAAAAGTAGAGGTCCTGAAGGGTTTTTTCTAGTCATAAAATATTAAAAACCTACCAGAAGTAAATAAAAGAAAATTTAGTGATGTAAAAAAAATTTTAAATAAAAATTAAATTGCAATAAAATAAATGGCTAAAGTAATAAAAATTAAGTGTTCCTAATATCTTAGTCCCCGGCAGCGGTGCCAAAAACTTGATGGTCGTAAAACTAACTAATAATTCAACTTAAGGCAAGCGCACCTATGGAACAGTAATATAGTTATGCTGAGACCGGAATATCGTATACACGAGGACTAAAAGTAATAGTAGTTACTCTCTTTTTATTATCTAACCTAAGAATTTAAGGTTGTTCTTAAGCTAAACTAATTTTCTAATTTATCTAAGATCACGACAGAGGCGAAAGTTGGAAAATACTTTAGGAAAACCAATTGAGAAGACAATACCCAAGAAAGAATCCACCTAGACTCACTTATTACCTTTGACTTAGACGATTTATTCACTTGACTTATTCCGTAAAAATCCCTAATTTATGTTAATATCTCTCTCGAGATTAAGAACAACTAACTCTAGGTTGATTAATTGAAATCTCTTTCTAATTAAAACCCCTATTGTCGCATGAACTCGATCTGTGGATCCCCTTATTAGATTTGACTCTAATCTGGTAGATTTATGTCATCCTATCTCTAGGATTGCATTCAACTCCGCTTAATTATGAATGATCAACTCTCAAACAGGGGCTTTTGCTCCACTGAATAAGCACATCAAAAACCTAAATTAATATCCTGAAATATTAAAGCAAGAATTAAAACTCATAATAAAGAATAAGAACAAGTGTTTATCATATAAATCAAAGCATAATAAGATTCGCCATAAGGTACATCTCCCTTAGATATTTAGGGAGTTTAGTTCATAATAGTAATAGAAAACATCTCAAAGTTTGGAAAACAACAAAACATAAAGAAAACCCAAGAACTTCTAGGAAATTGGATGGAAATCTTCAGTCTTGATGTAGATCCTGGCTCCGACGTGATTCTGATGGCTAATCGCAAGTATTTTCTGCCTCCAACTCTCTGTGTCCTCTCTAATCCTCTTCTAGGGTCTTTATATAGACTTTTGAATGCCTAAATTACCCCCAAAATAAGCCTTTTCTGAGTAGAACTAGACTTGGGCTCGACAGGGATACGGCCGTGTGCCACACCCGTGTTAAGGTGCTTAGGCCGTGTGCAATACTGAGTTGGTTCTTAGTCGACACGGCCATGACACATGGGCGTGTGGTCTACCCATGTGTCACACACGAGCGTGTGGATGACCCGTGTGGAAGATCTTAGGCTATGTGAAATGTTGATTTAAGGCCAATTTGTCCGTTTTTGGCACGTTTCTCTCTCCTTTTGCTATCCTAGCTCTCCTGAGTATAAAAACATGAAATTAAAGGATTAGGAGCATCGAATTCACTAAAACCAAGGAGGAATCATTCATAAATATGCCAAGCATGGGGTAAAAATATGTACAAATTAAGGTTTATCAGTGGGGATATTTGATAAACCGTAATATATACATATTTTTACCCCATGCTTGGCATATTTATGGATGATTTTTCCTTGGTTTTATTGAATTCGATGCTCCTAATCCTTTAAATTCATGTCTTACACTTAGGTGAGCATAGGAAGGCGAAAATAGCAAGAAACTGGCCAAAATCGGACAAAGTGGGCCTAATTCAATGTGGCACACAACCTAGGCACTTCAACACGGGTGATCCACACGCCCGTATGTGACACATGGGTAGACCACACACCTGTGTGTCATGGCCGTGTTGACATTAAATGAAGTCAGAATTGCACACGGCCTGAGCACCTTCACACAGGCGTGGCACACGGTCGTGTCCTTATCGAGCCTAAGTCTAATTCTACTTGAAAAGGCTAATTTTGGGCTAATTTGGACATTCTAAAGTTTATATAAACACCCTAGAAGAGGATTAAAGAGACACGCAGAGTTGAAGGCAGAAAATACTCAAGGACAACCATCAGAATCACCTCAGAGGTAGGATCTACATCAAGACTGAAGATTTCCATCCAATTTCTGTAATACCCCATACCCGTACCTGAGACCGGGATAGGATACGAGGCATTACCGAAATTTTCAGAATAATTTCAATTAATTTATATTATTTAGTATTCATTTTCATGTTTCATGTAACATCCTTTTCATATATTCAATTCAAAATATCATATAAAATACGATACAATACTTAAATTTTCATATTTACATGCTCATTCAGGGTATTCGAACCTACCTGACTAAATTGCAGAAATACCAAGATTTAGGGGCATATTGGTAATTTACCATTTTCCCAAATTTCACCCAATCTTAAATTGATAATTTCATTCAATTTATTAATTTAGATAATAAAACAATTTATTCCCTTCAATTTAGTCATTTTTGACATTTTTACAAAATTGCCCCTGAAGTTTTACTTTTATTCAATTTAGTCCATGAGCTTAAAACATGCAAATTAGCCATGCTAACTGAATATTCATATATATTTTCGTCCTCCTCCTCTCCATTCCACATCCTTAATGTATATAACATTCTTGTAAGTACGATTTCACAATTTACTTATCAATCTGTTCACACGAGTCATAGTCACTCAATTATTTATAATTCGAGCTACAGAGCTCAAAATTAAGATCCATAAATTTTCCATAAAACTAGACTCACATATAATTCCACCATAAAATTTTAAGAATTTTTGGTTTAGCAAATTAGTACAGTTTATTCATTTAAGTTTCCCCTGTTTCACTATCCAACAGTTCTGACCTCTTTTTACTAAAAATTAATTATATCACAGTTCAAAACTCGGATAATGTTCCCATTGATTTCTATTGAAAATAGACTCATTAAGGATTCTAAGCATATAAATTTGAGACTCTAATTAATTTTCTCCAATTTTTTGTGATTTTCCAAAGTCAAAATAGGGGAACCCGAATTCATTCTAACATTGTCTCACAAAATTCATTATATCTCATAATTTACAAATCCATTGCTTACACCGTTTCTTCTATGAAAAACTAGACTCAATAAGATTTAATTTCATATTTTATTCATCTTCTAATTCGATTTCTAAAATTTATGGTGATTTTTCAAAGTTAGTCTACTTCTGCTGTCCAATATTGTTTTAGTTCAAGATGTTTATTGCCATTTTTCCTCTAAATTTCAAAGGTCATACAATTCAGTCCTTGCTCAATTAGCCCATCTATTAAGCTAATTTTTCTCAATTAACATTTTATTCCATCATTCTAAACTATTACACAATCTTTGAAAATCATAATTTTAACACTAAACCTTAATTCACAACTTTTTCACAATTAGGTCGTAAAATCAATTTCTATTGAAATTACTTGATAAAATCATCAAAAAACAAAATCAAAGCTTCAAATTCATTTTATTTCATCATAAACAGCTAACACTTATCAATGATAGCTTTTAATTTTGTTCATAAAATAAAAAACTAATGAATTAAACACTTGGACCTAATTGTAAAAGTCATAAAAACATAAAAATCTCAAAGAAAAGGGTAAGAATTGAACTCACATATGTCAAAGTATGAAAAACCAGCAGCTTTCAGACCTCCCATGGCATTTTTGCTGAAGAAAAATGATGATATCTCTAGATTTTTCAAATTTGTCTTGTTTTATATGTTTAATTTGCAAAATTTCTCATTTTGCCCTTGTTTCTCCTTGTCTTTTTTGCTGATTTTCTTGCCCAACCGTCCAGCCAATACAATTTGGGTCCAATTTCCTTTTAAATCCCTCCTTTTTAATCACTTAAACTATTTAATCACAATTTAATAAATTTCGCACTATTTTCAATTTAGTCCTTTTTAATTAATTGACTAACCAAACGTTAAAATTTTCTAACGAAACGTTAATACTAACTTAACAACACTCCATAAATATTTATGAAAATATTTATGGCTCGGTTTATAAATCCGAGGTCTCGATACCTCGTTTTCAACCAAATTTACCTGATTAATTCTTTTAAAATCGCAAAATTCACTAATTAAAAATAATTCTTCTAAGTTCGCGCTTGGCCTATAATTATTATTTGTTAAAATTTCTAAACTTACTCGTCGGATTTAGTGATCTTGAATCACTGTTTCCGACACCACTGAAAAATTTGGCTGTTACAATTTCCTAGAAGTTCTTTGGGTTTCTTTATGCTTTGTTGTTTTCTAAATTTTGAGATGTTTTCCATTATTATTATGAATTAAACTCCCTAAATACCTAAGGGAGATAAAACCTAAGACGAATCTTATTATTATTTGAGTTATATGATAAATACTTATTCTTATTTTTTATTGTGAATTTAACCCTTGCTTTAATATTCCAGGATATTAATTCAGGTTTTTGATGTGCTTATTCAGTAGAGAAAAAGTCCCTATTTAAGAGTAGATCATTCATAATTAAGCGGAGTTGCATGCAATCCTAGAGATAAGACGACATAAATCTGCCGAATTAGAGTCAAATCTAATAAGGGAATCCATAGATCAAGTTATTGCGACAATAGGGATTTTAATTAGAAAGAGATTTCAATTAATCAACCTAGAGTCAGTTGTTCTTAGTCTCGAGAGAGATATTAACATTAATTAGGGATTTCTACGGATTAAGTCAAGTGAAAAAATCGTCTAACTCAAAGGTAATAAGTGAAGTCTAGGTGGATTCTTCCTTGGGTATTGTCTTCTCTATCGATTTTCTAAAAAGTATTTTCAAACTTTAATCTCTGTCGTAATTTTAGTTAATTAGATAATTAGTTTTAATTTAAAAAACATTCTTTAATTCTTAGGCTAGATAATAAAAAGATAGTAATTACTAGTACTTTTAGTCCTCGTGGATACGATATTTCCAGTCTTACCATAACTATACTACTGTTCAAACCTTAGTCAACTTTTTAGTTAGTTTTACGACCATCATAGAGACACCAGCGTGTGCTTCAGTTGTGTGTGACACACGGCCTGGCACATGGGTATGTGGTCTGGCCGTGTGTCCCCTGTACATTGAAATTTCCAAACAAAATGCCCAGGTGTTTGGACACGGCCTAGCACACGAGCGTGTGGTTGGCCGTGTGACACAAGTAAGAAAGTTACACGGGTAAGGACAAGGGCTGGGGCATGACCGTGTGTCCCACATCGAATGCCCACATGGCCTATGACATGGGCGTGTTTTCTGGCCGTGTGAGCCACACGATTTAGCCACACGGGCGTGTGTCCCTTGTTTCTAAGAAAATTTTTGACATTTTTCAAAAAATTCTTGAAGTCTCTGGTCCAATCTCGATTTACTTTTAACGCCTATTTTAGGCTTTGAGGGCCCATATAAGAGACCATATGAGTGTTATATGATTGAGTTATAATATATGTATTAAGGATTATGAAATGTTCGTAATTAATCTGTAAAGTCTGGTAATGCTTTATAACCTTGTTCCGAAAATGGATATGGGTTAGGGGTGTTACATTATCAGTGGCCATTGCAGTCAAGCACTTCTATTAACTGTTGTTTTATTTAGCAATCGACAATTGTAAGTAGCAATAAAAATCAACAATGACCACATACTCAGTTATCATATTTCATCGATATTCATCACATGGCATTGTCAAGCATAACATTTAATAATATATTACAATTTTAACCAACATCATAGCATAGCATAGCTTCATATAAGTCACTCTCAATTCATCATATCCAAGTAGCATATATATGTATATCATCAAGTTATCAACCTAGTTTCTTAAGCCTAAAAAAATTTATGAAAGAAAAACAAATTATATTAGCACAACTCGTTAATATTATCCGTTGATTGCTTCCACCTTTCTTTATATATATATATTTAGCTACATACGATAATTCAATTATTGAAACAAGTTAGTTTCACCTATTCAAATAAAAAAAATCATTAAAACAAGCATAAATGTACTTTCTCAACTTAATCCTTTTGTGTCCTAATGTCTGATTTTTCGTGTAACTCAAAGATCTCTAGTTTGAATCAAAATCCAACTATATATATGTATGTATATGTATATACATATCGTAGGGACTTTAAACTATCTAAAAACATTATTTTTATTCAAAGATCTCATCTTTTTCTCTCGAAGCTTCATTAAATTCAACCATGGTCATGAAAACTAACCTTGATAAAACTTTATTCCACCACAACCCACTATCTTCTAAGCTCATTTGTTTCATAATTCAAGCTCAACAACAACACTAAATATACATAATGAAGGTGTAACACCCCCAACCCGTATCCCTCATTGGAACTGGGTTACGGAGCATTACCGAAGTTTGCAGGTCAAACAGACATAAATTTCAAACATTTAATATGATCAAAACAAGTCATCAATGCATCATTTTAATCCAAATTATAAACATACAAAATCCAAATCAATTTGCCTAGTTCCTAAGCACTTAAACATAGAATTAAATTCACATGCACCTATATAGATTTAGTTCAATTTATCAAGCTATAATATGGCTTCAAAAACAAACACATATTTATATGTACAAAACCAACCAAAATTAAACATATAACCTCATTTACAATCAAACCACAAAATAACTATTATTTAAACACCCTCGGTACATGCCGGCACAAAGGATAAACGTCACCACATTTGAGTTCGGGATCGTTATTGGATGCTGAATCAGCGATCAAAACTAAGTACCTAACCTGCGCACGGGAAACAAAACCATACGCTGAGTAAAACTCAGTGGTATTTCTATAATCCGAATATTTAAAGACAAAAGATAATAAAATAGGCACAATTAAATATTAAGCACAATTGAATATTTAAAATTCACATTTATTTATACAATAGCATTAACCATTCAATATTCATTTCATAATTATATTATTCATACCATACTCAATTCTCATTATTTGCCATAAAATAGCTTCTCACAATATGATACACATTTCACTTAAACAACAATAATGATCATTCCATGTCCAATTCATGAATACACAATTCATGTGTCTCAATCCATATTTCAATTTACAATCCCATTTTCATTTCACATATAATATCATCCAACATCGATCATGGTGTCATTTTATTTAATTACCCCTATTAACACGAGTCAGACTCAGACGGATACACAGATCCAACCAAAACACACCAGATTGGCACCTAGTGCCTCATTGGATAATTCGAAGTATTAAATTGACACCCAATGTCTCATCAGCTAAACCGAAGTAAATTGGCAACCAGTGCCTCATCGAATTAATCTGAAGTAATAATTTTGACACCTAGTGTCTCATCGACTCGAAGTCGAAGAAATCCCTAAGCTCTTCCAATCCTATGGCATGCCATCTATATTCGACTTAGCCCGATACAGTTATTAGGCTTTCAGTTCACTTTTCATGTAATACCCTGAAAATTTTTACAGTAAGATATTATCCTTGATATAGTAAAATAAGGAAATAAAGTGACAAAAAGGGGATTTTTGAGTTATGTCAATATTGAGAAGTATATTATGATATATTAATTCAAGAAAGGACTAAATTGTAAAAGTGAGAAAAGTTTTGTTGCACAAGAGTAAATATTCATAATTTGAGGGGTTAAAGTGTAAATATGAAAGAGTTGAAGGACCAATAGTGTAAATAATTTAAGAGTGGAATGATCTAGAAACTAAGGAAAATGGATGAATTAGGACCAAATTAAATAGATGAAGAACTATGAGGGACTAAATTGCAATTTTACCAAATTAAATGATAACTCAAGGATGGAATTTTAAAAGATAATGAAGGGCAAATGGTCAATTGGAAGAGAGAGAAATCTAGAAAGCAAAAATGATGCTAGAGATATTTTGATATTTTATAATTATTTAATTAGATAAATATTATTTTATTAATACTTTAATAAGATATTTTATTATTATTTTATTAGTATATAAAGAAAGAAAGATGAGAAATTCTCATCCATATTTTCCCATGCACTAACGTGAGAGAAAGAGAGGAAGAAAGAAAGTTTTGCTTTCTTTACAATTTGGTCCTTTTACCAAAAATTCACCATTTTCACCCAAAAATCAAATGAATTTCCATAGCTACCAAGAGACAAAAATGTTAAGGAGGGCATGGGAGTTAGAATATCAAGTTGGATTCAATAAATAGAAGCTGAAGGAGAGAGAAAATCAAGTTAAAGATTAGTATCAATAGAACAAGGTAAGTATATCAAGATTTCAATATGTTTTTAAGTTTGTTATTATTGACAAAGCATGGAAATAATGTTATAGTAGAGTTTTCTTACATAAGGTCCTATGTTTTTGATATGTTAGTGAAGAGAAAATAAGATAAAGTGATGAGAAATGGTGTAGAAAAAGAAAATAAGGGTGTTATAACATGGTAATTAATAGCTTGCACAAAAACAGTTTGGACAGCAGCAGTAGACTAACTTTGAAAAATCACCATAAATTGTAGAAATCGAATTAGAAGATGAAAAAATATTGAATTAAAGCTTATTGAGTATAGTTTCTCATATAAGAAATAGTATAAGCAATGGATTTGTAAATTTTGAGATATAATTAATTTTGTGAGACAAGGTTAGAATGAATTCGGGTTCCCCTGTTCTGACTTTGAAAAATCATAAAAAAAATTGAATAAAAATAATTAGGGGCTTAAATTTATATTTATAAAATCCTGAATGAGTTTATTTTTAATATAAACAAACAATAACATCATTTGAATCCTGTATGAGGAGATAATTAATTTTTGGTGAAGAGGGGTCAAAACTGTCAGATAGCAGAACAGGGGTAAATTTAAAGAATAAACTGTACTTATTGGCTAAACCAAAAATTCTGAAATTTTTATGGTAAGAATATATATGAGTCTAGATTCAGGGAAAATTATCGGATATTAATTTGGAGTTCTATAGATCCATATATAAATAATTTAGTGACTATGATGCAGATAGACAGCTTAAATATTCATAAAAGTAAATAATAAAAATTATGGATAATGTTACTTACAAGTGTGTTATCTACATTAAGGATGTGGAATGGAGAGGAGGAGGAGGAAAAATATTTATGAATATTCATCTAGCATGGCTAATTTGCATATTTTAGGCTCAGGGACTAAATTGAATAAAAGTAAAACTTTATGGGAAATTTTGTAAACATGTCAGAAATGACCAAATTGCATGAAATGGATTATTTTATTATTTAAATTACAAAAGTGAATGAAATTATTAATTTAGTTCAAGATCGGGGAAAAACATTGTTTTAGGGATTAAATTGAAAAGTGTTGAAATTATGAAAAATTCTGATATTTTATAGAATTCATGGATTGTTATCAATATATATGAGAATAATAGCTGGAAATAAGGATTAAATTGCAAGAATTTTATTTTCCTGACCCTAAGGATGAAATCGTCATTAATTAAAAGTTTAGGGGCAAAATGGTAATTTTGCCTAGAGCATTAATTAAATGCATTAGAATATGAAATGAATGAAAATGATGATCAAATTTATTTATAAAGATCCGGATGACTCAAATATAAGACTTGATCGTGGAAAAGAAAAGATATCAGATTAATGAAATTATAAACACAAACAAGCAATGAGGTAAGTTCGTGTAACTTGAATTATATTCTTAAATGCTTGAGATTGTATGTTATTTATGTGAATATGATTTGAATGTTCATTGCATGAAAATTTATGAAACATTGATAAATTTGATAAAAGGAGAAGAAATCCCGGTTGAATGAAAGGAAAATTCGATGGATCTCTGAAAAGCAATTGACGGTAAAAAGGATCTAGCCCGGACGGGTGATCCTATCCTGATATAGCCCTCCCGAAGAATATGTGTAAAATGGATTTAGCCCGGACGGGTAATCCGAATTAGGGTCTGAATTTAGCCTGGACTGGTAATTCAAATCCAAGCTCATTAGAGTAATTGTCGTTGCAGGGGATTTAGCCTGGACTGGTAATCCCGACAATACTCTATGAGTTTATATTACAGGGGATTTAGCCTGGACTGGTAATCCCACTGTAAGGATGAGGTTCGAGGGAGTGTGCTCTCTGATATGAAATGTGTAAGACCATGGTTGAAAGATACCATGGCAACCTGTGTGTAAGACCATGGTTGAAAGATACCATGGCAACCTGATATGAAATGTGTAAGACCATGGTTGAAAGATACCATGGCAACCTGTGTGTAAAACCATGGTTGAAAGATACCATGGCAACCTGATATGAGATGTGTAAGACCATGGTTGAAAGATACCATGGCAACGTGACATGAAAAGAATAAGACCATGGTTGAAAGATACCATGGCAACATGAAAGAAAATGAGTAAGACCATAGTTGAAAGACACTATGGCATCACGTCAAAGATAAATAAGACTGTGGATGGGAGACGCTATAACATCTGTTGAACAATTGATATTCAGGTAAAATATATCAGATGACGAATGGTTATATGAAATGGTTGTGTGGAATGTTTACAAGAACTGGTCATATGGAAATATATATACAAAAGCGTTGTATGAAATAATTATGAAATGGATAAACGAAATAAGTATAAGTACATGGAATATAATTTATGTTAAGTTTGATATAAGCTATTACCAGAATAAATATACATAAAATATATGGAAATGATGAAGCATAAAATATTGATATAATGAAATGAATGATATATGCTTGTGAAGAAACGGTAAGAGCATGATATGTTTCATGACATGTACATATATGGTTATCTTTGATATGTTGATACAAGGAAATTATGTAATTGAGACTATTATTAAACTCAAGTGCGACATGTCGAGAAAATAGATATATCAATGTTGAATTTATATGAGATATGTGCAAGTATACTAACAATGTTGTTGTTTGATGCTTATACAAGTGCCAAACTGTTGATTGAATGGTAATATATTTATTTTATATGATGCATTGAATCGGTAAGTATTTTAATTTTTTTAAGTGATCTGCAAATGATAGTAATGCTCCGAAACCCTGTTCTGGCAGCAGATACGGGTTAGGGGTGTTACATTTCAAATACAACCAATATTCAATTCAATTCAAATAATCAATATATATTCAATATGTATATACCAATTCAATCAATATAAATTTAATAAATTCATCACATACTAAATCAATCCATTTCAATTGCAAAATACAATAATTCTCACCTCAATACTTACCATATACATTAATTTAAATTATAACAATTAACAACTAAATTCGGATTATAGAAATACAAATCAGGAACTCCGAGCTATTCCACGTCTACTTTATCTTTCCCCTTTCTAGCTGAGGATTCCGATCGACGTTAGCTACGGAATTAATACAATTAAAATTCATCAATACAATGCAACACAATTTCATATTGCATATTTCAATTTTTACTCAACATTTGTCTTAATTCCAATTTAGTCCCTAAATCAAGATTAATTTTATTTCTTCACAATCAATTCTATATTTTTATTCAATTTCCACTTTAAACTAAATTTAACTCTCTAATTTCACTTAAATCCCTAAATTTTGAAATTTTTACAATTTAGTCCCTATTACTCAAAATTTACAATTTATTCTACAATTCAATCATTTTTCACTTCTAACTTAAAAATCTATCAATTTAATCCCTAATACTAAAATTATTCAACATTAACAACATTTAAAAACTCAATAATTTCTAAAATTTTGACATGGACCGAGTAGTATTTAATATCAGGATTCCAAAAACATAAAAATTAAAAGAAAAAAGAACTAAATTAACTAACCAATTAAACTTTGAACAATTGAAGCCCCTAAGGCAGTGGCTTTCTCCTTCCTTTCTTTCCTTTTTCTTTTCTTTCTTTCTTTCTTTTTCTTTCTGTTTCGTTTCTATCTTTCTTTCTTTTTATTTATTCTTTATTTATTTTGTTTTATTATAATATAATATAATATACATACTTAATAATTAAGTAAAACATATTTTATTATAATATATATTAAATTTATAAATATCTTACCTTATGCCTCCTTCATTAAAGAACAATGATATAATTACTTCTTTAGTCCTTTTATTTTTTTAATTTATATTTCAACTTTCACCCTAGATGCAATTTAGTCCTTATACATAATTACTTTTAATCCAAGCAAATTCACTTAACAAAAACCTAATTAATTACACAACTAGCTTCGTAAATATTTGTAATAAATATTTACGAGTCTGACTTACGGGAATAGAGTCCCGAGAATGCATTTTTTTAATTTGGTCCTTTTTAATTAATTAACTATCAAAACGTTAAAATTTCTTAACGAAACTTTAATTCCACCTTAATGACACTCCGTAAATATTAAATAATAATATTTACGAACTTACTCGTCGAATTTGGTGGCCCCAAAACCATTGTTTCTGACACCACTGAAAAACAGGCTGTTACAGAAGGTTTCCTCTCTCCAGTTATCTTAGTGCTCATTTATGGATAATTAAGCTAAAACCTTAACAATTTCATCATCTAATGATCCAACATCATAAAAGAAAATGTAACACCCAAAACCCAGCCTAGTCGTTATGGCTGAATTTGGTGATGCCACATGGAAAGATTTTGAAAACAGTTTAATTTAATGAACTAATTATGTACAAAACCCACATTCCTTCATGTTGAATACAGAAAACATTATTTAAACAGTTTACTTGTCAATCACTTATTACAGCGGAAGCTTTCATCTTTTATGTTTGAAAACACAATTATGTTTTTAGGATAAAATCATTGTTTGCATAAAATTGTTATTTTTAATAAAACGTTTTACCAAGCAAATAAATAAAAAATAACTAGTTAAAAATTAAACATTCCAAAGAGTCCCCAAAAATTACAACTCTCAAACAAGTCCAAAATCCAAATAATCCAAAAGTACCAAGTTTAATCAATTTTACGAGAATATGGTCACCGCTAAGCCTCTGCCACACCGATCCGCCTAAGTCTATGGATTACGTGAACAGAAACAGACAAACAAATGTGAGTCTATGTAAACTTAATGTGTAACCTAACATAAATAGACATGTAATCATACATAATCATATATACAGTTAGAAACAGTTACAGATACAGAATCGGGCTCAAGCCCATTTCAGATATAGAAACAGTAAACAGAATCAGAATCCTACCCCCATCCTCTACACAGCATCTCCGACCATCCCAATACACCATGTGGGGTTAAAAGCACTCACATATCCCTACACACCATGTTGTGCCATTATGACACGTATCATATATAGTGCAGCCAAACTGCCAGATAACAGGCGATTAACGCCGATAGATACTTCCTCTGCATATACAAACCTGCCCCAAACAAATATAGAGCATATAGATACAAAATTAACAGACAAAGCATGGTTAAGAGGCTTATACAAACAGATAGCAGATATGCATAACACAGTCATACTTAAAACAATATTTCAGTCTATCAGATCACATAATTTTAGGGTTCATTTAGTCTTTACCATCCCTACAGTTGGCCCACAGTTGATTAGGACGGCCCATGTGACCCTACAGAGAATTTCAGTATTATGGGCCCACATGCCCGTGTGGGTTCACAAGCCCGTGTGGCTCACACACCCATATTGACCTTGCCCATGTGGCCCACACGGCCTGGCCTAGAATTTACACACCCGTGTGGCCCACACACCCAAATTGGTCTTGCCCATACGGCTCACACAGCCACGCTCAAGCCACCAAATGGCCGTGTGCTGCGCATGGCCATGCCTTCATTGACCACATGGCCGTGTACTTGCAAACGACCTACTGCACGGGCGACAACACGCCCGTGTGGCATCGACAGTTTCATATTTTGACTTTTGCCGAAGCTTCGTTTTCTGTATTTCGAGTACACATCTGATATCGATTTGACGCAAAACCACTCCTGAACCTTCCAAGACTTAAGAATAGTATACCAACAACGATGTAATAGCCTATTTTTAGTGAAATCGAAACAGTGGTTTCGTGACCACAAATCCGAGCTAAAAGAAAATTTTATTTTAAAATTATGGCATAGTCTATATTATGATAGAAAGGTTGCATGAAAATTTTGATAAGAAAATTTTATTGATTTTGTAGTTATTAAAAAAATTTCATTTTCTAGACTCCGTTCCGGTAAACCGGATTCGTAAATATTTTTAATAAATATTTACGAAGTTAGTTGTGTGGTTAATTAGGTTTTGGATAGGTGAATTTGTTAAATTAGGAGCAATTGAGTGGAAGGACTAGATTGAACATAGGGTAAAAGTTGAATTATAGAATAGAGAAAATTCAATGGACTAAATAAGAAATTACACCATGAATTGACATGTGTGTGGTAAAAATAATTTCCATGTGTATAAATAATTTACATATATTAGTAATTATTATATATTTACTTATAATTTAAGTAAATATTATTATATTATTATATTATATTAATTAAATAAAGTAAATAAAATAAATTAAATTATGACAATTGTATGGTCATAATAATGTAAATGTGTAATAAATACATATGTACATTTGTAATACACATGTATTTATTTATTATAGATATTATAATATAATAATATAACTAAAATATAATAAACAAAAGAAACATAAGAAAGAAAAAAAAGAATAACAGAATAGAAATGAAAGAAACAGGGAGAAAGAAAGAAAGGAAAAAGAGAAAGAAAGAAAAGGGAGAAATTGGGGTTTAAGGTTTCAAGTTCAATTGGTAAGCCAATTTAGTTCCTTTTCTTATAATTTTGATGTTTTTGGAATCCTAGAATAAAATACTACTTAGTATATGTTGAAATTTTGAAAGTTAGTAGATTTTTGGACATGGTTTATGTTGAATTAACTGATGAATTAGGGGTTAAATTGATAGAATTTCAAGTTAGAATTAGGTAAAGGATTAAATTGAAGAATAAATTAAAAGTTTTGTGTAAAAAGGGACTAATTTGTAAACTTGTGAAATTTAAAGAAAAATTCTAAATTTTATGAAATATAAGTGCTGTAAATGTGAGATGTAAAAATCAAATAGGCTTGGAACAAGGATTATTTTGCATAGATATTAATTTCCGAGCCTAGGGACAAAAATGGAATTTATGAAAAGTTTAGGGGCAAAATAGTAATTTTGTCTAGAACATGAGTTGAATTCAAATGAGTATGAAATATGTTGAATTGATGTTAAATTTATTTATATAGACCCGGAAAGATCGAAAAAGAAAAGTGATCGTGGAAAAGAAAAGATATCGGATTAAAAGAGTTTTGATTACAAGTTGCTATCGAGGTAAGTTCGTATAACTTGAATAAGTATGTAAATATGTTAATTTAAATGTTGTATTGTATTGTATATGATGTATGAAATTGAATATATGAATTATATAGATGTGAAATGAAAGAAATGATACATGTTTGGAAATTAATAAATGGGTGAAATTCCGTTTGAATATTGGTGATCGATGGATAATGAAAATTTCCCAAAATATATGAGGTTCGGCATGTGTTGCAGAAATGGATTGAGCTAGGATGGAAAAATCTGACAAAAGCCTTCTCGAGAATTAAAAGTGAATAGGATTTATTCCTGATTCACTAGAAATATATAAAGTGGATAGGATTTGTTCCTGATTCACTATGGTAACTCAAGGTGAATAGGATTTTCCCTAAAATGGTAATCCTGATTCGCTACGGTTACTTGATATGTAACTCGAGAGAGTGCTTGATGATTTAACATCTTAAGGGCTAAATCCTGGATATGAATTGACAAAATATGAAAATGTACACTTTGTGTGTACTCTTAGAAAATCCATTGATAATTCTAATGATTCAACGGATGAGATAGTAAAACAAAACATGAGAAATATGAGATGGAATGAGACAATAGCATGATGAGCTCATCTATGCCTATTGGTACGTTTGTTACTAACATGTTTGATTGAAATGTTTATGAATAGGTAAATAACCAAAATGAATGGAAATTATGCTTTTATATGATTTAAATATTAAATATGATTGGTAAGTTTGATTCATGTTATATGAACTTGCTAAGCATAAATACGCTTATTAGATTTTATTTTCCTTGTCTTATAGTGCTTGAAAGCTCGGAAGAAGTGGAAGACGGGTCGGAGACTTCATCACACTATCATCCTGTCAATTTTGGTATAATAGTTTACTTATTTTGAAGACGGCATGTATAGCTAAATTAGTGAAATAATAAATGTTACACAATATTTGGAAGTTAGCCAATGGTATGGCTAGCAATGATATATATATAAACATATGAGTTCATAAGGTTATAAATGGTTTTCATACACACATGGATGAAATAGTATAAGTATGGTAAGGAAAAATATGCATATTGATGTGCCATATGGTATATTAATTAAGGATATATGATATTATGTAATAGGTATCTGTGATGTTAAAGTAGAGTTATTTTACATGAGGAACTATGTTCATAATATGATAGTGAAGGAAAATAAAAGGAAGTGATAGGAAATATTGTAGTGAAAGGAAATAAAGGTGTTATAAACTTAGTCATTAATATTTTGCACTAAAATAGTCTTACATAATAGCTATAGTCTGACTTTGAAAATCCACCAAAAATTGTGGAAATTGAATTAGAGGTTGAATTAAATATGAAATTAAATCCTATTGAGTCTAGTTTCATATAAAGAAAACTTTGTAAGCAAAAGAATTTCATATTAATAGATATTTGAATTTGTGTAAGACAGAGTCAGGATGATTTTAAAATCCCCTGTTCTGATTTTAGAAAATCATTAAAAATTTTAAAAAAATAATTATGAGTTATAATTTATATGTTTAGAATCCTTGATGAGTATATTTTCAAAATAAATAAACAAGAACATCATTCAAATTTTTTACTAAGAGATAATAAAATTTTTGTGAAGAGGGGTTAGGACTGTTGGACAGTGAAACAAGGGTGAATTTAAAGAATAAACTATACTTATTGGCTGGACTAAGAAATTCTTAAAATTTTATGGTAAAAATATATGTGAGCCTAGTTTCAGGTAAAATTTTTTGTTCTCAATTTGGAGTTCTTTAGCTCAAGATATAAATAATTTAATGACTATGACTCAGGTGGATAGTTTTGTTATGAACATAGGAAAATTTTTAAAATTATGTGTAATTATTCTATAAACTTCGGTAACATCTTGTAATCCTGTTCCCGCGACGGATACGGGTTAGGAGTATTACATTTATTGGTATCAGAGCAAGGTTTAGCCGGTTCTCGGACTAACATAGCAAATATGTGATTAGCTATACATGCTATTATTTATATTTGATAGTGTGATATCTCCTGACCATTTAAAATGTGTTTTTCTTATAGTAAATGTCTTCCAACCGAGCAAGAACTGAACCTAAGAAAGCTGAGAGTACAGCTCAAGCTTCCCGATATCGAGTTGAATCTAGTAGTAGAAAGCCTGAGTCTGAAGGCCGAGGTGATCAAGCTAAAGCAGCTTTCTTTGAAATGATGAATGAATGGTTTACACAGTACATGAGAACAAATCTGAATAGTGTTGTTCAGCAACCTCCCCCACCTGTTTTTCGACATGTTCCTGATATGCCACAGGGTACTGATTCTATCAGAATTGGTAAAGCTCCGGTTGATAAAATTAGAAAATATGGGCTAAAGAATTCAGAGCTACTACAGATGAAAGCTGAGTTTTGGCTGGAGAATACTATCTGAATATTTGATGAATTATCTTGTACACCAGCCAAGTGCCTGAAATGTGCAGTTTCTTTATTGAAAGATACAGCCTATCATTGGTGGAAAACTATAACATCAGTTGTTCCAAAAGAAAATATTACTTGGGAGTTTTTCCAAACAAAATTCAAGAAAAATATATCATGTAACGTCCCCTAACCCTATACCATCGTCGGAATAGGGTTACGAGACATTACCAGTCAGTACAATCCAATTCCGGTTATTAATTAAAATAAATATTCACACACATCCTAGTTTTAAGATGTCGTCCCTTTAATGGGCCCTCACGGTCCAATATGAACAGTAAATTCCATTCGGGACTAATTTAGAATCACTACGAATATTTTTAGTAAATTTCAAAATTTATACTACATACCGTTGCCAACCATAATTTACTCATTTCATCAATACTTCTACAACCTAAATGACTCTCATAAAACATCCTAGGTACATGCCATTACCAATACTCAACATACTTTACCCCATTGAATTCGGGATCGGCCTGGGATGCTGATTCAACAGTCTAGCCTTAACTTAACCTGCGCACGGAAGCAAACCGTATGCTAAGTATACACTCAGTGCTATTTCTATAATTTGAACACTTAAACAATTATAAAATATATTAATTTATATATATATTGAACTATTCAAACTCAATGAGAATTCAAATATTCACTTTCCAACCAATGTTTTGGTCTACTTTAAATTCAAAATCACTTATTATTTTTCAATAGCAATTAATCAATCAGTAATGTTCATTAACACTCAGAACAATTATCTATTCAGTAACAGTCAGTTATTCGGTAACAATCAATTATTCAATAATAACCAGTTATTCAGTATCGATCTATTGATCGGTTATCCAGTAACAGTCAATTATTCGGTAACAGTCATTTATTCAGAAATAATCAGTTATTTTATACCTTTATTTACCCCTATTAACATGACGCGGACTCAGACGAATACACGGATCCAACCAACACACCAGTATGGCACATAGTGCCTCATCGGCCGAAGCCGGAACAGTAACAGTAACAGTAGCAATACGGTACACAGAGTACCTCATCGGAACAGATCCGAAACAGTAACAGTAACATTACGGTACACAGAGTACCTCATCGGAACAAATCTGAAACAGTAACAGTAACGGTAACAGTAACAATATCCGACACACAAAGTGCCAAATCGGTAACAGTAATGGTAACAGTAACCAATAACAGTATTCAGCACATAAGTGCCTGATCAGTAAGCCGGCAAAACCCGTACTCTTCCATATCCTATGGCATGCCAACTATATCCGACTAGCCCGATTAGTTAATAGGGTATTTAATTCACTTTTCACTTTTCACTTTTCAATTAATTCATATTTTAGTTAATTAACTATATATTTTTAATTCAATATAATTCCATTCACTTTTTACTAATAAATATTCAATTTCATAATAATCACAATTTTCTATCAATTTTATCACCCTTCCAACTACATATATTTTCCAATATAACAAATATTTATTATTCAATTTCCACATCAATATTCATTTCAATTCAAACATTCATATATATATATTCATAAATCAATTCAATATAATCAATATTCAATCCAATTCAAATAATCATCTCAAAACATCTACTACATATATATATTAAATAATAAATCCAACAATTTAAGTATTAAGTTCGGATTATAGAAATACAAACCGTAGTTTCTGAGCTAACTCCCGTTGACTTTGTCTTGTCCTTTCTTAGCCGAGATTTCTGGTACCACATTGACTACGAAAGTAATACAATTCATAATCATTAATACATTACTAATTTATATCTTGAGTTACAGAATTCTAAATTAAGATCCGCTAATTTCTCCTGAAACTAGACTCACAAATCTTCTTACCATAAAATTTTCAGAATTTTTTGTTTAGCCATTAAGTACAGTTTATTCTTTAAATTTACCCCTGTTCTGTTGTCTGACAGTTCCGACCCTTCTTCACTAAAAATTAATTATCTCATAGTGCAAAACTCGGATAATATTTCCGTTGATTTATCCTGAAAATAAACTCATTATGGATTCTAAAAATATAAATTTAAGCCTCTAATTATTTTTCTCCAATTTTTGGTGATTTTCTAAAATCAGAACAGGGGAACCCGAATTCATTCTGACCTTGTCTTACAAAACTCATTATATCTCATAATTTACAATTTAATTGCTTACACCGTTTCTTCTATAAGAAATTAGACTCAATAAGCTTTAATTCCATATTTTATTCATCCTCTAATTCAATTTATACAATTTTTGGTTTCAAACTTAGACTACTGCTGCTATCCCAAACAGTCTTAATGCAAAATGTTGATTTTCTACTTTAATTTCAATTTAATCCTAACTAAATTCACTTACTTTTCTATCTTAATTCATACTTTATTTCTACTCAATTTTTAACTAAACTTAGACATAATTATCTATTTTTCATCAGAAAACCATAATTTCAAATACTTTCAATTTAGTCCTTAAAGCATAAAACTTATGAATCACTTTACAATTCAATCTTTATTTCATTTCTAACTTGAATTTCTATCAATTTAGCCCTTAATTCATCTTTTTGTTCAACAAGAACAATGTCTTATAATCAACTATCTTACAATATATCAACTTAACTTCATCAAAACCTTGTTCTAAAGTTTCTAAAACATTAAAATTAAGTAAAAAGGGTTAAATTGACTTACCTATTTAAGCTCCGAGCATCAAACATTCAATTTTCCCTTTCTTCTTTCTTTTCTCCTTTCTTTCTTTCTTTCTTTCCCTGCTTTTCGTTTTGCCTATTCTGTTTCTATTTCTATTCTTTTCTTTTTTTATTTCATTAAACCATTATATATATAATATAATAACTTAATAATTATCTATAATAAAAATCTATTTAATAACAAATATTCTTTTAACATTTGTATCCATTTATAATATCACACTTGTCTTTCACTAATGTATTTATTATATAAATATCTTTTACTTAATAATAATATATAATTTAATAATATACTTATATAATAAATAAATATACATGTATTTTACAAATGTACATATACTAATATTACACATGTCACTATACATACCATACACTTGTCAACTTTTTATTTATTTTTCACATAAAAATCTTATAATATAATTATTTAATTAATAAATACCTTTTATAAATAATTAATATCTATTAATACTTAAATACAAGCATTACAAGTGTATGTATTTTTTTATTAATACACTTGTATCCAATCATTACCACACATTTGTCTTACTTTTATTTATTTATCATATAATATTAATTTAATAATAATAAATACACTAATATTTACTTAAATAATAAGCAAATACATACATGTATTACAAAAGTGTGTATTATATTTATTACACTTGTATTTTATTTTTGCCATATACTTGGCACTCTTTTTGGCTTATTTACTTATTTAGTCCTTTCAATTTTCTTTATTCTATAATTAAACTTTCACACTTCATTCAATTTAATCATTTTATCCAATCATCCTTAATTTAAGCTAGTTCACTTAATTAAACTCTAATTAACCACTCGATTAACTTCATAAATATTTTTAATAAATATTTACTAATCCCTTTTTCAGAAACAGAGACCCGAAAATACACTTTTTCGGTAACGGTAAAATTCGGGTCATTACATATCAGCCAAAGATTTCTGGACCAGAAAAGAAAAGAATTTTTGGAGCTCAAACAGGGGAATAAGACTGTATCAGAGTATGAACAAGAATTTGTTCGGTTAAGTCAATATGCAAAAGAATGGGTTCAAACCGAGGCTGAAATGTGAAAACACTTTGAAGAATGGTTGAACGAAGATATTAAACTGTTGATTGGAATTCTTGAATTGAGAGAATTTGTTGTATTAGCTGACCAGACCAAGAAAGCAGAAGAATTAAATAAAGAAAAGAAACAAGCTGAAAAAGAAGCTCGGGTTTCTGGGAAGAGATTTATCGATAAGGCACAGTCATCTGTATCTAAGAAATCCAAGAAATATTAAGATCGTTTCACTACTTCTGCGGGATATTCTGGTAGAGAGTGGGGCTCTCAACGCTCCAACCCGAGATTTTCATCTCCTTCAATAACTAGTGTTGGCAGTGTTGGCAATTCGAAACCAAAATGTAAAAAATTGCAATAAATTTCATTATGGAGAATGTCGTTTTAAAGGTGGAGCATGTTATGGATGTGGTTCATTTAATCATTTTATCAAAGATTTTCTAGAAAGAGTTGAAAAAGATGTTGATTAGACTCCAAAGCTGGATAATCCAGTCTTGAAGGGAAAACCACTCAGACAATCCAGAAATGTTAGCGGTAGCCGTAGCGCTACAAAAGATTCAACAGCAAAATCAGAGGCACGAGCTCCCGCCCGGACATATGCTATAGTGCTAGAGAGGAGGCATCCGCACCAGATGTTATTACCAGTATATTTTCTTTACTTGACACTAATATTATTTCATTGATTGATCCTGGTTCTACACACTCATATATAAGCATGAAATTAGTATTTGATAAAAACTTACCTGTGGAATTCACTGAAATCGGGGTAAAAGTCTCGAATCCCTTGGGTCAAAATGTGATGGTGGATAAAATTTGCAAAAATTGTCCACTGATGGTAAATGGGTATTGCTTTCTGGCTGATTTAATGTTACTAGCTTTTGATGAATTTGATGCAATCTTGGGTATGGATTGGTTAACCCAACATGATGCAGTAGTGAATTGCAAACAGAAATATATTGTGTTGAAATGTCAAAATGGTGAATTGCTCCATATTCAATCTAATAATTCAGACAGGTTGTCAAATATGATTTCAGCATAAAAGGCACAGAAATGTATTAGAAAGGGGTATGGTGCTTATCTAGCATATATACTTGATACAAAAGTATCTAACTCGAAAATTCAATCAGTGCCTATTGTCTGTGAATTTCTTGATGTATTCCTAGAAGAGTTACCTAGTTTACCAACAGAAAGAGAAGTGGAAATTTCTATAGATTTGGTTCCTGGAACAACTCCAATATCTATCGTACCTTACCAGATGGCTCCAACCGAGTTGAAAGAATTAAAAGCACAACTGCAAGAATTGACTGACAGAGGTTTTACTCGACCTAGCCAATCACTTTGAGGTGCTCCAGTTTTATTTGTAAAGAAAAAAGATGGATCTTTGAGACTGTGTTGTAACACCCCCTACCCGTATCCGTCGCCGAAACAGAGTACGAGGCATTACCGAGGAGTACAAAACACTTACAGATAATTTAAATATATTTTCATAACAACCTGTCTCGATTTCATACTATTTCATATTTAAGCTTTACTCACCAAAGTATTTGAAATATCATCTTTATGCAAATAGCACACATGAGGTACATAATTCCATAGTTAAGAATGAACACATTTATCAAACATATTCCACATTCATATATCAATGTCTTACATTTCCATATATCAATAACCGTCATTTTTCTTATTTTTCAGATAATTATGTGTAACCATTGATAAGCATGTAATTCACTGTTTCTTCCTGTCAATCACAATTTCAAATGACAAATTCGTGTGAATCAGCTCAACCTCATTAGGTGTTTAAATTCTGTCACTTTGATTCACATACTCATAATTTACTAACATATCCTGTCAAACACAATCTCTGAATGATAAAATCACATAATTGAGCTCAATAATAATAATGATAACATTACTTACATTTCTTTTTCCACATGTTACATTTACGACTTACCAACTTGTTCATCCAAGGAACAGCTTACGGATTTGAGTACATCGTGATCTGAAGCCCGAAATCTAGCTGAAGCACATAAGTGCTAAACGGAAGCTCGAAGGCTAACTGAAGCACATAAGTGCTAAACGGAAGCCCAGAGGCTAACTGAAGCACATAAGTGCTAAATGGAAGCCTGAAGGCTAACTGAAGCACATAAGTGCTAAACGGAAGCCTAGAGGCTAACTAAAGCACATAAGTGCTAAACGGAAGCCCGAAGGCTAACTGAAGCTCATCAGAGCTGAAATGAAACCCCAAAAGGGTTAACTGAAACTTATATGAGTTAACGGAAGCTCGTAAGAGCTAAACGGAAAGCAAACACGAGAATTCGCAACAAATGCTGAATCTCGATTTACTTGGGTAATTTACCGTCAATTCATCTTTTTCACTGAAAGATTGTACTCATTTCCTGCATTTCGTTCCTCCGAAATTCTCAGTTTAATTTCATAACTTTTGTACATAATTTACTTATTTTCAACAATTAACATACATAAATATTAATCACCATTCATAAAATAATATTGAAATTTAATAATATTAACAAATGGTCACTAAATTTAGTTATATAAACTCACAAGTTCGATTTTTGTATTATAGGGATAATCATAATTTCATAATAAATATTCCAAATAAAATATTATATCATTTCTAATTCAACACTTATCGATTATAATCGGGCATGTGATCAATTTATACACGATTCATTCATATATTTTTGTATATTTTCCTCCTCCTCCTCTCCATCCACATCCTTAATATAAACAACACACTTGTAGCTAACATTATCTATAATTTTCACTATCTACTTATGTAAATATTCAAGCTGTCCATCTGTGTCATAGTCTCTAAATTATTTTTATCTTGAGCTACAGAACTCAAAATGAAGATCCATAAATTTTCCCAGAAACTAGATTCACATATCTTCTTACCATAAAATTTTCATAATTTTTGGTTGGGCCAATTAATACATTTTATTCATTAAAGTCTCCCCTGTTCTGCTGTCTGACAGTTCCGACCCTTTGTTCACTAAAAATTAATTATCTCCTCGTACAGGATTTGAATGATATTTCCATTTGTTTCTCTTGAAAATAGACTCATTCAGGATTCTAAACATATAAATTTAAGAAACTAATTATTTTTATCCAATTTTTTATGATTTTACAAAGTCAGAATAGGGGAACCCGAAATCATTCTGACCTTGTCTCACAAAATTTATCATATCTCATGATTTACAATTCCATTGTTTACATTATTTCTTCTATAAGAAACTAGACTCAATAATATTTAATTTCATATTTTATTCATCCTCTAATTACATTTCTAAATTTTTTGGTGATTTTTCAAAGTTAGACTACTGCTGCTGTCCAAAACGGTTTTAGTGCAAAATGTTGATTTCCATTTTGCCCCAAATTTCACAATTCATACAATTCAGTCCTTGCTCAATTAACCCCTCAATTAAGATAATTTTCTCAATTAATACTTTTCCTAAACATTATAAGTTATTTCATAACTATTGAATTTCAAAATTTTCACATAAAACTCTAACTTCAAACTCTTTTACAATTAGGTCTCAAACATTCACTTTCTATTCAATTCTTACAATAAAATCAACATATAAACAATTTAAAGCTCTAATTCCATGCCAACTCATCATATACTTCCAACACATATGTATATAAACTTTCAATTTCTTTCATAGAATCAAAAACTAATGAATTCAACAATAGGACCTAGTTGTAAAAGTCACAAAAACACAAAAATTTCAAGAAATAATCAAGAATTGAACTTACTTGAAGTAAAAATATGAAAAAACAGCTTAATATAACTCTTCCATGGTGTTTTTCTGATGATAATGCATAAAAATAAAGAGAAATCTAGATAATTCCACTTTAGTCCTAGCTTTATTAAGTAAATTTTGCACTTTTCCAATTTTGCCCTTAATGCTCCTTATTTTCTTGCTGATTTCATGCCCTTGCCGTCGAGCCCAAATAGACTTTGGGTCTATTTTCCTTTTAAACCCTCTTTCTTTTATCAATTAAGCTATTTAATTATTTCCCACAATTTTACATTTGATACAATTTAGTCCTTTTTGTTCAATTAACTATCAGAACTTTAAAATTTCTTGACGAAACTTTAATAATAACATATTAACACTCCATAAATATTTATAAAAATATTTATGGCTCGATTTAAAATTATCGAGGTCTCGATACCTCGTTTTCGATTCTAATTATTTTAATATTTATTTTTAGTACACTATTCACTATTTCAAAATTTTTCCTAACTTCACATTTAATTTATACTCACTAAATTAATAATATTTCCTACTCATTTTTCGGATTTAGTGATCTCAAATCACTGTTCCGACACCACTAAAAATTAGACTGTTACATGTGTAGTGATTACAGGCAGTTTAACAAAGTCACAGTAAAGAATAAGTACCCGTTGCCTCGGATTGATGACTTATTTGATCAGCTGAAAGGTGCTACAGTGTTTTCAAAGATTGATCTTCGATTAGGTTATTATCAGTTACGTGTAAAGGAGTCAGATGTGCCAAAAATAGCCTTCAGAACCAGGTACGGGCATTATGAGTTTCTGGTTATGCCGTTTGGGTTAACTAATGCACCCGCGGTATTTATGGATTTGATGAACCGGATATTCAAACCGTACTTAAACAGATTTGTGGTAGTATTCATTGATGATATTTTGGTTTATTCTCGGGATGAAGAAGAACACGCAGAACATTTGAGAATTGTGTTGCAAATTCTGCGAGAGAAGCAGTTATATGCTAAATTCAGTAAATGTGAATTTTGGCTTCGAGAAGTGGGTTTTCTTGGACATATTGTATCCGCTGAAAGCATCAGGGTAGATCCAAGTAAAATCTCAGCTATTGTCAATTGGAGTCCGCCGAAGAATGTATCTGCAGTTAGAAGTTTCTTGGGTTTAGCTGGTTATTATCGGAGATTTGTATAGGGATTCTCTATGATAGCTTCTCTGATGACTCGATTATTGCAAAAAGATGTAAAGTTCGAGTGGACTGATAAATGTCAGTAGAGTTTCAACCGATTGAAAAATCTACTAACGAAAGCACCTGTATTAGTGCAGCCTGAACCGGGTAAGGAATTTGTTATTTACAATGATGCCTCATTAAATGGTTTAGGTTGTGTCTTGATGCAAGAAGGTAAAGTAATAGCCTATGCTTCAAGAAAACTTAAACCACATGAAAGAAATTACCCAGTACATGATCTTGAATTAGATGCTATTGTATTTGCGCTGAAGATATGGCGACATTACTTGTACGGTGAGAAATGTTATATTTATACTGATTATAAAAGCTTGAAAAATTTGATGACACAGAAAGATTTGAATTTGAGACAACGCAGGTGGCTTGAATTGATAAAGGACTATGATTTGACTATAGATTACCATCCAGATAAGGCTAATGTCGTAGCTGATGCCCTGAGCCAGAAATCCCTGTTTGCTTTACGAGCTATGAATACCCGGTTGTCACTGACTGATGATGGTTCAATCCTAGCTGAATTGAGAGCTAAACCAACATTTCTACAGCAAATATGTGAAGGTCAGAAGAATGATGAGAAGTTACAGGTTAAACGGGCATAGAGTGTGTAACACCCCATACCTGTACCTGAGACCGGGATAGGATACGAGGCATTACCTAGATTTTCAGAATAATTTCAATTAATTTATATTATTTAGTATTCATTTTCATGTTTCATGTTTCATGTAACATCCTTTTCATATATTCAATTCAAACATCATATAAAATACGATACAATGTTTAAATTGTCATATTTACATGCTCATTCAAGTTATCCGAACCTACCTGACTAAATTGCAGAAATACCAAGATTTAGGGGCATATTGGTAATTTATCATTTCCCAATTTTCACCTAATCTTAAATTGATAATTTCATTCAATTTATTAATTTAGATAATAAAACAATTCATTCCCTTCAATTTAGTCATTTTTGACATTTTTACAAAATTGCCCCCTAAAGTTTTACTTTTATTCAATTTAGTCCATGAGCTTAAAACATGCAAATTAGCCATGCTACTGAATATTCATATATAATTTCCTCCTCCTCCTCTCCATTCCACTTCCTTAATGTATATATCATGCTTACAAGTAACATTATCAATAATTTCACTATTGACTTATATGTATATTCAAAGCTATCCATCCATGTCATAGTCACTAAATTATTTATATCTAGAGCTATGGAACTCCAAATTAAGATCCTATAATTTTCCTTGAAACTAGACTCATATATCTTCTTACCATAAAATTTTCAAAATTTTTTGTTTAGCCAATAGGTACATTTTATTCTTTAAATTTTCCCCTATTCTGCTGTTTGACAGTTCCGACCTTTTTTCACTAAAAATTAATTATCTCCTCGTAAAAAATTCGAATGATGTTCTTGTTTATTTATATTGAAAATATACTAATTAAGTATTCTAAACATATAAATTTAAGCCCCTAATTATTTTTATCCAATTTTTTATGATTTTCCAAAGTCAGAATAGGGAAACCCGAAATCATTCTGACCTTGTCTCACTAAATTTATTATATCTAAAAATTAAAAATTTCATTGCCTATACTGTTTCTTCTATAAGAAACTAGACTCAATAATATTTAATTCCATATTTTTTTCATACTCTAATTCGATTTTCACAATTTATGGTGATTTTTCAAAGTTAGCCTACTGCTGCTGTCCAAAGCTGTTTTAGTGCAAGATGTTTATTTACCATGTTTATAACACCCTTATTTTCTATCTCTACACTATTTCTCATTACCTTCTCTTATTTTCTCTTCACTAACATATCAAGAACATAAGAACATATATAAGAAAACTCTACATTAACATCAATTCCATGCTTTTTCAATAATATTAATCTTAAATATATTGAAATCTTGATGTTCTTACCTTGTTTCATTGATTTCAATCTTCAACTTGATTTTCTCTCTCCTCCAGCTTCTATTTCTTAAATCTAACTTGATATTCTAACTCCCCATAGTCTTCTTGTCATCTTTCTCTCTTGATGGCTATGGAAATTCTTTTGATTTTTGGGTGAAAATGGTGAATTTTTTATAGAAGGACCAAATTGTAAAGAAAAGAAAAGTTTCTTTTTCTTCTTCTTCTCTCACTTTGGTTTGCATGGGAAAGGAAAGATGATGATAATTCTTCATCTTTCTTTCGTTATATACTAGATAAATAATAATAAAATAATAATAAATATCTCATAAAAATATTAATAAAATAATATTTATCTAATTAATTAATTTAAAATATCATCAACATAATCATTACATTCTAGAATTCTCTCTCTTACTAATTGACCATTTTGCCCTTCATGATCTTTTAGAATTCCATCCTTGAGTCATCACTTAATTTGGTAAAATTGCGATTTAGTCCCTCATAAATTTTCACCTATTCAATTTGGTCCTAATTCATAAATTTTCCTTAGTTTCTAGATCATTCCACCTTTAAAATATTTTCACTATTGGTCCTTAAACTTTTCATATTTATACTTTAACCCCTCAAGTTTTAAGTATTTACTCATGTACAACAAAACTTTTCACACTTTTACAATTTAGTCATTTCCTGACTCAAGATATCATATTTTACTTCCCAATGTTGTTATAACTCAAAACTTCCCTTTTTATCACTTATTTCCTTATTTTTTTCTATATCAAGGATAATATCTTACTATAGAAATTTTCGGGGTATTACAGTGTGAGTCAAGTACTGATTCTGAATTTCAGGTTGGGACTGATGGTTGTATGTTATTCAGAGGTAGGGTATGTGTACCTCAGAATTCAGAGCTCATACAGAAGATTCTACACGAGGCTCACAGCGGTACTATGTCTGTACATCCGGGGAGTAATAAAATGTATAATGATCTGAAAAAGATGTACTGGTGGTCGGGAATGAAACGTGATATCTCTGAGTTCGTATCAAGGTGTTTAATATGTCAGCAAGTTAAAGCTGAACATCAAGTACCTTCGGGGTTACTTCAGCCAATTATTATACCGAAATGGAAATGGGAAAGAATCACTATGGATTTTGTATCGGGGTTACCGTTGTATCCGAGGAAAAAAGATGCTGTATGGGTGATTGTTGACCGATTGACAAAGTTAGTGCACTTTATTCCGGTACGTATGGATTATTCCTTAGATAAACTGGCTAAACTGTACATATCTGAGATTGTTAGGCTACATGGAGTGCCGGTCTCTATTATATCGGATAGAGATCCCCGATTTACGTCTCATTTCTGGGAAAAATTGCAAGAAGCCTTGGGTACTCAGTTGCATTTCAGCACTGCATTTCATCCTCAGACAGATGGCCAATCTGAGCGTGTAATTCAAGTATTGGAAGATATGCTCCGATGCTGTATATTAGAGTTTGAAGGTAATTGGGAGAGGTATCTACTTTTGATTGAATTTGCTTACAATAACAGTTATCAGTCTAGTATTAAAATGGCTCCGTATGAAGCTTTGGATGGTAGAAAATGTAGAACACCGTTATATTGGACAGAGCTCAGTGAAAAGAAGATACATAGGGTTGATTTGATCCGAGAAATAGAAGAAAAAGTAAAGGTTATTCGGGATAGTTTAAAAGCAGCTTCCGATTGTCAAAAATCATATGCCGATCTTAAACGAAAAGAGATTGAATTTCAGGCTGGTGACAAGGTATTTCTGAAAGTGTCTCTTTGGAAAAAGTTCTCCGATTTAGTCGAAAGGGTAAACTGAGTCCAAGATTTATTGGGCCATATGAGATCATAGAAATAATTGGACCGGTCGCTTATCGATTGGCATTACCACCAGAACTTGATAGAATCCATAATGTTTTTCATGTGTCTATGCTGCGAGGATATCGGTCAGATCCTTCACATGTTATTTCTCCTACAGAAGTGGAGATTCAACCGGATATGACTTACAGTGAAGAACCGGTCAAGATATTGGCATGGGAAACGAAGGAGCTTAGAAATAAAAAAATAAATTTGGTGAAAGTATTGTGGCAAAAGCATGGGATTGAAGAAGCGACATAGGAACCAGAGGAGACAATGAGGAAACAATACCCAAACCTCTTTACTGGTAAGATTTTCGAGAACGAAAATCCTTAAAAGGGGGGAGAGTTGTAACAACCAATTTTCAATGAAATCGGAACAGTGGTTTCGTGACCACAAATCCAAGCTAAAAGAAAATTTTATTTTAAAATTATGGCATGGTCTATATTATGATAGAAAGGTTGCATGAAAATTTTGATAAGAAAATTTTATTAATTTTGTAGTTAATTAAAAAAAATTCATTTTCGGGACTCCATTTCGGTAAATCGGATTCGTAAATATTTTAACAAATATTTACAAAGTTAGTTGTGTGGTTAATTAGGTTTTGGATAGGTGAATTTGTTAAATTAGGAGCAATTGAGTGGAAGGACTAGATTGAACATAGGGTAAAAGTTGAATTATAGAATAGAGAAAATTCAAGGGAATAAATAAGAAATTACACCATGAATTGACATGTGTGTGGTAAAAATAATTTCCATGTGTATAAATAATATACATATATTAGTCATTATTATATTATTATATTATATTAATTAAATAAAGTAAATAAATTAAATTAAATTATGACAATTGTGTGGTAATAATAATGTAAATGTGTAATAAATACATATGTACATTTGTAATACACATGTATTTATTTATTATAGATATTATAATATAATAATATAACTAAAATATAATAAACAAAAGAAACATAAGAAAGAAAAAAAAAAGAATAACAGAATAGAAATGAAAGAAAACAGGGGAGAAAGAAAGAAAGGAAAAAGAGAAAGAAAGAAAAGGGAGAAATTGGGGTTTAAGGTTTCAAGTTCAATTGGTAAGCCAATTTAGTTCCTTTTCTTATAATTTTGATGTTTTTGGAATCCTAGAATAAAATACTACTTAGTATATGTTGAAATTTTGAAAGTTAGTAGATTTTTGGACATGGTTTATGTTGAATTAACTGATGAATTAGGGGTTAAATTGATAGAATTTCAAGTTAGAATTAGGTAAAGGATTAAATTGAAGAATAAATTAAAAGTTTTGTGTAAAAAAGGACTAATTTGTAAACTTGTGAAATTTAAAGAAAAATTCTGAATTTTATGAAATATAAGTGTTGTAAATGTGAGATGTAAAAATCAAATAGGCTTGGAACAAGGATTATTTTGCATAGATATTAATTTCCGAGCCTAGGGACAAAAATGGAATTTATGAAAAGTTTAGGGGCAAAATAGTAATTTTGTCTAGAACATGAGTTGAATTCAAATGAGTATGAAATATGTTGAATTGATGTTAAATTTATTTATATAGACCCGGAAAGATCGAAAAAGAAAAGCGATCGTGGAAAAGAAAAGATATCGGATTAAAAGAGTTTCGATTACAAGTTGCTATCGAGGTAAGTTCGTATAACTTGAATAAGTATGTAAATATGTTAATTTAAATGTTGTATTGTATTGTATATGATGTATGAAATTGAATATATGAATTATATAGATGTGAAATGAAAGAAATGATACATGTTTGGAAATTAATAAATGGGTGAAATTCCGTTTGAATATTGGTGATCAATGGATAATGGAAATTTCCCAAAATATATGAGGTTCTGCATGTGTTGCAGAAATGGATTGAGCTAGGATGGAAAAATCTGACAAAAGCCTTCTCGAGAATTAAAAGTGAATAGGATTTATTCCTGATTCACTAGAAATATGTAAAGTGGATAGGATTTGTTCCTGATTCACTATGGTAACTCAAGGTGAATAGGATTTCCCCTAAAATGGTAATCCGGATTCGCTACGGTTACTTGATATATAACTCGAGAGAGTGATTGATGTTTTAACATCCTAAGGGCTAAATCCTGGATATGAATTGACGAATATGAAAACGTACACTTTGTGTGTACTCTTAGAAAATCCATCGATAATTCCAATGATTCAACGGATGAGATAGTAAAACAAAACATGAAAAATATGAGATGGAATGAGACAATAGCATGATGAGCTCATCTATGCCTATTGGTACGTTTGTTACTAACGTGTTTGATTGAAATGTTTATGAATAGGTAAATAACCAAAATGAATGGAAATTATGCTTTTATATGATTTAAATATTAAATATGATTGGTAAGTTTGATTCATGTTATATGAACTTCCTAAGCATAAATATGCTTATTAGATTTTATTTTCCTGGTCTTATAGTGCTTGAAAGCTCGGAAGAAGTAGAAGACGGATCAGAGACTTCATCACACTATCATCCTGTCAATTTTGGTAATAATAGTTTACTTATTTTGAAGACGGCATGTATAGCTAAATTAGTGAAATAATAAATGTTACACAATGTTTGAAAGTTAGCCACTGGTATGGCTAGCAATGATATATATATAAACATATGAGTTCATAAGGTTATAAATGGTTTTCATACACACATGGATGAAATAGTATAAGTTTGGTAAGGAAAAATTTGCATATTGACGTGCCATATGGTATATTAATTAAGGATATATGATATTATGTAATAGGTATCTGTGATGTTAAAGTAGAGTTTTTTTACATGAGGAACTATGTTCATAATATGATAGTGAAGGAAAATAAAAGGGAGTGATAGGAAATATTGTAGTGAAAGGAAATAAAGGTGTTATAAACTTAGTCATTAATATTTTGCACTAAAATAGTCTTACATAATAGCTATAGTCTGACTTTGAAAATCCACCAAAAATTGTGGAAATTGAATTAGAGGTTGAATTAAATATGAAATTAAATCCTATTGAGTCTAGTTTCATATAAAGAAAATTTTGTAAGAAAAATAATTTCATATTAATAGATATTTGAATTTGTGTAAGACAGAGTCAGGATGATTTTAAAATCCCTTGTTCTAATTTTAGAAAATCATTAAAAATTGTACAAAAATAATTATGAGTTATAATTTATATGCTTAGAATCCTTGATGAGTATATTTTTAAAATAAATAAACGAGAACATCATTCAATTTTTTTACTAAGAGATAATAAAAATTTTGTGAAGAGGGGTCAGGACTATTGGACAGTGAAACAAGGGTGAATTTAAAGAATAAACTTTACTTATTGGCTGGACTAAAAAATTCTTAAAATTTTATGGTAAAAATATATGTGAGCCTAATTTTAGGGAAAATTTTTGGTTCTCAATTTGGAGTTCTGTAGCTCAGGATATAAATAATTTAATGACTATAACTCAGGTGGATAGTTTTGTTATGAACATAGGAAAATTTTTAAAATTATGTGTAATTATTCTATAAACTTCGGTAACATCTTGTAATCCTGTTCCGGGTACAGATACGGGTTAAGGGTGTTACAATCGATTTAGCGACTATAAATACTAATTTGCGAACCACAATACGACCAAACTCTCGACTTACCGATGTAAAAAGAAACACCATTAACACCGATCAACAAACGAAACAAAAAGTCACAATTCACCGACTTCTCCTACACCACAAAAATAGCAATGTTTCAACCTTTCGAAAACAAAAAATGATAGGAAGAATCGCAAATGCAACCCGCTTACCGATTACGCCAAAACCAAATGTTCAGAATGCACAAAGACAAGAATTAGAGACAAAGTCAATGGGAGTAACGAAGAAAGAAAAACCCGCTGCCAGAGAGTAAAGGAGATGAAACAACTTTGGAAAGTTTTCTTTGTTTTGGAAAGTGAAAACGTCAAAAAAGAAAACTAGGGATTTGGGGGAAAATTTATTAAAAGAAATAAAATAATATCAGATATGAAAGCATATCCCAGATTTTCTCAACCACAACTACCCACTACTCAGAAATTAAATTCCACTGAAACTCTTAACCCAAACCCGAGTAAAATAAACATTCACGTTTGAGCCAAAATTCGAACACAAAACCTCCAACACACAAATTCCCTTACCACCAGAACCAGCTAGCTTACTCTGATTTACATTTACAGACAGTTTAATATAAGCCACTGAACAAAGATAGGGCTTAATTCCTAAAAATAACAAAATTTGCTAAAAATAAGGCTTGAACTCAAAACCTCATACACATCCCTAAAACACTTTACCACTAAAGCAGATACACAATTGTGTTATATAAATACAAAAACATAAATTTATTAATGGGGGCATTACAGAAAAGGTCTCTTACTCCTCTATATAGTTCACGGCAAAGGGAGAGAAAAACTCATGTTATTTTCTTTTCTTTACTTGTTTGGGAGTTGGAGAGGAAGATGAAACATAAATTAGGCTATTTTACCTATCTAACATAAAAAAAATTAATATTTATAAAAATGACCATGGTTTAAAAACATTCACCAAAATGATTTGAAATGAACAGTAGATTTGGGTTTTGGGAACCCAATGGCTGGCACTACTTACACCATGTTTGGTTTGGTGTATTGGCTATGCCAATACACCCCTAATCGGTGGGCCCCACCTAATCCCCCTCTAATCTGCCGTTTGGTTCAATGTATTGCTAATCCCCCTCTAATCCGTTACTTTCCTAATCCCCGAAATTCTCTGTTTTGTAATCCCTGCCTCCTCCTTAGTTTACACCCGTTTTACAGCCTTAGCCCTAATTTGCCCTCCCAACTAGAAATCCACCTCCAGCCTCTCCCTCCCAACATCAAACAGAACCTGCGAGCGAAGTCACCTCCACCCGACTCCACCGTCTCAGGTCTCCGGCCCCATTGTTTCATGCTGTTCTGTTTCAGCTGTAGGAACTATTTTCTCATCAACAGATACAGTTTGTACATTGCAGGTTGGTCAGTTTGCAAATCTCCCCCCCCGTTTTTGCTTATTATTTCACAGGAAGAGATTTTTAGATTTGATTACTTCCTTATAAGTCCTTCATCAAGATGAAAATCCTTTATTATACAGCCTAGTGTTTGGAGAAGGAGTAGTGAATGATGCAACATCAGTAGTTCTTTTCAACGCAATTCAAAAGATCGATGTTTCGAGAATTAACAGTCGAACATCTCTCCAGTTGATTGGTGATTTCATTTACCTGTTCTCGACAAGTACTGCTCTTGGAGTTACTGTGAGTTAATTACTCTTGAAGCTTTCTTCTGACCGTATGTCATTTATTATAGTGTTAGGAATTTTAGCTTTGATTTTTACTGGAAAATCATATATAAATAAGTGTGGGGTTGGTGATAGGGATTTTAACTTTCGAGTTCTTAGTGTGGGGTTGGTGATAGGGGGCTTCAAATTCTGGAAATTGGAGACAAAGAGTTAGTTTCTGCCATTGATGAAACTAATTTAAGGGTAAAAACAAAAAATCAAAAAGGGGAAATTTGGGAGAGAATTTACTTACAGATTGAAAGGGAAAGCGACGATGATTGTGGAATTTGAACTTTGGGGCATGAAAGCTATGGCAAACGGATTGAAGTTCCATTTTTTACACCATGTTTGGTTTGGTTATTCCAACAAAACCAGCCACCAGAAACCTACTAGACCTTGTAAATTTCCAGTCCACCAGAAACATACTATTAAAGGATTACTTGATCATTGCGGTTTCAGTTTCACATTTATAAATGGAACTTTTGAATTTATACTTTATTACTGTACTTTCTACTGCATTTTTTAGCAATATAATTTGTGACTGAAAGCATGTAAAATAATTCCATGCCTTTCTTCTATGTTTAATATCCCCTTTTTCTCTTTTGCTCCCTTTCACTTATGGGCCTCTTCATTGCTATATGACTCATCTTTAAGACGTTGCTTTTCTCTTAATTTTATTGCCTTGCTGTTTACCTTCTAGTCTGGAGTGTGAGAAAGTTATCTTATTTCCTTTCAGGAGGAGCTAGAAGGAAAATTCTTTAAAGACAGAAGACCTTTTGATTTGCAAGGTTGGTTTTGCATTTGTTTTCATGATGTTATTCTTTCAATCCATTGTCTCGAGGCCGATTAGCATTTTCATTAGATATAAGCAAAATATGCTTAAAATAAATATTGTGAAATAAACTGAAATAATAAAAGCTGAAATAATAAAATATTGTGAAATGAACTGAAATAATAAAATAAATATTAATGTATAATATATCTAATACTTAAAATAAATATTGTGAAATAAACTGAAATAATAAAATATTATAATAAAAATAAAAGCTGCTGCGTCATGAACTCTTCAAAGAAGGGTTTAGGTCGTTGAATATGAATGCCTATGCTGATATAATGCATGCATATCTCAATAGATGGTTGAGTGGTTATGTAGTGTTGGCATAGATGCCACTGTATGTTGATTCAAATATGTGCTTTATTGGTTTTCAATTCTGGATCATGCCCCAATTGATTGAGACAAAGAATTGATAATTTGCATTTATTCAGCTGTATTTTTTCGCTATGTTTGTTTTTCATAGGCATGTCTGTCCTGAAACATTGTCAAAATTTCCTCCGATGAAATTAGGACATACATTTATTAGTTGCCCTTTTTTGCGTTTCAACTCTAAGCAATATGAGTATTGCCTTTTCTTTGAAACAAATAGTTTAACCAGCCACAGACACATGTAGAAACCTATGATATCATGTAAAGTTACTAAAATATTTGTGCAAACCTTTTTTTTAAGTCTCAGAAAACATGAGGGCATCATCCACTTCATAATATAGAACAGGGGGCCTTTTGATATGGATTACTCATCAGAGTATCCGCATATTGAGAAATAAAAGGAATGAATGATTTAAACATGGCAATTCATACAAATGTAGATTGTTCTTGTCTTTGTTGACTGCATTATTTGGTTAACTTTATTAACCTATCATCCATGTCTGTATGCACGCTATGTTAATAATTACTTAATTTTTTTAAAATTAAAAAAATATTTCTATATTTTCTTAAAAAATAAAGTTTTATATCATTTTAATAATTTTTATAAATTTTTAAAACACATGAATGTCGCACTAACAAAATTAAAAGAGTTGTGCAGTTAAAATATTTCCCTAATGTCGAATTATCAAATAATATAATGGTATTTATATATCTCCTAAAAAATCTCACTGCAAAATCACATGATGATTTGTAATATGTAAATCCAAATAATTGTAAATAAATAAATAAAATAAGGAAGCACGCAGCTATAATATTTTATTATTACCTCCCTGTGTTATATCCTTTCAATATATAACCTTAGATTTGTAGTACTAATTTATGATTATCATAATCTAATCCCAATTATAATTATAATAAAATTAGTTCATCTAAATATACACTACCTGTATCTTGATGTGTAATATACTAAAAAGCCCGACCTCGCATATCCCGGACCTTCAAGAGTAAATAAAATTTTTTATAACTCTCAAATTTGTCTATAACGGTAATGATATCAATTAAATTAAGATTCGATCCTCTATTATTATTGTATTTAATATTATTACCTATAAATTAATGTGTTTAAGCATAGTTTTAAAACTTGAAGTACACATATACCAACAATTAATTTTAGGTCAATTATACATACACCAACAATTATACATACACCAACAATTAATTTTAGGGTAAATAAAAATAAACCAAGAATTAATTTTAGGTCAATTATACATACACCAACAATTAATTTTAGGTCAATTATACATGCTTTATAATTTCTTTATTGTTTGGGTGATTGATAAAGAAATGAAATTAAAGTTGAAACGATATCATTTAGTAGATACTATTTTGCTTCGTGTGTTCTAAATTTGTATTGTTTATTTTATTTGATAATGTGTAATTGCAACTTCAATTCATTGATAGTGTGTTCTAATTTTAATATGTTGCAGTAATGGCTCGTCTGCCTTTAATTGCACAAAGTGTGAGGCGTAAAAGAATTGGTCTTGTATTGACAATATGGTTGGAAATCTGTAGAATTGCGATTTGGTTCTTGTTTAGAATGGGTGCCAGCCTTAGCCTACAGACTTATAGACCAAGGATTAGGTCCTATACCTTAGATTTTTATGCAAAACGGGATTATGTGAAGAGGCTTGTATATGCTAGTGACGAGACTTGTATTGAACAAGTTAGGATGAATAGAACTGCCTTTTTTAAACTATGTGAGATGTTAGAATCGATAGGGGGATTGAAGTCGTCAAGGTTCATGCTTGTTGATGAGCAAGTAGCAATGTTTTTACATATCATCTCCCATCACCTGAAAAATCGAGTTATCAAGCATCACTTTAGAAGGTCCGGGGAAACTGTAAGCAGAGCTTTTCATAGTGTTTTAAATGCTGTCATACGCTTACAAGATGTCTTATTTAAAAAGCCGGAGCCAATTACAGCCGATTCTTCTGACACAAGGTGGAAATGGTTTAAGGTATTAGACTGAGTTTTATATATAGCTTGTACGACATTTAGTTGACTTAGAATTAAATTAGTATTCTAACTCAAGGTTTTATATCATGTGATATAGAATTGCTTAGGTGCTCTTGATGGAACCCACATCAAGATTAGGGTGCCAACAGTTGATAAACCTAGATATCGAACCCGAAAAGGTGACATAGCAACAAATATGCTAGGTGTTTGTACACCTGAGATGCAATTTGTTTATGTTCTTCCTGGTTGGGAAGGTTCAGTTGCCGATGGACGGGTGCTTCGAGATGCCATTAGTAGAAGATATGGACTAAAAGTTCCTCGTGGTACAGTGTATAGTTAGAGGAATTTGAATTATTCATTGAGATCAAACTTTGTTTGCTGAATTAATCATTTTTTAAAAAAATTATTTTATAGGTTGTTATTATCTAGTTGATGCTGGATACACAAATTGTGAGGGATTTCTTGCACCATTTAGAGGACAGCGATATCATTTGAACGAGTGGCGTCAGGGTTATCAGCCAAGTTCTCCGCAAGAGTTTTTTTAATATGAAACATGCCTCAGCACGTAATGTCATTGAAAGATGCTTTGGCTTATTAAAACTTAGATGGGGAATACTTAGGAGTCCATCGTTTTATCCTGTAAGGGTGCACAATAGAATTATTATTGCATGTTGTTTGCTCCATAATTTTATTCAAACCCATATGAGTATTGATCCCATTGAAGCGGAGGTGGGAGAAGGATTACCTACTAATGTGGTGGATGACGATGAACCGAATATCACAAATATTCATCCATCGGATGCTTGGGCAACTTGGAGGATGGAACTAGCCAACCAAATGTTCGATGAATGGCAAACATCTAGAAATTAGTTAGGTTTAGGGACAAATTGAGTTTGAATTGATTTGTTGATGTTATTTTATGTATCTAGTTTATGAAACTTTGGTGGTCTTTGATTAAAATTCTGTATTGTACTAAACTTTGTTGAATTATAATTTAATTATCTTTTCATTCAGCATGTGTTATAAATTTAAATTTAGTATTGAACTACCGATATAATATTATAAATTGTTCACCTTTTGATTCATGATATTCAAAATAGTAAATAATGTTAATTTGTTTTTTTTTTCTTAAGAACAATATGTCAGGTGTTCCACCAACGGGTGCTTCTTCTCAAGCTTCTCGAGGAAGCAAGAGAAAATGGGTTCCAGAAGAGGATGCAGCCTTGGTTTCTTGCATGGTGGATTTGCACAATGTAGGAACATTTAATGCTGATACCGGATTCAAAGCCGGTTATTTGAACGAGCTAGAGAAAATGCTAGAAAAGGCTTTACCAGGAGCAATGTTGAAGGCGAGACCAAATATTGAATCTCGGATTAGGTGCTTAAAAAGGGAATGGTCAGTCGTCTACGACATGCTTAATGGTCAAAACAACAGCGGTTTTGGTTGGGACGAGCATAGGCAGCTCGTTGTTGCTGAAGATGCAGTTTGGGAATCCTATGTTAAGGTAAAATGTATTTCAAGTATTTATTTGCTTTTTTACAAAACTTATAACTAATATGATTTCCTCGTTTTTTTCAGAGTCACAAAGAAGCCTCTCAGTTCAGACATCGTTCTTTCCCTTACTACAACCAGCTTACTGCCATATACGCAAGAGATCGGGCGACTGGGAAAGACGCTCAAACAGCTGCTGATGTTCTTGAAGAAATACATGCTGAGGATGATCGTACTATAGATATGAATGAAGAGAGAAACACATTCTATGACTGCGAAGCTGACGTCTCTTTAGACAACATGGATGTTTCCGGTATGGATCCGCGAGGAGATAGAGATCAAGGGGGTTCCTCATCTTCAAACAAGAGAAAAAAGAAATATGATGCTCGTGATAATGTGTATGCTTCATTTGAGGAGGCTGCCACCTTGTTGGGGGAAAAAATCCAGGCCGTTGGCGATAGAATCAGTATGAGTATTGCCTCCGAGGTGGTAGTTCAGCAGAAGTCTGAAGAAAAGATGGAAGAGAAAGCTTCAAATTTATATTCAGCCTTATGGTCAATTGAAGGTTTAACCGACGATCAGCGGTATGATGCTTTGAGTAAAATTCCCGATCATCCAACTCAAATGATAGTTTTCTTCAGTTTACCTTCTGTTGCCCGATTGGAATGGGTCAGAAGATTTCTTTCTCACCATTAAATATCAATGTTCAAACTTTTTGATGTTGTAAAACTTTTGAACATATTGATTATGATGTACAATTTCATTTTCATCTAACTTTTTCTTAGTATAAGTTAATTATGTTTATGCAGAATATAATTTTCAAGTTATATATTTAATAATAATTATGTTAATTTATATTTTACAGTATCATATATTATGATTTGAGTAAATTAATATAAGAATATTAATTATTAAGAATTTTATTAAATTATATAGTTTAATTAAAATATATTTAATAATAATTATGTTAATTTATATTTTACAGTATCATATATTATGATTTGAGTAAATTAATATAAGAATATTAATTATTAAGAATTTTATTAAATTATATAGTTTAATTAAAATATATTTAATAATAATTATGTTAATTTATATTTTACAGTATCATATATTATGATTTCAGTAAATTAATATAAGAATATTAATTATTAAGAATTTTATTAAATTATATAGTTTAATTAAAATATATTTAATAATAATTATGTTAATTTATATTTTACAGTATCATATATTATGATTTCAGTAAATTAATATAAGAATATTAATTATTAAGAATTTCATTAAATTATATATTTTAATTAAAATATATTTAATAATAATTATGTTAATTTATATTTTACAGTATCATATATTATGATTTCAGTAAATTAATATAAGAATATTAATTATTAAGAATTTTATTAAATTATATATTTTAATTAAAATATATTTAATAATAATTATGTTAATTTATATTTTACAGTATCATATATTATGATTTCAGTAAATTAATATAAGAATATTAATTATTAAGAATTTTATTAAATTATATATTTTAATTAAAATATATTTAATAATAATTATGTTTAAATATGATTAAATTATTTATTATTGATAATAATAATCTTATTATAATTTAAATAACAATAACAATAATCATTTACCAAAACAAATTTATGCTAAGGGTATTCTAGTCATTTTAGTTTTTTCCATTATGTTATTACACCTCTATTCCATTCAACCAAACACAAGATTACTATTACGCCTCTATTCCATTACATTCAACCAAACAGTTGATTTGCTATTACACCTCTAATCCAATACACCTCTAATCCAATATATCTCTAATCCAATACACCTCTAATCCAATACAGCGAACCAAACGCACTGTTAGTGTTTTGGCCCCATCTTTACCTGATGATTGTGTCAAGCTTTAAAAAAGTGATTTTTTTTAGTTTGGGAACCCAATGGTCGGCACCAGGATTTTTTTTTAAAATCATATCATACTGGTATACAAAAATATTAGTATTTAAAAAAAATTGGTTCTGGCCATGTAATGGCTAGCACCAGAGACATTAAAAAAAAATTAGTGCTGGCCAGTAGATGGCTGGCACCAGATACAATTTTTGGTTCCCAAAGCATTTTTTTTACTTTGGGACACTGATCACCGGCACAGTGTATTTAAAAAAAATTTTGGGTGCTAATCCTAATTATTTTTTTGCAATGTGGTTTCATTTACATTTCCTTTTTCATTTAAATTATTTTTTTCCATTTAAATTTAATTATTTCGCATTTCAATTTTTTTTCATTTCAGTTTTTGTTTTCATTTCAATTTATAATTTATTTTCATTTAAACTTTCATTCCATTTCATAATCATAATCATAATTTCATTTCATATTCATTTAACATTTCATTTCATTAATTTTTTTTTCATTTAAATTTATTTTTTTCCTAATATACAAAAAAAAACTTCATATTAATCACAAATTCAATTTATCTTTTTTCAATTCAATTTTTTTTTCAATTCACTTCATATTTTTTCATATTAATTAGAAGTAGTCTCAATATCAGGGTCATTTAAAATTTTTCATATTTTATTTAAATTTTTTCTCAATTTAAATATCATTCCATTAGAAAATTTTAAATTTCATTTAAATTCAAAAAAATTTCTCATTTTATTTTTTTGGGTTTTTTTCAAATTCAAAAAATTTCTCAATATCAGCACCCAATTTTTTTTAAATACATTGGTGTCGGCCATTAGTATTCCAAAATAATAAAAAAATGCATTGGAAGCCGAAATTTTACTTGCTGCTGCCCATTATATGGTCAGCACCCAAATTTTTTTTTTAAATACACTGGTGCCGACCATCAGTTTCCTAAAGTAAAAAAAAATATCTTGGGAACCGAAAATTTTACCTGGTGCCAGCCATCTATTGGCCAGCACAAATTTTTTTTTAATGTCTCTGGTGCAGGCCATTACATGGTTAGAACCAATTTTTTTTTAAATACTGGTATTTTTGTATACCAGTATGATACGATTTAAAAAAAATACCTCGGTGCCGGCCATTGGGTTCCCAAACTCAAAAAAATCATTTTTTAAAGCCTAACACAATCATCAAGTAATGATGGGGCCAAAACACTAGGTAGTGCTGGCCATTGAGTTCTCAAAACCCAAATTTACTGTTCATTTCAGGTCATTTTGGTGAATATTCTTGAACCAGGATCATTTTTGTAAATATTAATTTTTTTTTGGTTAAATGGGTAAAATAGCCTATGAATTATTTTTCATCTTTTCTCTATTTTTAATTAATATTAGTAGTAAAAATTAAATTAAATTAAAGAATCCAATAGTCATAAATCAATGTATGAGAGGTTGGTGGAGATTGATGGATGAGATGAATTCTCTCCATTATCTCATTTTAATTATCGGTAAATTACTTTCAAGGGCTTGGTTTTATTTCTTCTTAAGGACATGCTTAACCTCTAATCAATTCTCTCTATTTTAATCACCTTCCAATTTAATCCCCATACAACTTAATTACTAATCTCCCTAACTAGTCCTTGTACTATACTTAATAATTTATCTAATTTAATCACTTAATAATTCGGTCCTAAATTTCATATATGTCTACTAACTGCTCAATTATAAATTTTTGGACTAACTCGATACAAGAAATTCAGTTCCAATACCAACGAAAATTGGATCATTACATATTTTTAATGCATCACAATTGATTGATAGTATTGATAATTAATTGGAATTGGAAATTTTTTGCCCTTCATTTGACAATAAAATGAAAATAAAAAGGTTGGATTTTATAATTTTTATTTAAGTGAGAGAGGTGAAATCATATATCTATGATTCAGACGAATTCAAATTAATCTAAGAGTTAAAAATATTTAAATTTTCATCCTTCTCGAATTAAAAATTGTTACAACTTATATAAATAACATTTAAAGAATTAACGAGGAGAAATAATATATATCAAAGTGCTAACTCTCAACTCTTAACATACTCGTGCAGGGTAGTGCTAACATATTAGACACAATAAGTAAAAATAGTAGAGCAGAAAAATAAAGTCAAGATTTCACGACTTAAATTTGAGAGCTAAGATTTTCCATGTATACCGTAAAAACAACATTAAATCTACATGTTTTATCTAAGAAAATATTTATTTATTAACTATATAATTTTTTTTATTTTAAAAAGGGAAACAATAGGAAAGAGAAGTGTAATAGAGACACATACATGAATTAAATAATAATACAACATAAGAACCAAAATGCTTAGGCATTCTTATTATTCGTACTTTATTATTGCAATCTTCATCTGGATTTTAGTTATAAAGCTCAGGAGCAAGGCGAGGTGAGACTAGTACTTCAAGCGGGGTAGATTTCATGTTGGTCAATCCAACAGTGCCGGTCAAGTCAATCAAACCATTGGATGGTACTGAGAAATCGAAGGCATGCAAGAAATTAGATACGGTCAAGTACAACATATGGAGTGCAAACGATGTTCCAGGACAGTTTCTCCTACCACTACCAAAGGGCATCAATTCAAAATGCTGACCCTTAACATCCACATCTTTGTGGGTAGTGAGAAACCTTTCTGGCTTAAACTTCAATGGTTCTGGCCATTTTTTAGGATCCCTTTGAGTCTTGTGAAGGTTTATAATCAACCGAGTGCCTTTGGGGATGTTATAGCCTCCAATGGAGCAACTTTCATTGAGCTCACGGGGTGCTGAAAGGGGTGCAGGTGGATACATTCTAAAAGTCTCTTTAATTATGGCTTGGATGTAAACCAATTTGCCGATGTCTATTTCATTCACAAACCTATCCTTGCTTATATGGGTGTCTAGTTCTTCTTGAGCCTTTTTGAGTATACGAGGATTGTTTAGCATTAGGGACAAGCACCATACTAAGGTAACTGTAGTGGTGTCACTGCCTGCTAAAATCATATTCTGCAATGCGCAATTTTCATAATTTTTAGAAACTAATTAATGGTGAAATAAAATTTAAGACGAGAAAAAGAGAGAGAGAGAGAGAGAGAGAGAGAGAGATTATACCAATGAAGTGGCTTTGTTGATGGTGTCGGCATCATAGCCTGCAAGGCTTGCACCTTTAAGAACAGAGTTCATTACATCCATGAAATCTTTCTCCTTTTTATTTTCATCCCAATGTCCGCCCTTCCTGTGGTCATCTAGCCATCCCCCTGAAATTTCATCCAACTCTTTAGCAGTTATCTTCATCCGCTTCTCATAACCACCAATATCCAACCATTGGAGGAAAGGGACTGCATCTCCCAACATAAACAACCCTGTCAAGTGAAAGAAATCCCGTAAAGCCTTACGATATCTCAAAACCTCTTTTTGGTCTTCCTCTGCAACAACACTATACCTCCTCCCAGCAACCGTCCTAAGAACAACATTCAAAGTCAAGTCCGAAAAGTGTTTCTTCATCTCAACCAACACCTTACCAAAGCCATCCTTTTTCTCAGCCCAAGTATTATATAATAGTTTCATTGAGCCTTCTATTTCCGATACAAAAACTTTCTTAAGTTGATCGATCCTGTGATTCGATAGCACCTCCACCATTGTTATTTTGCGCATTTCACGCCAATATTGTCCGTAAGGAGAGAAGCCGAACATGGCATAGTTGTAACCTAAGTGTTTAGCGGCGGCAAATTCGGAACGGGAGGAAACATGCAAATCATTGGTGGTGAAGATTTCCTTAGCAACATCACTCGAATTCACCACCAGGGCTGGATGAACACCGATCCGGATCATGTAGGCTGGTCCATATTTCTCACCCAAGTCTCCCAACATTTCATGAGGGGCCTTGGGTCCCCCTAATAGCGGGAGGTGACTAATTATTGGCCATGCACCGGCTGCTACGGGTGCAGCTTTGCCGCCGCTTCCTGAGCTAAGCTTTTTGAGTTTTGAGTACAAAAACAGTAGCGTGACGCCTAACACTACTGCATAACCAAAAGTGGAAAGATCAAGAAGATCTGTCATTGCTTATTTTGATAGGGAAGTGTAGAGATATTGTGAAGAAGTTGATGGGAATGGCTAGCGTTTTTGCACGTATAAATATTGTTGTCCTTGGGGAAAGATTAATTAGTGCTCTGTTGTCTAAGTTTGAAATATAGTAAGGTAGCATAGTGATGCAACTATCATGGAACAAATTTATTTGTAGGGTATTTGCAATATTGTGGGAGAGTAAGGATAAGAAAAAGAATGATGACAAAAAGAAAAAAAAAAGATTCTCTCCAATTATTGGTAATCCTCATAATTTTTTGTATTCTCTTATAACATTTTGTAACTTTCCAAATTAAGCTTATTTTTTATATAAAGAAAATGAAATGCTTTTGGTATCTTTCAGTTTTTGGCTCCACTAAACGATAAGAATACGAACGTAAGGTCAAACCAACAACAGTAATAAATCAAAGTTTCTGTGTTTTTATAGTGCTAAGAAAGATTTGCTTTCCTGAATCCTATTTTACTTTAAAATAAAAACTTTTAGACGCCATCTTTAATATGATATATTGTCCCTTCCCTCTCTTACTATTTACTATCTACCCTAATAAAATCCCAAAGTCATGATCACCCAATCATTTTCTATTTGATCTGCAATCCTCAATGAATTATTCTACCTGCTCCTATTAAAAAAAATTAAAAAAATGGTGAATATTAAAGAAGGGAACTCTACAATAATACTTTCAATTGTAAACCTCCTCTTAATCAACCATTACATAAATTTGGGTTTTACAAATAATTAAGAAATGCCATTAAATCAACAAATAGGCCCGGCCGATGACAATTTTTTTTATCTGTTTTCTAGACTCGGCTTTGGTCTAGTTCGAAAAATGAGTTTAAATTTTTGTCCAAGTTTGTTCTAGATTAAAAATGTTAAACTCGAACTCAATCTGATTAGTCCGTATTATTTTTATATAAAAGTACATTTAAAAAATATGATACATCAAATACACTAAAAATATTAAAATAAATATTTCTCAACAAATTAAAAAAATCTTTATACAATCACATTAAGATAGTTGTAACTTAGCAAACAAATGTCTCTAAAATAGTAGCAAAATTAACAATAAAACAATAACAACAAAATAGTAGCAATATGATAACGAAATGGTAGCGAAATAGTAGTAAAGCAGTTGACTCGGGTCGGGCCAAAAAATCCTACTTGAGGCCCAACCCATCTAAAAAATAACCTTATTTTTTGTCCATATCCATTTTTCGGGCTTATATTTTTGTCTAAATCCTTTCATTTTTCGAGTGAGTTGTTGGGCATAAGTGAATAGCTTGATTCATGATTAAATCTAGTTTTTGGACAAACGTCGTGCTAACTTATTTAATTACTTATTTTATATTAATTATTAAATTATTCACTATTTTATAAACATTAAAGTAATTTGTTTTTTTTTCAATTGATAATTTTTTATTAAATAAACTCTCAGAAACAATAAAATAAAATTCAATATTGGATAATCATTGTTTATTATTATTAATTTTTATCAGAGCTCAAAATCTCTAAGTTTTTTTTTTTGTTAAAAGGGAAGGGTAGTACGTGTGTAACATCCTAAAATAGTGAAGACATGTACTGAAGATATTGAGAAAAATAAATCTGGAATATTGACTAAATTGCAAGAAAGTGTAAAATATTGGGGCCAAAGTAAGAAAATTAAAAGTTGGAGTGATTAAATTGAATAGAGGATAAAGGAGGAGGGACTAGAGGTGGAAATTTATCATAAGGATAAATGAGTCATCCATAGAATTGTAGAAAAGTGAATCGATAAAATGGTAATTATAAGAAGAAGAAAAAAAAAAGAAACATAATTATGAAAGGTAATGATTAAAGATAAATTGTAAAAAAGTGTTAATAGTGGGGTAAAATGGTAAATAACATAAAAGATATATTTTTGGTGGAAATTACTAGAGAAATGCAGAGAAGAAAGGATGAAATGGCTATAAAAAGCAATCTCTCATTAGCCACCATTCTTCACCATTGGAGAGAAGAAAGGACGTTGTGACGTGAAGACAAGAGACGTCACGACGAAAATCCAAACGAGCGTGATGATGATGTCGTGATGAGCATGCATGGGACATCACGACAATTTCACCAAGTTACGCAGTCACGTTTTAGACTTCAAGCAAGACTTCTTCTCCCAGTTAGACTATAATTAATCCAGGGATATTTTAGTATGATTGAATTCTAATCTTAGCCTATTTAAAGGGGCCACTGTATCATTATTTTGTGAAGACAACCAACAAGGGCTTTTCTTAAAGGCGACAATATGTAGTCGTATATGAGTTTTGGTGAGAGTTTCATGGTAACTATGGAGAGAATTTTATTCTCGAGTTAGGGTTTTGTTTTCAGGGTTTGTGTAACAGCCCCTTTTTAGAAATCAAAATAGTAGTTTCGAAACCACAAATTCGAGTCCGTAAGAAAAATTATTTTAATATTATTTCATGATTTGCATTATGATAGAAATACCATATGAAAAATTTGTAAAGTAATTTCACCAATTTCACGTTTAATTAGATGGAAAGGACCAAATTGCATAGAATGCAAAAGTTGAATTCTAGTAGTCAAAGGGATCAAATAGCTATGGAATTCAAAATTATAGGTCCTTATATGACAAATAGACCATTAAGAGAAGTTAGTAGATAAGTATGATGATTCATTCATGGAAAATTTAATAAAGAAAAGGATTAAATTGAAAAGTTGAAATAATAAAAGATGATAAGTTAATTAAATAAGAAAATATCATCTTTTTCATCATCTTTCCCAAATTTTTTTTATGGAAACCCTAGCTAAGAGAAGAGAACTCAAGCAAGCTTATTTGGCTTAATTGGGTAAGCATTATTGTCCCGTTTTTAATAATTTTTATGTTTTCAGATCTTTATAGCTTAATTTAGCTATCGGGGAATAATTTGTAAAGTTATCAAAGTACTAGCGTTTTGCCATGGATTAATATGCATGAATTATGAAATTTATGGTAGAAAATGGAAGGTTGATGATAGATAAACAACTTTTAAAAAGTGAATTTTGATGACATTGTGATTTAGGGACTAAATTATAAATATGTAAAATTTATAGAAAAATTATGAATTTTATGAAATACATGGGTTGCAAATGTTATATGTAAAAATTGGCTAGGCTTGGAATAAAGATTAAATTGCATGAATTTCATTTTTCGAGCCTAGGGACGAAATCGTTATTAATTAAAAGTTTAGAGGTAAAATGGTAATTTTACCTAGGATGGTAATTTTACGATGAGTTATGTTATGCCGTGACGTGGGAGATCATGAAGTCACGATGAGCTCCCAATGGTTTGGAACTTCACCTTTTGGTTCCGAATCGACCTTTGGCCACTTAGAAAGCTTTCGTAAGCTTGTGTTAGGCTCGGAGTAGTGCGTAAAATATTATTTTAAATGTGTTATGAGTTTGATAACTTGAATAAAATGTTTAATTGATTTGTGTGAAATCGTAATTGCCTTGGCAACGAATGTGACATTTCAGTATCTTGACCCGACGATCAAGTCAGGTAAGGGGTGTTATAATTTAAAATTAATATATAATTTTTATGCCTTTTATTTGATGTATTTTTTTATTTCCCAAGATATCCATTGGAACAAGCCTAGTGATTAGGCCTCCATGTTCTGTAAGCCCATTAAGGAGGTAGATGTTTACCTCGAATTTTAAAGTTACTCTATATCTAACGTGATGGTCGAACTAGAGGTGTGCATGGGTCAATCCGGGCCGAGTTTGAGCCGAGCTTAACTAAAAATTCAAGCCCGTTGGCTAGGCCCGCCTCCAACCCGAAAAATGGGCTTAAAATTTTGCTCAAGCCCGACTCGGATAAAAATTCTAAAACCTGGGCCCAACCCGGCCCACCCATAATAATTTTTATATTATTTTATATAATTTTAAAATATATATAATACATCAAAAATATTAAAAACATCAAAATAAATATTTCTCAACAAATTGAAAATAAATTTTAAAAAATATGTATACTTAAATAACACTAAGATAGATGCAACTTAACAAGCAAATGCCTCTAAAATAATAACAAAATTAACAAATGTCTTTAAAATAATAACAAAATTAACAATAAAATAAGTTTTATACAATATTCAAATAATAACAATAAAATAGTAACAACATAATAATAAAATGGTCGCAAAATAAAAAGAAAATACAAGAAAATAATATTAAAAAACAAAAAAAAGTAGTTTTTTTTGTCCTTTGGTGAATTCGGGGTCGAGTCAAGGCCAAAAATGTCTTACTCAAAGCCCAGCCTGTTTTTTAAACAGGCCTTATTTTTTTGTCCAAGCCTATTTTTCAGGTCTATATTTTTGTCCAAACCCTCCCACATTCCATGTAGGCCTTCGGGCCGGGCCGGGTGGCATTACCCATGAGCAAGTCTAGATCAAACCCTCAACCACTTGTTAAAATAGGAAAAATCTTTAATAATATCTTACCTAAAACATTTTCAAATCTAAAACTTACTCTCTCTCTATTAAGGGCGAAAACTTTTTTTTAAATAACCATTTTAATTACATTATGCTTGCTTTTATTTATATTGAATTATTTTTATTATATTTCCAAGTATGAAATTTTTAATTTTTTTCTAGATATTTTATATAAAAATTTATTCACATTTGAGAATTTTTTTTTATTTACTTGAGTTAAAAATAAAAAAAATTAATTTTTGAAGATAATTATGTTAGTTATTTGTAATTGAAGATATTCAAATAGTATAATTATTCACTATATGTATAATTAGTTTTTTGTTAAGTTTTAATTTGTCATCTAATTACAATATTTTAATTTATATTTAAGGTTAATTATATTCTAAATTATACGTTTTATCGTATTTTATGTATTAAATATAAAAAATAATAAGAAATACTAAGCATGGATAAATAAAACTAGTTAAAGATAGAACGGTCTGTTCTTAGCTCTATGTTTTGCTTCGGCCTAATTAGAAAGGTTTAGGCCTGTTCAATTAGGTTTGGGCTAAATTGGTTTTTCCATTAGTCTCAATAATGACAACGAAGGTTGTAAAAGGTTCGAATCACAGATGTAATCTGAAATAGTCATGTCTATGAATTTTATAAACTTAATTAATAAATAATTATGAGTTTTGTAAACTTTTTTTTGTTATTTCTATGTCATATTTAATTATTTATGATTATAGAATATGTATGTAATTATTATCTCCGTTATATTAGATTATACACACTTATAATGTGGATGAAAATTTTGATAAAAAATCAATTGTCGCTTTTGGCTGATACAATATGATTGTGATAATCACCATTTTCATGTTTTTGAATCTCATAGGTATACAATTTTTTTAGATGGATCAAAATTTAAAAAATATATATAAATATGTTGGTAATAATATTTAATATATTTTAACTTAAATGGTGTAATATTTGTGTTGAAAACCATTTTGACTGTATAAATCATGTCAATCAATCCAAATATTGGCGGTACATCATGATTTATGCCCCATCTAAACAGTCGTGTAGTCTCTCATACAATTTACAAAAGCCATTGAATCACTATGCACGTGGCATACTAAGCATAGGCAAATGCTTCCAACTTTAAGTCAGAGCCAACGGATTTTGTCTGTTCTTATCTGAGCAGTTTTACGCCAGGGCTAGCAATCGTCCTTTTCCTTTGTTTCTATCCCATAGGGTGGTCAAGAGTTTCCAAGAGAAAAAAATGGCACCCCAAGCAGCAGGTGCATGCCAATAATAGGCCACCTACGGCTGTTGGGAGGTCGACAGCTCCCTCACAGAACGTTGGATGCCTTGGCCTAAAAACATGGCCCCGTCTACTCCATTTGGATAGGGGTTCACCCTGGATTGGTGGTCAGTAGTTTGGAGATAGCGAAGGAAATATTCACGACGAATCACGAATTGGCCAGGAGCATTTAGGATTCAACTATGCCAAGTTTAAAATTTTAAAATTAAAAATTTATTAAAATAATATGAAAAATTAAAAATTACTTAAAAAGCATGAAAATATAAAAATTATATTTTAATATTTTTTCAATTTTAAAAATTAATTAATTGTTAATGTGGCATCAGCAAAGTTAACAGATGTTATTTTTCATCTATTTTGGGAGTGATTTGATAAAAAATGTAAGTTTAAATGTAAAAATAAGTAAATAAATTAAATAAATGACTAAAATGATTTTTTTTATTAAGTTAGAAGGCTAAAAAAAATCATTATGCCTAACTAAAGATATTATGAGTTCTTTTGCTAGTTTATCCTCTTTAATGTAAGAACTAGAGTAAGTAAAACTCGATTCGATTCAAAAAAATTGTAAAAGAAAATTGAATTTTGGGTTAATCAAATTGAGTTATTCGAGTCAATTTGAATAAGTAATTTGACTTTAGAGTTCAAGTTGAGTTGAATTTTAAAATTCGAATAACTCAAATAATTCAAATAGCATATTAGTGTAAATACCCCTTTAGTCCTTGCCAATTTTGAAATGAGCTAATTAGTCTCTCTCAACAAAAATTAAAAAAAAAACAAAATAATTTTTAAAATTCAAAATATTTACAAAAATTCCAAAATTTATATTTTTAAAAAATTCTAAAAAAACATATAAAGAAAGTTGAAAGTTTAAAATTTTTCTAAAAGAATAATTTTGGGTACATAAATAAGTTAATTAATGATACTAAAGTATCTCTTCTTTTTTTTCTTAGTTTGTTTTGAAAAGTTTTCAAATATATATGGTTTCAAATTTATGTATTCTAATATGGAATTAATCATATTGTAACAAGATTTTAATTTGACATGTTTAATTTTTTAAATATAACTCAAACAATTTCACTCAATTCGATTCGACTTGATTTGAATTCCTTTTCACTTGACTCTATTTAAAAAAAATTAAAATCGAGTTATGATTATAAAATAGGACTCATCAACTAAAAATTTTTCACTCGATTCGACTCAATTTGATCGGACACTCAACCCTAATAAGAACCTAGGTAGTAGTAATTATACGTTAAAATGTAAAAGAAAAATGAGCAATGCAGTCTTTCCCACTTCTTGTGGCTGTTACTAAAAATTTTATCATGTGGGTGAGAAACCATATATTTAGAACATAAATGTATGTTTAAAAATAACATATAATAAAATAATGAAATGTATGGTTTGAAACTAATTAATAATAATGTGCGAAATATGTACAATATTAAAATAAAAATATAGATTAAATTGTAAATAAAACGAAATTTAAACACAAATGCATCAGATTAAAAATACTAAATGAATACAATTGTTTATAATGGTTTTGTCATCAATCCTATGTTTGTGTCGAGTTAATTTGTTGCACCATCTCAATTAATAACTTTATTAATACTAGAAACCCTATCACATGCGTATGCGTGTGGAAACCACATATTTAGAACACATGCTTGTGTTTAAGAATAACATAAAATAGATAATGAAACATAAGGCTTGAAATTAATAATAATAATACCACATTTGCAATTTGTACGAAATTAAAATAAAATAAAAAGTTTAACTTATGAGTAAAAGAAAATTGAAATAATTATATATACCATATTAAGAATATTAAATGCACTCCAATTAAAATTAAAATATATTAAATAGAGCTTTAGTTGACTGGTAAATTAAATATTTTTCTAATGCAATTGTTTTAGGTTCAAGTCTCATTATATACATATTTTTATTGGTTTTTCAAATGAAAAAGACTTAAGTACCCTCGAATAATATAACTTATTTTAATTATGAAAGGGTATTTTCATAATTTAATAACTAAGTTGGTGACCCTGATTGAGAGTGATACCAACTCAATAAAACACTTAAATAATAATATAGATATACCATTGATGAAAGTAATAAAGTGTGCATAATAAAATTAAAATGTATAAAATATTTAAAATAAAGTTTTGGTCGAGTGGTAGATTTAAGGTCTTACTAATGTAATTGATGTGGGTTTGAATACCTCTATATGGAATTTTTTTATTGTTTTTAATAAAAGACTAAATTAACCTTGAATAATATAACTTATTTTAAATGCAAATGACACTTTTTGTAATTTTCTTAACCGAATTGATGCCCAATTAACTCGTAACACTAACTCAGTTAAGGACTTAAAAATAATAGTATAGATGTGTAGATATACAACTTTGTAATTTCTCTAATCGAGTTTGTACCCGGTTGACTCCACTACAGGAAAACAGACTTTTAGCGGTGTTTTTTTTGCCTTTAGCGGCGTTTTTAAGCACCGCTAAAAACTTTAGCGGCGTTTTCTCAAGCGCCACAAAAAAATGCCGCTATATGTAACACCGGTAAAATTAGCGGCATTTTTTTTTGAAAAAGCACCGCTAAAAGTCTTGGCCTTTCGCGATGCTTTCTTAAAAAACGCCGCTAAAGACCAGGACTTTTAGCGATGATTTTTTAATAAACGCCGCTAAAGACCAGGACTTTTAGCGGCGCTTTTTTAAAAAACGCCACTAAAGACCAGTACTTTTAGCGGCACTTTTAAAAATGCCGCTAATTTGCAATACTTTTAGCGGCGCTTTTTTTAAAAAACGCCGCTAATTTGCCCAGTTTTGTAATATGTATTTTTGCACTTATATCCAACCTTCCTGCAAGAAATTCAACCAAAAACAGCAAATATACCATGAAATCCAACCAAAACCCGTAAATTTAAATAATACAAAATTATACGAAAAATATATTATATAAATTGTAAATGAATATTCAAAATATTCTTACAATAATGTTAAAAGTTACAAGAAAACAAATGTCTAAGATGGGGGATTTTGAAATTGCTGGAACATAGTCATCATAGACTGAAGCTGTAGCAGGAGTTCATTGTATTTTCTGTTCTGCTCCGCCTCCCTCGCTGCTGCCTCCGCCTCCCGCGCTGCTGCCTCAGCTCTAAGTTGAGAAATTTGCTCATCTGTGCTAGCTTGTATCTGAACTATCTGATCTTTTAGCCTCTGAACTTCAGCTTGACTTTGACTCCTGGAAGGCATGTATTGGTGTGAGGTGGATCCAAAATATTGGGTCGGGTTAACACCAGATCCTTGAAATCTAACCCGACCATACCTTTCAGGACCCAAAACTTCATTAATAATTCTGTTATCAATATCCTCAAAATTAACAGAACTATCAGTCGAAGCAGTCGCTTCAGACTCTGCCTTCTTATCTTTTAGTTTTTCCTAATAAATCAGTTAAAGAGTTAGAAACGAAATATACAATAAAAAGGAATACAACATAACATTATTTAAATTAAACTAATAAAAACGACAAATTAAAACATTATAATTAAATATTATAAATATTTATAATGAATCAAATTTTATTAAGTAAATATACCATAATTTCTGCAGCCTCAGATGTCATCGGAGTTCCATCTTTTTTCCTGTGTGTAATGTCAAAAAGCTGAAGGCGTCCAACTTTTTGACCAGACGAGGCTTCCTACAATATAGTAGTAAATATTATTTAATAGTAAAAAGTCATTAATACTTGATAGAATTAATAAATCTATAGTACCGCGGCCTGAGCTACACAAGCAAAACTTCTTGATCCTGCCGTGTGCGTAAATTTTTGTTTTTGCCTGCTGCTTGTTCCAACTTGCTCACGGTCCTACATAATGAAATTATTATTACGTATATAGTAAATACTATAAACCGAAAAATTTATAAAAGTTTGCAAGTACATAATACCTCTCATTTCTTCGAATTCCAAAATCGAACCGCATCTTCCCATTGGTACCTCAGCATTTCCGGTGGGACATTTTGCAATTTTTCTTTGAGGCTTATGGGTTTTTTAAAATATTCTTTTTTCAAAATGCTTTTATGGTCTCTCCATTTTTTACCCAATGCCTTCTTGATATAGGCATCAGAGACCTCTAAAGCAAACCTCTCCTAAAAAACACAAGTTTAGGAAGTAAATATAAATGAAACTTAAACCAAAGTATTATAAATTACATTAACGTTTTGTTACCTTAATATTAGAGAGAGCTTGATTTTTATTGCTATCAGGCATGTTATGCCATGATTCGTAGTTGATGGGCAACATATTGGCATTTCGTGCTATAATGCCCAAATAGCCTGCTAAAAGTCGAGCTTCTTGTCCAACAGGCTGATCATGGTTGTTTCTAGTTACTTTGACACGCTCGACATAATTTAAGTTATATAAATCTGTTAGGAGCGTACGTCCTCGACCTCTGCGCGTCCGACCATTTTCAACTGAAAAATAATATATTATTACTATATTGAAATTTAAAAATAAATCAGTAATAAAATTTAATACAATTTGTAAAATAAACTTAACATTACTTTGAAATTCCACAGACTCGTCAAGTGTCTCCGGCACGCTTGAAGATCCAACAACTGTCTGCTGTTCAGTACTTACTTCTTCCAAATTTGTAGTATTCTGTACAATACTAAGATCTCTTAATCTTCTTCTAGGCATTTTTCCTGCAACACATAAAATAGTTTAAATTTTAGTAAGAAATAACAACAATAGTAAATATAAAATAGTTAAATTATATAGTATGACCAATGTTAAAATTATAACATTACATATAAATAAAAAATCATAAAATCTTACTACATCATAAATCGTAAATATCTTCGTCCACATCCTAACGAACCCATTGAAATTGTGTACTAGTACTAGGGATATTTTCATTTAAGTTTTGTTCTGGAAAAGGTAAAGTTTCTGATCTTTCAACAATGTCATCTCTACTTCCATTCCCCATGTCAAATAAGTCTCTAGGGGTGTTTCGGAGTACAACGTACCAACCCTCATCAATTGGATATTTCGAGTAAAAAACTTGTTTAACTTGAGAAGAAAATACATACGGCTCATCTATCAAATGGTCTCCAGTGTGAATTAATCGAGAGAAATTCACCATTGTAAAACCAAACTAATCATTTTTAATTCCGCGAGCAGTATTAACATCAGCGCAATCACATCGAAATAAGACAACTTTCCATTTTCCATAGTAATCCAACTCAATAATGTCGGTTAGAAGTCCGTAATACTCCACATTTCCCTCGACAGGATTACTGTCCCTAGCACTAGCGTAACTTGTAATTAAAGAATTAACAACTACTCCACAATTTTGAGTTCTCCTCAATCTCTCGCGATATTTGGTATGAAATCTGAATCCATTCATGGTGAAGCCACTATATCTTTTTACTACTCGATTCGGACCTTGGGAAAGCCATTTAACTTCGTCATTAACGACATTCCCACTCCAAACCTATTGAATCAAAAGTAAATTGAGTAATTGTAAATGTTATGAGAAAACATTATTATTTGTCAATAAAATGTTGAGTTGCATACCGTTTGACTTAACCATTCATGAAAAGATTCTGCGAATAACCTATTAATCTCGCGATGTTGTAATCTTCGTGAGCGTGAACGAGATCTTAAGACTTGTTTGTACTCACTATGTTAAAAACATGTTTAATTCGTTAAAAAATAAACAAATCAAAAAAAGATGAATATTTATCATATTCCAGAACTTACTTGCGTAATTGTTCAAGTGAATCGTGGTGGAAAAGAACATATCTATGTGCTTGTATCCAAAATCTGTCATCTAATTCTGCAATTTCAACTTTGCCGATTGGTTCTCCATAACTTTGAAATAAATAAGTTTTGGTCAAGCTAGGATCATTGAGTCCGGCATTTCTACTTGGTCTATTCAATCTTGTTTCAACATCTTCTAAATATCTAGAACAGAATGTCATACACTCCTCTGCCAAGTAGCCTTCAGCAATCGACCCTTCCGGATAACGCTTGTTACGGCAATAAGACTTCAATTTGCTTAGGAACCTAAACACCATATACAACATTATCAAAACTGGTAACTATAGGTATAAAGGTGGAATGCCTTTGAAATAAATTAGCACCTTTCAATTGGATACATCCAACGATAGAAAACCGGCCCACTAATTATTGCTTCACGAGGGAGATGAATGACAAGGTGCACCATAATTGTGAAGAAGGAAGGTGGAAAGATCTTCTCAAAATTGCATAATGTCAAAGCGGCTCGATCTTGTACTTTTTCAAGTTCTTCAATATTCAGAACTTTGCCACAAATTGCTTTCATTATATTGGACAGTTCAATTATACAGGACGTTACCTTCTTTGACATACAACACCGTAAAGCTACTGGAAGTAGATCTTGCATCAAGATGTGATAGTCATGTGATTTTAATGAATATAGTCTTCGATCTTTAAGACTTACACATCGAGATATATTTGATGCATACGCATCCGGAACCTTTATATCCTTCAACACCGTGCAAAACATTTCTTTCTCTTTCTTTGACATTGCAAAAATTGTAGGCGGCAACCAATATTTTCCATTAGGACGTACTTGGGGATGAAGATCACGCCTAATTCCCATGTGAACTAAATCAAGTCGACTCTGAAGATTATCTTTTGATTTACCATCGACGTTCAAAATTGTCTAGATAATGTTCTCGTAGACATTCTTTTCAATATGCATCACATCAAGATTGTGGCGTAATATGTGATGCTCCCAATAAGGAAACTAAAAAAAAATACTTCTTTTCTTCCACAAGTCCGCCTCATTAGGGTCATCCTCCTCGTCAGATTCATCATCAGATTCATCCCTCGATCGTCTATTTGTTTGCCTATTAGATGGTTGATTCAGCTTCCCGTAACTGAAATCCATATCTTTTAACATGAATAAGATTTCAGATCCAATGGTCTGCTCAGGAGCTTTTTTCAACTCTTCAGTACCGTCAAATAAAACCTTCTGAAATCTATAACTATGATTTTCATCTAACCATCGACGATGCCCCATATAGCAGAACTTCTTCCCATTATATAACCATTGTGAACACGTTTGAGCAGCACAACAAGGACAAGCATAACGTCCTCTGGTACTCCAACCAGATAAATTCGCATATGCCGGGAAATCATTAATTGTCCACAGCAAAGCAGCACGTAGGTAAAAGTTCTCCTTTCTCAATACATCATACGTCTCAACACCTGCCCATAATTGTTTTAACTCTTCAATAAGTGGCTGCAGATATATGTCAATATCATTTCCGGGGGCCTTTCTCTCTGGGGATAATCATAGATAATATCAAAGAAGATTGCTTCATGCAGAGCCATGGAGGCAAATTATAAGGAACAAGGACCATAGGCCAAGTACTGTACGAGGTGCTCATGATTTTAAAAGGATTAAATCTATCAGATGCTAACCCGAGCCTTACACTCCGAGGATCACTAGCAAAGCTTGGAAATTTATTGTCAAATGATTTCCAAGCTAAAGAATCTGCAGGATGCCTTAATAATCCATCATCCGTTCGTTGACCATGATGCCACGTCATAAACTCGACTGTCTTTGACGACATGAATAGCCTTTGAAGCCTTGGGATTAGCGGGAAATATCACAAAATCTTGTTCGGCTTCCTTATTGACTGTGGCCCATATTCATCCTCATTAACATCTTCTGCATCTCTATTCATCCAACGAGATTTACCGCAAACATGACAAGACTGTTGATTTCTCCGATCACCCCAATACAACATGCAATCATTTGGGCAACTATGAATTTTGTTGTACCCAAGCCCCAAATCTTTTATCACTTTCTTCATGTCTTTACATGATTGAGGGATTTTTGCAAACGGGAACATTTCTCTTAAAAGCTCTAACAGCATTGTCAAAGAGTTTCTGGTCCACCCTCCCAAACATTTTAAGTGGAAAAGGCGAATACAGAATGACATTTTCAAAAATTTTGATCCCTCATAAAGTTCTTCATTTATTTCACCAAGTAACGTGTAGAACTTTGCCGCTTCTTCATTCGGTTGTTCATCCGTTACACTTCTTCTCATTTCTATAAGAGTATTTCCACCGATATTATAATCATCGGATGCAACATAGTTTGGTGGAAATGATTGGAAACCTTCACTCCGCATATTAAATGCATCCTGCATCATACCTTCCATGTCATCTTCTCTAACATACTGACAGTAACAACTATAAGGATAACCCGAATTAATTGTCGAAGAGGCTCCACTAGGTGTACACTCTCCATGGAAAATCCATTTTTTATACCCTCGAATGAAGCCATCAACAATTAGATGTTCGTAGACAACTTCACGATAATGCCAATAGATATTGCCACACTTCTTACACGGGCAAAGAATCATATTCTCTTGGCTTGAATTGTGAAATGCAAAATCTAAAAAAGATTGCACTCCATTTTGATACTCGTTGCTTGCCCTTGAGAAATTCATCCAAGTCCTATCCATTTCGTAGTTGTTGAAGTCTAAAGTTGGCAATAAGTTACACGGGTAAGTTGTTTATTATGTAACTGTTGATATGATATATATTTATGTTTTATGTAAGTTATGTAGATTATGTAAGTTATGAAATTTGAACTTTAAACTATATGCTTTTAAGGAAATTATTAGATTAAACTACATGTATTAGTTAAGTTATGTAAGTTGTTATGTACGTTATGTGAGTTATGTAAATTATGTAAGTTATGTGAGTTATGTAAGTTGTTATGTAAATTATGTAAGTTATATGAGTTATGTAAGTTATGTAATTTTTTAAGATTCATCATACGTGGCGTTCTTACACCTAGGGAGGATCCATTATATCTTACAGCTCGATATAAGGCAATCCGTCAGGTTTTCAGCCTATATACTTTGAATCTTTGAAATATTTAAAATAAGGTTGGAGAGAAGGTCAGCTATTGTTGTAATTTTAATGGACAAGCAAGCTATATGGTAATAAAATTAATTCATACTTATTCATACTTAAGTTGAATCAAATAAAAAATAAATCAAGCACCATGCAACAGTCATAATAAATATAAAATATATTTATATTAAATTAATAAAATACATTTAATAATAGTGATTAAAAATAATAGTCATAATAAATACTTTAGATACTTAAAAAAATTAAAATATAAAAGTTGGAAAATATATACGCTTTCACGAGCCAAATCATAAATTAAGCCTTAAATTAATTTGAAAACAAAATTTAATAAAAATATTTTTATATATTTTAATTCAATATTTAAAAATAATAAGTTAATTAATATAATATTAAAGTTAAATAAAAATGGTGATTTTTTTAAAATGAACTTATTTTTTTCCTTTGATACATGTATTTTTATTTTTCAAGTTTTTATTCATTAAATATAATTTCTAATTTAATTTATTAAAATTTTAATATTTATAAGTTAAATTGTTGATAACTTTTAAAACATAATATTTGAAAGATTTTTTGTAATTAAATTATGTTTTCAAATCATTAAAATTAATATTGAGTGATACAATTTAATTAAAAATTTAAAATTGCTGGCAAAATATAATAAAATTCAAAGTTTAGTATAAATTCAATCACATAAGAGTTGAATGATAAATTTACTCATATTTTCAATATACAATGACAAATATCAATAAATACATATTATAAAGTGTTTACAATAGTTTGCTAATTGAATATTTATAGCAATTCATTCCCTCGTTCAGCATTTCTTTTTGTTGCAATAATAAAGCAAAAAGTTAAGAGCTTGCTGTCAACATTTGGAATGAAATTACAAGTTTGGAAATCATGTGCTAGGTTATGTTAATGTAAAATTTCAGTACCTGAATTTGTTTCAAAGTTCAAATTCATCCCTTGGAACTTTAACTTAGCTTTAATAAAGTTCAATTTCGTACTTAAAATTTTATTTTGGTCCAATTAAGTAATCAACACTTGAACTTAGATTTTTTTCCAAATAAGTACTTTAAGGTAAATGACTTATTTGAACCATGAACCTAACAGATGAATTTAGATTTTTGTCCAATTTAGTACTTAAAAGGTAAGTGACTTATTTGAACCATGGATCTGAGTCCATGTACTAGTTTTGATCAAAACGTCATATTCAAATAGCTAACTGAACATAATAATAAAAAATTATGATCAATAAACATATCATAAATATAAATCTTAAATTATGACCTATTAATCGAATATTCACTTTTTGCAAAAATAATATGAGTTCAAACACTATTATTAAAAAAAAAACATCATAAACATAGTTTGGATTTTTCACATGTACAATTAACAGCCACCTTGTCAATCACTTAACTTTTTAGAAGCTACCATACCACTTCTTACTTTGTTTCAATCGAAAAGTTGGAAAAATAAAAAGTTTTAACTTAATTTGATGAATTAAGTTTTAACTGAAATAATAAATCATGTTTAAATTTTAAACATGGTTCAACCAATTTGATGAATCAAGTCTTAAACTTTCTAAAACCTCATGTTAAAGGTGAATGCATGATTCAGTTTCTAGAGATGTTGAATCTTTCATCATAAACATTAAAAACATAAAAGGAAAAACATGTTGAAAGAAACATAAATGTTAGGGAAGACAATGTTTACCTTGATTGAATTGGAAATATTTTCTTGAGGGTTTATTCAGAGATGCTTGGGATTGATCTCTAATAATGTCGAGAGACTTCCCTACTCATTGCATTTGAAGAACAAAAGTCTGTTTTTGGTCAACAAAACAATCAAATGAGTTCTAAAAATAAACAACATTTAATGATTGATATAATATTAATTGTACTTGCTAATAACAGGTGGGAATAAACAAATAAAATGATAAAAAAAATAGAAGCTACAAGAATTACTAAAAATAAAGCTACGTCAACACAATGTTTTACTTTAATAAATTTTTTAAAAAAACTTTAATTTACATAAATTTATAAATTATGTAAATAATTTTTTATTCAAATAATAACTGATCATAATTTGATATATCATATATACAAATGAACTTCAATTAATATTCACTGTATATATACGATTTATTCATAGTTAATTAAAATAATAAATAATAATATCTAAGAACTTTTCAATCGTAACAACAAAATTTTATAATAAACAAATTTTAATTATAAAAATTATTAAATTAGTCTTTACTTGTATAAAGTGATGATTAAAATTCTTGTTAACTAAACCTATTTAGATTGTGTTATTGCGGCATCACAGTGACGATATTTAAATGAATCAGCAAAAGCAAGCACAGGAGGAGAAACCATAAGAATGGCAAGCAAAGACGACGAGATAAAGCCATGACTGAAACTACTTACCCTGCAAATGAGTAGGCTAAGATTTGGACTAAGAAAAAAGTGAACACTCAGACAAAAAATTAAAGCTTCTAATATTATGTTTAGTAAGTAACAGTAAGCCCAAGTATCTTCCATGATTGAGAGCAGTAGTAATTTCAAAGATAGTACAATTTTTTGAAAAATCGAAATAATTTTAGTTTCGATGTTTTACAGTCTTCAGACACAAACTTTTGTGTCTCAAGACTCCGATCATGATTATCTTAAGGCTTGCTTGGTAAGTCTAGAGACTTGTACCCAGAAATGTACAATTTGATTATTTTTGTTCTTAGGATCTCGAGACATAATCATTATGTTTTGACAAAACACTAATGTGATATTAACTAAAATGAACATTTAAATGCATTCAAACACCAATCAATTTATGCAAAATTAAGCAAATTTTATAGTATTTTCATATGCATCAGTTTAACAAACAATTATGTAATAAAATATCCAGACAACTTAGCAATCAAGTCAACTCAACCTAGTGTAGTTGATTAAATGGCTTAATACTTATAACCATGCATACTTATTCATTACTCAAGCATTAAAACTCAACAAAAGAAATTTTATAGCTCCATATCTAACCAAAGCATATTATAATACAATTTTCATAACATATTATAAATAAGATAGTATAACATTATTATAATACGATTTTCACAGTCACAAATGTATACATATTTTGACATATTTCAATAGAAATCAAGTAGTCAAGTATATATGTACCTTAAGTTATGTTCAACACCATTATCATTTGATTATTTTTAACGGTCTATTAAAGCATAATTGAAATCAAATTATGAGAGCACAATATAAATATAACGATAAGTTTTAACTCAATAAATCACCAAGTCACAAGTAAGTAATATATATATATACTTTAATTCACCAAAGTTTTTTTACCTTCCATAAAATCAAGTATTATTATTTTATAACAAATGTTACCATAATCAATTCAACTAATATGATATAAATTTATCTAAGCTTAATCACCAACTTACCCCTTATATATATATATCAACAAAGACAATTATTAATTTCCCCAAGGATGATCACATGAAAATAACTATATTTTCCTCATCAATCTATTATTAATTTAATCATTACTAATCCATCCTTTATTGATACCATGCAAATTGCCTCTACTCCTGACTTTTCGCAACTAATAGCTAAAGCCCTTTGTGCACAAAATAAACAAATACAATGAAATCAGGTCACCCTAATGAAGACCATTGTGAGAAGAAATAGGACCAAGCTCAATACCATTAAAAGAAACAAAATATTTAAGCAAGGAAACCTACAGCACCATCCAATCAGCCTAACCTTTATGGAACGCCATACGTTCAACAATGAACATAAGCTTATGTATTTGTATTTGTAAACAGAGACTTAGAAATTAAAAGAAACAGAGACTTAGGAATTAAAGTTACTTGACCTTCTGTTTGCCAGTGAAGGAAAAAAAAAACCACCACTCCCCATGAAAATAAATGAAAGTAACAGGATTAGGAGTGTTAATAGAACTTCAGAAACCAAATAACTGCGCATCAATTAGGATTTAAAGCAACACTTACGATTTATATTGCCGTAGACAACAAGTAGATTGTTCAGCAGCACAATGAAGGCTCGTCAGATTGGTCTGTGTTAAAATATTCATAAATTTTGACATTTTATTGATAATGAATTTCTACAACAATTTCAAATTTTAAGATGAAATACAAACGAGAAAGAAGTGCAAACTGAAAAGATGATAAATTTAAAGAATAATAGGAAAAAAACGTAAAAAAGGTTTGAATATTACCTGGGGAGATCTGGAGAGTGAAGTGGAATCGAGGATTTGAGAGAGAAAGAGAGTTAAAAAAAGGGGATGAAGATCGATTGAGAAGAAACACCAAGCTCAGGCCTTCAATCGGTGAAATATGGAGGAAAGCAACTTAGGGTTTGATTTGGGGAAACTGAGGGTATAAGGGAAAATTTGTTTTGGGAAAAAAATACTAAGTATTTGGGCTTAACTTGGGGATAAAGAGAATGAAAGAAAAACGACGCCATTTAACCTATTAAAACTCAAATATTTGCGGCGTTTTTATTTAAAACGCCGGTATAGGTCAACTTTTAGTGGCGTTTTTTATTATAAACGCCACTATAGCTCATTTTTTGTGGCGTTTTTTAAAAAACGCCACTAATTCACAATTTTAATTTTTTTTCATTTTTAACATATATTTTTTATGCTTTTTTATTTCAAATTTTCCTGCTGAGACTATCATTTTTTATATTTTTTATTTAACTTAGTAACTAAAATATTAAATTTTAACTTTTTAAGTTTTTATTTCTAAAATTAAACACTAAACCTTAAACCCCAAACCCCAAACCCTAAATCCCAAACCCCAAACCATAAGCCCCGTACCATAACCATAAAACCCAATCCCTAAACCATAAACCCTAAAATCCTAAATCTCCCTAAGCCAATATACCCCTTAAATATTAAATATGTATACTCTTAAACCTGCTAACCCCTAAACACTAAATATAACCATAAACCCTAAACCCTAAAATCCTAAAACGCTAAAAATAAAATCCTATTTCTTACCAGCTAAAACCATAACATTAAACCCTGACAACATTACCTCTAAATCCTTGAACAGTGCTAAGACCCTGACCCTATACCATAAACCCTAAGCTATAAACCCTAAACCCCAAACCCTAGACCCTAAACCTTAATTAACCCATAAAGTATAAATCATAAACCATAACCCCTAACCCTAACATCTATCCCTTAAACCCTAAACCACAAAACATAATTCATAAACCATTAACCATTAACCCTTAAACTCTTAAGCCCTAAACCTTAAACCCTTAAACCCTAATATTGCTAAACACTAATATCTTAGACCCTAAATAATAAACCCTAAATAATAAACTTTAAAACACTAAACCCCTATCCTCTATCCTCTTAACCCATATAAACCCCTAACACCTAACCGATAAACCTTAAACCCATATATATCCCTTAATCCTAACCACTAACCACTAACTCTTAAACCCTAAACCCATAACCTTTTAAATTATAAACCTCAAACCCTAAATCATAAAACATAAATCATCAACCCTAAATCATAACCCTTAAACCTATAAAAATATTAAATTTAAAAATCAGTTTAAATAGAAAATTTTAAATTCATTTAAAAAATAAGTTAGACTGAAACATTTAATACCTGAGTCTGGTCTAATCCGTTTTCAACTTCATAATATTTTATATATATACTATGTAATTTTATAATTTATAAAAAAATAAATTTATACTAAATGTATAATATATAGTAGTCTAATATAAACATTAAAATAATATTAAGATAACTATATAAAGAAATTAAATAAATAAAAAATATTAAATTAAAATGACATAATTTTACAAAAATTAAAAATATAATATGATTGGACTTAAAATAGACTTAGGTTAATCATTTGCAAGTATTAGTGGGCTTTAACAAAATGTTAAACCTATATTTTAAGCCCCACTAAAAATAAATTCAAACAAATATAAAATATATGATATTATATTTAAACAAATATTATATTTAGCACCCATAAACACCTAATATTAAGTAATAAAGAACTCAAAAATGTAATGATTTTGTTGTGTTTTACTTTGTTAAAGAAAGAAAATGTGTCTGCCCCATAAACTCTAGCGGCGTTTTTCGAGAAACGCCGCTAATGCCATTGAAGTTCAAACAAAACGACGTCGGTCTGCTTAATGTTTTAGCGGCGTTTTATTTGTAAAAAAATGCCGTTAAAGATTGATATATTGCGGCGTTTTAAGTAAAGCGCCGCTAATGCCATTGAAGCTAATTTAAAACGATGTCGTTAGCCTTAACCTATTAGCGGTGTTTAAAAAAAAACGTCGCTAATTATGCGACCTATAGCGGCGTTTTTAGGAAAGCGCCACTAATGTCATTGAAGCTCATATAAAACGACGTCGTTTTGTTTAACATTTTAGCGAACGCCACTAAAGTTTGATCTGTTACGGCGTTTTTGAGAAAACGCCGCTACTGCCAATGAAGCTCATGTAAAACGACGTCGTCTTGCTTAAACTTTTAGCGGCGTTTTTGAAAAAGCGCCGCTAAAGCTCGATCTATTTGATTTTTTCCGGTGTTTTCTTTTAAAACGCCGCTAAAAACGCCGCTAAAAGTCTGTTTTGGTGTAGTGCTCGTGACATTTATAACTTGATTATATAGGTATAGATATACAATTTTGTATTTTTTTACTGAGTTTGTGCCTAGTTGACTCATGATACCAACTTAGTCAGGAACTTAAACAATAGTATAGATATAACTAATTAATATAACAAATATACTTATTAAAGTTTCACAGAAAATTAAAAATTGTTTTAGTTCAAATGGTAAAATAGATATATATATACATGTTGTCTAATCTTACTGTGATCAAATTTTATATTTTTTAATAAAAATATAAAAAAAATCCACATAATCATATAATTTATTTTATAAATAAAATAATTGATAGGTGACATTAATTCAATAAAAACTTTATAAATATGTACTTGTTACATAGATGGAGATAATACAATATTGTATTATAGAAGTTTGGTTTTTGGAGAGTATGATCACGTGAGAAAGTGACACCCCTAAGGTCACACTAACATGGGCACTTTCCCTTTTGTTCAACAATCTTCATTGGATGAGAAAAGTTCAAGAAGAGTTAGAGATTCATGTAGGCAAAGAAAGGCTAAGATGTTTGCAAAGCAAGAGTGCCTTCAAGCCGATTGTTAGGCGAAACAATAAATTAGGATTTTTTTAAAAAAAAATTTTGAGGCCCTTTCATTTTATTTTATTTTATTTTTACTATGCAATGAAGCGTGGATCATAAAATTTAAAAAATTAAAACTTTTTCTATGTTAAAAATTAAAGAATTTTTTTTTTTTAACTCTGAGCGACTTTACTTCTAAACTACCCCAGAGTCCGGCCTGGTCGTAGTTAAAAGATACATTTCGTTTACATCTACCGATAATTCTTTTCCCACGATTATGCGAAGAGGAAATCGTGATAACTGGTTACCATGTTCCACGAGATACTTGGATATTCTTAAACCTTTGGAAGATTCAGACGGATCCTAGGGTTTGGTCGGATCCGTTAGGGTTGAAGCCAGAAAGGTTTTTAACCACCCATAAAAATTTGGATGTTGGGGGAGATCGGCATTTGGAATTTATCCCATTTGGTTTTCGTAGAAGGGTATTTTTGGCCTTCAAATGGTTCGTTTGACGTTGGCTAGCTTTTTACAAGCGTTTGACATCTCTACTCCATCAACTGCAGTGGTTGATATGACGGAAGATGCTGGACTATCCAGCATGAAAGCCACCCCAGTTGAAGTTATCGTTAAACCTCGCCGTCTTTCCAGAGTACTTTATGAATAAAATATGATGGAAAAATGAAGATCAAAATAAAGAAAAATGTAAAAACTAAGTACTTAGCAATCGACATTACCGAAATGTTTTTCTACAGTTTCTATTCAAGTATAAAATTCATTAAAAAATTTGTAAAATCGTATCGGTATGATGTATGTCTATAGTTTATTCAAATGGGTAAACGTAGGATTATATAAATAAATTTAGTATTTGATATATGCAAGGTACCGTAAACAAGCGCTGCTATTTTTTAATTCAACAATTTGATTAGGATGAGATTATTTTGATCTTTTTGCATTAAAAATAATATTAACCGGCGACAATATTGAATATTGATCTAAATCCATCATTCATCCTTATTTTATCATTTTTTTATAACATAAGTCGTCATTGATGATCACTGTGAGAAAAAGAATAATAGATATAAATTTCACTCCCAAAGGTTATTATATAAGGGATCAAAATATATATATATTTGTAAATGAGAATCTATTTTTTAGAATAAATGTGCAACATTGAAATTAAGTAAATCGATTCAAATTAAACTCCCACAATATTAATCGGCTGATGAATATAAAATAATCAAATTAATGGGATTTCACTAAAACTAGTTGTCAGAGTTACGTTGCGGACGAGAACTTGACAGTGCCCAAAACTTCCTCCTCGACTTAACCAAAGACTTAGGTTAAGAGTAGTAGTGACTGTAAGATTAATTACTGTAGCGATGAGATTATATATTATAACAGTAAGATTAAAAATAACGATGAGATGTGTGTTTAGATTCAAACATAATTATAACAGTAAGATAAAAATAAAATATTAGATTAAAAATGACATATAATAAAAAATTTTAAATTATTTAAATTTTATAAATTTATTTAATAAAATATTAATTTAAAAAAATTAAAATTATCCTGTAAAATATAATAAAGTATTCATTTAATTAAAAGCACAACCATCCTTAAAATATAGTAAAAGGCCAAAACAAAACAGATTAAAATAGTAAAAGCCCAATGCACCACCATCTGTTTTTCGTTTACTTAGGGCTAGTTTGGATGGGCGGTGTGTTTACCTCCGGTGAGGTTAAAAACAGCGGTGGCGGTGAGATTAGTTACTGTAGCGGTGAGATTGGGTACTGTAGCGGTGAGATTAGAAACAATGGTGGAGTGTGTGTTTGGATTCAAACGCAGCTGTAGCGGTGAGGTGAGAATGAAAAATGACTATTAAGGACATCAGATTAGAATTGATATATAATAGAAGTTATTTAAATTATTTTATTTTTTTAAAATTATTAAAATATGCAAATTCATTTAATAAAATATTAAAATGTATCTTTCAATATTTTAATGAATTATATAAATAATTTAAATTATTTATTAGATAAAATGATATTATTTTTAATTTTTTTATAGTTATAATTAAATATTTTTATAACAATGATAAATATTATTTTCATAAATAATAACATTATACTTGGATCTAATTTTGAAGTATCTAAACGGATGATTTTTAATAAAAAAATATAGTAACATAAGACATAACAAGTTTCATTATTACTAGAAATTAGGTTATGATACAAAATGTGTTTACAAATATTGATTCATTAAACTAGTTGCAATGGTTTCCCTTAACATTGTGATTTCAAGGTCACTTTCTCTGTTAGAAGAACTCGATTCACCTCTGTCAAATTGGCTTGAAGAGACTGGCATGTCCGGTATATTCTCAAATTCTCAAAAATCCTCATCATTTGACCAAGCATGTCTTCGAATGTAATTATGCAAAACCATTGTTGCAATAACTATTAAAACTTGCTTGTCGAATGAATAACTTGGAATATCTCTTAATATTGGCCATTTTTTTTCCACACTCCAAATGTTCGTTCAATCACAGAGCGTAACGAAGAATGGGCATGATTAAAGATTTCTTTTTTTCCAGATACTTGATGATTACCTCGACGAAAATCAGGTAAATGATATCGTTCCCCCTATATGGACCTAGAAAACCTGCCATTTGTGGATATCCGGAATCCACAAGATAATATTTTCCTGCAAAAAAAGTAAAACATAATATCAAGTTTAAAAATAAATTAAAAATATTTTTTATATAAAAAGTAATTAAAAAATTAAAGTTCGACCTGGTGGAGGGTGTGGAAACTTCAACTCTTGCTTTCTAAGTGCTTGCAAAAAAATTCTACTATCATGTGCTGTTCCTTCCCAACCAGGAAATGCAAAAATAAAGCACATGTTGAAGTCACAAGCTGCCATAATATTTTGAGTTGGTTCACCTTTCCGTCCGATATAAGGTATTTGAGAAGAAGGCGAAATGCATGCTTTTATGTGTGTTCCATCTATGGCCCCAATACAATCCTTTAAAATAAATACAAGTAATGAGATAAAAGTTAGAAATAATTTATGTTTTAAAAATATAAAGATTGTGTAAATTTTACCTTAAAGTGAGGCCAATATCTTGTATCATGTCGAATATGGTTCGGTACTTCCTCGAATTGACCTTCAATGGGTTTAATCGTGTCTATTCCCATTCGAGCAAATATATGCAACATATCAGTAAAAATTCGACTAACAGTTTCCCCAGATCGTTGAAATCGCTCTGTTGCATTTGAATTTGATTATCTATTTCCAAGAATGTACAATGATAATGCTAACTTCTCCATCGCCGATACTTTCCCATTCTTTAAGCCATAATTTGTTTGCAAATCATGCAACAATCTGTGAAATATATTTTTTGGCATTCTAAAACTAATCATGCAGCGATCATCGTGCCCATTTAATACTTCGTCCACCCACATTTGACCAGTATAATTTGAATCCATACGCGGTTGCATAGTGAAATAAGTTTCATGGTGTACCAATACACTGCTTAACACATATTCTTCCTCATTATGATAATTGTTGTGCTCAACTTGGGTAACAATTGTGGCTATTCTTCGTTGAGCTTCTTCACTTAATTCAGAGGTATCATAATTCATATCAAAACTATTATACATATTGTTAAATTCATCCATAACCTGAAAAAGTAATCAAATGAAAATAAATCCTTTAAAATCTCGTGACATTCTATACAACACAGAAACTTGATTAAAAGCATAACATAAAAATACCAAACATACAAAGTAGCATACATTAGTCTTACATATAAAAAAGTAGTATAGTTATATTACAATAATATTTCTAAGGAGCTGATGGTGGAGGTGGTTGATGGTATGGTTGGAAGGGAAATGGGGATGTTGCTACCAAGGATGAAAATGATGCAATTAGATTTTGTTCAGCATACTCACGTCGAAGCCACCAAACCCTATCATCTGGATCTAAGTTCAAAAACATTTCTCGTTTCACCGGTATTTGGAACATTTTGGTGGCAAAATAGTACAGTTCATCTCTTTTTGGAATTTCATCTCCCAAAGCACGCAAAGCATCCATTGCATTTGAAATAGTATATTGAGAGTGAGGAAAAATAATTTCGTTCACTGAATTCCTTGGACTAGTCATACTCTCACACAATTTCTCAATCTGAGTAGTTAATGTATTTCTTGATGATTTTCTACTTGAACTTGATTTTTTTCCCTTACCGTGTACAACCCCAAGTGTTTCCTTTCTTCGATTAGGGATTCCATGAGAAGGGTTTGATGGTACCTTATCAGGGGGAATACCTTCATTCTCGTTACTATGTTCATCTGAATCACCAAATCCCTCATTAGGTGCATCATCTCCCATAGGAACCCCACGTGGAAGAACACCAGACGAAGGTGCCCATGCGTTCTCTCCAGTGGCTACAATGCCACCAAACATTTGCCACATTAACTCATTCAATCGTGGTTCAATTCCTTTCTTCTTAAATCCTTTAAAATCAGGATTTTCCTACATAATATGTTAAACGTTAAATGTTATACTAAGATTTTTATAACTGTAAATTATTAATTTTAATAAACTTTATGCATTAAAATAATGATAAAGTTAACATTAACCTGTATTTTTTTAGCCCACCACTCTTCGGTAGCATCGACCGTCTTTTTCAATGGACACCATCCAATACCTGTAGATTCCTTAAGCAACTCCCTCCATAACCTCCATTCCTTTTTTAATGTATCCCACTTATTTTTCAATTGAGGTTTTCCATAATTTTTTTGTGTTTTTGCTTGAAAAAGAGCAATGACATTTTCCCATCCCTTTGAGTTTAGATGAGTTGTCGGTCTATTGCCAGCATTGACTTCATTTACGCAAAGTTCACAAAATATCAACGTCAACTCATTGTCCCAAACAGCTTTTGTTGCTAAGCTACTATCTCCCTCCACAAAATTTCGTGTCTTTACCATCTATTATTATTTTGATTTTAAATGTCAATAGACATAAATATATAATTAGATATAATAATATAGTTTCATAAAAAATAAGAATAGTACATCACGAATGGATGAAAGCCATAAGATGAACACTAAAGAAAAAATTCTCAAAGATCCTAAATAAGCTCATCAGAGCCCTCCTCCCCAACCACAACCTTAGTTCTGTTTTACTTGGTTCAGCAAACTATTAAGATGGTTTTACAACTTAGGATTAGGCTATGTATGTATTGTAAAATCACCTTGATGAGCTTTGGCAAGATGGTGTTCAAGACTATCTAACTCATGCTTTAAACATCATGGTAACTTCTGATTTTTTTCATCGACATTTGAAGTATTCATGGTCATGAATGTGCAGTTTGTGACTGTATTTGATTGCAAGTTTATGGCTTTAGTGATCAATTGATTGAGCTCTGACTTTAAAGGACTTTGTTTTGTGGTTTCATGCTACTGTTGTTTCTATACTTTTTGTACTTACTAGCATTTTTTTATAAGTTTGAAAAAAACTTTATGAGATATTTTGGTTATTTTTAGCTTTTATTTTTGCATTTTTGAGATAAATTTCTCTAGTTTTCATCATTGGTGTCACTAAAAATTATCTTTACTGTCATAGTCTACAATTTGAGTGTCTTTAGTTCTTCTCTTCTTCCAGGGAAAATTTGTTTAGTGTCTATTCTTTACAGTAATATTCCACTTATTATATAAAAGCAGTGGTGATTAATTTCATTGGAAATGTATAACTCTTTAGCAATAAGTCTTAAATCATTACACTAAGTCTTCTCACGTCTCTGCTTAACTGATTTGAGTGCTCCTTTAGAGGATTTATGGATGAATTTTTTATGATTGCTTATTATCTTTGCTAAACATAGGTGCTTGGTTCATGGTTGGATAGTGGGACTTTCGATTTTATTTATACCTTCGGGATTATTTGATGATTTCATGTGGTATTGTCTATTAATTTTATTCAATTAAAGCCACTTTAAAATTTGTTTTAGTTCTTGATTAATTTCATGAGCTGCATTTATTAATGTATCTGTAAGTGTGTTGTTAAATATTTATTTGTAAATTTGCTGAATTAAGCATAATTTTTAGTATTTTCTAACTGCTGAATTTTTAGTATTTGGTGTGGAATTTCATAGAATTGGTTGTTATAGTGTATTTTAATTAAAGGAATGTTTAAACTCACGTCCCATACTCTGTTTGCTGAGCATAGCTGGGTTTATTGGATTTTTAGTATTTTCTAACTGCTGACATGCTATTGATGGAGGAAGGAGAGGACCTATGTAGAAAGACAATAATTACCGAACTATATAGCTCACCGAAAACTTTATAAGATATTTTGGTTATTTTTAGCTTTCATTTTTGCATTTTTGAGATAATTTTCTCCAGTTTTCATCATTGGTCTCACTAAAAATTATTTTTACTGTCATGGTCTACAATTTGAGTGTCTTTAGTTCTTCTCTTCTTCCAGGGAAAATTTGTTTAGTGTCTATTTTTTACAGTAATATTCCACTTATTATATAAAAGCAGTGGTGATTAATTTCATTGGAAATGTATAACTCTTTTAACAATAAGTCTTAAATCATTACACTAAGGGAATATTGGTACTCTAATCACAAGTTATGCAAAATAGCTTTTGTGTTTATCTGCTATTTGAGTTAAAAGTCTTTTATTCTCTGTTACTTGTGTACTTAATTTTATCTACCTTTTGCTTTCAATTTTAATTGCTTGTTGATGATGTTGAAGAGGCTAGTATTGGCTAATGAAGTTTGCAGAGTCCTTATTGCATGCAAGGTAGCAAAAATTTAAAAGCAATTGGCTTTGCATTTCAGCAGTTAGGGGGGAAATGACCAAAAAACAATTGGGAAAACACAAAGAATGACTTGAAAAATCATAGGGTATTGATCTCTTTTGCTTTCGTTTGATGGGAATAAGCTTTGCTGGTTCTTATGCCATTTAGAAGTTGAATAACTGACTAGAAAAAGGAACAGAGTTTAGCTGCTGCAACATGCATGCGTACACAGACACATGCACTTGCATATGCATACATACATGTACCGAATTTTCCAATAAGGGCTCAGTACCTTTTGTTTTTTTCGTATATGCTTTCCATTATGTTATCATTGCTTAAGCACTTAAAGCTTGTGTATGAAAAATTTTAGACTCATTTTTTTGGCTCAAGGTTAGCATTTCAGTTTGTTTCTATACTTTTTGTACTTACTTACAACTGCAAAGTTTACTTCAGCCAGTACAACAACTAGCTTTACTTCATATGGCATGACTACAAGTTTTGCAACTCCTTGGAGCTCTGGTTTGCTTTCCAATATTCAGACTCCTGTATTGTTTGGTTAGTGCTGCATTGACTTTCTACAGCAAATAGTTACACCGAGGCTTTTAGTTGTTATTGGAGACTAGTAGCTTGAAGATATTAAGACAATTGCATGTGCGTAAAAGTGCAAATGTTTTAAGTTGAAACCTCAAGTCAAGACTTTGGATGCTATTCATGTTAGTTTTGGAAGATTGATTTACATCCTATTTTGGTTTTCAGGAATCCAAAGCTCAGTTGCTGTTAACAACAATGCATCAGATGATGCAGATGAGGGTAGGAGAAAGGGATTTTACCTTTTAGATTCTTATTTACAGTATATTATTTATGTTTTAAGCAATTACTTCATTAAATTCAACCTTGTCATGCAATTTTTTTCTTTCATCTCTAATTTATTTCTCTTTGTTGGTTTTAAGTAGATAGGTTAACTCTCCATCTTTCTCTCTCAATTTCCCCCATTTTTCTCACTACTTTATTAGTGATGTTTTTTTTGTTCTTTGGCAGAAAATGAGTTGCCATAGCCTAGCAGCATGGGAAACAGAGCCCTTACTGTCAAAAGGTAAGTTTAGTTCTATGGATAATGATGAGATTGAGAGTTCACAGAACCTGTCTAAGCAACCCAATCTTGTTTCATATCTAAAAACCAAGCTCAATGCTCAAATTCAAGTCTTATTCAGCCAAAGATCCTAGCTTTCAAACTAAAAACGATGAAATAAAATCAAGTAGAACACATCAAATCACAAGAGCCCAATCAATACAATAGATAATTGAACAACTCCAGCTCTTCAGTTGGGATAAAAAATAAAACTTTTAAATCAAATCCAGGCATGATAATCATGTAAACAGAAAATAATAGTTCAAACAACTGGTGGAATCACTGAATTAAAATCAATGAACGATAGAAGCAAAGATAGAAAAAGTTGTTACCTTATATTCAAAGGATTTATCTCTGTTCTTGGTGAGGAAGTAAGCAGAAGTAAATTTCTGGCATAAAATTGAGGGAACATAACCTCAATGAAAAAGAAAACGTCTGTGAAGATTTTCCCCAATCTGAAAACAAATAAGGTTGGGAAAGAAAATACTTTAACTTTTAAGGATAAAATTGTAAAATAATAAATGAAAATATGGGCATTTTTGTTTGCAAGAAAACTAGTCTGCTGGCTGTGTTTAAGCTGGAGGTTTTACCTCCAGTTGGAAATGAAGATGGCAGTGAGATTCAATTCTTCAACTGCACCTCACCGTTGTTTCTCCAAACGTCATCACAGTGCAGGGAAAAGAAATATTCCTTCAAAATTCCATCTCACCATCACTGCTTTTCCATCCAAAGGAACCCTTAGTTTTGTCAGTATTAGGCGGCGGCAGGTTTGGAATTGACCCAGGATTCTTTTGATTGACTTAAGGAGTGCCGTTGAAGGCTGGGTGTTCAGAAATACATAATTCTGATAATTTTAAAATGAATATTATGGGTTTGAAATTTGACAAAATTGTGCTTTTCTTTTATCGTCTTTCACATCACGAGTCGGTTCAAAAAATGCTTGCAAGTTTTAGTCATGGAACGTGAAAAATATTGATAGGTAACATCATCCGGTTGATGCAATTGCGTCCACACATGTGTTGTTAGCTAACAAAAATGTAGATAATTTATGCTGTGTATATGGTGAAAATAAGGAAACTTTTACTTTTCTGATTAAAGTTGTGAATTTTTAATATTATTTTTCTGCATGTCCTGTCTAAAATGTTGCCATCACCATGCAGGATTACTTAAAAGAGTATGCTTTGAATTTAAATCGTTTTCAAAAATGATAATTACATGACTTTTCATATCTCTACTCCACCATTTGACGTAAAACATGAACTTCATTGCCATTATGGCAAAACGGGAAATTCCAGGGAGCACTCCTAAGGTGAGCTTCAACTTCTGTTTAAGGCTAATGGAAAAAGAAAAAATAAAGGAAAATTATATCTTTTAAGTGTTTGAATTTTGTTCCATTTTTAAAATTGGTATTTAAGCTTTCTTTCTTTTCTTTTTCTTTTTTTTTTATAATAGAATTTGGTTTATATTATATGTTTAGATTCATTTTCTTAATACCATAACAATAAGATGACATGGAAATTAATATATAATAAACAAATTATAATATATTTAATTTATAATTAAATATTATTTTAGGATTAGAAACTTATTTTTGTATATATTCAAATTTTGGTACATACAAAAATTTTAAGAATTTACAGTAGTTATAAAAATTTCTAAGGGCTTTACTACAATTTCTAAAGCTTTTAACAATATTTTTAATATGTCCCGAGTGTTCCATACTTGATAAAAGTGATCATTTTGTTGATGTACTAATATTTCCAAGGTATACAAATACTTCTAAAGATTTACAAAAAAAATTTGACTTGATCATTATGATAATTTTTTTATATAATCAAACTAGATCAAAAAAATTTAAAAGTGATCATTATGATAATTTTTTTATATAATGGTTACTTTTAAATTTTTTTATACAATGATCACAATATTAACTTGATAAAAAAATTTAGATGGCTGTTGAAAGTTAAATTTTTTTTATATAATCAAACTGTATAAGCCCAAATTGTTCGGGCCCGATGTTAAACCTTTACAAATTAAACCCAATACCCCTGACCCATTTACTTTATAAATGACCCGGGCCCAAATACATTACATCAAACCCCAAGACCCAAACATCTAACCTAAACCCGGTTGGCCCACTAAAACCTAAACCAACCACTACCCAAACCTTAACCCATCAGACCACAACAACCCAATGACTAAACCTAACCCACTTACAACCAATTACCCAAACCCGAATGGCCCACTAAACCTAGCCCAATAGCCATTACAAACCCTAGATCCCATTTGCCTCTGACCTCTGTCCCAAGCCCCATATCGTTTGCCTCCACCGACTCTTCTGTCACCTCCACCGTTCAACCACCCTGCAAGGACAAAACAGAAGACATGACAGCAAAAAAAGAATAAAGCATGTAAAACAGGCAATAACAAGGGGAATGAAAAACAGACTAAGGGGTCGGCTCCTTTTCTTCTTCTTTTTTTTCTTTTTGGTGTTTATTCGAATGTTCAAGGAAAGTCAATACCTAAGTTAGAGTACAATACATATACAAGCAGTGATTCGAACACTAAAAATCAGAGAATCAAAGATATCAAAAATCAAAAACTAAAAACCTAAGGTAATATTTTTTTTCTGTTTAGGTTTCGTTTTCTAGGCCTATTTTCCACATATATATACTAAAACATGGTGGTCCGGTGACGGACCAGTGCCCCCTTGGCCGGAACCCCTTTTCTCTCCCCCCTCTACTTTTTTTTTTCCTTTCCCCGATCCCAAATGAAATTTTTGAAAATTTTTTATCTTTTATAGGGGACCAAAACGGTGCGTTTTGGTCCCCCCGGTTTAAACAATAAAACGACGTCGTTTTGGCCCCGGGTCGGGTCCGATCAAGATCCGCGTGTTTTTTAAGGGAGTGGTTATATGCACGTTTAACCCCTCCGCTTTTTAAATGTTTTGCAATTAAGTCTTTTGTCAATTTTTTTATTCGGCCCCATAATTTTCCATGGTTTTAATTTAGTCCCCATAATACTGTGCATTTTGATCGAAGGGGTTTATTTCTTTTTTAATCCCCCCACTATTTGCGCTCGTTGAAATAGGTTGTTCTCTTTTCTTTTTTATTCCAGATTTTCCCTAAACTTTGTTTTTAATTCGAATTTAGTCCTTTTTGTCCTTTTTGCTCTCAAATTAAATTTGTAATATTAATTTTATTTAATATTAATATTATATTTACTATTATTATTTTTAAATATTAGTGTACTTTGTATGTATATATTATTATTATTATGTATATTTTTAGTATGTATATATATTTATGAAGTATTATTACTAGTTGTTTATAACATTATTATTCTTTAATATATTATGCATATATTTTAATATTATATTATATATATACATTCTTTATACTACGTATACATACTTTTAATATCATATTTCATATGTATACTCTTAACATCATATTATATATATCATGTACAAATTTTTAATACTTTATTACATACATATATTCTTACATATTATATGTATATTTTAGTACTATGTTTTATATATCTATGTTTTTTAATACCATACTATGTATATATTATTTATATTTATTATTAATATTAGTACATATATTTTATTACACGTATATATATACTTTTTATTATTTTTGTATATCATATTATTCACTATTATACATGTATATATATAAATATTTTTTAGTACTTATTATAATATTTTCTTATTATATTATTGTGCATATTATTTTTATTCATTTCTTCATTATTTTATTTATATTTTTAATACTCCTATATTCTTATATTATGTATATTATTATTTTTATTATACGTATTACGTATATATGTTCTTTTAAAATATCATAGTATTCATGTATTTTATTATATATGTATATTGTATATGTTCATTTTAAATATATTATGTATATGTATATATATATCAGTACCTATATTTAGTATTATTATGTAAACATCTTTCATCCCTATGTACATACATTTTTCATATGTATATACTTTAACATTAATAGTTATGTATATTTTTTTATCACTTCATGTATATTTCAAATATTATATGTAGTATATTTCCAACATTATTACTAATTATATATGTGTATAAGTATATATTATGTACGTACTATTAATGTCATTTTTTTTACATATGTATATTCATTGTGTTCTCATTGTGTTCTCGTATTTGATACTATTGTTACATTTAATATCGCGTGCATTGTCATTGTCTTTAATATTATTGTCGTATGTATTATGTGCCTTGATGCATTTCCAACTATTATCTTTCGTTTCCCGTCCATTTTTATATATTAACTTGTTGTTCATTATTTTAAAATGTTGATTCGTGTCTTTATTTATTTCAATAAGCAAGGCAACGTACCGATTTAAACATTATGTCATCGATTTCATCGTTATGTTGGGTGAATATCAAGTGACTCGTGTTAAAACGGTATGTCCTTCTCAAAAACATAAAAATTAAAATTTCTCGTCTTTTCAATTGGATCACGGTTAAATCTTACATTGAACTCGTATTTTTGAAAATCAAGAGAACATGTGTTTATAAGATACCAATTTTGGGCGTCGCGATGGTGCTAATACCTTCCCCGCGCTTAACCGACTCCCGAACCCTAATTTTTATCTTGCTTTTGACGTAGACCTAAACCTGGCCTTCTTTTTTTGTTTTAAAAAGAAATCTAATAGGTGTCTAATCACACTTAGAAAAAGATCGGTGGCGACTCCCTTTTTATTTCAAAATCAAACCTCGGTCTTTAAATTTTCAATCAAACACCCTAATTAGCCACCAAGCTAAAGATTTTACGTAGCTACAGCTGGCGACTCCGCTGGGGAAGCATTTTTGAGAGTCGAGTCGAATTAAACACGTGTTGTCAAAATTTTCAAAATTCCTTGTTCAAATTGATAGTTAGTCGTGATCCCAAAATTGTGTTTTCAAAAAGTCATGCATTCGCATTATGTTGTAAATGTTTTTCTAACTCATTTTGTCCTTTTTGTTTTTCAGCCTTAAGTTTTATGGTTTTGGCTTTGTAGTTTTTCTTAAAAAAAATAAGATGAAAGGTTTGTGAGTTTCTCCCCACACACCGTGCACTTGCATTTTGCATAACATGAGCACTCTACCCGAGCTCCGTCTGTTTAAGTGAAAGTAAACACTATGCCTTCGTGAGCTAACTCGTCCCTCCGCACAGGCTAGTGAATACTTTCGGGTTACATATGACTTATGCTTTCGTGAGTTAACTTGTCCCTCCGTATAGGCATAAGTAAATGTAATCCCTCGAATTGAACTCGTGAGCCTGTGATGGGCTACAACCGAGGCTTCGTACTAATCTTAGTAGATGACAGTACGGGCAATTCGAGTACCTGTATAGAACCGAAACTGCATATAGTGAACCGTACGAGCTACCTAATTAGAGCCATGCCAAACCTCCGTCCGTTAATAGTCACCAAAATAAGTACATGGGAGAAACGCGTCTTACCTTTTACTTCTTTGACATTTACACTTTCTATTTTGATGTTTCGTAATTCATATTTGTTCTATTAACCAAGATATTTGTCTTGTTTTTATTTTGCATCATGCATTATAGGCATAATAGTAGGAAGGTGTTGACTAGAGATTGGTTGCCAAAAAACGGGTTTCTAATGGAGGAGTCAATTCTACAAACAACTAAGAAGAATGCCGTGGTTTGGGCTTGGTCTCTAAAAACTCAGAAAGAAAAAGGGGATAGCCTAGTAGAGTGATGTTTTGCCAATCTGCCCGAGCACGTAACTGTGAATGTTCGCCAGAATAACCTTGAAGATTTGGTTCAGGTTTGGAATCAGTAGGACTCAGACACTAAGGGTATCTTCACTGAAAGATATTGGGACATAGCCAACTTGATTGCTGTCAACGTAGACGAACGATTGATCCAAGCCATGGTCAGATTTTGGGATCCGGCTTACCAATGTTTTATCTTCAATCGAGAAAATATGACTCCGACTATAGAGGAGTACGTTGCTTTGCTTCGTGTTGAAAATGCGCAATTCTATAAAGTATATGTGAAGGAGCCTAAGCCGATAACCTTTAAGAAGAAGTTAGTAAGATTGACAGATATGACTGACGCATGGGCTGAAAAACAGATAAAGAAGAAGAATGAAACCATTTGCATTCCATGGTCTTCCCTACGAGAATTGGTTCTGAACCATCCTGACATGTTAAAAGGGGTAAATCTATTCGCTTTGGCCATTTACGATTTGATCATCTTCCCGAAAGTCCTTGAATACATAGAAGTTGTGGTGGTGGATTTCTTCGAAAAATTAAAACAAGGAATCAACCCTGTCTCGACTATCCTAGCTGAGACCTTCAGATCCCTGAATAGTTGTCGGAGGAAAGGGGAAAGACGATTTATCGGATGCGCGCAGTTACTCAGTGTCTGGATTTTGAACCATTTCTGAAAAGTAGAGCACACACCGTACCACATGTTTTCAAAAACCTTTGCCCCGTTGGAAGCCTATATTGAGAGAGAATGGCCAAAGGATGTCACCGAAGAACATTGGGTTTCAGTTTTTCAGAACCTTCGAGCTGAAGATGTAACTTGGAGAGCACCGTGGATCTTCCCTTCGGTTCTGTTATATAAGGTTGTAAATCAAGAATGGGTACCACTACTCGGGCTATAGGGAGGAATTGGATACGTTCCGTTAATGGTCTAGAGGCAATTGTCTTCACGATAATTCATACCCACCACTGGAGGATTAACGCAGTCCGAGTTTGCTTTTGCGGGTAAAGGCTATATGAAGAGGGTCCGAGGCACTGAAAAATATTGGAAGGAAGTTCATCTGATAGAGTTGGCCCTGTATGCTGATACTCTCACTCAAGATTACGACATATGAAGAATGCAACGGGTGAATAGCCAGCGAGTTTCGTCAATGAGTTACGCCTTTTAGAATCCCTTCTTGAAGGAAATGCTGTCCAAGTTAGAAGTGGCAAGATAAGAGTTTGAACACGAAAAGACCAAGATGTCAAGGGACCTCAGTGCTCTTCAAGAAGAAAATTACCAAATGAAGATCGACGTTCAGATTGAAAGGTCCAAAACTGAGAAAGTGTAAAAAGAAGTTGAAGTCGTAAGAAATGACTTAAGGGACCTCCATCTGGAAAATAAAAAGTTAAGAGGCACAATAAAAAATAGTGGGCTGGGCAAGTCGTCGGCATAATGGAAAGAAGAAATAAGCAACATTAAAGGCGGGATGGAATTTTGGAAAGAAAAAGCGAAGAAAGAGGAGGAAAAGGCTGTTCGGGTTATGATAGAATTAAGGAGGAAGAACGCTGAATATGAAACTGTGTCTGCTGAACTTACAATTAGTCAGTCCGAACGTCGAGACCTAAAAGTGAGAATACGGAAATTAGAAGATATGCTTCAAGATTGTCAACAACAGCTAGATACTCTCTTGAAGGCTTTGGAAGAAAAGAATAGTCAGTATGATAGAGACATTCATGCTTACGAAGAGGGCCTCCAAAAAAAAGAAATGCAACTTAGCTATTTGATCAATGAAATTCGTGGGGTAGCCATGCATGTGGTACAACTATCAGAAGAAGCTGAAATTCTCATTTGCCAATTCCCTATAAGTCAAAGATCAAACATATCAGAATTCTTAGCACGAGTAAAGAAATATGGCGATGTAGCTAGGAAGTTTGTGTAATGGCTGAATAAAAAATGGCAAAATATTTTGTAATGGGCTCTTTTGATGGATGAAATGCGTAAATAGGGGCTATCTTGAAATCAACACCAATTTCTTGCATTTCTTTCATGACTAACATTCATTTGACATTTATACATTCATTCATTCATTCATTCCATATCCCATAATCGTTCGCTGAGGTTAAAATATACAATTCGCAGTTGTAATACCATAAGACTGGAACCACGTCATTCGTATAGAACGCGCCGACAAGCTAGAGTAATGGAGGCCGAATTCAATGAAAAGATTGACAGGATAGAAAGAATTCAAAGGGAATTACAAGAGCAGTTGGCCAAGTCGCAGCAAGAGACAAGAGACTTAATAGTGAGATCTCGAGAAGAATCACTCGAACAAAGAGACCAAATGGCCAAGATGATGGAAATGATGTCAGTTCTAGTAAAAGGAAAGGGACCTATAAACCCTGACGTTGTGGAACCACAGTCAAGGGTTAATCACGATCAGGATCCGCCCCGTCCACCAGGATTTACTCCACCGCATGCCCACGCAACACAAAGAGGGTACGTTCAATGGGAACCTACAGGCCCAGAGCAACGACATGCGCCACCTACTAATCTGGGGCAAGGAATGTTCGTATCAAACCCGGGGGCTAGTCCTGCTGATCCATTCATTTCAGATTTGGACGATCCAGCAGAGATAGCCAGGTTGAAATCGGATAATCACGATGCAGATGAGAAATTTAGGAGCCTAGAGGAAAGACTTAAAGCGCTAGAAGGCACTGAAGTCTTCTCCGCACTAGATGCTAAAGAACTCAGTTTGGTGCCTGATCTAATTCTGCCTCCGAAGTTTAAGGTGCCTGATTTTGAAAAGTACGATGGGACAAGATGCCCAAAAGTACATCTCATCATGTTCTTCCAGAAGATGACCAGCTATGTGAACGAAGATAAGCTACTCATACATTGTTTTCAAGATAGTCTAGTAGGACCGGCTCTTCGGTGGTACAACCAGCTTAGTAGGGAAAAGATCCGATCCTGTAAGGACTTGGCATCAGCATTCTGTGAGCAGTACAAGCATGTATCGGATATGGTGCTAGACCGGATGACTTTGCAAATGATGGAGAAAAAGCCATCAGAAACTTTTAGACAGTATGCGCAGAGATGGAGGGACGTCTCGGCCCAAGTGAAACCCTACTAAAAAAACGGAGATAACCGTTCTCTTTATCAACACTTTGAAGGCGCCATTTTATGGAAAACTAGTGAGAAGTGCCACGAAGGACTTTGCGGATATTGTAATATCTGGTGAGCTTATAGAGAATACCGTCAAGAGTGGTAGAAAGGAAGGTCAAGAAAGTTCAAGAAGGGTAGCGCCCATGAAGAAGAAAGAACCAGAAGCCCATATGGTGGGAATGAGAAGCCGTTATACCCTAATCCATATCCAAACCCACCCCGACCTCGAAATTATCCACCTCCAAATTTCTATTATCCCCCTCAAACCCCTTATTACCAAGCACCACCTTCTTCCTACCCCGTATACGCCACGAACAATCAAAGACCCGTCACCACATTCCCACAAAACACTGTACCCGCTCAAAGCCAACCCAGAAACGAACCAAGACCCGCAAGGTCCAATCTCGAGAGACCGCAATTTACTCATATCCTTGTGTCGTATGGGGAATTATACCCAAAACTTTTGGAGAAACAACTAATATCTCTCCATTACATAGCACCCCTTAAACCTCCATACCCGAAGTGGTACGATCCAAACGTTAGTTGTGCATACCATGCTGAGAACCAGGGGCATTCCACGGAGAATTGCCTAGCCTTTAAGAGGAGAGTTCAAGGACTCATTGATGCGGGTATCCTACGATTCGATAGTACCAGTAATGCAACTGGGAACCCGTTCCCTAACCATACCGAAGGGAATGTGAGCACAGTGGGGAAAGAGGACGAATGGCAAGTCAGAAGATATGTTTCAGAAATAAGGACGCCTCTGTAGAAAATCTGGGAGGTTCTGATTAAGAAAGGATTGCTCTGTCACCCTGATAGAATTTTTGGAGAAAAAGGTTAAAGTTTTTGCGATTTCCATGGAATTGTAGGACACGACATTCAATCGTGTGAGGGATTTAAAATGTTACTTCAAGACTGGACAGATAATAAGGAGATTAAGGTCCTTAACAAAAGGGAAGAGGCCAACGAAAAAGAAGTATGCGCCTCTGAAAGCCAATCATCAAGTCTCTCTTATAATGTTGATCGGCTGTTAGTAATTTATTACGACGCGAAAAAGGAGCCGGTGAAACCGAAAGTGATAATCAAAGTACCATCTCCTTTCCCTTACAAGGACAACAAGGCGGTACCGTGAAAATATGACGTCAACATCGTCACACCTGAAGTTGAAAAGTCCGAAACCACAACTGGAGAGGTTGGAGAGGTAGGCCATTTTACCTGTAGTGGGCGGTGCTATTCTAAAGAAGTCGAGCCGGTAAAGAAAAATAGTGACTTGAAATAGAAAGGGAAAGCACCGATGCACGTGATCGAAGATGAGCATGAAATTGGGCCTGAACAAAAAGTTAAAAAGCCTGTGGACGAGGAGGAAGCACAGGAATTCTTAAAATTTATCAAGCATAGTGAGTATAATGTGGTGGAACAATTGAAAAAGCAACCAGCAGGAATCTCGATTTTATCTCTACTGGTAAACTCAGAGCCACACCGAAATGCTTTGCTGAAGGTGTTAAATCAAGCTTACGTAGCAAACAACATATCTGTTGAGAAGCTTGATAGGTGGATGAATAATCTGAACGTTCACAATTTCATCTCTTTTAGTGATGATGAGATACCGCCAAACAGTAGAGGCTCAGTGAAAGCACTGCATATTACGACTCGCTACAAAGGCTACATAATACCGAACGTGCTCATCGATAATAGGTCGGCACTCAATGTCATACCTTTGGCCACACTTTTCAGAATCCCGATGGATCTGTCCTATTTAAGGCCCTGTCATTCCACAGTAAGGGCATTCGATGGGACAAGACGAGAAGTTATGGGAAAGATTGAGATCCCTCTAGAAGTGGGCCCTTATATATACGATGTTGAATTTCAAGTCATGGACATTACACCATCATACAATTGCCTCTTGGGAAAACCTTGGATCCATTCTGCTGGAGCAGTCCCATCATCCCTCCATCAAAAGGTGAAATTTATCATAGATAGCTATTTGGTCACCGTCGGGGGAGAAGAAGACATTGTTGCATCTATCTTTGCTGATGCACCATACCTTGAAGTAAGCAAAGACGTAGTGGAATATTCCTTTCGATCCCTTGAATTTGTCAATGCCACATTTGTCACTGAGGGAAACAGAATTCCCATGCCAAAACTGTCAAGAAATACTAGAATGGGTGTCAAATTGACTGTAGGAAGGGGAGCTCGAGCGAGAAAAAGTTTAGGGAGATATCTACAAGGAATAGTCAGGGCTCTAAAGCCAGTACACCACAAGGCCCGATACAGTTTGGGGTTTCAGCCGGACATATGTCAAAGAAGAAAACAATGGAAGAAAGATCAAGAAAGAAGGATCGCAAGAACCTTAGGCCGAAAAATAGAATGGGAGCCCATAACGTACCCTCATTTTTTAAAAACATTTACATCTGCAGGAATGATATACCCCGAGCAAGACGATCCACGAAGCACACTGTTAATTATTGAAAGGGGTCTTCAGAATGTCAGTATAAATGTTATTGACAAAGGAAGTGATGCAATTAAGGATGTTTCAACGATACGCCCTTGTCCTCCTGGATTTGTTTTGAACAATTGGACTGCTGTGGAGCTCCTTGTAGTTTCTAAATCTTTTCCAGAGTAATGCTCAATATTAACACTATTCTTTTTGTGTGTCCCTAAGTAATAGAGGGATTCTTTTGTAAGAGCTTATGATTTGCTCTTTATCATTTAAATGAACATTAATGAAGATGCATTTTGTCATAGTCTTTACATTCTCATTAAATTCATAAATTTTCCCTTTTCTCACAGCCTGTCATTGCATATATCTCACATCATGCCTGTTGGTCCCAATACTTTGATGCTCCTCTATAGTTTCCTTTTCCATTCAACTTTCAGGTGCCCAGATATCAACGGCATGAACAAACCCGTTACGAGTCATGAAATCAATTTTGAGAAAGCTGTTTGTTTAGGAGAATTCGAAGCCGAAGAAAATGCTGAAGACTATGTCTCGTCTCCTAACTTGCTAAGAATGATGGAATAAGAGGATAAACAGATTTTGCCTCATCAAGAATCTGTTGAAACAATAAATTTGGGAACTAAAGAAAGAAAGCAAGAAGTGAAGATTGGCACCTCTATTTCAGGGGGCACCAGGCATAATTTGATTGCTTTGCTCCTCGAGTACAAAGATGTATTCGCATGGTCATATCAGGACATGCCAGGATTGGATGAAGATGTAGTGTCCATAAGCTCCCATTAAAGTCAGAATGCAAACCCATTCAACAAAGGCTAAGACGGATGAGACCTGAGATGTTGTTGAAAATAAAAGAGGAAGTTAAGAAACAATTTGATGCTGGCTTCCTACAAGCCTCCAAATATACAGAATGGGTGGCTAACATAGTCCCAGTACCAAAAAAAGACGACAAAGTACGAATGTGCGTAGATTATCGTGACCTGAATCGAACAAGTCCTAAAGATAATTTTCCCTTACCACACATTGATACGTTGATGGATAACACAGCAAAACATTCATTGTTTTCTTTCATGGATGGATTCTGGGGTATAATCAGATCAAGATGGCCCCTGAGGATATGGAGAAAACTACTTTCATAACAATGTGGGGAACATTCTGCTACAAGGTAATGCCGTTCGGATTAAAGAATGCTGGGGCTACATATCAGAGGGCTATGGTGACATTATTCCATGACATGATACATAAAGAAATAGAAGTCTATATCGACGATATGATTGCTAAATTCCGAGGGGAAGAAGATCATGTAGTGAACCTAAATAAGTTGTTCAACAGACTGAGGAAGTTCCAGCTAAAGCTCAATCCGGCCAAATGTACGTTTGGGGCTACCTCGAGAAAATTGTTAGGCTTCATCGTCAGCGAGAGAGGTATTGAAGTTGATCTAGATAAGATAAAAGCTATACAAGAACTACCACCTCCGCGCACGCAAAAAGAAGTCAAAAGATTTTTAGGGAGGTCGAACTACATCGCCCGATTCATCGCTCAACTTACCAACCAATGCGACCCAATCTTTCGGCTTCTTCGAAAACCTAACCCGGGAGAATAGAATGAGGAATGCCAGGTGGCCTTTGATTAGATAAAACAGTATCTGTCTAGTCCTCCAGTGCTAGTACCACTAACTCCGAGAAGACCATTGATATTGTATTTGACTGTGTTCAAAAATTCAATGGGTTGCGTACTAGGGCAACACGACGAGTCAGGAAAGAAAGAAAATGCGATCTACTACCTCAGCAAAAAGTTTACTGAATATGAGGCAAGGTATTCGTCTATTGAAAAATATTGTTGCGCTCTGGTTTGGGTAGCTCGAAGACTCAGGCAATATATGTTGTATCATACGACATGGTTAATTTCAAAGCTGGATCCAATAAAGTACATGATGGAATCACCTGCTCTCTCAGGAAGAATGGCACGATGGCAAATCCTACTGTTAGAATACGACATCGTCTATGTGAGCCAAAAGTCGATAAAAGGGAGTGCAATAGCTGATTTTTTATCAACTTGAACAACAGAGAAATATGAGCCATTGAGATTTGATTTCCCAGATGAAGACTTGATGTGTATTACAGAAAAAGAGTCCGAGTCATCAAAAGAAAAATCATGGAAGATGAGCTTTGATGGTGCATCGAATGCCTTGGGGCATGAGATTGGAGCAGTCTTGGTATCACCAGAAGGGAACCATTATCCATTCACTACCAGGTTGAATTTCTTCTGTACCAATAACATAGCAGAATATGAGGCCTGTATCATGGGACTTCGTGCAGCTATTGAATGAAACATCGAAATCTTAGAAGTGTACGGGGACTCAGCGTTGGTGATATACCAAATCAGTGGAGATTGGGAAGTGAGAGATTCAAAATTAGTCAAATACAGCGATCTAGTGGCAGGACTAATCAAAGAATTCAAAGAAATAACTTTTAATTACTTCCCACGAGAAGAAGACCAACTGGCTGATGCCCTGGCCACTTTGGCTTCAATGTTCAAGGAAAACAGAGAAACGGAAATAATGCCTCTCCAAATGAGCATATATAAAGTCCCTGCACATTGTTTCAGCATTGAGAAAGAGCCAGATGGGCAGCCATGGTTCCATGATATCTTAGAATACATCAAGAATTAAAGGTATCTCGAACAAGCAAATGAGAACGACAAAAGAACAATCAGAAGAATGGCAACGGGATTTGTTCTTGATGGGGACATCCTGTATAAAAGAGGAAAAGATCGAGTGCTCTTGAGATGTGTGGATGCTGTTGAAGCTAAGAAAATACTTGAAGATGTCCATGAAGGAATTTGTGGGACACATGCCAATGGTTTCACTATGTCCAGGAAGATTATGAGACTTAGTTATTACTGGCTGACAATGGAAAGTGACTGTATTAGTTTTGCATGAAAGTGCCACAAATGTCAAATTTATGGTGATAAAGTCCTTCTCCGTGGCCTTTTTCTATGTGGGGCATGGATGTTATAGGGCCAATCTCCCCAAAAGCTTCTAATGGACACCGGTTCATTTTTGTGGTTATTGATTACTTCACAAAATGGATAGAAGCTACTTCGTTTGCCAATGTGACAAAAACTGTAGTTTGCAGGTTTTTGAAAAAGGAAATCATTTGTCGATATGGTTTGCCTGAAAGGATCATTTCAGATAATGCATTGAATCTGAACAACAAGATGATGAAGGAAGTGTGCGAGCAATTTCGAATAAAGCATCATAACTCATCGCCCTATCGCCTGAAAATGAACGGAGCTGTTGAAGCGACCAACAAGAATATTAAGAAGATTATTGGGAAAATGACCGAGATATATAAAGACTGGCATGAGAAGCTACCATTTGCTTTGTATGCATATCGTACATCTGTGCGGACATCTACAGGAGTAACTTCTTTCTCTCTGGTCTATGGCATAGAAGCTGTGCTACCTATTAAAGTTGAGATCCCTTCTCTACGAGTCTTAATGGAGTCAAAATTAGAGGAAGCAGAATGGGTTCAAGCTCGATATGACCAGTTAAACCTCATCGAGGAAAAACGTCTAAAGGCAATTTGTCACGGACAAATTTACCAGAAGAGAATGATCATGGCCCATGACAAGAAAGTATGGCCAAGAGAATTTCACGAAGGAGAACTCGTACTGTGAAAGATTCTCCCAATACAAAAGGACTTGCGAGGAAAATGGGTACCAAATTGGAAAGGACCATACGTCGTAAAGAAGACATTCTCAAGTGGAGCTTTGATTCTCACCGAGATGGATAGGAAGGAGTTACCGAAACCAGTAAACTCAGATGCTGTGAAGAAATATTATGCTTGAAGAAAAGAAAATCAAGTTGAAAACCCGAAAAGGGCATCTTAAAAAAAAAAGGGATGATCAAGGTGAAAACCCGAAAATGGCGTCTTGATTAATGCAAAAGATTAGGATGAAAACCCGAAATGGCTTCCTAATGAAATAAACCTGGGCTTAAAGAGCAAGGTGATTTGAACGGTGGGTCAAACAGCGAGACTACAGTATTTGAAGCATTTCTGAAAGCTCGAGATCTTCTACGCAAGAAGCCATGCTTGAAAAGATTCTTGATTAAGAAACGTGGAAGAGTTCATGCGTTGAATATCTAGAGCATTTGTATTCGTTGAATGCGATCCCCTTCCTCTTTATGATACCTTTGAAATAAATGAATGTGAGGTACCCTTTTTGTCCCTACCTGACCATTTTCATGCATATAATTATGTGGTTCATTTACATGATAAATAGTGAAATGACATACTCTAAACAAAAGAAATGTTAAGCATTACCTGGATAAGAATTTGATAAGTACAAGAGCCTCAAAGCAAGAACAAAGTTCAACCAGGGGCAAAAGAGCGATATCTGAAAAACATAGATTACTCGTGAAATTTGGAGACGGGTACAAAGCCTGAAGAAAAAGTCAAGAGCTGAAGTAATGAACGCAGGTCATCAGAAATCGTGACGAAAAAGGACATACGACTAATACGCTTAAGGCGTGTTGCATAATCATGTAGGCATAAAGACATTTAAGACAAACATGTGCATATCATGATAACATCATACATGACATATACAGGTACTCCAGTAGAGCAAGAGGATGTGATGATAGCTGTATTGGATCAAGGAAAAGACACCTGAGTTCCACCAGATGACCTCTTTTGGTATTTTGATGTTTTTTATTTCTGTTTTCAAACAAAAATCAATTCATATTACTAGAGGTGAATTGAGCCTTGGGTCACATGCCGAGGATTTTTCAATTTATGTTTTAAAAAAATCAATTCATATTACGAAAGGTGAGTTGAGCCTAGGGTCACATGCCGAGGTATTTTCAAATTCTATTTTAATTTCTCTTTTCAAAAAGCAACTCATATTGCCGAGGTGAGTTGAGCCTCAGGACATGCTGAGGTATTTGCAAATTATGCTTTTCAATTTATGTGTTTCAAAAAAAAAATCAACTCATATTGCGAGAGGTGAGTTGAGCCTCAAGACACGTTGAGGTATTTTCAATTTATGTTTCAAGAATCAACTCATATTGCAAGAAGTAAGTTGAGCCTCGAACCACATGTCGAGGTATTTTCAAAATCTGTTATTTTCAATTTATGTTTCAAAAATCAACTCATATTGCGAGAAGTGAGTTGAGCCTCGAACCACATGTCGAGGTATTTTCAAAACCTTTTCTTTTTTTTTCAAATTTCTGTTTGTCAAAAATCAACTCATATTGCAAGAAGTGAGTTGAGCCTTGGCTCACATGCTGAGGAGTTTTCAATTTTTTTTTTCAATTTGTATTTTTCAAAAAAAATCAACTCATATTGCGAGAGGTGAGTTGAGCTTCGGGTCACATGACAAGGTATTTTCAAAATCTACTTTTCAAATTAAGTTTCAAAAAGACCAACTCATATGGCGAGAGGTGAGTTGAGCTTTGGCTCACGTGCTGAGCTATTTCCAATTTCTATTTTAAAGTCCATTTTTTAGAGTCAATTCATATTGCGAGAAATGAGTTGAGCTCAATATCACATGCCGAGTAAAGAATAAAGATTGAGGTTGATTAAAGACACCAGATTTGGCCTCCCTGAAGTTGCAGTGAAACAGGTCAAAGTTGCAAGTCCTGTCTCCCTGAAGTTGCAGTGGAGCTGATCGAGGATATCAGATCTTGCCTTTCTAAAGTTACAGAAGAAAAGACCACAAACCCTATCTCACTGAAGCGATAGAAGAGCAGATTGAAGATGTATATCTTATCTTTCTAAAGTTACAAGTGGAGCAGATCGAAGCCACAAATCTCATATCCTTGAAGTTACATTAGAGAAGATTGAAGCTACAAGGCATATGTTAGAAGATACAGTGGATTGAACCAAAGCTACAAGATGCGATGGACTGGAACGAGACTACTTGGAAAAGAAGAGCTCCAAAGCAAGTCAAAATCTAGCAAGACCGGGAAATTTTGGTCTTCTTTGAAAGTCTTTACTCTATTCCCGTTGCACGACAATGAGCAAAGAGGGGCAGTTGTATAAGCCCAAATTGCCCGGGCCCGATGTTAAACCTTTACAAATTAAACCCAATACCCTGACCCATTTACTTTATAAATGACCCGGGCCCAAATACATTACATCAAACCCCAAGACCCAAACATCTAACCTAAACCCGGTTGGCCCACTAAAACCTAAACCAACCACTACCCAAACCTTAACCCATCAGACCACAACAACCCAATGACTAAACCTAACCCACTTACAACCAATTACCCAAACCCGAATGGCCCACTAAACCTAGCCCAATAGCCATTACAAATCCTAGATCCCACTTGCCTCTGACCTCTGTCCCAAGCCCCATACCGTCTGCCTCCATCGACTCCTCTGTCACCTCCACCGTTCAACCACCCTGCAAGGACAAAACAGAAGACATGATAGCAAAAAAAGAATAAAGCATGTAAAACAGGCTATAAAAAGGGGAATGAAAAACAGACTAAGGGGTCGGCTCCTTTTTTTTTTGGTGTTTATTAAAATGTTCAAGGAAAGTCAATACCTAAGTTAGAGTACAATACATATACAAGCAGTGATTTGAACACTCAAAATCAGAGAATCAAAGATATCAAAAATAAAAAACTAGAAACCTAAGGTAATATTTTTTTCTGTTTAGGTGTCGTTTTGTAGGCCTATTTTCCACATATATATACTAAAACATATAAAAAAATATAAAACAAATATTTAAAAGAAAATGAAGAAAAATCATACCTTTTGATTTTCCGGCCACCGTGTACGGTGGCCGGCGCCGGGGACCGACGGTGGTCCGGTGACAGACCGGTGCCCCCTGGCCGGAACCCCTTTTCTCTCCCCCTCTCCTTTTTTTTCCTTTCCCCGGTCCCAAATGAAATTTTTGAAAATATTTTATCTTTTATAGAGGACCAAAACGATGCGTTTTGGTCCCCCCGGTTTAAACAATAAAACGACGTCGTTTTGGCCCCGGGTCGAGTCGACCCGACCCGCTCCAAGCAGGATCCGCGTGTTTTTTAAGGGAGGGGTTATTTGCACGTTTAACCCCTCCGCTTTTTAAACGTTTTGCAATTAAGTCTTTTGTCATTTTTTTATTCGGCCCCATCATTTTCCATGGTTTTCAATTTAGTCCCCATAATACTGTGCATTTTGATCGAAGGGGTTTATTTCGTTTGTAATCCCCCCACTATTTGCACGCGTTGAAATAGGTTGTTCTCTTTTCTTTTTTATTCCAGATTTTCCCTAAACTTTGTTTTTAATTCAAATTTAGTCCTTTTTGTCATTTTTGCTCTCAAATAAAATTTGTAATATTAATTTTATTTAATATTAGTATTATATTTACTATTATTATTTTTAAATATTAGTGTACTTTGTATGTATATATTATTATTATGTATATTTTTAGTATGTATATATATTTATGAAGTATTATTACTAGTTGTTTATAACATTATTATTCTTTAATATATTATGCATATATTTTAATATTATATTATATATATACATTCTTTATACTACGTATACATACTTTTAATACCATATTTTATATGTATACTCTTAACATCATATTATATATATCATGTACAAATTTTTAATACTTTATTACATACATATATTCTTACATATTATATGTATATTTTAGTACTATGTTTTATATATCTATGTTTTTTAATACCATACTATGTATATATTATTTATATTTATTATTAATATTAGTACATATATTTATTACACGTATATATATACTTTTTATTATTTTCGTATATCGTATTATTCATTATTATACATGTATATATATATAAATATTTTTAGTACTTATTATAATATTTCTTATTATATTATTGTGCATATTATTTTTATTCATTTCTTCATTATTTTATTTATATTTTAATACTCCTATATTCTTATATTATGTATATTATTATTTTTATTATACATATTACGTATATATGTTCTTTTAAAATATCATAGTATTCATGTATTTTATTATATATGTATATTGTATATGTTCATTTTAAATATATTATGTATATGTATATGTATATGTATATGTATATGTATATGTATATATATCAGTACCTATATTTAGTATTATTATGTAAACATCTTTCATCCCTATGTACATACATTTTTCATATGTATATACTTTGACTGTAACACCCCAAACCCGACCTAGACGTTATGGCCAAATCTAATGTGCCACATTGAAGTTAAAAACCCATGTTTCGTTTTAGTGCTTTAAAAACCGACTTTTGTTAAGCTACCAAAGTGAGTGGGAGCTGGGCACCAGGAAGGAATCCGTAACAGAGGAGGTGAGCCATGAAGGCTGCTTAAGTACCAAGCTCTTCTAATGGATCCAATCCTAGACATGCCCACAACCATTGCCACACTTGGTTAAATCGAGTTGGAATTTATTTAAGTTGAAATCTTTGATAAATCGGATAATCGTGGCGTGGTGTTATTTTGAAAACAATTATCATTTTGAAAACACGTCCTAAGTCTAGCCCATTTATTAACAAACAGATTAAAGTTATTAAAAATAAAATAACCCCAGAAAAATAATTAAAATGGCCTTATTACAACCCAAAACCAAACAATAACATTAATAAGATAAAACTTATAAAGAAATAAATCGGCTACTTATTGCAATTAAAAGAAATAAAAACAGTAGTGTGGCCATCTCCGAGTCCCTCGCAGCTCCAAACCATCTAAGCTTAGGGATTACCTGCATAGTTAGAAACGGGGTGAGTTTACGAAAACTCAGTATGTAATCCCAATAACAAACAAACAGTGAAAACACAGTATCAGTAAAATCTAGGCCAAAGCCCTATTTAGTCTTGACATATATTGGGCCGAAGCCTTTCGTTTAACGGTTACTGGGCCAAAGCCTTTTCATAAATCATATCACTGGGCCGAAGCCTTTTCATAAATCATATCATTGGGCCGAAGCCTTTACTGTAAACGGTATGGCCCTTAGGCCCATTTCAATATCACATGTAATGTCAATGGATGTATGCAAGCCCATTTCAATATCACATGAAATACCAATGAATGTATACAAGCCCATTTGGGGAGACTACTCAACCCACCATCCGCTACTCTCCACCCGTTCCAACCAACACACCATGTGGGGAATAACTCAACCCACCCATCCAACACACCACTGGCAGCATAGCTATTTTATCATATATCTGGAGGCCTAGACTCTTTAATAACTGGGGAAAAGCCCTTTTCGGTAAACTGGGGCAAAGCCCTTTTCAATAAACTGGGGCATAAGCCCTTTTCAGTAAACTGGGGCATAAGCCCTTTTCAATAAACTGGGGCATAAGCCCTTTTGCACTTCCTCCATCCATATAAAAACCCAACCCAATGCAACATGTTATGTATGCAGAATGTCATGCCCATATTTGAATAAACAATCACAGTCAAGTCATTCATATTACCAACATATATTCACAATCAATCTGTCAACCACACAGTCCAAGTCAGTCACTTGCCCACAAGGGCAAAACAGTCATTTTTCACATTATAAGGGTATTTTTGTAATTTTACCAAATATCAGGGTTTTCCATGTTCATTACAATTATCAATATTTTCGAGTGTTTAAACAATGATCTTTAACCCACTTTATCAAATTCGGGCTTTTAGGCCCAAAACCTCTAATGGGCCCTAAGAATGCTGATTTAGCCTACTTAACCCAAATTTTACAACAATACTAACCGTGTTAACGTGCAACTTTTCCAAATTCCATTTTCTATCAATTCTACCCAAATGGGTCCGAAAGCCCATTGGGCCCAATTTCAGCCAATTGAGGCCCAACTTACCATCGTGCACAAAATTGAGTTCTTACCTGTTCCATCGATCCAAACACCGATCTTATCGTATTTATCGCATCTATACCCAAACGCAACATTACAAGTTCCCGAAATACCGGTATTTTAGCATTTCGGCTTCTCAGCAAATATTAATCTAAGCTATTACGAGGGTTAGTACACACCTGTTCCGGGTTGAAGTTGAAACGTTTCCAAAATCAATCGCCTACGATAACCACCACCTGTCACTTAAACTTAACTAATCCAATATCAATATATGTAAATCCTAAGCACATCAGTCATATGGAACATAAGGGCATATTTGTCATTTTACCATACAGGGGTATTACGGTCACTTTACCCTATAGGGGCTTTACGGTCTCTTTACCCTACAGGGGCTTTACGGTCTTTTTACCTAATAGGGGTATTTTAGTCATTTCATCCTACAATGGTGTTTTGGTAAATCTACAAACCAAGGGTATTTTAGTAATTTGTAAACCAATGGTATTTCCATAATTTTTAAAAAGTCAAGGGTATTTCTGTAACTTTGTAAATCAGAGGTATTTTGCTAATTTTACAAATTGAGGGTATTTCGATAATTTTACAAACCAGTGGTATTTTGGTAATTTTACAAACTAGGGGTATTTTGGTCATTTTACAAATTGAGGGTATTTCGGTAATTTTACAAACTAGGGGTATTTTAGCAATTTTACAAACTAGGGTATTTTGGTAATTTTACTGATCGAGGGTATTTTGGTAATTTTGTAAACTAAGGGTATTTTAGCAATTTTGTAAATCGAGGGTAAAACAGTAATTCTGTAAATCAAGGGTAAAACAGTAATTCTATAAATCGAGGGTAAAACGGTAATTCTGTAAATCAATGGTAAAACAGTAATTCTATAAATCGAGGGTACTTTGGTAATTTTACAATTTGAGGGTATTTCAATAATTTGGTAAACTAAAATATTTTAAACAGGGATAACAATATGAATGGGCCTAAAGCCTATTCTCGGCCCAAATAGGCCCACACGCTCGTGTGGCCTTTTTAGCCCAAATCTAGCCACAGATATGAGATTCACCTAGCCTAGTATAATATTTACTACACAATCAAACAACTTATCCAATGGGCCCGTAGGCCTATTGGGCCCACATGACCCCTTTCGGCCCATCGTGGCCCGAAGTAGCCATCCTACAGCTAGAGTAGCGAGAAATACACACCTGATTGGCGACTAGAGTTAATCCAAGCTCCGAGCACTCTTAGCCGACGCCCAACCCAAACGAGCACGCCATACAGCGAAAGGGATCTCAGCCAAGAAAGGTACCTTTACTCTCCTCATGGTTCCCTCTATTTAAAGCGAGCTTCGCATCCACTCTTATGTTAGCTTCCCGATGTGGGATCCCTCCAACATCAGAGTTTAAATTCAACACCAACTATTGCCGCCCCTTGTTAGCAAAATAAATGCTCTTTGCTTGCCATGGGATTCGAATCCATGCCTCCCCTCAGATGCTCCACACGCTTCTTACCACTAAGCCACAAGGCTTTTTGTGTCATATTTTATCCCCAATTAATTATAAGGTATAAAGGCCAAAGTCCAGGTTCCCTTAAAAAACCAAAATAAATTGCAAGAGCCAAGACTTGAACCCAAGCTCCCATACAACCTTAATGACGCCACAACCATTAGACTACATGCTTCTTTGTGTCATATATTTACCACAATAATTTAAAAGGCCCTCATCCAAGCATCCAGGTTTTTTTCACTTAATACCAAAATTTTTGCTAAAGCCCAAGTTTGAACCCAAGATTTCTCCAACACTTCTCAAAGCCATTAACCACTAAGGCAAACATTTAATTGTGTTATTTCATTTCACAATTAAATACCTATATACAACCTCCTTACGGACTCGCACTCAAGGCCCAATACTTCTAGGCCCAAATTCGGGGTGTTACATTGACATTAATAGTTATGTATATTTTTTATCACTTCATGTATATTTCAAATATTATATGTAGTATATTTCCAACATTATTACTAATTATATATATATGTATAAGTATATATTATGTACATACTCTTAATGTCATTTTTTTACATATGTATATTCATTGTGTTCTCATTGTGTTCTCGTATTTGATACTATTGTTACATTAATATCGTGTGCATTGTCATTGTCTTTAATATTATTGTCATATGTATTATGTGCCTTGATGCGTTTCCAACTATTATCTTTCGTTTCCCGCCCATTTTTATATATTACCTTGTTGTTCATTATTTTAAAATGTTGATTCGTGTCTTTATTTATTTCAATAAGCAAGGCAACGTACCGATTTAAACACTATGTCATCGATTTCATCGCTATGTTGGGTGAATATCAAGTGACTCGTGTTAAAACGGTATGTCCTTCTCATAAACATAAAAATTAAAATTTCTCGTCTTTTCAATTGGATCACGGTTAAATCTTACATTGAACTCGTATTTTTGAAAATCAAGAGAACACGTGTTTATAAGATACCAATTTTGGGCGTCGCGAGGGTGCTAATACCTTTCTCGCGCGTAACCGACTCCCGAACCCTAATTTTTATCTGGATTTTGACGTAGACCTAAACCCGGCCTTCTTTTTTTTGTTTTAAAAAGAAATCTAATAGGTGCCCGATCACACCTAGAAAAAGATCGGTGGCGACTCCCTTTTTATTTCAAAATCAAACCTCGGTCTTTAAATTTTCAATCAAACACCCTAATTAGCGACCAAGCTAAAGATTTTACGTAGCTACACAAACTTTTCGTAGGCTTGCGATTGTATTCTTAAAACAAGGAGGCAAGACAAATGAGTTTATCGAGATGGTTCATTTGCAAGTGTACCTAGATGTAGTTGAAATTAGTCATGCATTTAGGATCAAGAGTTTTAATTTGGATTGAGAAATGATATCTACTTTGGTGGAACGATAGAGATCCGAGACACATACCTTCCACTAACCATGCGGGGAAGTGCACAATTACACTGGAAGATGTTGCATTCCAACGGGGGCTTCCCATAGATGGCTTGACAGTCATCAATTTAAGCGGTGTCAAGATTGTTGAAACTTATGGAGAGTTGCCCCAAAAGAGGCAACAACAAATGATCTTATGTGTCATGCAAGGGTGTACATATTACATTTGTTAACTGAAGTGCTGATGCTTGGGAAATCCAACGGTATGGTACACTTGATGTACCTAGAGTTACTTCAAGATTTCCAAATAGTTGCGCATTATAATTGGGAAGTAGTTGTCTTAGCATTCTTATATTGAGAAATGTGTTAAGTGACGAATCACAAGTTGTAAGATATTAGTGGATGCTTACTTTTGCTTCAATCGTGGGCTTAGCACAAAATGTATTTTTTGCCTCAATAGGTCAATTGAATTTGTTCTTGTTAATAGATAAATCGAAAATTCTTTTATATTGTATTATAATGCTCAAATTATTATTGTCCTCCATGGCTTGTTGTAGTTTCTTGTAGAAGATGCAACCTGCATTCATCAATGTTTGATATTGTTCAATGTTTTGATTGTTGAGATGAACCTTGAATGCTTGAATTATGAAACACACAAACATACAAATGTAAAAAATTATGCTTGATATAGATGTATTTATGTCATATTAAGATCTTGATTGTAATGGCCTAAATTCAAGGTTATCGGAACAATGGTTTCGTAATCATAGATCTGATTTAAAGAGAAATTTATTTCAATATTTTTGCTTGAAAATTTATATGATAGGAAAATCGTATGAAAATATTGATAGGAAAATTTTATCGGTTTAGTGATTAGTTAGAAAAAGAAATTATTGAAGAAATTGGGTAAAATAAGGTATCGGGACCTCTATCTCGTAAAATCGAGTCGAAAATAATTTTATAAATATTTATGAAATGTTATTAATGTAGTATTAAATTTCGTTAGGAAATTTTAATGTTTGGGTAGTCAATTAAATGAAAAGGACTAAATTGTAATAGGTGTAAAAGTTGCTAGAGTGATTAAATAGCTTAAGAGTCTAATGAGAAAGGATTTAAAAGGCAATTAGACCCAAAAGTTATTTGGGCTGGACGGAAAGGGTATGAAATCAGCAGAAAAGTTGATAAATTAAGGGTAAAATTGGAATATTGCAAAATTAACTAAATAAAACTAGGACTAAGTAGGAAATATCTAGATTTTTCTTCATTTCTCTTCAATTCCAGCAGCTAAAAATACCATAGGAGGGTTCTCTAAGCTGGTATTTCATAATTTTTGCACCAAGTGAGTTAATCCTTGCCTTTTTCTTGTAATTTTTGTGTTTCTAAGACTTTTACAACTAGGTCCTACTATTAAATTCATTAGTTTTTGATTTCATGGATGAAATTGAAAGTCACCATGGTTGAGTGCTGTAAGTTTATGATGAAATAGAATGAAATTAAAGCTTTAATTTGTTTATTAGATGATTTTATTAGGCAATTTCAATGGAAATTGATTTTTAGGACCTAATTGTGAAAATGTTTGGAATTAAAGTCTATTGCTGAAATTATGATTCCTAAAGGTTGTATACTAGTTTAAGGTGATATAATAAAATGTTAATTGAGAAAAATCAGCTCAATTGAGAGGCTAATTTAGTAGGGACGAAATTATCATTTATTAAAAGCTTAGGGGAAAAATGGTAATAAACAGCTTGCACTAAAACAATTTGGACAGCAGCAGTAGACTGACTTTGAAAAATCACCAAAAATTGTAGGAATCTAATTAGAAGATGAAAAAATATGGAATTAAAGTTTATTGAGTCTAGTTTCTTATAGAAGAAATATTGTAAGCAATGGATTTGTAAATTTTGAGATATAATGAATTTTTTGAGACAAGGTCAGAATGAATTCGGGTTCCCCTGTTCTGACTTTGAAAAATTATAAAAAATTGAATAAAAATAATTATGGACTTAAATTTATATGTATAGAATTCTGAATGATTATATTTTTAATATAAACAGACTAGAACATCATTTGAATTCTGTATAAAGAGATAATTTATTTTTAGTGAAGAAGGGTCAGAACTGTTAGACAACAAAACAGGGGTGACTTTGAAGAATAAACTGTACTGATTGGCTAAACCAAAAATTCTGAAAATTTTATGGTAAAAATATATATGAGTCTAGTTTTAGGAAAAATTAACGGATATTAATTTAGAGTTCCGTAGCTCAAGTTATAAATAATTTAGTGACTATGACTCAAGTAGACAGCTTTGAATGAACTATAAATAATAGTTGAATTATAGAGAATGTTGCATATGAACATGAAATGTATTAAATTGATAATTAAATTTATTTATTTAGATCCAGAAGATTCAAATACGAAGCTAGATCGAGGAAAGGAAAAATTTCGGGATTAGTAGATTTTTACTGTTTACAAACAAGTATCAAGGTAAGTTCGTGTAACTTGAATTATATTCTGAAATGCTTGAGATTGTATGTTATTGATGTGAATATGATTTGAGCGTTCATTGTATGAAAATTAATGAAACATTGATATATTTGATAAAATGGGAAGAAATCCCGGTTGAATGAAAGGAAAATTCGATGGATCTCTGAAAAGAAATTGACGGTAAAAAGGATCTAGCCCGGACGGGTGATCCTATCTTGATATAGCCCTCCCGAAGAATATGTGTAAAATGGATTTAGCCTGGACGGGTAATCCGAATTAGGGTCTGAATTTAGCCTGGACTGGTAATTCAGATCCAAGCTCATTAGAGTAATTGTCGTTGCAGGGGATTTAGCCTGGACTGATAATCCCGACAATACTCTATGAGTTTATATTGCAGGGGATTTAGCCTGGACTGGTAATCCCGCTGCAAGGTTGAGGTTTGCGGGAGTGTGCTCTCTGAAATGGAAATGTGCGCACATGAATATGAATTGACGAACCCGGAATTATACAATAAATGTGTACCTCTGAAAATCCATCGAAAATTCCAAGAAATTCAACGGGATAAATATGGAAAAATAACAAGGAAATGGAAATCATGGTATTGACGAGCTCATCAATCATAGTATATATTATTGGTACATGGAAATTATTGTACTAACTTGAATGTTGAGTTTGTGCATATTAGGGTAATAATGCATTGAATGGATATATGGATGTTTATTGTATTGTATTGAAAATATTAGGTAAGTATAATTCTTGTTACATGAGCTTACTAAGCACAAAGTGCTTACCCCGTTTCCTTTTTCCCTGTTTTATAGTGTTAAGAGCTCGGAGGTCGGATTTGGTCGGAGACACATCACACTGTCAACCTCAGGATTTCGGTATATAAAGAAACTTTATTTTGGAAATCAATGGCATGTATAAGCTAACAAAGTAAATGTTAACGTGAAATGAATGTAAAGTTAGCCATTAGTATGGTTAACAAACCTGGTTATAGATATGTGATGATGTTATCTTATATAAATGCATGAATCTATCATGAAAATATGTTGAATTGATTTGGTTGATGTGGATTGGTCTCGATTTAATATTACAGGGAAGGTTAGATATTTATAAAAGGGCTATATTGAATATAAAAAATAATAATAATTCGTAAACTCCGGTAATGCCTCGTACCCTATTCCGACAATGAATACAGGTAGGGGTATTACATTGATATCATGTTGAATCGTGTTATAAAGGTAATAGTAATGACCATGCCCTGCTAAACAATGTTAGACTTAGTCCGGATATAGTTGGCATTAAAGGCGATTCTAGGGGGCCTGGCATGGGCCCCGATCCCCCCTAAAATGAAAAATTACCATTTAAGCTCTCTAATTTTTTTTTTAAAAAATTTTAAATTAGTAAATATAAAATTACACTTTGGCCCCTCTAAAATTATAAAAGTTCGATGTAATCCTTTAAAAATTATAAAGATATAGACTATAAAAAATTGAAATTTCATTCGACCCCTCTAAAAAATTGTTCTGGCTTCGCCCTTGGTTGGCACACCATAAGGCCACCAATACAGTGATTTACTAACTCCAATTACCAAAGGGTCATAAGTAAATACTAGAACCATTGTTATCGAGCAACCAGGGATCGCAGAATAAGATAGTCCCAATTCTTAGAGGGTTGTAACTTAATCATTACATAAATCTGAGTATTCGTCCTAATGTTTATCATCAGTTATTAGGGGGCCAGAATGAGAAAGTATCAAAAAGGATATCGAATGACAATGTTGAAACATTGAGTATACCACCATGTGAAATTATGAAATATTGAAATATGCAATGAATGAGAAAGTTGATAGATGATGTGATTATAGAAATTACGATAAAGTAAATTAGTTAATGTTATGTTGCATATTTGCTTAAGATTGAATCTTATGTATGTATGTATGTAAAAATTGAATTCGAATTATATTAGCACCACTAAGTATTTAATACTTAGCATACAGTTAAGTTTGTTTCTATATGTATGTTTTAGACGTAAGTAAACAAAGATTTAAAGTGGTCAAGCACTCAACTTAACACTTAACTTTGGGATACGCTTTATTACCTCTTTTGCATATATATATGAGTTTTGGGTTATATGGCATGTACCTAAGGTATTTATGACTTGGTGTTGAGTTTGCATGTTGGTATATTTGGTAATTGGCCTTAAAAAGTTATAAAACTGAATTTCATCCTTGAATTAGTAGATAATTATGCTAGTTTGTATAAGTTTGAATATATTAATTAGTTGGTTGGATATTGATACATTGATGGTTTCAATTTGTGTAACACCACCTAAACCTAAATCATCTCCCGAACAGGGTTACGGAGCATTACCGGACATATTAGACAATTCACTAATAATTCACAAATCAATAACATACGTAGTATAATTTAATTATTAAGTCCTTATAATGGACCCTCAAGGTCCAAAACACGTATTAAAAGTGGAACGGGATTAGTTCGAGTACTCCGAAAATTTTTTGTAATTTTTTTTAAACTCAATATAACCCCTTTATAAACATCTAACTTTCCCTATAAATTTACAAACAGCAACCAAGTTGCAACCAATATAACAAACCATACATTTCCACACTCAAACATACCTAATTATGCCTACAACATTAATTTAATCTACCTGATCATTCATAAATAACTTTTTAATTGAACTAATAATTTCATTCATTTCCCATTTTAGTTTCATGTCACATTTTACCAAATATGCCATACTAATTCATTTCATACTTATAACCCATATTAGACATCATTTTACAACCAAAGTTTCAAGACTTAAGTACATAATCTATACAATACCTAAGTACATGCCACTTTTACCAAAAGAGGGATTACATCACCAAATTGCCTCTGAAGTCGGGATCGATCTGGATGCTGGACTGGAATCTTTGACTTCTACTGACCTGCGTACGGAAACAACCGTACGCTGAGTATGCCTATGCTTAGTGGTATTACCATAATTCAAACTATAATAACAAATAGTAATGTATAAACATATAAATATCAAACATATAATAATTTATTAATATATACTAATTCATATTTTAACTTTCAAATTTTCAATAATAATAATTAATCAAATTGATATCACATATCATCAAACTGAATTCAATCATCTCATGAACCTTTGGTTCATGCCTTTCATTTTCAGTCTCCATTCAATTCACAATTTCAACTTTCTCATTTCTTCAGTAAATCAATCGATTAATTTCATTTGTTTTATTATTTCATTTGCTTACCCCTATTAACAAGATTTAGACCTTGGCGGATACACGGATTCCAACCAAACACACTGAAATAATCCAACCAAACACACCAGAGTAATCCACCCAAACACACTAGAACGACACTCAGTACCTCTTCGGATAGTCCGAAGAAATATAGTGACTTCAGTGTCTCCTCGGTCAAGCCGAGAAATCCCCAAATTCTTTCAATCCTATGGCATGCCAACTATATCTGACTCAACCCAACTAGTTAATAGGGTATTCAATTTTCATATTTCAATTCAATCACTTTCTCATATTTTCTATTCAAATCGTTCTCAATTTAATCACAATTCAATTCAATACAATTTTCCACTTTCCAATCAATATACTATCAAATATCTATACATAATCATACTTCATCTCAATTTCATTCATTTCAATATTGATACTTACATTAAAATTTTACTTACTATACACATAAATTAAATATAACATTTAATAAATAGTAGTTTGAATTATAGTAATACAAACCATGATTTTCTCGTGTTACTCATCGTCTACTTTCTCTTTCCCCTTCTTGCTCGACGCCTTTGATTCTTTGTTAGCTACGAAAATTAAAATAATTTACACTATTAATACAGAGCTAATTTATATTAAATAATTGAATTTCTATTCAATTTCTACCTTAATTTCAATTTGGTCCTAATTAAACTCATTTACTTTTCTAACTCAATTCATACTTTATTTCTACTCAATTTCCTACCAAATTCAACTTAACTATCTAATGTTCATGATAAAACCCTAATTTCAAATTTCTTTCAATTTAGTCCCTCTCACACAAAACTTATAGCTTACTTTACAATTTAACCCTTTAATCAATTCTAACTAGAAATTCTATCAATTAAGCCCCTAATTCATCAATTTGTTCAACATAACTCATATCCAAAAACCTAAGAACTTTCAAAGTTTCAATTTTAAATTCAACAAAACTTTGTTCTAAAGCTTCTAAAACATCAAAATTATAAAGAAGGGACTTAATTGACTTACCAATTAATGCGTAAAGCTTCAAAACCCTAGTTTTTCCCTTTTTCTTTTCTTTCATTCTTTCTTTCCTGCTACTTTCGAATGCTTCTGTTTCTTTTCTCCTTTGTTTCTTTTTATTGTTTTACTTTATTTATTTTATATATTAGTTAACAATAATAATAATAATATTTAATTCATAAATATCTTTTACTTAAATTATAAGAAAATATTTTATTTTATTACAAGTGTATTTTTGTATATTTTACACATGTTTAATTTAACCACCCTACACTTGTCTTTAATTTAATTTATTGCATAATATAATAATTAATTATTATTATATAACATATAAAATCTAAGAAAATCTTAATTTTTTCTAAGTTTGCCGCCTCATTTATGCTAAATGGCATATTTTCCATTTTCGTCCTTTTTACTTTCTTTTAATTTACAATTCAATTTTCACCCTTTATTCAATTTAGTCATTTTTCTTAATTACTCTTAATTAAGTTAAATTCACTCAATTGAAACCTAATTAGACACACCACTAGAGTCATAAATATTTTTAATAATTATTTATGAGTTTGGTTTACTAAGATGGAGGTCCGATAATGTACTTTTCTGATGCCCCTGAATTTGGGTCATTACAATTTGACAATGGTTGGTTGTGTTTTTATGTGTTAATTTGATGATCTTGCATTGAGCTAAAGTTTAGGTATGTTTAAGGTATATTTTGGTATGGTTTGAACACTTAAAAATGTGCATTTAAGGTCATTTTTCCATTGAGTCTCGAGATAGCATGAACGTGTCTCGAGACCATAAGAACAAAATTTACCTCATTGTCCTCCTATATGTTTAATGTCTCGAGACTATTTAGACAAAGTCTCGAGACAATTCTATTCAAGTCCAAGATAGAGTGACCTTTGTCTCGAGACAAGGAAACATTGAAACCAATTAAGTTTTGTCATGTTCCATGTATCATGACAAAACCCCTTATCTTGAGACATTCAAATATCGAAACTAAAATAAGAAAACATGAGAGGTTGGTCTCGAGATCTAGTCTCGAGACATGGAAAACATGAGAGGTTGGTCTCGAGATCTAGTCTCGAGACATGGATTTTTTTATTTCTTAAAGTATCTACTGGAGCGAGCCTAGTAACTAATCCTTTGCATTCTGTACACCCATTAAAGGGGTAGATGCTAGCCACAAGTTTTAAAGTTGCTTCATACCCAGGGCGAGAATCGAACCCTCGACTACTGGCTAATGTAGGAGAGACCTTTACCATCTGACCTAACTCCCGTGGTTGATAATTATGAATTTAATTTTATGATTCTGTAATGAGATAGCCCAAGTTGCTTCAATAACATAATGTGATATCGCACATTCAGATTCAATGACTAAATCAAGTGTGGAGTGTTACAATCATGGTCTGGTCCAATTTCACAAGACTTGTTTTATGATTTCCAACACTTGAAAATCGGGCCTACTAAACCGATTTTACTCTGTCTTAAGCTACACAACAAGGAAATGTTACATAAATTTTTTTCAGTCAACATGAATTATTACGTAAATATTATTCTTATTTTTAATATAGTTGACACGAAATTTTATTTTCTGGCTTTTTTAGAAAACTAAGCCAATAATATTAAAAATTTATGAAAATGACTAAAGTAGCAGATTATTTAGGAAAATAACCTAAAATCTATAGTGCTTTTGGGTGACACCACTCTTTAAGTTGGCACCACCTCAAAATCCCACTCAATCATCACTTAAGTATTAAGTCAATGATTAGTTGAACAAACAAAAATAATTTTTTTTGTGCTGCCACTTTCCAAGGTGTGCCCGTATGAATTTTTTCAAATACGATATTTTCACAGGTATTTTCGGAGTAAAAAATATTTTTTATTATTTTTTGATGCCACCTCTTTCAATGGAAGAACCAAATGCCTGGAATAAAAATTTGGTTACAAGTTTATAAGTGGCGGCACTAATCTAGGAAATTTTTTTGTAGTGTCGTTTCCTTCAATAGAGGTACCAAATTTCTGTAAATTTTTTTGTGCCAACTCTAGATGTGGCACCACATCTGGAGTAGAGACCAAGAAATTTATTTTTATTGATTCTGGTGACTCTACATGAAATGGTGGCATCGAAAAAGTAAAAAAAAAAGAATTATTGGTGCTGCCACATTTTGAACAGGAACCAGCGGAAAATAAATTACTAACTTGGGTGACTCCACATGTTTAACAAAAGTTACTGGTATCATCACATCTAAAGTAGGGACCAGGGAGAGAAACTTTTTTTTTACTAATTTTAGTGACTTCATGTGAAGTGGTGGCATCAAAAAATTCAAAAAAAAATTACTGTGCCACCACATCTGGAGTTGGCACCAAAATTTTTTATTATAAAAATTTAGTGTCTTCGTTGAAGGAGGCAACATCCAAAAAAAAACATTTAGACTAGTGCCGCCACTTATAAACTTATAACCAAAATTTTTTTCCAAACATTTGGTGCCTCCATTGAAGGAAGCGACACCAAAAAATAATAAAATTTTTAATTTTTTTTCTTCTTACTCCGAAAATACCGATGAAAATATAGTATTTGAAAAAACTCATACGGGTGCCACATTGGAAAGTGGCAGTACCAAAAAAATTAATTTTTTTTGTTCAACTAATCATTGACTTAATAATTGGGAGATGGTTTAGTTAGATTTTGAAGTGGTACCGCCTTAGAGAGTAGTGTCACTCAAAAACACTGTAAAATTTAGATTATTTTCCTAAATAATTTCATATTAATTTAGTGATTTTCATAATTTTTTAATATTATTAACTTATTTTTCTAAAAAAGCCTCACTTCCTCATAGTAAAATCGATTTTATTAGATCGATTCTCACTTGACAAAATTAAAGCATGTTCTATTTTGGTCAATGGTTAATGTTGTACTATTCAGAAATTTCTTTTATATATGAAAAAAATCCTACCTCACTACGTTTTTATCCTATAGTTTATTTTTTTAAATGAAGCTATAAAATTAAATTTAGTCTTTAATATTTATTTATTTTTGTTATTTTGGTTATTTTAGCGCTCAATTTTTAAAATTTAGTTAAATTATTTGTTGGCATGGCATTGGCATTGGCATGGTAGCTCACGTAACATTTTATTTTATTATTTTATTAGGATACAATATTTTATTCCTTTTATTTTATTATTTAATCGAATCGCATAAATTCAAAAGGATATTCAGTTGTTTAAGTCTAACGAGAAAATCGAGACCCCTTAAGTTAGGGTACGATTTCTCAAATTTTCAAAACACAGAACATTGCCTTTATTTTCAAATTTCTCTTTTGTATGAATTTGGATAAAATTAATGAAATATTTAAAAATGATATACATTTAATTGATTATGTTTTAAAGAAAAATCATTTAGAACATGAATGGGGTTGTACATGACGAATAATGGTAGTGTGACACAAATTTGGTGTAAAGATAACGTAATACACATAATACGATATAATATATAACATTGATATCAATAAACTAAAATATTAATATGCATGGATAATAATAATGATAATGGGAACAATAATATAAATAACAAAATCATCAACAAACAACAACAACAACAACAACAATAATAATAATAATAATAATAATAATAATATCAAAACAATGCATATAAAAAGAAAATGCAGTTTTTTTTTAATATAATAAGTACAAAGAAATTAATAAATACGTAAATAAATATTTAAGGAGAATAATTTATAAAACATTGAAAACAAGAAACTAAAGTAAAATGTAAATGAGAGTTGGGGTGCAATTTGTAATAAAGTATAATAATAATAATAATAATAATAATAATAAAAAAGTATAACATGAAATGAATGGACAAACATAAAAAAAAATATAAAATGAAATAAAGAAATGACAAATGACCAACTAAATTAATTAATTAGTTAATTAATTAAATTAAAGGACTTAATTGCTACCTAAACCAAATTTAAGAGATAAATTAAATAAAAAAATAAAGGTTCAATTGGAAAGGGGCGAATAACACGGAGGGACTAAATGAGGAAATATTCCCCGCCCTCTGAAACGCACCATTCTGGTAGGATCAAATCGAAACTGAAATAAACTCTGAGGTATAAATTAGAAATAAAAAAAATTAGATTAAAAATATTGAAAATGCGGAAGGGCCTACATGGCAAATAGACCATCTGGCCTAAAACACGTGGATCCTCCGCCTAGGTCGGGTCGCGCAGGTCAGAGGTCAAAACAGTGTCATTTTGGCCTCTGAACCTAAACATCAAAATGGCGTCGTTTCATGCTATTTATTTAAGCCCCAAAAGTTTTTAAAAACCCTTTATTTTGGCCTTCCCTTTTACAAAAAAACTGAAAAAAAACTTTTAACTCTCCCTCTTATCTCAAAGCTCCCCACACATCCGGCCAGTGGGCTTCCTGATGTCCGTTGCACCACCGCCGTGGCCGATGGCTGGCGTCACGCAAGATGGGTTTTTAACCCTCATTTTGAAACACCTTTGAAGGCCAAACCCTCAAAACCCGAAGAGTCGAAAGGAGATGGCTCTCGACCCCCTTTAGTCAGATTTTGGCAACAGAAAAGGGGGTTCTGATGACGAAATCGTGGGGTCATTCAGGTACACTTTCGTCTTCCACTTTCTTTTTATTCTATGTTTATTTTTTATTTTTAAAAAAAGACTCGTATATAAAAAATAAAAATGAACCGAAAACAGAAGAAATATGAGAAAGAAAAGACCTTTTAAACTTCAGTTCACTCTTTGATTTTTACTCGTATGTTCGTAAAAAAAAAGAAGAAAAAATTACAAGCAGAAGGTTGTGGCTTTTAAAGCCAAGTTACAAGACTTTTCCTTTCTATTTTTTTTGTCTGTTTCTTCTTGTTTGCTATTGTTATTTGTTTTTCTTTGTTTGTCCTCTTTTGCTTGCATGTTTTTCTTGCTTTGCAGGTGTTAGATGCGTGGAGGTGGCTGACGTGCGGCGGTGGTGGCGCGCGTGAGGAGGCTGGCGGCTAAAAAGGGTTAGGTAGGCTAGGGCTTTTTGTTCAGTTTAGGTTTTGGGCTTATTTGGGCTAGGGTTAGAATTGGGCTAGCAATTGGGTTTTAATTTGTATTTGTGCTTGTGAAAACTTAGACTGTTTAATGGACTATTAAGATTTATTTTGGGTTCTTATTTCTATTTATTTTTGGCTCTTAGGCCCAGGCCAAAATTAGCCTATTACACAGTGGATGCATCATTATGACAGCTGATTATCATCTCAACTTTGACAACGAAGCATTCTTTAATTAATAAAATATAATAACAAAATATTCAATTTCCCCAAGTACAAGCTTGATCGACTACATACCTCCTAGCTATATTTATATGTACAAAAAGCATTTCATTCTCATAAACAACTTCTTTAGAAGATCTCTGCACTTTCCTATGCAAATAAGAATAGATGGATCCTCTTGATTTCTCCACTTTTGGTTATGTAGTAGTCTTATGTATCACGCTACTCTTTTTGTACACCAAGTTCAAAAAGCCTAGCTCAGGAAGTGGCGGCAAATCTCCACCTATAGCTGCCGGTGCATGGCCAAGAATTGGTCACCTTTCGCTGTTAGGCGGACCCAAGGCCCCTCATGAAGCGTTGGGAGACTTGGAAGAGAAATATGGACATGCCTACATGATTTGGATCGGTGTTCATCAAGCCTTGGTGGTGAATTCAAGTGAGGTGGCCAAGGAAATCTTCACCGTCAATGATATGTATGTTTCCTCTCGTTCTGAATTTGCGGCCGTAGAACACTTAGGTTACAACTATGCCATGTTTGGGGTCTCTCCTTATGGACAATACTGGCGCAAAATGCACAAAATAACAATGTTGGAGGTGCTATCTAATCACAGGATCAATCAACTCAAGAAAGTTTTTGTCTCGGAAATAGAAGGCTCAATGAAACTATTATATAAAACTTTGGCAGAGAAAAAGGATGGCTCAGGTAAGGTGTTGGTTGAGATGAAAAAACACTTTTCGGACTTGACTTTGAAAGTTATTATGAGGACGATGGCTGGTAAGAGGTACAGTGTTGTCGCAAAGGAAGACCAAAAAGAGGTGTTAAGATATCGTAAGGCTCTACGGGATTTCTTTCACTTGACAGGGATGTTTGTGTTGGGAGATGCAGTCCCTTTCCTTCGATGGTTGGATATTGGTGGTTATGAAAAGCGGATTAAGATAACTGCTAGAGAGTTGGATAAAATTTCTGGGGGATGGCTAGATGACCATAGGAAGGGTGGACGCTGGGATGAAAATAAAAAGGAGAAGGATTTCATAGATGTGATGAACTCTGTTATTAAAGGTGCAAGTCTTGCCGGATATGATGCTGACACCATCAACAAAGCCACTTCTTTGGTATAACCTTTTACTCGTTCTTTTTTCAATTCTTATCTCTCCATTATTCAATTATAAAATTCTAAAAATTATGAAAAATGCATATTGCAGAATATGATTTTAGCAAGCAGTAACACAACAATAGTTACCTTAATATGGGGTCTTTCCCTTATGCTAAACAAACCTCATATACTCAAAAAGGCTCAAGAAGAACTAGACACCCATATAAGCAAGGATAGGTTTGTGAATGAAGCAGACATTAGCAAATTTGTGTACATTCAAGCTATTAGAATATACCCCATACCTTGCCCATACCTTTCCCATACCTACCCATACCTTGGAAAGGTCAAAGTTATGGGCACCAAATATTTATTTAGTGTTGGGCATGGAATAATAGCAATTTTTGGTCCCTAAGTGAATAGGGACTTTGCAAGGTGGCCCTTGAACCTCAACTATAAATAAGCCAACCATTGCTCATTCTCATCATCCCACATTTGCCATTCTCTACTTAAGGCATTGTTCTCTCTCCCTATTTGTAAAGTTTCACTTGTATTTTGGAGTGAAATATATTTGGTAGTGCCCGAGGACGTAAGCAATATTTGCTGAACCTCGTTAAAATTCTAGTGTTCTTTACTATTTATTGTTCATATTTTGTGAGTGTGATTGTAGTGATTTATTGTGCTATTAAATTACGATAGAGGGATATTCGGCTAGGAAAGACTTGGTACTTAAGTGATCCTCGTGATCCACCTCTCTTTCCTGGGAATTGAACTTAGTGTGATTTTTTAGTACAATAATTTTACTCTTTCACACGCTTCCGCACAACAATTGGTATCAGAGCCAGATTCGTACTTGGGGAATACGATCGTTTACGGTACTATTCACGTATACAATACTATTCACGTATACAGTACTTTTCACGTATACAGTAGTTGGGATTGAGGAGAAAAATGGCACAGCATCGTCATCAGCAAGGACTACTGTGACAAATGCAAAATTTGAAGTAGAGAAATTTGACGGTACCAATAATTTTGGTATGTGGCAATGTGAGATCCTGGATGTCTTATGTCAGCAAGAGCTAGATATAGCCCTTGAAGAAAAACCTGACAAGATGGATGATAAGGAGTGGGCCAAGATCAATAGACAGGCGTGTGGTACAATCCGCCTATGTTTGGCCAAAGAGCAGAAGTACTCTGTCATGAGGGAGACATCAGCGAAGAAGTTATGGGATACACTGGAAGAAAAGTTTCTAACGAAAAGTCTTGAAAATAGGCTTTATATGAAAAAAAAACTTTATCGATTCACGTATGCACCCGGTATGTCGATAAATGACCATGTGAACTCATTCAATAAAATTTTAGCAGACTTGCTAAATTTGGATGAGAATTTTGAAGATGAAGACAATGCATTATTGTTGTTGAATTTCCTTCCTGATGAATATGATCATCTTACCACCACATTGCTTCATGGGAAGGACACGATCACATTTGATGCAATCTGTAGTGCGTTGTATAGATCTGAGACTCGAAAGAAAGATAAAAGAGATCACAGAGATACAACTGCAGAAGTCTTAACAGTAAGAGGTCGTTCACACAGCAGCAAATCTGGTAGAAGGGGAAAGTCTAAAGGGAGACCCGCCAAAGATGAATGTGCCTTTTGCCGTGAAAAAGGGCATTGGAAAAAAAATTGTCCTAAGCTACAAAAGGGCAAGGCTATTTCTAATGCATGTGTAGCGGATCATGATGAGGAGTCAGACTTTAGCTTGGTTGGCATGGCAATGGCATGTCAAACGGATGAGTGGATTTTGGATTCAGGATGTACTTACCATATGTGTCCTAATAAGGACTGGTTTTCTAGTCTTAAAGAACTAGAAGGTGGAATTGTTCTTATGGGCAATGATAGTGCTTGTAAGACAATGGGAGTAGGTACAGTCCAATTGAAGAATCACGACGGCTCAACCCAAGTCTTGATAGATGTTCGCTACGTACCTAGCCTGAAGAAAAATCTCATCTCATTAGGGGCCCTAGAATCTAAAGGGCTCACAATCACTTTGAGAGATGGATTACTAAAAGTAGTAGCTGGGCAACTGACGGTGATGAAAGGCACAAGAAGAAATAACTTGTACTTTTTAAATAGAAGTACAGTTATTGGATCAACTTCAACAGTTTCTACAAAAGATGTAGATTCAGAGGCTACCAGATTATGGCATATGCGATTGGGACATGCTGGTGAAAAAGCTTTGCAAACATTGGCGAAGCAAGGCTTGTTGAAAGGTGCAAATTCTTGCAAAATGGAATTCTGTGAATATTGTGTTCTGGGCAAGCAGAAGAGGGTAAAATTTGGTCCAGCAATTCACAATACGAAAGGAATTCTGGACTACATTCACAGTGATGTGTGGGGATCTACCAAAGTGGCTTCTTTGGGAGGTATGCACTATTTTGTTACTTTTGTTGATGATTATTCAAGAAAAGTATGGGTGTATCTAATGAAAAGAAAAAGTGAAGTTTTGGATGCATTTCTGAAATGGAAGAAGATAGTGGAGACTCAGACTGGTCGAAAGGTCAAACGACTTCGATCAGATAATGGTACTGAGTACAAAAACGATCCATTTCTACAAGTATGCCAAGATGAGGGCATTGTACGACACTTCACTGTTCGGGATACACCACAGCAGAATGGGGTGGCAGAACGCATGAATCGAACTATACTGGAGAAAGTTCGATGTATGTTGTCCAATGCTGGATTGGGCAAGGAATTTTGGGCTGAGGCAGTTACATATGTGTGCCATCTAATTAACCGTTTGCCATCAGTTGCAATAAATGGAAAAACTCCTATGGAGATGTGGACTGATAAATCTGCTACTGATTATGATTCTTTACATGTATTTGGTTCCACTGCATATTATCATGTAAAAGAATCTAAGTTAGACCCAAGAGCAAAGAAAGCATTATTCTTGGGTATAACTGATGGAGTAAAAGGATACAGTCTCTGGTGTCCTGATACAAGGAAGATTGTTTTCAGTAGAGATGTGACTTTTGATGAATCAACCATGTTAAAGTACAAGGATTCACAAAAGGATGACAAAACCAGTAGTACTTTGCAGCAGGTGGAGCTTGAAAAGGTTAACGATGATCCAGCTAATATTGGAGGGACAAATGATGAAGAGGTTCCTACCCAAGAACCTCTACAGCAACAAGATTCAATTGCATATAGGAGGCTAAGAAGAGAGATTCGTAAGCCTGCTCGCTTTGATGATATAGTGGCCTATGCACTTCCAATTGCAGATGATGATGTTCCTTCTACTTACACAGAAGCAATAAGTAACCTTGATGGTGTAAAGTGGAAGCAAGCAATGAATGAAGAAATGCAGTCTCTTCATAAAAATAGGACCTGGGAGTTGGTGACACAACCCAAGGGAAAGAAGGCAATTGGATGCAAATGAGTATATGCAAAGAAGGAAGGATTTCCTAGTAAAATTGAAATTCGATACAAGGCTAGATTAGTAGCAAAGGGTTACGCTTAGAAAGAAGGAATAGACTACAATGAAGTGTTTTCTCCAGTTGTGAAGCATTCGTCTATTCGGATTTTGCTAGCCTTGGTTGCGCAATATGATCTTGAACTAGTTCAGCTTGATGTGAAGACCGTGTTTTTACATGGTGATTTGGAAGAGGAAATCTATATGACTCAGCCAGATGGATTCAAGGTTGCTGGAAAAGAAAATTGGGTTTGCAAACTGACAAAGTCGCTTTATGGATTGAAGCAATCTCCGAGGCTGTGGTACAGGCGATTTGATCAGTTCATGAAAGGACAGAGGTACACAAGAAGAAAATTTGATCATTGTGTATATTTTCAGAAGCTACAAGATGGAACTTTCATATACTTGCTCTTACATGTTGATGATATGCTAATAGCATCTAAGAGCAGAGTTGAGATTGAAAGATTGAAGACTCAACTCAATCTCGAGTTTGAGATGAAAGATCTAGGAGAAGTTAAAAAGATTCTCAGCATGGAAATATGGAGAGATGGAGCTCATGATAGAGTTATCTTGTCTCAGAAGCAGTATTTGAAGAAGGTACTACAGTAGTTTGGCATGAACGAGCGGACAAAACCTGTAAGTACCCCGTTGGCTTCTCATTTCAAGCTTTCTGCACAACTATCTCCTTCGACGAATACGGAACGAGAATACATGTTGCAAGTTCCGTATTCTAATGCAGTGGGTAGCTTGATGTGCAATGGTGTGTACAAGACCCGACATTTCACAGGCAGTTAGTATAGTGAGCAGGTATATGCATAATCCTGGAAAAGGACATTGGCAAGCTGTGAAATGGATCCTACGGTATATTCAGAAGACCATAGATGTTGGATTACTGTTCAAGCAGGATAATACACTTGGTAAAGGTGTTATTGGGTACGTTGATTCTGACTATGCCGGTGATTTGGACAAGCGAAGATCAACCACCGGTTATGTGTTTACACTTGCTGGAGGACCAATAAGTTGGAAGTCTACATTACAGTCTACAGTTGCGTTGTCAACTACAGAAGCCGAGTACATGGCTGTAATAGAGGCTGTAAAGGAGGCTATTTGGTTACAAGGTATGGCTAAAACCTTGGGGTTGGTTCAAGAGCATATTAACGTGTATTGTGATAGTCAAAGTGCTATTCATTTAGCAAAGAATCAAGTCTATCATGCACGTACAAAGCATATCGACGTACGGTTCCATTTTGTGCGGGAAATTATTGAAGAGGGGAAAATTTGTCTTCAGAAGATCAAGACTGCAGATAATCCCGCAGATATGATGACCAAGGTGGTAACAGCAACCAAGTTCGAACATTGTTTGAACTTGATCAATATCCTGCAAGTTTAACAGTTGAAGAAGGCACTATCAAGTATTGTTGTCAAAGGCAGAAAGAATTGTGTGAAGATAAGATTATCCTAATCAAATCTTCAAGGTGGAGATTATTAGAATATACCCCATACCTTGCCCATACCTTTCCCATACCTACCTATACCTTGGAAAGGTCAAAGTTATGGGCACCAAATATTTATTTAGTGTTGGGCATGGAATAATAGCAATTTTTGGTCCCTAAGTGAATAGGGACTTTGCAAGGTGGCCCTTGAACCTCAACTATAAATAGGCCAACCATTGCTCATTCTCATCATCCCACATTTGTCATTCTCTACTTAAGGCATTGTTCTCTCTCCCTATTTGTAAAGTTTCACTTGTATTTTGGAGTGAAATATATTTGGTAGTGCCCGAGGACGTAAGCAATATTTGCTGAACCTCGTTAAAATTCTGGTGTTCTTTACTATTTATTGTTCATATTTTGTGAGTGTGATTGTAGTGATTTATTGTGCTATTAAATTACGATAGAGGGATATTCGGCTAGGAAAGACTTGGTACTTAAGTGATCCTCGTGATCCACCTCTCTTTCCTGGGAATTGAACTTAGTGTGATTTTTTAGTACAATAATTTTACTCTTTCACACGCTTCCGCACAACACAAGCCATAGTTAAAGAGACATTAAGATTGTATCCACCTGCACCTCTGTCAGCACCTCGTGAGCTCAGTGAAACTTGCTCCATTGGAGGCTAAGACATCCCCAAAGGCACTCGGTTGATCATAAACCTTCACAAGATTCAAAGGGATACTGAAAAATTGCCAAAACCATCGGAGTTTAAGCCTGAGAGGTTTCTCACTACGCATAAAGATGTGGATGTTAGGGGTCAGCATTTTGAACTAATGCCCTTTGGCAGTGGTAGGAGGAGCTGTCCTGGAACATCTTGTGCACTCCATATGTTGTACTTGACCATGTCTAATTTCTTGCACGCATTTGATTTCTCAACACCATCCAATGATTTGATTGACTTATCCGGCACTGTTGGATTGACCAACATGAAATCTACCCCGCTTGAAGCATTGGTCTCACCTCGTCTTGCTCCTGAAGTTTATAAATAAAATCTAGATGAAGATTGCAATAATCATGTGTGAAGAAGAAGAATGTTTAAGCATTTTGATTCTTCTATTGTTGAATTCGAGTATGTGGTTTCGATTATATATTTTTTAATCAGTAATGGTAAAATTGATAAATAAACAAATACTTGTATAGTAAAACATCTAGAATTTGGTGATGTTGAGATGGTAAACGGGGAACATCTTAGTTGTCAAAGTTAAAGTTGAAAATTGAAATCTTGGTGCTATGCATTTCTATTTCTCGTGTCTAATATGTTAGCATCATCCTGCTTGAGTATGTTAAGAGTTGGGAGTCGAATATATAAATTTTATATATTATTTTTCCTGATTAATTAAAAGTTAGAAGCGTATGCCTTGCATGTATTATTTTTTCTCAAAACTATTTCACATTTAGTTACATGGCCACTCCACCAAACTCAATGGCATGTGCCACTGAATCTGCTTGACTCAAGATTGTTTCACTTAAAACATGAATTTGGTTTAAATTATTTAAAATGAAATGAGATAGTAGGAAAAGATAAAAAGATAAAATTTTGAGAATCATCAAATTTTAAAAAGATAATTTGAATTTTTCTAAATCCTATATTTATCATTAATCTATTTCATTAGGTTAAAAACCAAAATCATTTCAATTTCAATTAATTCTCAATACTATTAGTTCAATCAAATTTTAAAACCACGGATAAAAACATAAATGTTACTACATCAACACGTTTGGTCATTGAAAATTTTAAGTATAATAATTAATTTGTAGAAAATTGTGTTTTGCGATATTAGAATTTGATTTGATTTATAAAATTAATTATGATTTTTATGTATTAATAATCAAATTAACTTTTGACTTTTAATGTCAAAATATTAATTTTAATTGTTTTTCGTTTTAGCATTAAAAACTAATATCTTTAATATTTTTTTATTTTAAATATATTTTATATTTTAGAGTCAAATAAAAACATTTTTAATTAAATATTAAATTCAAATCGAATAAAAATTGCAACCAAATCATTGAAATTTATGAATTTTGTTCAAAATCAACTTAACTAATTGTCATGATATTATCTTAATATTTTCTCAATTTTATAATATTTTTTATAAGAGAAACAACTATTCAAATTAGATCATATCATATATAATAAATTCAACATCACAAATTTTTAAAAAAATTAACTTCCTAAAAATAATTAAAATAAAAATCATAAGACTAGAGTTCTAAACATAAGTAAATAATAAATGATAACGTTACAAAATATTTAAATATTCTGAATCTTGATATTCTTTAATCTATTATCCTTGGTATCATCTTCGATCTTATCTTATTATTCAATCTATAGTTGTAACAAATTTTACTTTATTCTATTTTATTCCTAACCCTAATTAAGTGACAATTAATTTAATTTAATTTTTTTATATTTTTCACAGTTGTTATAGAATTAAAAAAATATGAATTTAACTATTTGAGTACCTTTAAATGTATTTTCTTTTAATTTAAAAATTTTAAAAAAAAGTGAACTCCATATGTTGTTGTTTTGATGGTCAGGTGTTTACCGTCTCAAGTATGACTTGAGTTTGAATCACATTATTAGCAGGGTTTTACCCTCCTCTTAATTTTAATATATGAAATATAATTTTTTTTAACATTAATCTCATTATTGGAAAAATGAGATAGTCATATTTAATCCACAAGGGTGATGAGTGACGAGTGACGAGAACGACTTCTATTGATTTACTTTTTGGTTAAATCATAAGTAAAGTCCTTAAAGTTATAGATTTGTGTGGATTTGATCCTTTTAGTTTTATTTACTCAAAATTACTCTCTCTACCCTTTGAATTGCTCATAATCAATTTTTCTGTTAATTTTGTTTAAAAATTACTAACATCGATAAGGGTTATTCTTTTAAATTGAACCTGTAGATATTAATTTAGGGTACTAAGGCATTAATCTTAAAAATCATAAAATTGAGGTGGATCTTTCCAAACTAATACTTCTTTAACTTTCATTTCTTACACTGAATTTTCAAAGGCCAAAAAGAAAAAAAAATATTCTAGCCAACATGGGTGATGGGTGACGACTACAAGCCAAGAAGTCTACCAACTTATGTTCATTTATTTTTTTAAATAGTAACTTAGGGCAATAATGCATTAATCTAATGACAAGATTAATTTAGTTTATTTACTCTATTTCGTTTTTCTAATAATAATAATAATAATAATAATAATATATTATTATTATTATTATGGGTGAGTAAAACTTTAATTCAAAATTAAAAAATATATATAAATTTCGAGTTAACTGAATAAGTAAACTTGAATAAATAAATCGAGTTTCGAGTTCGAGTCTAGTAGAATTTTACAACTCGAATAATAGATTGGTGTAAATTCTCATTTAGTCTCTATTAATTTTGAAAATAAACAAATCGATCACTCTCAGTAAAAATTATAAAATAATTCAAAATAATTTTTAAAATTCTAAATATTTTTAAAAATTCTAAACTTTATATTTAAAAAATTAAAAATTAAAAAATGTATTAAAATTAACAGAAATTCTAAAACAATAATTTTAGAACCTAAATAAATAAATTAATGATTCAAGGTTATAATGCTAAAGTATTTTATTTTTCTCTTATTTTTCTTTTAAAGAGTTTTTAAATTTATATGATCTAATATGGAATTAGTTATATTATAACAATATTTTATTATGACTTGTTTAGTTTTTTAATATAACTTGAATAATTTTACTCGGTTTAACTCGATTCAATTTTATTTTACTCGACTCAATTAAAAAAATTAAATTAAATTAAAATAATAAAATAAAACTTATAAACTTAATTAACTTAAAAATTTTGTGCTCAGTTACTTCAAAATAATTATCGTTGTGAATTTAAAAGGTGTTAAATTAGAAAGAAGCTAATATACCAATTATTGGCCGCCAAACAGGACCCCCCACCTACCAATTGGAGTGCAGAGGACACAGAGAGCTAGAAAGAGACACTTATATCTTTAATTTGGTTGTCATTATCGAGGCTAATGGAAGAACCCTTTTAGCTCACTATATTAATTATTTTCAGTTTACTTCAAATGATCATAAAAAAGATTGATATAGAGTATAGACATAGAATCGAGTTCTAGTTCTAGTGTAATAGCTTGTTTAAGGTTTTCAATACATGTAACTACATTTTTCATGATGGGCTCGATTAATTGGGGAGGGACTTATTTTTATTTTCTTATCCACAAATAAATTTGTTGTATTTTTTTTATTGCACTGAATGCAGGTGAAAATCATTCAAACATTGATGACGGAGCTTTGTTTAATATTAATAAAATAGAACTAAAAAAATATTCAATTTCCCAAAAGACAAGCTTGACCGACTACACACCTCCCAGCTATATTTATATGTGCAAAAAGCATTTCATTCCCATCAACAACTTCTTCAGAAGATCTCTGCATTTTCCTATCAAAATAAGTAGAGATGGATCCTCTTGATCTCTCCACTTTTGGTTATGCAGTAGTCTTTGGCATCACGCTACTCTTTCTGTACACCAAGCTCAAAAAGCCTAGCTCAGGAAGTGGTGGGAAAGCTCCACCTGTAGCTGCCGGTGCATGGCCAATAATCGGTCACCTTCCGCTGTTAGGTGGACCCAAGGCCCCTCATGAAGCATTATGAGACTTGGAAGAGAAATATGGACCTGCCTACATGATCCGGATCGGTGTTCATCCAGCCTTGGTGGTGAATTCGAGTGAGGTGGCCAAGGAAATCTTCACCGTCAATGATATGTATGTTTCCTCCCGTTCCGAATTTGCGGCCGCAGAACACTTGGGTTACAACTATGCCATGTTTGGGTTCTCTCCTTATGGACAATACTGGCGTGAAATGCGCAAAATAACAATGTTGGAGGTGCTATCTAACCACAGGATCGATCAACTCAAGAAAGTTTTTGTCTCGGAAATAGAAGGCTCAATGAAACTATTATATAAAACTTGGGCCGAGAAAAAGGATGGCTCGGGTAAGGTGTTGGTTGAGATGAAAAAAAACTTTTCAGACTTGACTTTGAACGTTATTATGAGGACGGTTGCTGGTAAGAGGTACAGTGTTGTCGCAGAGGAAGACCAAAAAGAGGTGTTGAGATATCGTAAGGCTCTACGGGATTTCTTTCACTTGACAGGGATGTTTGTGTTGGGAGATGCAGTCCCTTTCCTCCGATGGTTGGATATTGGTGGTTATGAAAAGCGGATGAAGATAACTGCTAAAGAGTTGGATGAAATTTCCGGGGGATGGCTAGATGACCATAGGAAGAGTGGACGCTGGGATGAAAATAAAAAGGAGAAGGATTTCATGGACGTGATGAACTCCGTTCTTAAAGGTGCAAGTCTTGCCGGATATGATGCTGACACCATCAACAAAGCCACTTCTTTGGTATAACATTTTACTCGTTCTTTTTTCAATTCTTATCTCTCCATTATTCAATTCTAAAATTCTAAAAATTATGAAAAATGCATATTGCAGAATATGATTTTAGCAGGCAGTGACACAACAACAGTTACCTTAATATGGGGTCTTTCCCTCATGTTAAATAAACCTCATATACTCAAAAAGGCTCAAGAAGAACTAGACACCCATATAGGCAAGGATAGGTTTGTGAATGAAACAGACATCGGCAAATTGGTGTACATTCAAGCCATAGTTAAAGAGACATTAAGATTGTATCCACCTGCACCTCTGTCAGCACCTCGTGAGCTCAGTGAAACTTGCTCCATTGGAGGCTACGACATCCCCAAAGGCACTCGGTTGATCATAAACCTTCACAAGATTCAAAGGGATCCTAAAAAATGGCCAGAACCATTGGAGTTTAAGCCCGAGAGGTTTCTCACTACCCACAAAGATGTGGATGTTAGGGGTCAACATTTTGAACTAATGCCCTTTGGCAGCGGTAGGAGGAGTTGTCCTGGAACATCGTTTGCACTCCATATGTTGTTGTTGACCATGTCTAATTTTTTGCACGCCTTCGATTTCTCAACACCATCCAATGGTTTGATTGACTTGACCGGCACCGCTGGATTGACTAACATTAAGAGCACGTTTGGTTCGCTGTATTGGATTAGAGGCGTAATGGAATAGAGATGTAATGGATTAGAGGTGTAATGGATTAGAGGTGTAATAACAAATCAACTCTTTGGTTGAATGTAATGGAATAGAGGCGTAATAGTAATCTTGTGTTTGGTTGAATGGAATAGAGGTGTAATAGCATAATGGAAAAAACTAAAATGACTAGAATACCCTTAGCATAAATTTGTTTTGGTAAATGATTATTGTTATTGTTATTTAAATTTTAATAAGATTATTATTATCAATAATAAATAATTTAATCATATTTAAACATAATTATAATTAAATATATTATAATTTAATAAAATTCTTATATGAATTTACTAAAATTTTAATATATAATAGTATAAAATATAATTTAAAATAATAATTATTAAATATAATTTAATAAAAAATATAATTTAATAAAATTCTTAATATTAAAATATTCTTATATGAATTTACTAAAATCATAATATATAATACTATAAAATATAATCTAAAATAATTATTATTAAATATAATTTAATATAAATATATAATTTAATAAAATTCTTAGTATTAAATATTCTTATACGAATTTACTAAAATCATAATATATAATACTATAAAATATAATCTAAAATAATTGATTTTGTGGATTTGATTAATTGATGACTTAATAATTATTATTAAAAAACCCATTTGAATAATATAGTGTGTTAAATATCTTTCTTTTTTTTTAAAAAGAAAACATGATTTGTTTGTAGCATTTTACTTTTTTTTTGTTTCGTTTGTTGAGATAATTTTTGTAGTGTTAATTATAATTGAACATAATTAAAAATTAAAAAAGAATTAAAAAATAAACTCCATCAAACCTGTGAGCCATTCAAACTCCATCAAATTCTATTAGTACAAGACTCTTGTAATTCTACAATAACAAACACAATGATACTATTTATTTTGTTACAAGAAAATTGATCAGAAAAGATCTCTGCTTGGAAATGAAAATAATTTAGATGTAGATATTCAAACTCCAAATCTACTTGATAACACATAGTACATACTGAAAAAAAAATCAAGGACTAACTGATATTTAGGAAGAAGCTCTAGGTAAAGCACATTCTACATTTTTGGATATGTTCCCACAGCAATATTGGTATATTGATCTTTAGAAAGAAGCTCTAGGTAAAGCAAACAGTTCTAGTGCATTCAAGATGAACATGAAGGCAACATATTTGTAGAATGCAGGTCTTGCTGCAGAAGGACAAAGAAGCAACAGTAAGTCTATGATTAATCAACTTGCAAAAAATGTAAGTAACTTAGATGAACATACCAGGTTACCTTTCTCTCCACTTGGAATTATGCATGTAGTGGATTACATTTGTGCTTGTATGGTTCTTGAACACAACATGATTCCAACAAATTTTAGGCGCTACTTACCGCAAGAATCACAAGTTACAAATGCATAAAACTGTAGATCCTTCGTGCATCCTTTAGCAGCTTCAGAAAAAGAGAGCAAGATCTCTGTCTACAAGTTTTCCAAACAGAACATATTTTAACTTGAAATGTAAGGCATGAACGATTATTTTTATATTTATTTAACACCATTAGCATGAAATCACATATTTTTCACAGCAGGAGATGCATGCTTCAATATAAATTTATAATCTGCATCAATGGCAAACTACTTACTGATTTAAAATGCAGAGTCCAATACTATATACCAGCGGAAAGAAGAAAATAATACCTGATGGCCATGGCATGGCACAATCCCAACTTGAATTGTCTGATAGTTAATGTTTTGGTCTCGGGATATCTTGTATCTTCATCATATTCACCTCTGGTAATATGCAAGTCAGGACAAAGTGTCTTCAAGTAATCTTGAACTTCCTGAAATTTTAGTCCGAATTAGCTGGGCCAGTGGTAATTTTAATAAGAAAAACAAAAACCGTAAAAGTTCAATTGGTAGAAATACTATGGCATAATTTCCATAAAGCTAAAGCTAACAAATCAGGTTCATTTGATTTGTTGTTGGCTATGCAAATAAGAGAAAAATAGCTTTTCAAAAGTGCTTTTAGAGCCATAAGCAATACTAAACAGATAGTAAACTCTTAAATTTTAGACCAAGCTTTTCAAAAGCATTTTTCATAAGCATTTTTTTGCAGCACTTTTCAAAAGCAATGAGAAACTAGCCCTTAGTGACTAACTTCCTACATGTTTCTAAGTTCAACCAAATATGTACTTCAATCCTACTTAATGCTATGCTACACGGACTCTTCTCGTTTTCTCAAAAGTGGCACATATGCCCTACACATATTCAAAGGATTGAGATAAAATCCTTCAAACATACGGAAAAGCTTCGGAAATTTTGAACATACTCATGTCAGAGTTGGGCACAAACTAGTATCTGACACGTGATTATACGCATTTCAGATCAAACATGACAGGAATCATTCTTTGCATGTATAAATGCAAGGTAGCAGCAATGGCTATTCGGATCAAAATTACAATTATCAAATAAAACAATTGCTGGCGATCATTTAAAATACTGATAATTCAGGTATGGTAGCTTCTGCTGCTTTTCCCAAATTCAAACTAGCAAATAATATCTCTTCGCATATTACAACTCAAAGAGAAAATAATTGGGCAAAAACATGAAATCCAGATTAAATTAGGCATAAATTTAGCATAACTACTACAAAGGAATGAACAATCCATAGTTCCAAAAAAGGAAGAGAAAATTAATATATTCAATTGCTTGCTGAGAAACATAAAACCCAAAGTGCTAAAGAAGTGGAACCAAATTCAACTATGATTTCAGCTACAAAAAAAAAATCCAGAAAGGAAAAGAAAGATGGGATACCTTGATGCAAAGATTACCAGTGCAAAAGACGTGTTGGATCATTCCAGGAACTAGCATGGACTTGAATTTGGGAGGGAGATCAGCCGCCCGATGGGGTATATGCAAATCCCCTAAAGCCAAAACCAGCACTATCTTCTTCTAATATCTACCAATAACTACAGCAATTTGATTCAGAAATTTTGAAAGAAACCCAAACAAGGAAACATGAGCATGAAAAGAAATTGTATAAAAATGATTGATTACCGGTGAAAGATTTGGCTTTCAATTTTGGGAATGAAACCCAAAAATGCACATAAAACACTATAAATCGGGTGAAATATCAAGTAGTTCCAGAAAAGAATAACTTCAAAATCATTTCTTCCTAAGCACCCAAGCACCGAAATATAAAATCAAACAATAAATCGTGAAATGGATGTGAGAAAAAGGGGTGACCTTGGAAGGATCGACTTTGGGGAAGCTTTTGACAACGTCGAGGACTCCGTCGATTACTTTGGGGAAGCTTTTGACAGCGTTGAGGACGAGGGCAGAAAACGGAAGAGAAAAAAGGGAAAGACGCGGAATGGGTAATCGGCGCTGAGGGGCCGTAATGCCTATTACGCGCAATCAATGTAATGGGGGAGTAACCGATTCGGCGGGGAATGGGAAAACAGCGAACCAAACAACCGTTTCCTGGTGGGCCTGCTGCATAGGGGGGAATACGCATGCAGAGGGGGGGAAAACAGCGAACCAAACACGTTGTAAATCTACACCGCTTGAAGCCTTGGTCTCACCTCGCCTTGCTCCTGAACTTTATAATTAAAATTTAGATGAAGATGGCAATAATCAGGTGTGAAGAACAATAATGCTTAAGCATTTTGATTTTATTGTTGTATTATTATTTAATTTGAGAATGTCTATATCTATTACACTCCTCCTTTTTTCTCTTTTTTGGAATCAATAATGGTAAACATCTAGATTTAATATTGTTTATATGGTAAACATGAAAATGCTTTGCTCTCAAATTTAGGTTCAATATTTTTTTTTTGGCAAATGTTGACTTCATTTTTCTGCTATGCGTTTCTACTTGTTGTGTCTAATATGCTAGCATCACCCTGCACGACTATGTTAAAGAGTTGGGAGTCAGCATTTTGAGATACGTATTATCTTCTTTTTTTCCCATTAATTAGAATTTATGAAATTTTGGTTCAAGGTTTCAATATTACAAAAAGTTTATCAAGGTATATTACAAAAAATTTATCAAGGAAAAGTAAATAAGTTCAAATATGGGAACATAGCGAGGCATAGCATAAATGTAGATGATTTAAATATTGGCTATTCAAATAATGCCTTACATCATAGCATAATGTATTTTACATAACCCAATTTCTATCATGCTTTTAATTAAACACATGAATAACAATTAACTCAACCATCATATATATATATATATATACAAATATTTATAATAATTATTTATCTTTGTTAGATCTATATTTTAAGTGTAGTATATTAGTTTGTAAATTTGTAATTTTTTCAAACAAATTGGTTAATAAAATAATTTATGAATTTCATTAATATACTTTGTATAATGTCTTTGTATAGTTTTTGCATGCAAAGTAAAAATAAAAACAACTATTGGTTTACTGGTTATCTAATGTTTAAACTAATACTAAGTGGTATTATGTGGTCGGATCATAATACGGAAAAACAACTTATATTAGTAGGCGAATCTAAACATTTCCTTAATCTAATCGGAAATAACATGTTATTTTATAAGTTGTCTACTAATATTAGATATCTATCCGTTTTACAATCCGACCACGTAATACCATTTAGTATTATTTAAACATTAGATAACCACTGAACTAATATTTGTTTTACATGCAAAAATCATGTGAGGACAATATACAAAGGGTATTATTGTAATTCACTAATAATTTATTAACCAATTTATTCGAAAAAATTACAATTGTATAAACGAATATACTACACTTAAGTCACCAGATCCAATATGTACATGATTACATATTTCATTTACGAGTTCTGTAATAAATCAACATTCATATTTGCACCCTGTACTATTTCATAATAATCAATATCCACATGACTTTTCAATTTAGTCCATTTTAAGTCATATGTGCCAAATTAACTAAATTCTAGCATATAGATAAATTCAAACATAATTAATATATACATAAAATAAAAGAGAGTGATAAGTTTCATTTGAACTTATTTGTTCAAAATATGCAAAGCGGATACTTTAGGGGCTAATTCGCAATTTTAGTTTTTTCCCGATCAACTTCTCTTCGATCCGATTCTTGATCTAAACAATCATTTTATATCATTAATCAATACCAAGTATCTCCATACTATTCTATGATATGCATGAACCTATAGTCGGGATAGTCATAACTTTCAATTCTTAGATTCGAATTAAAATCCGATTTCACATATTTTTATTTTGAACCTTATACTTTCTATTTCTAATATAATTTCATGATAAGTTTTATATTTATTTAATTTGATTCCTAATGTAACAAAATTAACAAACAAGCTAAATTAACTTTACAATCTAGTTCTTTTTTATTTTTTAAGTTTAAAATCTATCAATTTCAAGCCTAATTCTTCAATAAATCAACAATATGCAACTTTCTAAAACTTTAACAGTTTTACAAATTGGTACATAAATTAGCCAAATCAAACTCCCAGAACTCTAAATTCATAAAAATCTTAATAAAATGACTTGAATTTATCTTAAAATCAATGGCAGGATGTCTTTAGTATTTTTCATTAGGCTTTCTTCAATGGACGACAAGAAGAGCAAATGAGGAAGATGACAAATTCTCCTCCACTAAATTTAACTTTTATACCTTAATTAAACATTAGTTAACCTTGATTAATTAACCTAATCCTTAATTAGTTTACTTTAATTACAATTGGAAAACAGCATCATCATCTACTATCTTATATTACAAAATGATTTATTTATCATTTTAGTCATTGATTAAATGTTATTTAAGTCTTCAATCAATTAAAAATTTATAACGATTCAAATTTTTACAATTTAATCTTTGAGCCTTGGTTAACTATATAATTGACAAAATTATTAGGCCAATTTTAAATATATTTTTATATATTCTCATAAATATTAATATTTAATATTTATTAATCTGATTTATAGAAATAAAATTCTAAAATCATATTTATTATACCACTAAAAGTTCAACTATTATAAACCGTAGGAAAAAAAAATATTTTGGGTATTGGCGAGGCTGCATTATTATCATCATCCAAACAGCTCAAACTCATCGTGATCAAGTAAAACAGTTTCCTTCCCATGAGATTCCTTCCAACCATGAGAGTCCTCCATCTTCTGATCCCTAGGATCCAGTTCATTATTGTCTTTGTCATTCACCCTCTTGGTGGCTCTTTCAATTTCAGACGGCAGTGGTGAACCAGGCCTGTCCAAGCTTTATATATATACTAATCAATCATCCCTCTCCAAATAAGTTCATTTAATCAGAATCATTTGATAAAATAATAAAATAAAAAATGAAAAAAATTGTCATTCAGTGAACAATATAAAGTTTATCGGTTAAAAAAATTTCCAAGATGAATTTTAATAAATTTGAAGTGGATCTTACAAAATTAAACTTTCTTCAATTTTGGTGTTGGTATATATTAATAGGATTTGTATTTAATATATTAATAATGCATTTTTTATTTTATAAGTAGTTTTTAAAAATTGTCATGCTTTTTTTAAAAAAAATATATTTTATTATATTTTTATAAAATACTTATCACCTACTGACCCTATTATATCTAAAATCTCTATCGAAAGTGTATCAAATAATATTACATTGATGGGTTAAAGAAAAATTGTAAGATACATTTTAATAAACTTGAATTTGGATTAAATTAAACTTTCTTCAATTTTGGTGTCCTGTATTATATTAAATAAGTCAATGAAGAATATGAGTAATTTGATGGGTTAAAAAATTTCCCAGGATACATTTTAATAATCTTGAAGTAAACTTTCTTCAAATTTGGTGTCTTTATATATTAATATCATATTATATACTAAAAAAAAGAAAAAAAAAAAGAAGAAAAGTCTACGTTACTTGAGAATAGTGGACACTGAATCCTCAAAGTCGACAAAATGATATCCAACCCAGCATGGCCAACAAGTCTACCTACTTTCGATGAAATTAAACCCAATTGAATTCTTACAATTAATAAAAAAAAATTAATTAAGAACTTCTCTTAATATTTTTTTGTCTTTTCATCATATTGATTATTAAAATAAGTTAACCTTTTTTATTTAATCTTAAAAAAATTATAAAACTAATAAAATTATATAAACTTACAAAAATTTCTATTGAATTTTATAAAAACTTATAAAATTATTAAAAATTAGAAAACATTAGAAATTATAAAAAGGTAGTTAAACCCTAAAATCATAACAAACACATCATATGAGATTAACTATCGAACAATGAGAATAATAGTGAGATCGCTAAGATCATTTTCGTGTTGAATGAAATATTATCAATCTTCCACAAATAATATAATGATGATTAAGAGGCTCTTTCCTTTTTATTGATAACTTATTGTTTTTAATTTTAAAATTTTTATATTTAGTTTTTAAAGTACAATACAATAGTTTGGAACTCCAAAGTTTGAAAAATGTTTATAGTATAATATAAAGTTTTTTGGTACAGTTAGATATTATAAAACCAAACTTATTATCCAATAGTTGTAAATATTAATGTATGTTAACATAAAATATTCAAACGCTATTCTCATTATCCAAAAGTTGATTTAATGTCGCGTGTTTATTTTAATTTTAGGGGTTTAATTTATAAACGAGGAACAAATAAATAAATATTTATATATTTGTAACATTTTATAATTTTAAATAAAATTACAATTTTTCATAATTTCTTCTAATTTTTATAAGTTTTATAATTATTGATAATTATTAGATTACTAGATTTTTTATAATATTTATAATTTATAAATATTTTTAATATGTTTTATTTTTTACTATTTGTATAATTTATTATAAGTTTTTATAATTTTTATAGGTTTTATAAGTTTATATATATTTTTAATTTTTTATAACATTTTTATGATTTTTAATGAGGAAATTATATGATTAAATCAAAAGCTTTCACTTGTCGTCATTTGATTGATTTATCAATTGATTTTAATAGTAACATAATTAAAGATAGAAACTATTAACGGAAGGGTTTAATTATTTTTTTATTAACTGTAGAAGTTGAATTGAATGCAAATTTAGTATAAGATTTCAATTAATTTTTTTAAGGGTCTTGTGTACCCGGTGGTGCCCTGGACCCTCTTAAAATAAAAAATCCTTCTTTTGACATTTTAATAATTTATAAAATTTTAAATTAGTTATAATAAAATTGCACTTCACCTCTAAAATAATAAAAAAATTAATTAAATTTTTTAAAAATTACAAAAAAATATAAATTATTAAAATAATAAAATTACATTTTTACTTACATACAAAAATAAATCTCAATTTTAACCAACCAAAATTTTTTATTACATCCTCTATATATCTTATTTTAGAAAGGAGCTGACCGACTAATTAAGTAGTTAGCAGTGGGACAGCCAAAAAAGAACAAAAAAACCTGGAAATGTTATTAAAGTATGAGCCGCCAAACAAGAACCTAAATTTTTTTATTACATCTTCTATATATCTTATTTTAGAAAGGAGCTGACCGACTAATTAAGCAGTTAGCAGTGGGACAGCCAAAAAAGAAGAGAAAAAACCTGGAAATGTTATTAAAGTATAAGCCGCCAAACAAGAACCCTCTCACCTACATAAGTGACCAATGTATTAAAATATACAATGTGTTGAAAACGGAGGACCTTACTATCTTAATGTAGTTGCCATTATTGAAGAGCCCTCTCGCATCACATGATTAATTTAACTATCAAGCTAAATGTGTTCATACCGACCGATTTACCTTTTAGTTCAAATGATCATAAAAGATGGAACAATAACATCCATATAGACCCACTTTATGGTTAGGGATTCGGCTTTAGTCTTAACTGCTTGGATGGTTCCGTAGCCTATTTAAGGTTTTGAACTTGTTAGTATTTTCTTTGACTTCAGTGGATGAACCAGTATGGCACCTGAATACCATTCAAACATTGATGACGGAGCTTTATTCAATGATAATAAAATAGAATTAAAAAATTCAATTTCCACAAGGACAAGCTTGACCGTTGGCGTCTTGGCACCCCAGCTATATTTATAAGTGCAAAAGGCAAGACATTCCCATAATCAATTTCTTCAGAAGATCTCTACACTTTCTTAACACAGCAGTGATGGATCTTCTTGATTTCTCCACTTTTGGTTATGCAGTAGTGTTAGGCATCACGCTACTGTTTTTGTACACCAAACTCAAGAAGTCTAGCTCAGGAAGTAGCAGCAAAGCTGCACCCGTAGCAGCCGGTGCATGGCCAATAATCGGTCACCTTCCGCTGTTAGGCGGACCCAAGACCCCTCATGAAACATTGGGAGACTTAGGTGAGAAATATGGACCTGCCTACATGATCCGGATTGGTGTTCACCCAGCCCTGGTGGTGAATTCGAGTGAGGTAGCCAAGGAAATCTTCACCGTCAATGATATGTATGTCTCTTCCAGATCAGAATTTGCCGCCGCTGAACACTTGGGTTACAACTATGCCATGTTTGGGTTTTCTCCTTATGGACAATACTGGCGTGAAATGCGCAAAATAACAATGTTGGAGGTGCTATCCAATCACAGGATCGATCAGCTCAAGAAAGTGTTTGTCTCGGAAATAGAAGGCTCAATGAAACTATTATATAAAACTTGGGCTGCGAAAAAGGATGGCTCAAGTAAGGTGTTGGTTGAGATGAAGAAACACTTTTCAGACTTGACTTTGAACGTCATTATGAGGACGGTTGCTGGGAAGAGGTACAGTGTTGTTGCAGAGGAAGACCAAAAAGAGGTGTTGAGATATCGTAAGGCTTTACGAGATTTCTTTCACTTGACAGGGATGTTTGTGTTGGGAGATGCAGTCCCTTTCCTCCGTTGGTTGGATATTGGTGGTTATGAGAAGTGGATGAAGAAAACTGCTAAAGAGTTGGATGAAATTTCCGGAGGATGGCTAGATGACCATAGGAAGGGTGGACGCTGGGATGAAAATAAAAAGGAGAAGGATTTCATGGACGTGATGAACTCTGTTCTTAAAGGTGCAAGTCTTGCCGGATATGATGCTGACACCATCAACAAAGCCACTTCCTTGGTATAACCTTCTATTTATTCTTTTTTCAAATTAAATCTCTCCACTATTCAATTCTTAAGTTCTAAAATTATCAAAATTACGTATTGCAGAATATGATTTTAGCAGGCAGTGACACCACAACAGTTACCTTAATATGGGGTCTTTCCCTAATGCTGAACAAACCTCATATACTCAAAAAGGCTCAAGAAGAATTAGACACCTATATAGGCAGGGATAGGTTTGTGAATGAGACAGACATCGGCAAATTAGTGTACATCCAAGCCATAGTTAAAGAGACATTAAGAATGTATCCACCTGCACCTTTGTCAGCACCTCGTGAGCTCAGTGAAAGTTGTTCTATTGGAGGCTATGACATCCCCAAAGGCACCCGACTGATCATAAACCTTCATAAGATCCAAAGGGATCCTAAAAAATGGCCAGAACCATCAGAGTTTAAGCCCGAGAGGTTTCTCACAACCCACAAAGATGTGGATGTTAGGGGCCAGCATTTTGAACTGATGCCTTTTGGCAGTGGTAGGAGGAGTTGTCCTGGAACATCGTTTGCACTCCATATGCTATACTTGACCATGTCTAATTTCTTGCACGCCTTTGATTTCTCAACACCATCCAATGGTTTGATTGACTTGACTGGCACAGTTGGATTGACCAACATTAAATCTACCCCGCTTGAAGCATTGGTCTCACCTCGCCTTGCTCCTGAGCTCTATAACTAAGATTGCAATAATAAAGTGTGAAGGACAGAAAAGGTTTAGCATTTTGGTTCTTACGGTGTAGTGTTATTTATTGGGGCAATCTCGCCTATGTTACATCCCCTTCTTTTCAAAACTAATAATGATAAAATTACTCATACATGAATAGAATAAAGGATTTTTGTAATGTCAAGTTAATTTCCTAGCTGTTTTATGGGTTAGCTATACCATCCTGTAAAAATGATATTTGCTGGGCAAAATATATTCCATTTCTTTTTATTTGAAGCTTCTTTTATTCGTTTAAGCACCTCTGCTTGCTTCTCTATTTCAAAACTGTTAATTTTGTGAAGTCACATGCTAGAGACAACGTATCATTGGGGAAACAACAAGAACCTCTACCGTAGAAGTATGTGAGAATAGGTTACTCCCCTGATTTGATTTGTTTTGAACCTATACATTCCAATTTGGTCTTCATCATCCTCCACACTTAGAGCTTAATTAAAAATAATTTCAGTATTTTAAATGACTTGTAAATATTTGTAAACCATATGAATATTTTGTATATTGTGATATTTGATTGATACTTTTGTTGATTATTTAAGAGAACTTAATTCAAGTTGATTCGGTAACGAATGTGGTGTCTCATTTTCTGATCCGACGACCTGGTGAGATGTGAGATGCTACATCAACTTCGATGGATTCAAAGTAACAAAATTAAGTTCGATCAATTATATTTCAACAATACTTGCATCGATTAGACTCCATTATATGGGCATTTATCTCCTATAACCCCGTTGATCGACAAAAGGAAAAAAAACATCTTTTATCACCCGTTTCTCGAATTTGGACCATGAACATCTCTTATCCCACTAGTTAAGCTATATTAATATTTAATTGGCAGAATAACTTTTTTAGCCCTCTATCTTTACAAAAAAAAAAAAGAGAAAATCATTTTAACCCTTCATTTAATTTTTTTTTCCTTTTTTTAGTTTTGTCAAATTATCCCAAAATTAATGAAAAAGTCAATATTTGTCAACTTTGCTAACCTAACATACACGTGGACTGCCATATAGATGACACATCAACATTTAACTAACTTTTTAAATTTAAAAAAAATTTATATTTTTTATAATTTTTAAATAATTTTAATGATTTTTAATTTTTATAAATAATTTTTATATGTATTTTTTATTTTTCAAATTTTAAAAAATTAATAAAACGTTAACATATCATTTACGTTTATGCAACGTCAACAGAGTTAGAAAATATTAGTTTTTTATTCATTTTAGGATGATTTTACAAAAACGCGCAAATTTAAAAACTAAAAAAGATGAAAAATTAAATGAATAGCTAAAATAATTTTTATATAAAATTAAAGAGCCAAATAAATCATCATACCTGCTTAATTTTGAAAATTTTGATAATTTCTCTTTGGGCCATGCTTTAACATTATTCTTTTAACAATTTCAAGTTTTTGCTTAAGTTGGTTTTGATCCAATGGAAAATTACAACTTTTTATTATTTAGATAAGAGATAATATATAATTGCGATCTTGAATTTGTTTATTTGTATTTTGTTAGTCATTAAATTTGTATTTTATCAATTAGGTTGGTACCTTCACACTAACATAATTTTTTGTGCTAACGTGACATTTTTATTTAATTTGGTGGTATCACACGGCAACCTCTCAAGATACCACGTAACAAACATAATTTATATATTTATGTACTTTGTTTTTAATTTATGTTTGCCACATGGCAAACTAAGAGATTGCCACGTGGTACTATCAGATTGACTCGTAGTACCACGACAATACAATAAATGGTGTTAGTGTGAAGGTATCAATTTGATTGATGAAATACAAGTCCAATGATCAACTAGATCCAAAATAAAAATAAAAATTAAGAAGCAATTAAATACAAATGAATAAATTTAAGAGTCAAATTATATATTAATAACTTAGATAAGTAAATTTTTTATTTATCCAAAAAAAATTATATATTAACAACTTAGATAAGTAAATTTTTTATTTATCTAAGAAAGCACCTATGAATTCATAAGTGAAAAGAAAAAAAATCTGTAATAAAAGATGATATCTCTGAGCAATTATAAAGTAAATGTTAAGTTATAAATATAGTTATCTAACTATGTTTTGGTTTTATTTTAGTAAATTAACTATTTTTTTTTATTTAATCACTAAATTTTTTAAAATTAAATGTCGAAACCATCGCTCAATTTAAAAATTTTAAGTCTAATGAAAAATGGTGAAATCGACTTTTTGGAAAATAGAAATATGGAGTCGCCACCGATCCTTTTGTTTTGGTGTGATCGGGTCACCTAAGAATTTGGTTATTTTAATAAAACATTTTTGATTTACTAAAACAACGATTCTGGTCTACAAAAATATGAGAAAACGGGCTCGGGAGTCGGTTACGTATGAGGAAGGATTAGCACCCTCATTACGCCCAAAATTGGTACCCAATCGATTAAATAATGTCCTTATGTCTAAAATATTTTTGAAATGTGGTTCCCTTTTTTAATAACATTTGAATAACCCGAGTTGATTGTCAAAAATCTTCTTGTCTCGATGACCGAAAATTTATAATTTGAAAATCACAAAAGGATGCTCAACTATTTAGTCCAACGAAAAATCGAAACCCAGCACAGTAGGATACGATTCCTCGAATTTCCAAACATTGACCATTGCCTTACCTTATAAAATACGTGTGAAATTCCGTAGAGATATTCGATTATTTTGGACAAATGAAAAAGTGCAGCCCAGCACGATAGGGCTCGATTCTCAAATCGCCAAACATCGAACATTGTCTTCGTTTTGAAGGTTTTTAATAAACATGAGTGAAAACCTAAAGGAATATTCGATTGTTTTGAGCAAACGAGAAATCACAACCCAGCACGATAGGGCATGATTCTCGAATTATCAAACGCCAAATATTGCCTTCGTTTTAAATTATTGAAATTTTAAAGGGATACTCGATTATTTTGAACAAACTCGAAATTGCAACCCAACACGTTAGGGCACGATTCCGCGAATTGCTAAATATCGAATCTCGTCTTCGTTTTGGAGAATCTTAAAAGACATGAGTGAAATTTTGAAGTGATATTCGATTATTTCGAACAAACGCGAAATTGCAACCCAACACGTTAGGGCACGATTCCGCGAATTGCCAAACATCGAATCTCGCCTTCGTTTTGAAGAATTTTTGAATGAATAATTATAAGGCTAGCTTAAGACATATTAATTCGATTTGAAATAAGACGAAATTAATCAAAAAAAAACATGAGATTAATAATAAGATATATACAAATATACATATTGTTAGTATAAAAATTATACACGCACCCTTTTATTACGCATATTTAAACAAAAACATAAATATAGTATCGAGAAAAACTCAAGAATAATAATTTTTAAAATTACAAAGATGAAGTTTCTAAAATAATTTCATATATATATAATAATATCTTAAAACATATATCACGTAAAATCATATAATAAGAGATGAGAATAAATCTAAAAGCAAATATTTGTATAAAATAATATAATATTGATGATATGCATGAAATTGACTTTATTATAAAGTGTATATATATATGTATATAAAAGAACATTTTAAACAAATAAGTTTAAAGGAAAATAAATAAATAGGTATATAGTTACACGTAAGGATATATGTACATATATAAATGACAGTGTGACTAACAAATAAAAACTATGCAAAACTTAACAAAATACTTTAAGATAATCTATTAAATAGTGAATAAGAAGTAAAGTTTCATAAATAAAAGGGTTTCAAAAGAAAACAAATGCTGAAAATAATAAATACAAGAAACTCAATTGAAACGAAAATAAAATTAAAAGGACAATTAATAAATAAAATAAGTTACTGAAATTAGAAGAAGGACCGAGGCTTAACGCACACAAATACATAGGGACTAGAACTGGCAATATACCAGATCCCCAAAGTGCTGCGTTTAGGCACGGACCCTAATGCAAATAAGCTCAAACTATAAGTCAAAATTAAAAAAGCTCAGGGAGTCTCGAACGAACTCAATCAGAGGCTAATATAACAAGAGGGACTAGAAGCGCAAATTCCCCTCTACTACGACAAACGCGCGGGTCATGAGGGCGCTGAATCGGGTTATCAGGCATGGTTTCAAAACGGTGCCATTTGAGACCATCATAATTGGTCCAAACGGTGTCATTTTTAATCTCTTAAATCCCCTAACCGAACCTCCTATTTGGCTGAACCCTCATTTCTTTCTTTCTACTTTACCCAAACCCTAAATCCCCTATTTAGTTCAAATCTCAAGAGGCCCTAGCCGCCACTGGCCCGCCGAGCGGCGATCGAGGGAGGGAGACTTGTTCGCCCATTAACCCCGCTTGGATCCATGCCATGAGGACCTCCGATTTCAGACCTCAAACCCCATCTCGACTTCGATTAAAGCAAAGGAGATGGGATTCTGGCGGTTCATTCATCTGGGTAAACTCATTTGCTTCCTTTTACCCTCTTTATACTCGAAACAACAGTATGTGAAACCAAAAAAAGAAAGAAGAGGAAAACGATGATCGGAAAAAAGAAAGACAAAAGCCGGATAATCACCTTTTTGAAGTTTCAATTTTTGTATTCAGTATGCAAAATGGAGTGCGTCCGTTTGTAAAAAGGGGAACCCCTATACAATATCAAATTATCGGCTTTATAGCCGAATGTTCAAAAAGAAAAATAAAAGAATACAATTTTGTTCTTTTTTTGTATTGGCCATTGTTGCTGTTGTCGTTTTGCCCATTTCTTTGCAGGTACAGGTACGCGCTAGCGTCGTACGGAGACTGTGTTGGCGTACGAGGGCTGTGGCGTGGCTGTTGGACGTTGGTACGTACGGAGGCCTGGAGTGGCCAGGCTGCTAGTGAGGGCTGCGACGCAAGGTGGATCTGCTTAGGGTTTCCTTTCCAAAAATTCTGGGCCATTTGGGCCAATGTAGTTTTGGGCCTTGGGTTAATTTGGGGATTGGGCATTGGTTTAGGGTTTTAATGGTATTTGGGGATTGGGTATTGTATTTAGTTTTAGGTTTTGGACTGTAAAAAAGGACTGTTTATAAAATTTGTTGGGTTTTTAATATATTTATTTATTTATTTATTGTCTGTTTGGGTTTCTAGTGGGCCCGGGCAAATTTAGCCCACTACATTAAATATCAGAATATCACATCCCGTAAGTTAGGACGCGATATCATGAACTCCCGAGCGTGAGTTTTTCTTTAATTTTAATTGAAATTCTGTGTATTTTAAAACTCAAAAGGATATTTGGCTATTTAGGATCAACGAGAAAACTGAAACCCCGTAAGTTAGGGCACAATTCATCGATGTTCCAAAACGCGAAACATTGCCTTATTTTGAAAATTTTTGTTTTTGAATGATAACGAGTACAATATTTAAGCGACGTGCGTTATTTGTTTGGATTAAAATAAAGCGATCTAAGTTGGATAAACATATTGGGATTAAATTCATGATGCGATGATACAAAAATAAAAATATAGTAATGAACGTGGACAATAGTACATGAATTCAATATTACACAAGCGAGTGAGAATAATATGAACATGAATAAACAAATTAAAGAACACGCAATGGCAATAGTCTTACAACATACATCATTTAAAATACCAACACTAATAATCAAAAGAATGAAATAATATAAAACAATTTAAAATAAATAATGAGGCAACTTTAAATAAAAAAAATCCATAAAAAATAAAAGCGAATACTATAAAACAATTTAAAATAATTAATATACCAGACAATTCAAAATAAAATAAAGCAACTTAAAATAAATGATGTATATAATCATTTAAAATAACATATAGAAAGTCTACAATAATAACATGTAAAAAGAATTTTAAAGTAAATACTATACATAAAATATAAAAACAGCTTAATATAAATAATATATATGTAAAAATATAAAAGTGTTTAAAATAGACAATATATAAAAATTTGAAAATAAATAATCTATAAAAAAATTTAAGAATAAACCATATATATATAAATTTATAATAACAATTCAGAAATAACATATAAAAGGAATTTAAAATAAATAAATAAAATAATGTAAAATAAATAATATATAAGACAATTCAAAATCATATGTATTAAAATAGTTTAAAATGAATACTATATATATATGTAAAAAATTAAGATGAATAATATATGAAACAATTTATAAAAGTTGAAATTAAATAAAAAAGGACTTAATTAGGACAAACACGAAATTAACAGTAAAAAAATTTATAATAAAATAAACAAAGAAGGATCAAGTTGGAAAAGCGCACAAGGATAGAGGACTAACTGGGCAAAAAACCCATTCTTGGACACGCGTCCTTTCCCCAGAGGATTAGCGTGCCAAGGACTAAATCGAAGCATGCGAGAAGTGTTTGGGAAAATTTTAAAAAGAAAAGAAAATAAATAAAGGAAACTAAAATAGAACAGTCCATAAAGTGGAGAGACCGATCGCGTAAATAGACCATAAGTTTAAAACGCGCGGATCCCCTCCGGTTATGGGCCGGGTCACACGAGAGGTCCAAAACAGTACCGTTTTGGCACCTGGACTCCCACCCAAAAAGGACGCCGTTTCAAGGGTTGTATTTAAGCCCAATTTTTTTTTAAAATTTATTTTTAACGTCCCCTTTTAGAAAAAAAAATTGAAATCCTTCCAAACTCTCTCCCTTCTCTCCCCATGGCCGACAATCGGGTTCCCCGGAGACCCGCCCTACTACCGCCGTGGCCAATGGCCGGCGTTGCAGGAAATGGGCTTGTTTAGCCCCATTTTGGAGTGTCTCTAAAGGCCATATTACCAACACCCGAAGACGCCAAAGGGAGGAGACCCTCAGCCCCCTTTCGGGCCCAACCTCGGCGATGGAGAAGGGGCTCTTTGATGTCACAACTGTGGGGGATTTCAGGTAAGCTTCCCCCATTTCATTCTTTTATTTAAAATTGATTTATAAATAAAAAACAAAAATAACGAAAATAGAAAGGGAAAGTCGTAAAGAACATGATAAATGGAAATCAAGATCAACCTTCTTTTTCCTTTTTTGCTTTTTGATTCTTTTTATTCGTGTAATACAATATTTTTGTATTTTTTAAAACCCCCTTTACAATTGATTTTCTCCTCTGCCTTTATAGCCGATTACACTGCATATTTTACTGTTTGGTTGCTTCTATTTGCTTGCTGTCATTTCTCTACTTTGTTTTTGCTTTTGTGTTCTTTGCAGCTTTTGCTTGGTCAATAGAGAAGAGACCTTGCCATTTCGGTGCAAGGCTAAGCAAAGGGGTAAAGCCTCGGGACGAGGCGAGGGCGGTGCGCCCGAGGAGGAGCGGCACACATGGGAGCTAGGGTTTCTGCCCTCTCTTTTTTTGCTGAAAATTCTTAAGTTTTTGGGCTATGGGCTGTTGTAATTTTGGGCTTAGTTTTTTTTTTGTGTGTTTGGGTTTGTAATTTAATTATTTTTTGGATTTTGGTTTTTGTTGATTTGGGCCGGGCAAAATAGGCCTGTTACAGCTGCCCCTCTTTGCTCATTGTCGCGCAACGGAAGTAGAGCAAAGACTATAAAAGGGCCAATTTTACCTGAATCTACTGAGTCTCGACTTCTTTTGATGCTCCTTTCCTTCAAGTAGCTTCATTCCAATCCACTACATCCTCAGAGGTATAGGAACTGTTGCTTTGATCTACTCCATTGCGACTACTTGTAGCTTTAACCTGTTCCACTACAACTTCAGGGAGATGAGGTTTGTGGCTTTAATCTGTTCTTCTGCAATCATAGCTTGATCTGCTCCATTGCAACTTCAAGGAGATAAGATCTGCTTTCTTCAATCTGCTCCACAGTAATTTCAGGGAGATAAGACTTGTAACTTCAACTTGCCCCACTGCAACTTCACGAGGATAAGGTTTGTGGCTTCAATCTACTCCGCTACAACTTCAAGGAGATAAGATTCACCATGGTAGGTTTGATCCGACCTACTGCAACTTTAGAGGTATAGGATTTATAGCTTTAATCGGTTCTACTGCAACTTCAGAGAGATAAGATTTGCTATCTTTAGTCTACTCCATTGCAACTTTAGAGAGATAAGACTCGTAACTTTAACCTGCTCTACTGCAACTTCAGGGAGATAAGGCTTGTGATTTGTAGCTTTAATCTGACCCACTACAACTTCAGGGAGATGAGATTCACTATCTTCAGTCTGTTCCACTGCAACTTCAAGAGATAAGGTTAATAATTTTAATCTGCTCCACTGCAACTTCAGGGAGATAAGATTGGTGTCTTCAGTCCGCTCCATTGTAACTTCAAGAAGATAAGACTTGTAATTTCAACCTGCTCTACTGCAACTTTAGGGAGATGAGGTTTTTGGCTTCGAGTCGCTCTAATGTTATTTCAGGGAGAAGAGATTTGTAGCTTCGATCTACTCCACTGAAACTTTAAGGAGATAAGAATCGTTGATTTCAACCTACTCCACCGCTGCTTAGGGAGATAGGATGTTGGCTTAAATCTGTTCCACTACTGCTTAGGGAGATAAGATTTGCAATCTTCAACATACTCCACTACTGCTTAGGGAGATAGGATGGTGACTTAAATCTATTCTACTACTGTTTAGGGAGATAAGATTCGCTGTCTTTGATCTGCTCCACTACTGCTTAGAGAGATAAGATCTGTAATCTTCAGCCTACTTCACTACTACTTAGGGAGATAGGATGGTAGCTTAAATCTACTCCACTACTGCTTAGGGAGATAAAATTCGTCGTCTTCGATCTGCTCCACTACTGCTTAGGGAGATAAGATCTGTAATCTTTATCATATTCCACTACTGTTTAGAGAGTTAGGATGGTTGCTTAAATCTACTCCACTACTGCTTAGAGAGAAAAGATTCGCCGTCTTCGATTTGCTCCACTACTGCTTAGGGAAATAAGATCTGTAATCTTCAGCCTACTCCACTACTGCTTAGAGAGATAGGATGGTGGCTTAAATCTACTCCACTATTGCTTAAGGAGATAAAATTCATCGTCTTCGATCTACTCCACTACTGCCTAGGGAGATTAGATCTGTAATCTTCAGCCTACTCCACTACTGCTTAGGGAGATAAGATGGTGGCTTAAATCTGCTCCACTACTGCTTAGGGAGACAAGATTCATTGTCTTCTATTTGCTCCACTACTGCTTAAGGAGATAAGATCTACAATCTTCAGTCTGTTTCCTTGCTACCTTAGGAAGATAAGACTACAATCTTCAACCTGCTCTCTTGCTACCTCAGAGAGATAAGGCTGGTGGCTATAATCTGCTCCCCTGCTAGCTCGTAAAGATAAGATTCGCCATCTTCGATCTACTCCACTGCTATCTCAGGGAGATAAGATCTTCAATCTTCAGTCTACTTCCTTGCTACCTCAGGAAGATAAGACTACAATCTTCAGCCTGCTCTCTTGCTACCTCAGGGAGATAAAGCTAATAGCTTCAATCTGCTCTACTGCAACTTCTGGGAGATAAGATTGGGTGGATCCACCGATGTTTCTATGCAATCCTCTGGGGGACATGACCTATAGAATCAGTTTCATGTATCTATGTTTATGCCAAATAATTAGGATGCTATAATCAAAATGAATCAAATATTCCTAACTAGATGTGTTATGAATGATATATGAATGCAGAAATGAGAATAACCCTTTTTTAAATGCTTAAGGTATCATCACTCATTGTCCATTAGGGCATTATCACTGACGTATTATGCTGCCATCTTGTTCGACTGGTATTCTTAACAGAAAACCCAAAGAAACAATCACATTTTGTTCCGCAAGCTTGCCCCGCTATAATTTCAAAGTCCCTTCCACTGTACCTTCTAGGACATAAAGTTTGTACCTCCTACTGCAACTTCAGGGGAATAGTATTTGGTTTCTTCTATCCATCCTGCTGCAACTTAGAGGTATAGGATTTGTATCAGCTTCAATCGATTTGATCTGTTACACCATTCCCTGGGTGTAATGACTAGATGTATATGCCTGATATTGGCATGAATGCAGAGTATCAATTTTCTTTTCCTGAGAATGATTCCTTTTTACACTTGGGTTGACATTGCTCATTATTTGTTGAGGTTGTATCACTGACGAAATATCTTGTCTTTTTATTCATCCAATATTTTAGATTGAAAATTCAAAGAGATAATCTCAATTTAGACTTCAATATTTTCAACCCTTAGGCTTGGTGAGTTCTACATAATAGTCTTGTTTCAGGTTCTTGTATTAGAAGCTTCCAAAATAATATGCAGAACTCCTTTTATGAAAGTGTTATTAGTCCACTAATCGTTATTTCAATGCAAAATGCTTGAAAAAGATCATAACAATGGACCGGGAGGAAATTAATTAGAAGTATAGCTCGAAACAAGTAAGTTAATCAATGATAGCAAATACAATTAAGAGGGAAATTTATTGGGACGTATCTTGAAAGGAATAAGGTAATCAAAGATAGCTAATTCAAAATGGGTAAAATGGAAGCTAGGTGCCCCAAATATCGCAGCTTAAGCTTCTTTGTACCAACTTCTGACAATTTTGAGCTAAATCTGTGTTTAGGGAATCCGAAGTACTTTGTCGATGCCTCAAGACGTAGCATACTTCTTCATTGTTAATTTAGGCATAGCAAGACTACTGTATGCCCCACTTTTATTTGAATTTCCCTTTACAGGTTTTCAATTCAAAACCCCTTTGGTCTCAAAGCGCCCTTTGCGGGTTTTCGCCTTGGCCTCTCATTTTTTCTTTTATTTTTTCTTTTTCCCTTTTTTTTTGGTGAAGTATTTTTTATTGAATCCAAATTTACAAGATTAGCCAGGTTCTTACCATCACCTTGGTCAGTATCGACGTTCTTCCAGAGGAGGCCTTCTTTACCATATAAGGTCTTTTCCAGTTTGGCATACACTTTCCTTTGAAGTCTTTTTTGTATAGGAAAGACCTTTTTCAATACTAGATTTCCCTTTTGAGATGAACCTTTTTTGTTATTTGCTCATGGTGGATAGCTTTAAACCTCATTTCTTCGATCAAATTCAACTGATCACATCAGAATTGGATTCATTCGGCTTCGTCTAACTTCAGCTCTAACAAGACTCAGAGAAAAGGAATCTCGACTTCAATGGGTAAAACCGCTTCCATTCCATAAACTAATGAGAAATGTATTGCCCCGACGAAGGTCTTGGCCAACGTTTAATAAGTATAGAGGGTAAATGGTAACTTCTTTATCCCAATCTTTACAAGTCTCGGTTATCTTCCACGATCTTTTTTTTGCTGCCTTTGCTGTACTGTGATATGGCGTCTGATCTTTGAATAGACTGTAAACTTTTGACATTGTGAGGTTGTGCATTATTAGACATGATCCTTTTTGGCATTCTTTGCCGGCACTTGATCTCTTTCCCTCCTTTTTTGTTTTTTTTTTTGAATTTGATAACTGCCGACCTTGTAACGTTGGCATATGAAGTTACCTTCACCTTTTTAGTGAAGTAATCGACGACGACAAGGATGAATCTATGTTGGCCAATAGCTTTTGACGAGATCAGCCCCATAACATCCATGCCCCACGTGTAAAAAAAATCTGTGAAGAAATGAAGTAGGAACAAAAGTCTTGTCTTCCTAAATCTGGCATTTATGGCATAACTGATGCAATCCCCTTCCATGGTGGACCAGCAATACCCGAACCTCATGATTGGTCTGACCATCAAAAAACCATTATCATGTGCTTTTCGAACACCCCATAGCATCCTTACGTCTTAGTAGCTTAGGCATATCTTGATGCGATCATGCGAAAACATCTTTGAATTGAGAATAATTCAATAATGTCTCACTTTGTCTTTGTGGTGAGCTAGGTTTTTATCTTCACTTCTTTCCTAGGCTCGCAATGCCAATGACCATTTGTAGAGTAGGATCTGTTTTTCATCTTATTCTACCATCCTTAACAAATCAGGAGATAGACTACAATCTCTATCATCTTCAAGGTCCTGAGATCGCTCTAGACACATATCTTGCTCAAAAGGAGACTCGAAGTCAATGATAGCGTCGCTCACGTCATTGATATTTGGGGACCTGTTGTAAGTACGAAAGCAGATTCCAAAGAATAAATGATTTTAAGGATGATTATTTGTATGGTATAATCATGAATGGAGAATAAAAGAATATTTGAGATAAAATCCAAAGAACGAAAGAATCTAAGAATAATTATCTAAATGAAATGGAAAGTGTAACGGGCCAAATTTGCCCCGGCCCAATCAACCCAAACAAAAACACCAAAATAATGAACAAAACCCAAGACTAAAATTACAAAACCCAAACTACCAAATTTATCAATAAACCCTAACCCAAATACAAAATAGGCCCGTTGGCCCAAAACCTAAACTAAGTTTTCAGTAAACCAGGAAACCCTAGGTCCTTGTGAGCTGCTCCTCCATGTGCGCCATACTTCAGCTCTCCATCGGTCATCGTTTGCGGTGGCTACATGGCGGCTTGGGCTTGTCCTCTTTGGGGTTTGAATGGATGAAAACGGCTAGGGTTAATATAAAAAAGGGAAGGGTTGATTGATCTGTTAAAGAAGGTTTTATATGTGTGAGGATTGGGGATATTTTCCTAATTAACCCTCCATTTCCTTTGCATATTTCATTTCAACCCTTTTGTTCCCTTTTTTATTTTGTTCCATCTTTCCTTTCAATTCGATTTAAATTTCAATTAGCCATTTATTTTATTTTATTTTAATTCATTGGTTCATTCATTTATTTATTTGTTTGTATATGTTATTCGTTTATGTATTTACATTAATTCTTGTACTCAATTGCTAGTTGTTCTTCCATTCCTTTTATTTTATTATTATCACCTTATTACTTGTCATCATTTTATAATCATTTATTTATTCATCACCTTTTTCATATATTTTATACCTATTGTCTCTATTACAATTAGTACTATGTTATTATTAGGCATTTTAAGTTTATTCTACGCATTTTAAACTATTATTCCTTTTCAATTTTATTTTTTTATGTCCCTTTTGTTTTAAATTAGTGTATACATATAATACGTATTTTAAAATTTCTTATATACTATTTAGTTATACTGGTTTATTTGTTAATCATTTCACATGCTTTTTATTGTTATTTATTTTAAACTTCCCATAAACTACTTATTTTATTTTATTTATTATTATTATATTATTACTATTACCATCATCATATTATTAAACTAATCAATTTTATATTAATTCTGTCATGTTATATTTTTATTTCTTATCTACAATATTATCACTACAATTATTGTCATTATTTTGAAAATATCATGTATTTTTCACATATATTATCTCTTCTAAATCATCATACGTAGTATTCATTTTGAAATTTTATATATACGTATCTTTGTATTCTAAATTATTATACACATATATATACATACTTTTTACTTAAACGGTTTTTATACATTGTTTTATTTTAAATTTCCATTTTCACCTCATTTATTCCAAATGTTTTATACATTATTTATGTCAAACCATCTTATATATATTTTAAGTTTTTATATGTTATTTTATTTTATATGTAAACGATTTTAAATTCTTTTATTATTTTTTATCATTATTTACCTTAAGATTTCGTATATATATTACTTATATTAAACTATTTTACATACTTCTTATATATTATGTATTTTTTTATATTACTTTTACATATTAATTATTTTAAGTTTTTTTTTACATATGATTTATTTTAAATCTTTGTGTATATCATCTATTTTAAAGTTTTATATGTATTACTTGGTTTAAATTATTTTGCATGTTATTCACTTTAAAATTTCTTATACATTATTTATTTTAATTTCTTTTACATATTATTATTTTGAGCCTCTTAATATTTATTTTAAATTTCTTTATATATATTATTTTAAACTTGTCTTATTCTTATTTAAATTTGTCTTATACATCACATTTTAAACTCTCTTATTTGTTTTAAATTGTTTTATTATTGTTCATTTCAGGTTTTTTTCATATAGTATTTATTATTTATATATTACCTATTTTAATATTTTATATATATATACATCCTCTATTTTAAATTGTTTTACATATTGTCAATTTTAAATCTCCTTTTTCACATTATTTTAACTTCATTATCATTTTAAAATTGTTTTACATCTTATTCATTTTTATTTGCTTTACACCTTTTAAATTATTATTAAATTCATTTGTCTTTAACTATTAATGTTAATATCTAAATGATGTACCTTGTGTGATTATTGCTATTATGTGAATTTTGATTTGTTTATTTTGCAAGTTTGCATTACTGTTATTCATTTGTATAATGTAGTGTCCATTTGTATTTGTCTTATATTCATTACTATATTTTCATATCATTGCCCATGAATCAAGTCTTGTTAAATTCATCCAATAAATTATTTTAATCCAAACGAATAACGTACTTTATTAAACATCATACTCGCTATATTTCAAAAAGAAAATTTTCTAAATGAGGCAATGTTTTGCATTTTGGAACATCAAGAAATTGTGCCCTAACTTACGGGGTTTCGATTTTCTCGTTGGCTCTAAATAGCCAAATATCCTTCTGAGTTTTAAAATACACGGAATTCCAATTTAAATTAAAGATAAACTTGCGCTCGGGAATTCATGATATCGTGTCCTAACTTACGGGATGTGATACTCCGATATCTCGAGATGAAGAAGTCTTCAATGATCGTTTTGAGCTACTTCAAGTGTTTTTTAATCGACGTCAATAAAAAGGGATCGTATTTTAAATCCATTCCCGATTTTCAACTTTCGACTCTAGGACAATAACTAATTAATTTGGTACCAATTTTGGGCGTGGCGAGGGTGCTAATCCTTCCTCGCACGTAACCGACTCCCGAACCCATTCTCTCGAGTTTCGTAGACCAAAAACACCGTTTTCATAAACTAAAATATTTTATTAAAACAAAGGTGGTCCGATCACACCAAATAAAGATTGGTGGCGACTCTTGTTTTAATTTTCTTTTTCAAACAAAGTCGATCCACGTTTTCTTTAAAAAATGGTTTCGACAGCTTGGCGACTCCGTTAGGGACTTCGACAGTCGAGCCATAAATTGATTAATTTTTGTCCTTTGTCGAAAATTGAAAATTCATTTTTTTCGTTCTAAATTTACGATCCCTTCATTGCATTTCATTCGTTTTTCTTACGGTTTTTATTATTTTATTCCTATTTTCTTTATTGCTTCGGTTTTTTCTTATGTATATATCCTTGCACATTGCATTGCATGACCGCTTGGTCACACCTTTTAAGTGGGAGTGAGAAGCTATACCTTCGTGAGGTTTTCACCTCTGCATGGGCTAGTGGATCGCTTTCGGGATACATCTGTATCTATGTCTTCATGAGATTTTCATCTCCGTGCAGCCATAGGGAAATGTATTCCCCTGAACTGAACTCGGTCCATATGAGCCTATAATGGGTGAGGATCGAGGAATCTGCTAGTTCAGGTATCCTTACTTTAGAACTGAACCACATATAGAGAGACCTAGGCGCCTACCCTAGGTAGAGCCACGCTAAACCTAGTGGTCACCCGAATAGGTGCTTTATTTGTTATTTATTTCTCCTGTACTAACGTGTTTTGTTTTTTGTTTTGTTTATAACTGCATTGCACTACATCATCATAGAAAGGAGGTGTTGATTCGTATTTGATTGCTAAATAGAACAGTTTGTCATAAGAAAATGAATTTCTTGATAAAGTGGATTATAACACGGTTATCTAAATATGGTTCAAGTAAACACAATGAAAGAAGATTGATAGTCCATGAAGAAATACATGATTTTGCTTCATTGCTTGACGATTTAAGCTAACAAAGATTATTCGAGAGTCGTCATGTCTTAAAGAAGCTAGCGAGCATCGCGGGAACAAGTGAGCAATGAGCCGCAGTCTAGATCGAGCAGAAAGGAAATAATAGAGACATCTTTTGGAAAATTCACAAGACTCGACCATAACATCCGAATATGAAGAGAAAGATAGGTGTCCCCGCCTGGAATATGAGGGCAACGCCGCATATGTAATCCGTTTTATGTAAAGAAATTTGTTTCCTAGAAAAGTTGTTCTAATGAAATTGAATTCAGAATCAACGCATTCCTTTCTTTTGTATTCTTTCCATACATCTGCATTGCATTGCATCCTTTGCATTAGACTTTCCCTAAAAGAACCCTAATTAGGTTAAATTATTTTAGTTAACTTGGGAACTGACAAAAGTCAAGCGACTAGGCACCTTTACGGTACAAGGAAAAGGATAAAAAATATGGATCAAAGATTGGAAAGACTGGAACAACTTCAAAAAGAGATGCAAGACCAGTTACAATTGCAAATGCAAGAGCAACTGGCGAAGATCTAGCAAGATATGAGGGACCAGATACTAGAGTCAAAAAGGAATATGATGAATCAGTTGTCCCAATTACTGACTGAGGGGATAGGAAAAAGAAAAAACTCCATGATCAATGCTGAGAAGGACAATGAGGAGCCTCTGTACCCTCCGGGTTTTACCCCGATAAACGATCAAACATGTCCGCAAGGTGTACCTATTGCTATCAGATCACAACAACATCAGGCCGGTACCTCGGCACCCATGAACTACCCGACGGGCTCAGGTTCCAACCCAAGGAACGGTCCAACCAATCATGAAGTTCCTGATCTAGACGAAATGGCAGAGAAGGCAAAGGTTGAACTGCCAAGACAACTCGAAGATCGATACAAGTGGTTGGAGGAAAAACTTAGAACAATGGAGAATGCTGATTACCATTGCGGGGTTGACGCCAAATATCTCAGTTTGGTTCCAGATTTAGTACTCCCACCAAAATTCAAGACTCTAGAATTTGAAAAATATAATGGGACTAGTTGTCCCGAAGCTCACATCACGATGTTCTGCCGAAAAATGACAGGTTACGTTGATAACAATCAACTGTTAATTCATTGCTTCCAAGATAGTCTGATTGGGTCAGCTGCCAAATGGTACAACCAATTAAGTCGTGCCAAAATTCATTCATGGAAGGACTTGGCACAGGCTTTCATGAAGCAATATGGCCACGTGAAAAACATGGCGCCCGATAGAATTACACTGCAGAATATGGAAAAATGGCGAAATGAGAACTTCAGGCAATATGCCCAAAGATGGAGAGAGGTAGCGACATAAGTCTAGCCACCTCTTTTGGAGAAAGAAACTACGATACTTTTCGTCAATATTCTGAAAGCCTCATTCATTACCCATATATGCTACCATAAGCTTCTCAGATATAGTAATGTCTGGCGAGATGATTGAAAACGCAATTAGGAGTGGGAAGATAGATGCGGGAGAAAATGCTAAAAGGTCAACCCCGGAAAATAGTGAAAATGAAGTGAACATCGTGAATATGCCTTCCAAATCGCTCAACGTAGGTCAGCTGAGGATTGTAACCACTAGCTATCAGGGCTCTTCGAGGCAGGAATCCAACTCGAGGCCAAATACAGAAAGGCTCTGGTTTACACCTATCCCAATGTCATATAATGAGTTGTATCAGAATCTCTTTGATGTACATGTGGTGTCTCCGTTCTACTCGAAACCCGTGCAGCCTCCGTTTCCAAAATGGTATAATGAGACTGCTCAATGGGAGTACCACGCGGGAATAATGGGACACTCGATCGAAAACTGAACTACATTTAAAAAATTGGTCGAAAGGTTCATTGAAATGGGAGTTGTGAAGTTTGACGATTCCTTAGAACCAAATTACTCTAACAATACAATAAACGCGATTTGAAAGTGGGGGGCAAAAGAGTTGCGATGCCTTGAACAAGTCAAAGCCTAGAAGGAATGTCGGGGAATCTGAATGACATATCCAAAAAGAGAACCGAGGAATAAAAGTTTCCAAACTCTTACATACTAGGGGGTGTTTTGAATCATGAGACTGTGGAAGAGAATCCTTATTTTTTTAGAGCTATTCTAGATTAATATTCAAAACACGCTTGTTGCTTTAAGCCTAGAAGCAATAAGAATCCTTTTGTGAAATAGGCTTGTGCCCAAAATCTTTATTTCAATAAAATGTATCTTTTTGAACAAATATTCTTTCATTTGTATTTAGATCCTTTTGCTCTTTGGACTTTCTTTCAAAAATTCATTTATTCTTCATCATACCATACAAATAATCATCCTTAGAATCATTTATTCTTTGGAACCTGCCTTCAGCAGGTCTCCAGATATCAATGATGTGAGCGACGCTGTCATTGACTCCGAATCTCCTTTTGAACGAGATATGTGTCTTAAGTGATCTCAGGACTTGGAAGATGACAGAGATTGTAACGTATCCCCTGATTTGTTAAGAATGGTAGAGTAAGATGAAAACAGATCTGAAAACAGATCCTACCTTACAAAAAGTCAGTGGACAGTAGGACTAAGACAAGAGAAAGAAACAAACATCGGAGTCTGCATCACCACAAAGACAAAGCAAGACGTCATTGAGTCATTTTCAAGAATTTAAAGATTTTTTGCACGATCGTATCAAGATACGCCTGGCTACTAAGACATGAGGATGTTGCAAGGTTTTTGAATGACATATGCTAATAGTTTAATAATGGCCAGGCTAATCATGAGATTTAGGTTCTGCTGGTCCACTGTAGAAAGGGATTGCATCAGTATGCCGTAAATGCCAAATTTATGGAGAGAAAATTCATATGCCCCTTCATTCTTTCGACTTTCTCTATGTGGGGCATGGAGGTTATGGGCCGATCTTTTTGATAGCTTCTAACTGATACTAACTCGTCTTTGGGGTTGTCGATTACTCTACGAAAAGGGTAAAAGTTGTTTCATATGCCAATATCACTAAGTCGACAGTCATCAAATTCTAAAAAAAAAGAGGGAGAGGCCAAGGTGAAAACCCACAAAGGGCGCCTTGAGACCAAAGGGGATTTGAGTTGAAAACCTAAAAAGGGCGGCTCAAATTTTGATCAAAGTGGGGCATATAGCAGCCTAGGTTTCTCTATATGGGGTCTGGTTCTAAAGAAAGGGTACCTGAACCAATAGATTCCTCGATCCTCACTCGTTATAGGCTTATATGGACTAAGTTCAGTTCGAAGGAATACATTTCTCGATGGCCTTGCGGAGACGAAAATCTCATAAAGACATAGGTACGGATGTATCCCGAAAGTAGTCTACTAACCCATACAGAGGTGAAAACCTCACGAAGGCATAGCTTCTCACTCCTACCTAAAAGGGTAAAATCGACCAATCATGCAATGCAATATGCAGAAAGATGCCTAAACTCAAACCAACACAACAATTATAAACCATAATGATGAGGATCGTAACAAAAACGGGTGAAATACAACAAAAAAAAAATTCTCTAAGAGGAAAATGCAATGCAATCCTAAAAGAAACACTGTTACACCCCTAACCCGTATCTATTGCCGGAATAGGATTACAAGATGTTACCGAAATTTATAGAATAATTACACATAATTTCAAAAATTTTCCTATGTTCATAACAAAACTGTCCACCTGAGTCATAGTCATTAAATTATTTATATCTTGAGCTAAAGAACTCCAAATTGAGAACCGCAAATTTTTCCTGAAACTAAACTCACATATCTTTTTACATAAAATTTTTATAATTTTTGTTCCAGCCAATAAGTACGGTTTATTCTTTAAATTTACCCTTGTTTCACTGTCCAATAGTCCTGACTACTCTTCAAATCAATTTTATTATCTCTTAGTCAAAAATTTGAATGATGTTCTCGTTTATTTATTTTGAAAATAGACTCATCAAGGATTCTAAGCATATAAATTATAACTCATAATTATTTTTGTAAAATTTTTAATGATTTTCTAAAATCGGAACAGGGGATTTCAAAATCATCCTGACTCTGTCTTACACAAATTCAAATATCTCTCAATATGAAATTCTTTTGCTTACAAAGTTTTCTTTATATGAAACTAGACTCAATAGGCTTTACTTTCATATTTAATTCAACCTCTAATTCAATTTCCACAATTTTTGGTGGATTTTCAAATTCGGACTACAACTATTATGTAAGACTATTTTAGTGCAAAATATTAATGACTAAGTTTATAACACCTTTATTTCTTTTCACTACAATATTTCCTATCACTCCCTTTTATTTTCCTTCACTATCATATTATGAACATAGTTTCTCATGTAAGAAAACTCTACTTTAACATCACAAATACCTATTACATAATATCATATATCCTTAATTAATATACCATATGGCACATAAATATGCATATTTTTTCTTACCATACTTATACTATTTCATCCACGTGTGTATGAAAACCATTTATAACCTTATGAACTCATATGTTTATATATATATGATTGCTATCCATACCAATGGCTAACTTCCAAACATTGTGTAACATTTATTATTTCACTAATTTAGCTATACATGCCGTTTTCAAAATAAGTAAACTATTATACCAAAATTGAAAGGATGATAGTGTGATGAAGTCTCCGACCCGTCTTCCACTTCTTCCTAGCTTTCAAGTACTATAAGACAAGGAAAATAAAATCTAATAAGCATATTTATGCTTAGTAAGTTCATATAACATGAATCAAACTTACCAATCATATTTAACATTTAAATCATATAAAAGCATAATTTCCATTCATTTTGGTTATTTACCTATTCATAAACATTTCAATCAAACACGTTAGTAACAAACGTACCAATAGGCATAGATGAGCTCATCATGCTATTGTCTCATTCCATCTCATATTTCTCATGTTTTGTTTTACTATCTCATCCGTTGAATCATTGGAATTATCGATGGATTTTCTAAGAGTACACACAAAGTGTACGTTTTCATATTTCAATCAATTCATATCAAGGATTTAGCCCTTAGGATGTTAAATCATCAAACACTCTCTCGAGTTACATATCAAGTAACCGTAGCGAATCAGGATTACCATTTAGGGAAAATCCTATTCACCTTGAGTTACCATAGTGAATCAGGAACAAATCCTATCCACTTTATATATTTATAGTGAATCAGGAATAAATCCTACTCACTTTAATTTCTTTAGTGAATCAGGAATAAATCCTATTCACTTTTAATTCTCGAGAAGGCTTTTGTTAGATTTTTCCATCCTAGCTCAATCCATTTCTGCAGCACATGCAGAACCTCATATATTTCGGAAAATTTCCATTATTCATCGATCACCAATATTCAAACGGAATTTCAACCATTTATTAGTTTCCAAACATGTATCATTTCTTTCATTTCACATCTATATTATTCATATATTCAATTTCATACATCATATACAATACAATACAACATTTAAATTAACATATTTACATACTCATTCAAGTTATACGAACTTATCTCGATAGCAACTTGTAATCGAAACTCTTTTAATCCGATATCTTTTCTTTTCCACGATCACTTTCCTTTTTCGATCTTTCTGGGTCTATATCATTAAATTTAACATCAATTCAACATACTTCATACTCATTTGAATTCAACTCATGTTCTAGACAAAATTAATATTTTGTCCCTAAACTTTTCATAAATTCCATTTTTGTCCCTAGGCTCGAAAATTAATATCTATGCAAAACAATCCTTATTCCAAGCCTATTTGATTTTTACATCTCACATTTACAGCACTTATATTTCATAAAATTTAGAATTTTTCTTTAAATTTCACAAGTTTACAAATTAGTCCCTTTTTGCACAAAACTTTTAATTTATTCTTCAATTTAATCCTTTACCTAGTTCTAACTTGAAATTCTATCAATTTAACCCCTAATTCATCAATTAATTCAACATAAACCATGTCCAAAAATCTACTAACTTTCAAATTTTCAACATATACTAAGTAGTATTTTATTCTAGGATTCCAAAAACATCAAAATTATAAGAAAATGAACTAAATTGGCTTACCAATTGAACTTGAAACCTTAAACCCCAATTTCTCCCTTTTCTTTCTTTCTCTTTTTCCTTTCTTTCTTTCTCCCCTGTTTTCTTTCGTTTCTATTCTGTTCTTCTTCTTTTTTTCTTTCTTATGTTTCTTTTGTTTATTATATTTTAGTTATATTATTATATTATAATATCTATAATAAATAAATACACATATGTATTTATTACACATTTACATTATCATTACCACACAATTGTCATAATTTAATTTAATTTATTTACTTTATTTAATTAATATAATATAATAATTTAATAATATAATAATATTTACTTAAATTATAAGTAAATATATAATATTTACTAATATATGTATATTATTTATACACATGGAAATTATTTTTACCACACACATTCAATTCATGGTGTAATTTCTTATTTAGTCCCTTGAATTTTCTCTATTCTATAATTCAACTTTTACCCTATGTTCAATCTAGTCCTTCCACTCAATTGCTCCTAATTTAACAAATTCACCTATCCAAAACCTAATTAACCACACAACTAACTTCGTAAATATTTATTAAAAATATTTACGAATTCGGTTTACCGGAACGGAGTCCCGAAAATGAAAATTTTTTTTAATTAACTACAAAATCAATAAAATTTTCTTATCAAAATTTTCATGCAACCTTTCTACCATAATATAGACCATGCCATAATTTTAAAATAAAATTTTCTTTTAGCTCGAATTTGTGGTCACGAAACCACTGTTCCGATTTCACTGAAAATAGGCTATTACAAACACATCAGTACAAAAACATAAATGACAAACAGTGCACTTATTCGGGTGACCCCTAGGGTTTGGAGTGGTTCTACCTAGGGTTGGCTCTTAGGGCTCATTATATGTGGCTCGGTTCTAGAGTAAGGGTACCTGAACCAGCAGATTCCTCGATCCTCACCCATTTTAGGCTCATATAGATTGAGTTCGGTTTAGGGGAATACATTTCCCTATGGCTACACGAAGATGAAAATCTCACGAAGACATAGGTACGAATGTATCCCGAAAGCAATCCACTATCCTATACGGAGGTGAAGACCTCACGAAGGAATAGTAGATCAAACGATCATGCAATGCAATATGCAAAACTATTTAAAGACTCGAACTAATGAAGCAGGTATTATAACATAAACCACAAAGATAACAGATGAAATGTAATGAAATGATCGTATTTTAAATCGAATTTTCAATTTTGATGAAAAGACATAAATTAATCAATTTACGGCTTGACTCTCTTATTGTCTCCAGCGGAGTCGCCAAGCAGTCGAAACCATTTTTTGAAAACGGGTCGACTTTGGTTTTGAAAATAAGAAACGAAAATTGAGAGTCGCCACCAATCTTTATTAGGTGTGATCGGATCACCTTTGCTTTAATAAAATGTTTTAGTTTATTAAAACGGTGTTTTTGGTCTATAAAACTCGAGAGAACAGGTTCGGGAGTCAGTTACATGCGAGGAAGGATTAGCACCCTCGCCACGCCCAAAATTGGTACCGAATTGATTAGTTAGTGTCTTAATGTCGAAAATTGAAAATCAAAAATAGATTTAATATATGATTCTTTTTATCAATGTCGATTTTAAAAGCGCTTGAATTAGCTCAAAACGATTGTTAAAGATTTCCTCGTCTCGAAATATCGGAATATCACATCCCGTAAGTTAGGACGCGATACCATGAACTCCCGAGCGCAAGTTTGTCTTTAATTTTAATTGGAATTCCGTGTATTTTAAAACTCAAAAGGATATTTAGCTATTTAGGATCAACAAGAAAATCAAAACCCCGTAAGTTAGGGCACAATTCGTCGATGTTCCAAAACGCGAAACATTGCCTTATTTTGAAATTTTTTTTGAATGATAACGAGTACAATATTTAAGCGACGTGCGTTATTTGTTTGGATTAAAATAAAGCGATCTAAGTTGGATAAACATATTGGGATTAAATTCATAATGCGATGATACAAAAATAAAAATATAGTAATGGACGTGGACAATAGTACATGAATTCAATATTACACAAGCGAGTGAGAATAATATGAACATGAATAAACAAATTAAAGAACACGCAATGGCAATAGTCTCACAACATACATCATTTAAAATACCAACACTAATAATCAAAAGAATGAAATAATACAAAACAATTTAAAATAACTAATGAGGCAACTTTAAATAAAAAATCCATAAAAAATAAAAGCGAATACTATAAAACAATTTAAAATAATTAATATACCAAACAATTCAAAATAAAACAAAGCAACTTAAAATAAATAATGTATATAATCATTTAAAATAACATATAGAAAGTCTAAAATAATAACATGTAAAAAGAAATTTAAAGTAAATATTATATATAAAATATAAAAATAGCTTAATATAAATAAAATATATGTAAAAATATAAAAGTGTTTAAAATAAACAATATATAAAAATTTGAAAATAAATAATCTATAAAAAAATTTTAAGAATAAACCATATATATAAATTTATAATAACAATTCAGAAATAACATATAAAAAGAATTTAAAATAAATAAATAAAACAATGTAAAATAAATAATATATGAGACAATTCAAAATTATTTGTATTAAAATAGTTTAAAATGAATACTATATATATATATAATTTAAGATGAATAATATATGAAACAATTTATAAAAACTGAAATTAAATAAAAGAGGACTTAATTAGGACAAACGCGAAATTAACAGTAAAAAAATTATAATAAAATAAACAAAGAAGGACCAAGTTGGAAAAACGTGCAAGGATAGAGGACTAAATGGGAAAAAAACCCATTCTTGGACACGCGTCCTTTCCCCAGAGGATTCGTGCGCCAAGGACTAAATCGAAGTATGCTAGAAATGTTTGGGCAAATTTTAAAAAGAAAAGAAAATAAATAAAGGAAACTAAAACAGAACAGTCCATAAAGTGGAATGACCGATCGCACAAATAGACCATAAGTCTAAAACGCGCGGATCCCCTCCGGTTATGGATCAAGTCACATGGGTGGTCCAAAACGATGCCGTTTTGGCACCTGGACTCCCACCCAAAAACGACGCCGTTTCAAAGGTTGTATTTAAGCCCAATTTTTTTTTAAAAATTCATTTTCAGCCTTCCCTTTAGAAAAAAAAACTGAAATCCTCCCAAACTCTCTCCCTTCTCTCCCCATGGTGGACGACCAGGTTCCCCGGAGACTCGTCCTACCGCCGCCGTGGCCAGTGGCCTTGGAGCGCCTCTGAAGGCCATATTACCAACACCCAAAGACGCCGAAGGGAGGAGACCCTCAACCCCCTTTCGGGCCAGACCTCGGCGACGGAGAAGGGGCTCTCCGATGTCACAACCGTGAGGGATTTCAGGTAAGCTTTCCACCTTTCGTTCTTTTATTTAAAACAGATTTATAAATAAAAAACAAAAATAACAAAAATAAAAAGTGAAAATCGTAAAGAACATGAGAAATGGAAATCAAGATTAACCTTCTTTTTTTTTTTTTGCTTTTTGATTCTTTTTATTCGTGTAATACAATCTTTTTGTATTTTTTTTAAAAAAAAAAAACCTTTACAATTGATTTTCTCCTTTGGCTTTATAGTCGATTACACTGCCTATTTTACTGTTTGGTTGCTTCTATTTGCTTGCTGTCATTTCTCTGCTTTGTTTCTGCTTTTGTGTTCTTTGCAGGTTTTGCTTGGTCAATGGAGAAGAGACCTTGCCATTTCGGTGCAAGGCTGAGCAAAGGGGTCAGGCCTCGGGATGAGGCGCAAGCGGTGCGCCCGAGGAGGAGCGGCGTACATGGGAGCTACGGTTTCTGCCCTCTCTTTTTTTGGTGAAAATTCTTAAGCTTTTGGGCTATGGGCTGTTGTAATTTTGGGCTTAGTTTTTTTTTGTGTTTGGATTTGTAATTAATTATTTTTTATATTTTGGTTTTTGTTGATTTAGGCTTGGGCCAGACAAAATAGACTTGTTACAACACTGAAACGTTAAAATTACTATATTTTTTAGAATTTGAAAAACAAAATTTAAATTCTTGTTTTTGGCAATATTGAAACAGATTACAACTTTACTTAAAAGAGTTGAAAAATCAAAGTTTGAAGACTACAACACCATTATCAAGTTCAATGTTCCAAATGATGCTGCCAATGAATCAGAGGGTTATGAAAGGAGGTATACAAATGTGTAAATATGAACATTTAAAACAAATTAAAATTATGACTAAAACACATAATTGTCTTCTTAAAAAAGTATGTATAGATTGGTCTGATTGGACCAAAAAAAATTACGATATTGTACTATTAACAATAATTATAACTTTCTCCCACTTTCAAATACAAAGTAAATCACTAATTAACTATTTTATCTTTTTTAATAAGATTTCCCACCATTTTTCTACATTTATATTTCTTCTTAAGTTCTTCTTAAACCAACAAAAAATCAGCCAGGTGCAATAATTGAACAATTGAAGCAACCATAGGAAAAAGATAGTAATTGAGACTTGGATTAAAACCTCCTTTCACATACCTCATCTTCATTGGTCGCAAAATAATCTTTTAGAATTCTTTATTTTTAGGGTAAAAGTATTGAGGTCATTATATCATGAGTTCGATTACATTTTACCTTCTTTAATAAAAAAAATAGATAAATTAGTCTTTTTACGTTAAATCAAAAAGTAAATTGATCAACTTGTACTGTTAAAAACTATCGTGGTGGATGGAATAATCAAACAGGTACATGTGGCACGTGTACTTCATGCTAATGTATATGGAACAATTTTCAACAGTAAAAACGGATGAAATATTAAACATAATGACCAATTCACAATTTGATTAAGTGTACAAGGACTACTTTGCCTATTTTTTGAGTAGAAAGAGAAAAATATAATCTGGATTCTAGTACAAAGGCCACCATGGTATTTTTACCTTTATTAGGGTCATTTGTATTTGATTTTTTTTTTAAATTAATGTTGAAGGCTAAATTTATTTGAATTTTTTTTTTAGAATTTGAACTAAAATGATAAATTTTGTAAACATTAAAGGCTAAATTTGTTGAATTTTTTATATTTAGGATCAAATTGATAGAATGTCTAAATATTAGAGGGCTAAATTTATTATTAGACCAATAAAGAAGTCCACAATAGCTTTTTGTCACTCATCTAACCACAACTAATGGGAGAGTGACTAAAATATCTAATTTTGAATTGATGACTAAATGAAATAATTAATAGTTGGTGACCAAAAGAGAACCAAAGACATAGTTGAGTGACTATTTTTATAGTTTACCCTAAAGTAAAATGAAAGGCATAATGATAAATTTAGTTCTAGTGCTTACCTTTTTCTTTTCTTTTTTTTTTATGTCCTCAAGCTTCTTTTTCTTTTCTTTTCTTTTCTTTTTTTACAATGCTTACAACTATTCATAATCCCTTCCCACATTTAATTAGGAGGATAAACGCGTTTTAGCGCACTCAAACCCACAGTTCTCCTGCATTGGCAACAATACCAATGTCAATCGAGTTGAGACACTAACATGAAAATTCACGTACAATCCACTCAAGCTTCATGAAAAGAATATAAAAAAGTTAATAAAACATATTTAAAAAATTCTAACAGATCTCAAAATGTTTATAGAATTTTAGCTAGTTACATTAACATGTTATAATATTTTAGTCATTGAGTCGTTAATTGTCGTTAACGATGTATAAGCTGACATGGCAGGATAAATCATCATTTCAAACAAAAATTTTAAGTTAAATTATACAATTGGGCATCATATTTTTACGTTTTGAACAATTTATTTTTTTCTTTTCTATTCTTTTAACTCTTTTTTTCTTTATTTTCCATTCTCTTATGCTTCTCCCTTTGTTTTCCTCCTTCTCTATCTCTTTTAACATAATTTTTTTTATGTTTTTCATTCTTAAAACTTTATTATGTTTATGAAAAAAAGAAAATGTGAGAGCTGAAACCAAAATAAAACTTGCTTCACATATTCTCACCGACAATTACAAACCATCATCATTCATCATCGTTTTAATTAACCAATTTGGATCTCTCAATGACTTAGTTCACAAGCTTGCCTCAATCAAAGATCTCGCTAGTTGTGACTTAATTATGGCAGTTCACCTTCAACAAAGTTTCTTGAACCCGTTCCCTTAACCTCCTAACCAATCTCCACGACCACCTTATCTATCTTACCTACAATATTCTCTCCCTCTTGAAATTATGTTGTTTTACGGATTCTTCAAACGAGCTCTACAGTCTCAATGACTAAAACGACCACCATATGAAACTTACCCTCAACTTTATCCAAACCAGTTTGGTTCCATGCTCCCTTTCACTCTTCGATTCATCCATGCTCAACTTTCCAATCAAGCTTGTTTGGGAATATCCAAAAAGGTGTAGATCAATTTTATCATTCGCTTAATTTTATTCGTCAGAAAAAGAAAAGAAAAGAAAATGAATACTCTACACGATTTTGTAAAAGTTTGGAAATGGAAAAATATTGTTTTGAATATAAAGAATTCAATTTATGTTTAGATTTGATTAAGAATATGATTTTTTTTTATGATTACTTAGATCCAATTTTAGTTTTAAAATTAGGTTATATTCAAATCGAGATCTGATTAAAAATGATTGATATTCGGTTTTGAGTGAAATTCAATTTAGGAATCATGCGAAAGAAACAATGACTTGGTTTATTCGGTGGGCAAATATTATGTTTCTGCAGTGAAGAATATGATAAGAGAGAAAAATAAAGGGGAAGAAGAAAAGGAAAATAAAGAAATAAAAAGAAAATTAATTGTTAAAAAAAAGTATAGGGACTAGTTTTAACAAATAGAAAATATTGAAAAACTATATTAAAAAAATGGAGAAGGGGGGAAACAAAGGGAGAGAGAAAAGCGCATGGAAAATAAAGAAAAAAAATTCAAAGAATATAAAAGAAAAAATTAAATTCTCAAAACGTAAAAATATATGGACCAACTGTATAATATAACTAATTTTTTTGTTTGAAATGATGATTTAATGTGTTATATCAGCTTCCCATTATATTGTTAATGACAATTAATGCTCAGTGACTAAAATATACAACACGATAAAGTAATTGATTAAAGCGTAATATTTCAAACCAAATGACTAAAATGTAATCTGAAACAAATAAAAATAACTATTTTGATAATTTATTTTTTTTTTTAAGAAAAGACAAACTACTATGAACGACAGTAAAAAAGATTCACAAGGGCTTTTAACAAATTCAACCAATCAAAACAAAAAGCGTACAATAAAAAGTAAAAATCTTTGAAATAATAAAAGAATCAAATGTTTACCTCACATGGTAAGGGCTTGTCAAGTACTACCATGCAGAAGCAATTTTGGCATAAAAAAACATTTTTGAGAGAAAAGTTATGCTAAATAAGTAATTTATTTGTGAAATTTTTTACTTTTCAAAATCATTTTTAGTCAAATGGATGACCTAAAATTTTAATTTTTTTTCCCTCTTAAAAATACTTTTAAGTACTTAATTACTTTTGCATCCCTCGTCGATACTTTCCCTTTTTTTATTTGGTTATTCCTTCTTTCATTTTATTTGCTTTTTTCATTTTCTTTGAATTACCTGCTTGGAGTTGCCCTTCTTTTTCAAGGTGTGCTTTCTTTTTCCTTTTTTATTTTCTTCTTATTCATTTTAGTTGCTCTCTCTCTCTCTCTCTCTCTACTCGTCTAATCCGGTCTTATCGTTTCAACTCCCTCTTTAACTTTCTCTTTGTTTTCCTGAATTTCAAGTTAAGCTCTTTTTGCTTGCCTTCTTTTTCTTTTTTGTTTCTCTTAAATTTTTTATTTGGTTGTTGACATTGATTCTGTTGCTGGATTGTATCTACAGAAAATAGAAAAAGAAGGCTAAAAGCTCTATTACATGTGCATCTCGTTCACGAAATTTTGACGTCTGAAAATAAATTAATTTGGTTGCTTTAGATGGTATTTATGGTGTCTGTACACTGTTGTTAACGAAGGATTAAAATGTTGTGAATTTATGATGTTGGAAACTTTCTTAAGGTTGGAATCAGGGGCGAAGCTAGAACAAATTTTTAAGGGTGCGAATGAAAATTTAATTTTTTATAATCTATATCTTTATAATTTTTAAAGAATTAAATCAAATTTTTATAATTTTAGGGGGCTAAAGTACAATTTTACATTTATTAATTTAAAATTTAAAAAAAATTCAATGGCCTAAATATAAATTTTCCTTTTTAAGGGGGGCCAGGGCCACTGCCAGCCCCCCCTTGTATCCGCCTCTGGTTGGAATTAATGGTGTCCGAATGGTATTTTATTCTTGCTTAAAGGTTTATATATTCTAATTAAAAATTTAAAATAATTAATATTAATTGTTTAAAAATATTTAAAATTTATATTTTATATATTAAAATATTAACAAGAAATTATAATAAAATATTTTTTATATTCTTATTAAAATATTATAATATTAACTAATTTTAAAAACATTTAAATTTAAATTTATTAATTTCATAATATCGTCTAAAATAAATAAATATTTTATTTATTTTAAAAAACTTCTTTTACAGTGATATCAAAAGTTAGATTTTAAAGCAAAATTTTCAAAAACATTTTTAAAATTTTCAAAAACAATCATAAACTAGCCACAGCACACTTTTCTGGTTCGCACAATTGTTCGTTCTCCTTTCATTTTCAGAAAGGCGTGTAAGTTTTCTTTGTTTGACTCTTTCCCCCATCTTCTTAAGATGGAGTTCAATATATCATGGGTAAAATCCAATTGTATATCTTAGTGTTTATAGCTTAACAATGGATATTTTTCATTTATTATCAGCAACTTCAACTGTTATAGTATTTAGCTTTCCACTCTTTCTTCTCTCTCTTGGATGGATTTCCAAAGTCGTCTCCAGAAACACAAAACGAAAGCCTAAACCACCAGAAGCTAGCGGCGCATGGCCGGTTATCGGTCATCTCCACCTTCTAGGAGGTTCCCAACCAATCCACATTACCCTGGCCAACATGGCGGACAAAAATGGACCAATCTTCACTATTAAGCTCGGTGTGCGGAGAGCTTTGGTGGTGAGCAATACTGAAACAATTAAAGAGTGTCTTACCACCAACGATAAAGCCTTTGCCACTCGTCCGAATCTTACTGCCTCGGTTCTCATTTGCTACAACAACACCATGCTTGGTTTCGCCCCACATGGACCTCATTGGCGTCGAATGCGCAAGTTCGTTAGTCTTGAGCTCCTCTCCAACTGCCGCCTTGATAAGCTCAAGTACGTTCGAGAATCCGAGATAAAGTTGTCCGTGCAAGAGTTGTATCAGCATCGGAACAAAAGCAAAACTATTGGCTCTGATAAGGTGTTGGTAGAAATGAAGAGATGGTTTTGGGATTTAACTCTTAACGTGATTCTAAGGATGACTATAGGGAAGCGAATTCCGAGTTTCGGCAACGATGAAGAGAGTCAGGTGCTGAAGACGGCCTTGAAGAACTTTACTGTGTTGAGTGGGAAGTTTGTGCGTGTCTGATGCTTTGCCGTTTCTGAGATGGTTAGACATAGGAGGCGATAAGAGGGCCATGGAGAAGGTAGGCGAAGACCTAGACCGATTCGCCGAGTGATGGCTAGAAGAGCACAAGCGAAGGAAATCGTCAGGTCAGTGCAAGGGCGGGGAAGATTTCATGGATGTGATACTTTCTAACCTCAAAGATGAAGGGGATCACCATGCAGATACCATCAACAAAGCCACCTGTCTGGTAGATTTTACTTCATTTATAGTATAACTGATGTTAGATTTTGATTGTTTATGGCAAACGTTAAAGAGCCTTGCCTGATTTTGCAGGCTCTGGTTTTGGCGGCTGAAGATACCACAGCGGTTACATTGACATGGGTCTTATCTTTGTTACTCAACAACCGTCATACATTAAACAAGGTAGTAAATGAACTCGACATCCATATCGGTAACAATAGGCTAGTGGAGGAATCCGACATGAAAAATTTAGTATACCTTCAAGCAGTCATCAAGGAAACAATGCGTTTGTACCCTGCTGCACCACTCTCGTTGATTCATGCAGCCACTGAGGATTGTAGGGTTAGTGGTTACCAAGTGGCGGCAGGCACATGGCTGATCACCAATCTTTATAAGCTTCATCGGGACCCAGGAATATGGTCAGACCCAGAGGAGTTTAGACCCGAAAGGTTCATGACAACCCACAAACATGTTGACGTGAAAGGGCAAAATTTCGAGTTGATACCGTTTAGCAGTGGAAGAAGAATGTGTCCCGGGGTTTCATTTGCACTCCAAGTGTTGCACCTCACGGTTGCTAATTTGCTGCACCAGTTCGACTTTGCAACCCCGTTAGATGAAGCGGTTGATATGCGCCAAGGACCAGCTTTGACAATTTTCAAAGCTACTCCACTTGAAGTCCACATCACTCCACGCCTTCCTGCTTCTGTTTACGACACTAGCAGCTAATCATGTTTGATTATTAATATTTAAAAAGAAAAAGAGCTTTGATTATTAATAGGAAGAGTATTATAAAAATATTTCCATGTTAGAGCCATGTATGTGGCTTTGGTGGTGGTTCCACCTGCTTTGGTTCATCAAATCATGGATGTTTGAAAATAATTTTTGTGATATTTTTAGTGTAGGATTTTTGTGGAATAAAAATCTTGTCTCCCCCACTTATAATCTCTTAACACGTTTTTCTTTTCTTTACTTCAGATAATTTAAAGTAAAAAAACAAAAACGGAAGTTAGAGTAGAAGATTTATTAATTTCTTTGATATGAATCAAAAGATTGAGGTACATTAAATGAGTGAATCAAGAAATTAAATTTTTTACTTCAATTCCATAATTTTTTCCTGGGGATAAAATTGCTACCTAATATTTTAAACTGTAAGGCACTTTGAAGATGAAGAAATACGGAACTTTCAACCAAAATAACATACCCATCTTTCATCACATTACAGTCAGCAACTTCCTCTGCAAACTAATTTAGTACAAGTGTAAAAAAAGAATTATCACAAAACATTCTATATTATAACTTGGATTATATTTTTAGTTTTTTTATTGAAAAAAAATAGGCAAATAGAAAAGTGAGCATTTTTAAATGTTTATTTTAGTGTTTTATATATAAAGATTTATTCAATTTGACTCATATTTTATTGAAAGTAAAATAGAAAATTAATAAGATTAAAGGGTAAAAAATCTTTAATAACAAATTAAAAATAATCAATTAATTATTTTAAAATTTTTAAAAATTATCATAAAAATAAACAAATTTTATAAAAAGATTATAAACAAATCTTCTTCCCAACTTTTTCTTCTCTTTGGAAGTTACATAAAAATTCCATTCAAAATGCAGGAGGGTTTCACTTTGACGTTGGGTATCCTGAATTGACAGGAAATGAAGGCCATGTTGGTTTTCAAGAAAGTCAAATGTCTGGACGTGGACCTCGAATTATGATTTTATTTTATAAAAAATAAAAAACATATTTTAGTAATATTTCAATTATATAACTAGAGTAGATAAAGGCATTGTAAATATATAAAGAAGGAAAAAAATAGTTGGTTTTTATCTGATGCATTGTAAATATATAAGTTGATAAATGAGTTAAATTTTGTGTTTGCATTAAAAATGTTTGAAAATACTTAATAATAATAAATGAGTTTTAATAAAAACCCAAAACAAAAATTTCAATTTTTTATGTTAATGATCCATGATCATAAACTATTACCCATTCAAAAAACACAAAATGAACGATCTCTTCAATCTCTCTACTACACGTGGCATCATACACAGAATCCTGTATCTCCTTACGTTCCACGTGGTGAATCTTAATAAGTTTTTTGTTGAGAATTACACGTGGCATCAAAACATTGTGGGTCAGTGCCACCTACTCTGGCTGCTTGAGCTGGTGGAACAGGCGGTCTCATCAGATGCGAATGGGGCAGACACTGAATCGAATTCGAAACAGGCATGTTGCTGGTTCTTGTTGGTCGCTCTTATCTGGGCAAACTCCGCAACGCTCCATGCCTTGACCGAATTATCAAGGCTTCCACTGTACACGATCCACCGCTGCTCGCTCCTGGATTCTTGGTTCTTTTCCACAGCCAAGCACTTGACAGGCCCCACGTGCCCCGTCAGCACCGAGTGGCATGTGTGGATGTTGCCGTCCTTCCTCCAAACGCATATATTCTTATCAGCCGATCCGCTAAACATCAAATTCTCAGTAGCCTCAAGGCAAAGAACGGCCTGCTTGTGCCCTTTTAGGACCCCGCCGTGGGATAATTGCTTTTCAACTTCCCAGAAATTGACCAAGCCGTCACTGGAGCCACAGTACAGAACTGAACCCTGGGTGTTGATTGCTAATGCCGTAACTGCAGAATCTTGTTGTAAAAGAGTTTGGGACAACACATGCTTCGCTCCTTTCCGCTGTTGTTCCCTTTTCCACACTTTAACGGTACCATCAGCGGAGCCAGTGAAAACCATTCCACTCATGATCGAAACCACAGAGTTAACAGCGTCATCGTGTGCACGAATCGATTCAAGGCATTTGGAATCTGAAATTCTCCAGACTTTGAATGTCCTATCCCATGAAGCAGAGTAAAGAAGACCTTGTTCCACGTTCAGGCTCAAACACGTCACCGCATCTGCGTGTTTGATCCATAGAGCCCGCTTATGCTTCACTTCCACATAATTGCTGGGTTTAATGGAGCTTTTAAGGACGTCTTTGAGAGTGGGCAAAGTTCCAGCTCGTTTATAAATGCTAGGGTCCTTAGGAGAGATTTTCCAAACGCGAATCTTCCCATCTTGATGGCCGGTAAAAATCTTTTCGCCAGATATCACAATGGCCTTAACCAATCCACTGTTAGATTTGAAGCCCGTAAATTCTTTTAGATTCTTCCACACCCGAATGTTCTTACTATCGGAGCCGGTGTAAAGGAGATCCTTTGTGGCTGCCAAGGAATAAATATGACCCTCTTCACGTGTAAGCGAGCCGATGAGGCTGTTAGCTGGAACATCATTATCGGAAATGGCAGTTGAAGGTTTCATGAAAGAAGTGGTTTGGTTCCACGGTGACATGGTTATGGGCGAGCCTTCCAGACTCGTCCTATGGGCTTCGTAGGCAGGACCGGAAGTGGATGCGCGGCTATACCGCACGTACAAATCATCTTCACTCCCAGAACCAGGTATGGACATGTTAGGATAGGAATGCATAATGTTTCCAAACTTGGATCTCGGAAAGCTATCAGCCTCTGCGAACATTGTGCCCAAATTCTAGAAATACAAAAAAAAAAAGATAAAGAAAAAATGCGTAGAAGAGATTTGAGAGGATTATTAATTAATTAATTCAAATACGAAGAGAGGCAATGGAAATGATTGCATTTGCATCGCGGGCATACATATATTGCAATTACAAATGTGGGAGAGGAACTGTAGAGCGGATTTAGAGCTGTCAGATTTTTGATAACTGTTGGACCGAGCATATAGAAACAGGAACCATGCTCCAAGGAATCAGGGGTCGGTTTCCTAATAGCCTCTTGCTTCGTTGTTTTAGGATTTAACTTGCTATTTATTGCTGTTTTGGATAAATTTTTTTATTTATTTTTAACTTCAAAGATTAATGATAAGAAATTGTTTATAAAATTAGGATTTAACTTGTTAGCTATAAAACAGCTTTTGCCTGAAATGACATACGAAAACTAAAAGGGAGAAACTACGAATTGGATAATTATTGAAGTTTTTTAATTTTATAAGTGTGATTAAAAATCATTATTTAGTTTTTAGTCTCACCAGACCAGTTGCCAAGCAAGGAAACGAGTAGGATCTATTTTGTTGCAAACTACAATTCTTTTAGACATCTTCATTTTATTATTCTTTTTGGTAAAGTCTTTTTCAAAATAATACTTTTTTTTGTTAGAAAGTTTTACTAATATAAGAAAATACAATTAGAAGTATGAGTGTAAATACATATCCGATCAATTGTAATAGTATATAGAATTAATCAATATAATACACAACAAATGAAAAATCGGAAAATATCTACATAAGGTCTATGCACATGATGGGAAAAAGATCCGCACGTTGCAAATGCAAATAATGGGACTCACACCCAGGCCTTCAAAATCCGAAACCTTAGCCTAATTTAAAGTGATTAGTTATGTATTTTAGATAGGGGGAGATTGCAATTTAATTACCGAAACTAAAATGTCATCCTTGTATCGAGTTAGTCATTGTAACGTATCTAAATCCATTTAGATTATTCATCCAAATTTAAATTTATTGATCTGAAATTTAAAAGAATTTTGATAAAAATATTGGGCTCGATAAATGTATTTTAACAAAATAATTATACCCATATTTTTAAAGTCAAATCCGTTTTTAACATTATAATATTTATTTTATTTTATACTATTTTTATGTATTATGTGATGTATATCACATAAAAAAACTATATGTAAAATAATACATATTACTATAATATAAACATTAAAAAACATATATCAACAAGTATTAAGTGTAGTAGTAAGACATATGACATTTTAAAGAGAGAATATAAGTTTAAACTTTGGAGACGACATTATTAGGAGGGTTAAGCTCAAACTTCAATCATAGATCGTTAAACAGATGTAGAGAATACAAAAAAAAATTGTTAAATATTAAATTAAAAATAAGTTAATATTTTAAATATGTGAAGCTTGGAGTGTAAATAGTGATATTAACAAAACTAACTTTAATTATATCTCGGTTAAGCATGTCTTGAGGTCCAGTAACCAACCGGCTCATAATTTACTTAACTATGCATCTTTAGGAATTAACAGCTGCTCGATTTGGTGGCATATTCCACTATTTTGTATGGGTTCATGGCTATGCATTAATTCGTCTATTTTTGTTTATAGTAGATTAATTCATCTATGATTAGTGAATAATCAATAAGATACACCTTTTTATTATTCTAAGAGTGATCTTTTTTAAAATCAAGAGAGTGGTTTTTTAATAATATATATTTGTTGATTGAGTCTTAACTCGATTGATATAAGTATTGATGTCAATGCAGAAGGACGTGGGTTCAAGTGTGCTGAAGAATATTATCTTTATATTTATAGGTTGGAGAGAAGTTATTGGCAGTTCTAGATATTGTGTCAAAAAAAATAGATATAATCAAAACATATAATAAAATTAAAAAAATGTCTTATTTATATTAAAAAAATCAAGGGAAAAATTTTATAAAATATATACTTTGTTTCTTGGTAGCATTAACAATTAGACTTGTCAACAAGGTATGTGAAGGACCAAATCCGTAAAATAAAAAAATAAAAAAAAAGAGGAATATGTACAATATCTTAATCGATCCCTATGTAATATGTATCAAGTATTTGTGGGCGCTTAGTTTAACGTGGTAGTTTGGATATAGAAATGTCGTTTTGAATGTGATAACATCTTTGGTGTCTGAAAACTCAACGATATTGTAGCTGAGTTTATCAGTCCTTTTCCATCTGTACGAGTTATCCGAGAGCTGTGTCGGCAACCATGGCAATGGCAAGTCTCTATAGAACACGTCCTGCGTAAGGTTGACAAGGTGGCGGAGGCTGTACTGTTGATAGATGGGTATGATATGCAGATGTTTCAGACACCCCCTGCCAGTATTACTTCACTTTTGCAAGATGATCTTCCTGCAGGTTTTGTTGATTATATTTGAACATTATTCATCTTAGGATTTTGCCCACTTTCATTACCAAAAAAAAAAAAATTTAAAATTGCTTGGAAATCGGAAATTACAAATCTCTTTGAAAACCTCGTGTCTTTACATTACAAAAGTTAAAACCCTTGTAATAAAACACCTCGACAAAAATAAAAAAAATAATAATAATAAGCTTTATATAGAAATGAATCATTGTTCAGTCCAATTTTGGCCCGGGCCAAAACAAAGTCCAAACCACCAAAACCTAAAGCTACCCAGACCCACTAAAAACCCCAAGCCCACTAAACTAGCCCAAAACCTTAACAAAAAATAAACCTTCTAACCCAAGTGGCGCCGCAGCCTACCCTAGCCACTGTCAGAGCCTGGCCACCGCCTCGTCACATCCACCGCCACTTGCACTTGTAAGGATTTAAAGAGAAAGAGACAGTAAACAATAAAAAAAAGCATGTAAAATGGCTATAAAAAGCCAGCCCCAAAATACATTGTAACATTGGGGGAATTTTCATAAATACAAGCATTCGGTTTTAAAACACAAACAAAAAATAGTGATTCCAGTGATACCAAAAGCATGAGAATAGCACCAAATCAGGGAACCAAAATACCAAAAAAATCGAAATCGAAAGCCTAAGGTGATTTTTTTTTATTTCTGTCTTATTTTCGAATCTATTCCCCTTTATATTTATACACGCATAAATAAGAAGCATAAAGACAAAAGAAACGAATACTTTTCAAAGCGCCGGAAAAAGGGGAAATTATGACCTCCAACTGTCGTACACAGCGGTAGCCGGCAGCAGAGGCACGGCGAAGGACGGTGGCGACTGGCCGGAACCCTCGTCGGATTAGGAGACCTGCAAAGAAAATGAAAGATTTTTTTTTAAGAACTGATAACAAATGATTTTTTATTATTATTAGTTTTAACTTATATAGGCCATATAAAACGACGTCGTTTTGGCCGGCGTCCATAAGCCCCAAAACGACGTCGTTTTGCCCTTGGTCCGACCCGATCCGACCTGACCCGCCTCAGGATTCGAGTTTTTTTTAACGGAAGGGCTAATTGCACTTTTAGCCTTTGCGCTTTTCCATTACTTTGCAATTAATTTTTTTTGGTTTTAATTTTACCCTGAACTTGTGCTTAGATTTCAATTGGGTCCTACTTGATGTTATGCGTTTTTAGAGGGAGGGTTTATTGCCCGATTTGGTCCCTCCTTTTTGTTTGCACGTTCGATTTGGTCTTCTTCTTCTTTATTTATTTTCAAATTGGCCCCAAACTTTCATTTTAGGTTCAATTTAGTCTTTTTTTTGTTCATTTCAATATTTTATATTAAATTAACTAATTTAATATATTATTATTATTATCACTATTATTATTACTTTTATTTTCATTATTATTATTATTATTACTTATATTCGTTATTATCGTTATTAATTTTACTTTTCTTTTCTTTACTATTATTTTTATTATCATTAACTATTATTATAATTATAAATATATTATTATTATTATTACTATTATTTTTATTACTATTATTATATTGTTATTATTACTATTATATTATTTTTACCTATTACTCTTTAAATACACTCATTTTATCTTTATTCCTCACTTACATTATATATTATTTATTTATTTATATATCTTTTTACATCATTTCAAATTTAAAAAATATTTATTCCTTGCATGATTACCATTAATAATGTAATGACCCGAATTTTTACCGATACTGGAAAAGTGTAATTTCGGGTCTCCGTTTATGAAAAATGGATTCTAAATATTTATTAAAAATATTTACGAAGTTAAGTAAGTGATTAATTAAAGTCTAATAAAGTGAATTTAGCGTAATTAGGAATAATTAAGTAGAAGGATTAAATTGAATAAAGAATAAAAGTTTAATTATAGAATAAAGAAAAGTGAAGGGATTAGATAGGCAAATAAGCCAAAAATGGGTGACAAATGTATGGATAAAATAAGTTAAACGTGTACAAATATAAATGGTACACATGTATTATACACGTGTATTTACTTAATATATAAGTAAAATAATAATAATTAAAGTATATTATATTAATATAATAATATAAAATATAATAAATAAAAGACAAGTGTATGGTGATATATGGATACATATGTACTAATAATATACACATGTATAAATAATAAATAAGTATTATTTAGTAATAATACAATATTATAATAGCTAAATAAAGAAACAAAAGAAATAAAGAAATGAAATAAAGAAAAAGGCAAGAAAGAAGGCCACGGTTAGCAGGGAAAGAAGGAAGAAAAGAGAAAAGAAAAAGAAAAAGGAGAAATCAAGGTTTTAAAGTTTTAAACTTTAATAGGTAAGTCAATTTAGCCCTTTTACTTAATTTTGATGTTTTAAAAGCTTTAGAACAAAGTTTTGATGAAATTAAGTTGATATTTTGAAAGTTATTAGATTTCTAAATATTGTTCATGTTGAATAAAAAGATGAATTAAAGGCTAAATTGATAGAAATTCAAGTTAGAAATGATATAAGGATTAAATCGTAAAGAGAGAGTTAAGTTTTGATATAGTAAGGACTAAGTTGAAAGAAATTCAGAATTTAAGTTTTATGTTGAACATGAAATGCTGGAATTTATTTTAACCAAGTATGAAGATGAAAACTTAAGTTAATTTTGAAGAAAAAGAATGGTTATGGTGGAAGGACTAAATTGGAATTTTTGGAAAAGTTACATGGAAATCTTAAGAATGTGATATTAATGATCTTAAATGTTGTGTTAATTTTTCCGTAGCTAATATAGCACCGAAAGTGTCATCGAGGAAAGGGAAAAAGAAAATGGACGAGGATATCGAGTGGACTCGAGAATTACGGTTTGTATTTCTATAAACCGGATTTAATAATTATTTGTTGAATCTATTATTTAGTATGAATGGTAATAATAATTATTATTATGGTATTGAATAGAATAAAAATTCATGAATTATATGTGATTATTGATATTGGATTGAATGTGTGATTAGTGTGTGATTATTGAGAAATGAATTGAAATATTTACTAATTTTAAACATCGAAAAAAAAGACTGTTATTTAAAAGAAGACTGAAAACCCTATTAACAATGTCGGGCTAGTCGGATATAGTTGGCATGTCATAGGATCAGTGGAGTTAGGGATATTCCGACTCTGTGTCGATGAGACACTTTATGTGTCACCAGACTGTGACTGTTCGGGATTCGTTCCGAAGAGGTACTCTGTACTTAACTGTGACTGTTACTGTTACTGTTTCGGATTTGTTCCAATGAGGTACTTTGTGTGCCACTACTGTTACTGTTAGTGTTACCGTTACGGTGTATTCCGGCTTCGACCGATGAAACACTGTATTATATCCCTGGTATGTGGGTTGGATTTGGATTCGTGTATCCGTCCAGGTCCGAGTCATGTTAATAGGGGTAATGAAAAGTATTAAAAACTGTCTGCTACTGAATAATTGACTGATACAGAATAAACAACTAATACTGAATAAATGAATATTACTGATTAACCGATTATTACTGTTGACTGACTGGTACTGAACAATAAGGATCAATTGGTTGTTATCAAATATTGACTGTTATTGAAATAAGATAGTACAGAATATTGAATGAAAGGTGAATAATCAAGGATATCAAAGAATGAATGTTACTAATTTATTATTTATTGACTGTTATGTCTAAAAAGACTGCTTGATTTCATGACAGATAAAGATTACTGTATAGTAATAAAAGTATATTGAAGACCGATTAATAAAGTTTTAAAGCTAAACAATGAAGAGTAAATGGTTGAAGTATTAAGATTCTAAAGTAATGTTTAAAGTGAATACATGAATGTTGACTGCTAATGAAAGTAATTGTTATATTAATTGTTGAATGATGAAATGAAAGGTACAAATGGACAATGAAGGTAGACCGATCCAAATGGTAAAGTATATATGTTACGAGATTTAAATTAAATGACTGAAGTATAGAGACTATGAAGTTAAAGTTTAAAGCTCGAATGTATATATATGAATGACAAGTATTATTATTTAGTGATTTACAAGTTACTATGATTATTATATGACTTAAGTAAATGTTAAATTTCTTTTTAAAGCTCGAATGTATATATATGAATGACAACTATTATTATTTAGTGATTTACAAGTTACTATGATTATTATATGACTTAAGTAAATGTTAAATTTCTTACACTGTTCAGTAATTCTGTTTATAGAAATACCACTGAGTTCATTCTCAGCGTACGGTTTGTTTCCGTGCGCAGGTTAGGTTAAAGACAGATCGTCAAATCAGTATATTAAACCGATCCCGAACTCAAAAAGGTAAAGCATGTTAATTATCGGTAGTGGCATGTACCTAGGATGTCTTAAGTGTGTCATATTGAATCGTGATTGTAATAGTGAAATAAGTAAATTGATAATTGATAATGATACGTGATAAGTGTTTAAAGTTAAGTATTGGATAATATATAAAATGCGTTTGGAGTGGTATTTGTATTGGTTGTGGATTGAAATTTTCAGGGTTAGTAACTTGCAAAACGAAGCTTATCATAGGTCCACACGGCCAGGTCACATGGGCGTGTGATCAGATCGTGTAAGACACCCGGCTCACACACAAGCGTGTCGTTAGGCCGTGTGTCCCTTGCACCCAAAATGTTCTCTAACTAGCATATTGGAAATGCTACATGGGCTCAACACACAGGTGTGTGCTTTGGCCTTGCGAAATTAACAGATTCTAAAGAAAAACAACATGGTGTTCCCACACGGACGTGTAAGAAAGGAACAAGGGCGTGTCCCCTAGGTTTCACGGGCGTGTGACACTGTTCATAAAAGGAAATTTTTAAGTTTTCATGAAAATTTTTATAAGCTTCATATCGAACCCCGGTTGAATTCAAATGTTTATAGTAATCAATATAGGCCCATTTAAGATACAAAATGACATAATTTTAATTTACGTATCATAATTATCCCTGTTTAATGCATAAAAGTATTGAAAGGACTAGTAATGCTCCGTAATCCTGTTCTGGCGACGGGACGGGATTAAGGGGGTGTTACAAATATTATTATCATTACTATTACTATCATTTTTTTTAAATAGTCTTACATAATATTTATTTATTTACTACTAGTTCTTTTTTAATTTCAAATATTTTTAGCTTATTTATTATTGCCTTTTTATTTTAACTTATTCATTTTCTTTATTTATTTTATTTTTACTCTTATCATTATCATTCACATTCGTGTCTATGAATATTCTGTTATGTCTGTTAATATCGAAATTTGAATTTGTTTATGCATTCTTTATTATCTCATTTTATTACAACTTATGTTATATTAACCTTCACCTGACCCAAAATCGATTCTTTTATAAAGGCAATGATCCGTATTTGGAAATTCGAGAAAATCGTGTCCTAACTTACTGGGTTTTGATTTTTCTCATTTAACCTAAATAACGGAACATTCTTTTAAATAGCAATACGAGTTTTGCATAAAATGCTTACTCTCCGAGATTCGAGGTGTTGTGCCCTAACTTACCGGATATGACATCTTGTTACCTCGAATATCTAGTCTTTGTTGGACAGGAGGAGAGCGAGGGAGATGGCTCAAATATGCAAACCAAGTCTAATTCTTCGGTGCCAGAACTGTTCGATATTCAAGTGGCTGATTCCTCTGGTGGTTTAAATTCAAATAGGCACACTGCTATCTCCTTCAATGAGGAAGGAACAGTTGGAGGGGACCTTATAAGGAAGATTAAAGTGTCACCTTCTGGTGGTAATAAGATACGAAACTTGGGAAAATCGATGGGCAGTAAAGATGGGGGTTTTCGAGCTACTAAAAAGATTAATAAAATTACGCATGGGAAAAAAGGGGTTAATTTTAAACCTAAAAATAATTCTAAAATTCCTTTGAGTGATTCTATGTCTATGTTGGCTCAAACAGTCTCCACATTACGAAGTATTGACTCGAAAGTTATTGTCCCAGATCTTGGTAAAAAGAATTCAAGAATGATTTTTTATGTTTTACACAGTAAAGTTCTTTGGTGTTATTTTATTTTTATTACTATTTTCTTGTTTATTTTTATGGATTTAAATTTATCAATTTTTTCTTAGAATTGTCAAGGTTGTACGAGTAGTAGTTTCTACGGGCTTTCCTTGAGTATAATTTTGAGCATAAACCAAATATTGTGTGCCTTTTGGAACCGAGAGTTAATGGTAAAAAAGCTAATACTGTCATTGATAAATTGGTTTTTGATTTTTCTCATCGCATTGAGTCTATTGGTTTTTTAAGTGGCATATAGGTTGGATGGAAGGATAATATTTGTATTAATATTATTCATAATCACCCTCAATTTATGTTTCTTCGTATTCAGGGCAACACTGTTTATAACTCACTTTTTTATCTTTGTTGTGTATGGTAGCCCTGACAGAGTTAAAAGGAAGCCTCTTTAGGCTGACTTAATGGAAGTCTTACCTCTTGATCCTATACCTTGGCTTATTTTGGAGGATTTTAATGCTATCCTCTCTCCTAAGGATAAAAAAAAAGTGATTGATCCACGGGTAAGAGATGCAAGGTATTTGGTAATTTTGTTGAATCTTGTAATTTGCAGGATCTTGGATTCAGAGGTCCAGCATTTACTTGGCAAAGAATTAATACATATGAACAGATTGATCGGGCATTAGCAAATGATTCTTGGATCTCAAACTTTCTGCATACTTTAGTTTATCACCTCCCACGTATTAAATTGGATCATAGACTCATTCTTTGAATTCCAAAAGGTTCTTAACCTAAGGAGGTATTTGGGGGTGCCACTCTTCCATGATCGGGTTACTAAAAGCACTATGAATTTTATAGTTGAAAAAGTGATGAGTAAACTCCAGAATTGGGAAGCTAAAAAATTGTGTTTTGTGGGGCATGTCTGTAACAGCCCGATTTTGGGTCTAGTCAGAACAGTGGTTTCGGGACCACAAACCCGACGAGAAAAAAAATTTTATTTTTATTATATTTTTATAGTCTATAAATTTATGAAAATATTTCGTAAAAATTTCATTCGAAAATTTTGACGTTTGAGCACTCAATTTAGTCAAAAGGACTAAATTGTAAAAAGTGCAAAAGTTGAGTTCTTTATATATGAGGTGCCTAATTGTTATGAGTTTTAAATTGAAAGTCCTTATGTGATAATTATTCCTTTAATAAGTTAGTGAATGGATATTTGTTTGGTATTTTTGATATTTGGTTGAAATAAAAAGGGTAATTTTGTAAATTAATTAAAATAACCTAATAAGACAAAAATGATAAAAGCTATCATTTTTTTTTCCATTCTTTCTTCTTCAACCGTGGGAAAGAACTGAAAATGGCAGCCATGGATGAGCTCCATTCGGCCAAGCTTCTATGGCTTATATAGGTACGGTTTTTGTCTCGTTTTTAATGATTTTCGTATTTTTGAGATCCCTGAAGCTTAAATTTTCTATTTCTACCAATTGATTGAAAAGAAATTAGAGTTTAAAAATTTACCCATTCATGATATGGTTGTGTTTTGATGATTTATAGTGGATAATGAATGTTTGATGTGTTAAATATGAGTTTTATTCAATGAATTTCGGTAAAAATATCAAAAAGGGGTTAAATTGTAAAAGTTATAAATTGGTCATAAGTGTGTGAATTAGTGAAAATTTGGAGTTGCCATAGAAGAGAAAAATGTTCAGCATGTCTTAAACCTTATAGAAATTGAATAAAAATTAATTTACGAGCATTGGGGCAAAAGTGCAAATATGCAAAAGTTTAGGGGTCAAAATGAAAATTTGTAAAAATATGATTTTTAGACCCATATGAATATTGTGACTGATTGGTAGGCTAAATGTGATGTTATAGATGATGAAAATTGAGACTTGGACCTAGAACGGAAAGAAATCGATTTATGGACGAGTATGTCCTTTTCACCTTTGTGGTATTGAGGTAAGTTCGTATGTAAACAATACCATGCTATACATGTATTTAAATGTTATCATTACATGAATTGTACAGATATTAAGGTGTATGTGATTAATAGAAATATGATAAGACAAAGCCTTAATAGACGAGGAAAAATCCCGTTTGAACCTTAGGAATAGAATAGGATACGAGTGACATGTCACTAGGAATTATGAGTCTATATGACTAGCTCGAGAGTGAGCATTGAAATGTAATGAGATATGAGGTAGCTTTAGCTACAATTGAGGCACTTATGTGCAAAGGCTTTTCCGAGTATCCAATTAGTATTCCAAGTGTTCAACGGGCAATCCAAGGAAAGAGTTGATGATGGTCCCAATGAGGTAAGTCATTGGTGAGTATGCACTCGAGTTATGTTACGAGTTGTGCAAGTATGTATACTAATCCTATGAGAACGCCTTGATATGTGATGATCTATGATGCATAATATGTGTTCTTACCATGATGGATAAAATGGTGTTGTATTAATATTATGAACGATGACCATGAATGAGTAACTTAGCCTTAACAGATTTGAGTTATTGCAGTAGTGTAATTTTGAAAATACACTAAAAATAGTGGAAAATGAGTTAGAGGCAGAATAAAATATGGGATTAAAGCTTAATGAGTCTATTTTCACATGAAAGAAATAGAGGAAGAAAAAGAATTCTATATTGTGTGATATTTAAATTCTTGTGAAACAGGGTCTGAATGAATTTGAGATCCCCTGTTTTGATTTTATAAATTCACCGTAAATTGTACAAAAAATTATTAAGAGTCATACCTTACCTGCATAGATTCCTTATTGAGTCTATTTTTAAGGGCAACAAACAGCATGGTCATTGGAATTCTGTACATGGAGAAATTTGATTCGTAGTGCATAGGGGTCAGAGTAGTCATACCCTGAAACAGGGGAAAATTTAACTAATAAAATGTACTAAATGGATTTACCAAAAATTCTAGAAAAAAATTAGTAAGTAGAAATATGAGTCTAGTTTCAAGAGAAATAGACGAGAACATTATTCGAATCCTGTACTATGAGATAATTGAACTTTAGTGCAGAAGGGTTGAAATTGTCAGACAGTGAATCAGGAGCAAACTTGAGGAATAAAATGTACTAATTGGCTAAGTCAAAAATTCTGGAAATTTTATGAAAGAAAGATAAATGAGTCTAGTTTCAGGTAAAATTAACGGAACTTAATTTTGAGTTTCGTAGCTCCAGATATAAATAATTTAGTGACTGTTGAGCAGGAAGACAGCTTGTAGTGAACTTGAGAATATGTTGTAAACATTGATAAAACAAGTTAATGAGTTGCTTATTGTTTTCATATGAACTTACTAAGCGAAAGCTTACCCCCCTTCTTTCCCATGTTTTCTAGAGTTTCCAAGTTAGCTCGGGTTGGAGGCCGTCAGAGATATTATCACCCTATCGAGTTAACGTTATCTGAGTAAGTAAACTCAAGTGATTTGAGTCTATGGCATGTATAGGGTTTTAATGTGAGTATGTAATATTATGATTTAGCCAAAGGCATTGGCTTGTTATTAAGGTAGTATTAGTCATGTAAATTGGCCTATGTTGGCTAATGACATTATGGGCCTATATGATTATTCTTATGCATGTATGTTATTATCTCTTGTGATGTGGCTTACAACATGTATGCCTGGAGATTGAATTGAGATTCATTGATGAGCTAGTAACTAATGCAGGATTAAGTGATTGGTAAATAGTTAATAATGCTTCATGAATGGTTTGTGATGTAATGATAGTTATGTCTAGTATGTGGTAATGATATGGGCAAATTCTATAATATTTATTGCATAAGAAAATAACTTGAGCATAACATGTTTGTAGATGTTTAAGAGCTCATTTATGCCACGTTGTTTGTTATTGGATAAGTATGTATCTATGCATGTGGTGTGAGAGTGACAAAAGGCTTGATAATTAGCCTATTTCTGGCCACACGGCCTGAGCACATGGGCGTGTGAAGCCTTAACGCAAGAGATTTTTCTAAGTTTTTCATGAGTTTTCGATTGGGTCCCGAACCGCCCCGAATGCATGTATTGGGCCTCGTAAGCTCGCATAAGGAACAAATTGCATGTGAAAAGAAAAGTTTTTAATTATTTGAGATTTTATGGCCCTATTTAGTATGAAAATGTTAGTAAAAGTCAGGTAGCACCTCAAACCCCGTCCCGGCGTCGGATGCAGGCGAGGGGTGTTACATTTAGTGGTATCAGAGCATGGTTTAGTCGGTTCTCGGACTAACCTAGCGTAAGAGAGTCTAGCTATACATGCCATAGTATTACTCGTGATAGTGTGATATCTCTCGGCCCTAACAAAACTGTTGATTAAGACAGGAATGAGTTCCAACCGAGCAAATCTTGATAGAGATAAGAGTAAAGTTGAGATTATTGAATCATGCTTATGATATGCTGAAAATTGGGAAAGGTATGAAAAGAAATCCATGATTTTTTTATATGAACTAGTTTTCATTATGTGATACTCTTGAGATAAAGAATGTGAAATAGTGGAGTAAAACACAGTTAAGTTGTGAAAAAACGCTTTTATGCATGTTAGTATTCATACGATGTTAAATGTCCAACTTGATTTGGCCAAGTGTTTAGGAAAAGAAAGAAATTTGCTTGAAATGACAGAATGTATGTATGAATGCTTTTATTGCATGATTAATAATTAGTATATACATGAGGTTGACATTTATGTCTAGATTGATGAAGTCAAGATGTAGTAATGTTATGCTTTATAATCTCAGTTACAGAATCATAAATGTCACAATAGCATGAAAGTTGTAATGAAAGATCAAATTGGGTGGAACGCAGGGAATGAGTACGATCGTTCACTAATGAATTGACGGAAAAGACCATTGTTGGACCATGGCAATACATGAGATTTGTATGCCAGTGTAAGACCATGTATGGGACATGGCATCGGCATTGAGGCAAGGGCTAGTGTAAGACATGTTTGGGACATGCATCAGCCACAGTATGAGATCCAGTGTAAGACATGTCTGGGACATGCATCGGCCTCGAGATGTTAGCCAATGTCAGACATGTCTGGGACATGCGTTGGCTACGGGATGTGCTAGTGTAAGACATGTCTGGGACATGCGTCAGCACGGTTACATGTGTCAGTGTAAGACCTGTCTGGGACATGGCATCGGCACAGATGGATGAGAGCTAGTACAAGACCATAGTTGAACTATGGCATCAAGTAAGCGATGTACTCAAAACCATAAGACGTTCTCCAATTTGATAAATATTGGCAAGTGATTAAGACTAAATATGGAAATTTGATAAAACATTAAGGGTAATTTGAGAAAAAGAAATGAAAGTTTGAGTTATGATAAATTCACTTATGTTTAGCTAATATTCGCACGAAATAAAGTTGCATGTATTACTCAGATATGTGAAAATGTGTTCATAACAAGTTGGAAATTTGAAATGTTTGAATCGATGTGTGTAATGCTATGTTGTTGTTGAATATGTATTTGCTTGAGAGTCAAAAGTTTAGAGGCTTTACAATCTTCGCCCCCTTACCAGAATAGAGTTATACGATGAGATTTTCGAGAGATATGTTGCATATGCTTGCAAAAGTGAAACTGAAGAGTACAATAATGGAATAGTATGAGATTAGCGAAGACAGAATTAGTTAGAGGAATAATGTCGGACTTGCACAGATGTCTGAATATGACGGATTCAATTAAATAAAGTGATGGCTATCTTTCTCTTCTGAGTATTCTATGTTTTCCTCTATTTTGGGGAATATGTATGGTTATCCCTTTCGAATGGAAATTCTATCGTATGAAGATGCTAGTGACTATGATATTAGATGAAAAGTTCTATTGGTCCAGTTAGTTATGATCGACATTTCCCCATCTCTTCAGATTTCTATTCTGATATACTGGAATGAAGTTGATAGTAAAAAATCTATATGAGATTATTCTGATGTTCTATTGATTATGGTTTATATATATTGGAGAATTATATTATCTCTGTTACGAGAAATTCTAGAGCGTACAGACAGTAGTTTCCTTCTGGTTTTCTCTGAGGGATTTTCTGGATCATATTTATTATTTTCTTCTGGATTATATTCTCGGATTTCTGGTATAGTCTTTATATCTTGGAATTTCTTATATTGGCTTTTCTCTCGTTCTTGTTTCAAGAATTATCAAGCTTGGCTTATCTTTACGAGTAATCTTTGACTTGCGATATTAGAATCTGTTATGATTAAGCTTCTGGCTCGACCATAGAAGTGTGAAGATTTCAGTGTCGAGATTTCTTTAAAATTTCTGGGGTAAAGAATAGTTATTCTGCAAAAGTAAATCTGAGTTATGTGCATTTAAGTTTATTCTCTGGTTCGAGAATACTGTAACGTGTTCTTTGGTAAGTAGTCGTACAGTCAGAAATGATGGGTTTTATTCTTGAAAGTATGTTATGGAAACATATTAGTTGGATTTCTCTTGTTCGAGAGATGTTATAAGTATAGTTATCCTGATTAATAAAAAGACCACATCTATGAAGTTGGAATCATTTTATTCATGTTAGTAAAGTTTCTAAACAGTTGATGATCAGAGTATAGAAATGTGGCTATAAGTGGTAAATTAAACAAGTACAGCATGATTCGACTTTTAATTTGGAATTGCAGGGAGGATTTGATTTCTGGTTTCTATTACTATTAATTCAGAGTAAGATTTCAGTACTGAGAAACTCTGGGTATACAGAGAATTGAGTACAGAGTTCACAGTAGTATCTTGTTTATTCGTTCAAAGGATGTCGAATTGTCTATAGGGTAAAGCCGAATATCAAATGTATTCGAGATTATTATTGTCAATGATGACAGTGGGAAGAAAATGAGAAAAGACTGTTATGAATTTCGTATCGGGATGTCTCTCATTTCCAGGAAAAAGGAGAGATGCAAGTTGAATTGTGAAAGATTGATGATGGAAATCTGCATGATTATTTTAGTATGTACAGATATATTATTCAACAGATGTGACTGAGTTGTATGTTTCTGAGTTTATAGTTCCAAGAATGTCAGTCTCCAGTGTTTCAAATTGAGCTCCGAGGTTTATACCTCAACTATGGAAAAGCTATAGGAAATCTTGAGTATGAGCTTGTGCGGAGTTGTTTTGTAAGTTGTGAGAAAAAGATATAAGTGACTCGTGAAAGTAGAGAACAATTTTTTTCTGGTAAGATTTTCGGGGACGAAAATCCCTAAAGGGGGGAAGAAATGTAACAGCCCGATTTTGGGTCTAGTCAGAACAGTGGTTTCGGGACCACAAACCCGACGAGAAAAAAAATTTATTTTTATTATATTTTTATAGTCTATAAATTTATGAAAATATTTCGTAAAAATTTCATTCGAAAATTTTGACGTTTGAGCACTCAATTTAGTCAAAAGGACTAAATTGTAAAAAGTGCAAAAGTTGAGTTCTTTATATATGAGGTGCCTAATTGTTATGAGTTTTAAATTGAAAGTCCTTATGTGATAATTATTCCTTTAATAAGTTAGTGAATGGATATTTGTTTGGTATTTTTGATATTTGGTCGAAATAAAAAGGGTAATTTTGTAAATTAATTAAAATAACCTAATAAGACAAAAATGATAAAAGCTATCATTTTTTTTCCATTCTTTCTTCTTCAACCGTGGGAAAGAACTGAAAATGGCAGCCATGGATGAGCTCCATTCGGCCAAGCTTCTATGGCTTATATAGGTACGGTTTTTGTCTCGTTTTTAATGATTTTCGTATTTTTGAGATCCCTGAAGCTTAAATTTTCTATTTCTACCAATTGATTGAAAAGAAATTAGAGTTTAAAAATTTACCCATTCATGATATGGTTGTGTTTTGATGATTTATAGTGGATAATGAATGTTTGATGTGTTAAATATGAGTTTTATTCAATGAATTTCGGTAAAAATATCAAAAAGGGGTTAAATTGTAAAAGTTATAAATTGGTCATAAGTGTGTGAATTAGTGAAAATTTGGAGTTGCCATAGAAGAGAAAAATGTTCAGCATGTCTTAAACCTTATAGAAATTGAATAAAAATTAATTTACGAGCATTGGGGCAAAAGTGCAAATATGCAAAAGTTTAGGGGTCAAAATGAAAATTTGTAAAAATATGATTTTTAGACCCATATGAATATTGTGACTGATTGGTAGGCTAAATGTGATGTTATAGATGATGAAAATTGAGACTTGGACCTAGAACGGAAAGAAATCGATTTATGGACGAGTATGTCCTTTTCACCTTTGTGGTATTGAGGTAAGTTCGTATGTAAACAATACCATGCTATACATGTATTTAAATGTTATCATTACATGAATTGTACAGATATTAAGGTGTATGTGATTAATAGAAATATGATAAGACAAAGCCTTAATAGACGAGGAAAAATCCCGTTTGAACCTTAGGAATAGAATAGGATACGAGTGACATGTCACTAGGAATTATGAGTCTATATGACTAGCTCGAGAGTGAGCATTGAAATGTAATGAGATATGAGGTAGCTTTAGCTACAATTGAGGCACTTATGTACAAAGGCTTTTCCGAGTATCCAATTAGTATTCCAAGTGTTCAACGGGCAATCCAAGGAAAGAGTTGATGATGGTCCCAATGAGGTAAGTCATTGGTGAGTATGCACTCGAGTTATGTTACGAGTTGTGCAAGTATGTATACTAATCCTATGAGAACGCCTTGATATGTGATGATCTATGATGCATAATATGTGTTCTTACCATGATGGATAAAATGGTGTTGTATTAATATTATGAACGATGACCATGAATGAGTAACTTAGCCTTAACAGATTTGAGTTATTGCAGTAGTGTAATTTTGAAAATACACTAAAAATAGTGGAAAATGAGTTAGAGGCAGAATAAAATATGGGATTAAAGCTTAATGAGTCTATTTTCACATGAAAGAAATAGAGGAAGAAAAGAATTCTATATTGTGTGATATTTAAATTCTTGTGAAACAGGGTCTGAATGAATTTGAGATCCCCTGTTTTGATTTTATAAATTCACCGTAAATTGTACAAAAAATTATTAAGAGTCATACCTTACCTGCATAGATTCCTTATTGAGTCTATTTTTAAGGGCAACAAACAGCATGGTCATTGGAATTCTGTACATGGAGAAATTTGATTCGTAGTGCATAGGGGTCAGAGTAGTCATACCCTGAAACAGGGGAAAATTTAACTAATAAAATGTACTAAATGGATTTACCAAAAATTCTAGAAAAAATTAGTAAGTAGAAATATGAGTCTAGTTTCAAGAGAAATAGACGAGAACATTATTCGAATCCTGTACTATGAGATAATTGAACTTTAGTGCAGAAGGGTTGAAATTGTCAGACAGTGAATCAGGAGCAAACTTGAGGAATAAAATGTACTAATTGGCTAAGTCAAAAATTCTGGAAATTTTATGAAAGAAAGATAAATGAGTCTAGTTTCAGGTAAAATTAACGGAACTTAATTTTGAGTTTCGTAGCTCCAGATATAAATAATTTAGTGACTGTTGAGCAGGAAGACAGCTTGTAGTGAACTTGAGAATATGTTGTAAACATTGATAAAACAAGTTAATGAGTTGCTTATTGTTTTCATATGAACTTACTAAGCGAAAGCTTACCCCCCTTCTTTCCCATGTTTTCTAGAGTTTCCAAGTTAGCTCGGGTTGGAGGCCGTCAGAGATATTATCACCCTATCGAGTTAACGTTATCTGAGTAAGTAAACTCAAGTGATTTGAGTCTATGGCATGTATAGGGTTTTAATGTGAGTATGTAATATTATGATTTAGCCAAAGGCATTGGCTTGTTATTAAGGTAGTATTAGTCATGTAAATTGGCCTATGTTGGCTAATGACATTATGGGCCTATATGATTATTCTTATGCATGTATGTTATTATCTCTTGTGATGTGGCTTACAACATGTATGCCTGGAGATTGAATTGAGATTCATTGATGAGCTAGTAACTAATGCAGGATTAAGTGATTGGTAAATAGTTAATAATGCTTCATGAATGGTTTGTGATGTAATGATAGTTATGTCTAGTATGTGGTAATGATATGGGCAAATTCTATAATATTTATTGCATAAGAAAATAACTTGAGCATAACATGTTTGTAGATGTTTAAGAGCTCATTTATGCCACGTTGTTTGTTATTGGATAAGTATGTATCTATGCATGTGGTGTGAGAGTGACAAAAGGCTTGATAATTAGCCTATTTCTGGCCACACGGCCTGAGCACATGGGCGTGTGAAGCCTTAACGCAAGAGATTTTTCTAAGTTTTTCATGAGTTTTCGATTGGGTCCCGAACCGCCCCGAATGCATGTATTGGGCCTCGTAAGCTCGCATAAGGAACAAATTGCATGTGAAAAGAAAAGTTTTTAATTATTTGAGATTTTATGGCCCTATTTAGTATGAAAATGTTAGTAAAAGTCAGGTAGCACCTCAAACCCCGTCCCGGCGTCGGATGCAGGCGAGGGGTGTTACAATGTCACACTTGCCCAATCAGTTCTTCTCGCTATTCCTAACTATTTCATGCAGTCCATGCTAGTTCTGAAAGGGGTGTGTGATGAGATTGAAAAGATTGCTAGATAGTTCATTTGGGTAGGTTCTACTGGACACCCTAAAAGTGCTTAAGTTGGATGAGAGTCCATTTGTCAACCTAGATCTCGTGGAGGACTTGGGTTTCAGCATCTTCATGATCAGAATAACTCTTTCCTTATAAAAATTGGGTTTAATCTTGTGTCTCGGAAGGATGCTTTTTAGGTTCGTGTTCTTCATTCGAAATATGGATGAAAGAATCAGCTTCCTAACATCATTTACAGAAGTAATTGTTCTTATCTTTGGCGTTCCCTTTTTAAGGTGAGGTCCCTTTTTTGTGAGAATCTCATATGGTCTGTTGGTGATGGCACAACAATCCATGGCTAGAAAGATTCTTGGATTCCTGATGTTGGTCCCCTTCATCCTTATGTCTCGGCTCATTCTAGTCTTGATTTGGAGTGTACTCTGAGAGATTGGTTGCTCTTTGATGGTACTTGGAATTTGGAACTGCTTCGTTTATGGCTACCTGACATCATGATTAAGCTTATAGTAAGTATTCCCCCTCCTCATCTTGATAGGGGAGTGGATAAGATCATTTGGGCTCGATCTGCTTCAGGGTCTTTTTCCGTGCGAAGTCCTTATTGGGCGAGAGTTCATAGAATCCTAATGATGATGATTGGAAGCCCGTTTGGAAGTACCAAGGCCCAGAGAGAGTTCGTCTTTTTCTATGGCTTGTAGCCAAACAGAGGATCCTTACTTATTCAAAATGAACTAGGAGAGGATTTGGACAAAGTAGTGCGTGTCTTCTTTGTGGGCATGACACTGAGGATATTCTGCATGTTCTCTATGACTGCTCGACAGCTAAAGAATCTTGGAGGCTCGTTGTTCCCGCAGAAAAGCTTTCCAGGTTTTTTTTTTGAACCCTTTCAAATTTTATTTTCCACTAATCTTGGTTGTCATGATAAGTTGCAGGATAAGAAAGTTTCTTGGTCGTGTCTATTTGGGATAGTTGCTTGGAGACTTTGGAAGAATAGAAATCTTTTCATCTTCCAAAACATTAATTGGACGGTATATGAGATCATTAAAACCTCTCTTAGTTGGGCTCAACATTTTGAACCGTTTCTACTCGTAGCAAAATCTACTACAACTAATTCTGGAATTTGTCACCATTTGGCTGATAATTGGGTTCATCTATTTTCTAATGGAGCAGTTGCTAGAGTCTCAGGAAATGCCTTAGCAGGAGGTGTGGTTAGAGATTGAAGAGGCAATTGGATTTTGGGGTTCACTCATTATCTAGGTAGATGTTCACCTCTGGAGGCAAAACTCTGAGGCATCCTTGATGGAGTTCTTATTTTATTAAGCAAGGGTTATAAAAAAGTCTGGATTCAAACTGATAATCTTGAAGTGTTAAAGGCATTGTCCATGGAAGTAACAATGGATTCAAGCATTACCGTGCTCAGAAGAGTTAAACGGCTTTTGCATTCTGAAGGCCAGTGGGAAATTAAGTATGTCACTAGGGAAAGTAATTTAATTGCTGATCATTTGGCAAAGCTTAGTCTTTCTTGGGAATCACCTCTCCAGCTTTTTGAAATATCTCCTGATTTGGTTGCTACAACTATTCAGCAAGACAAAGCTTTTAAAATCTCTTATAAGGTTTTAAGTTGTTATTTTGTTTATTTTTCAAAAAAAAAACATATATAATCTCATTCATTATGACAACTTGGAGAGATGGCAAAAAGGAAACAACGTTTTTTTTCAACCACAATGATTATCGTCATTATTTGCTTTGAAAGATCCAAGGCAACTCCAATAAAATAAAAAAGGGGACAAGGCAAAGCAGAGCAGAGCGGAAGTCAGCTTAAATTGCAGCCCTGAAATTGTCCGTATCTCATTTCCGATGCTTCTGACGTCCGCCATCTTTTTATTCTGTTAGAAGCAACGGCAGCCATAGCTTAGGGCTTAGGTTTTTTAAAGAGATAAAACGTGTTATCAGACAAAGAAAGTAATGCAAATAATAATCAATTATGAACTCCCCTAATTCCTGCTATAATCACTCGCTGTTTGGGCATAAATAAATGATTTATTACCTGGCTAACATACCCAATATTGTGACTCTACATTCTACATTTGTTAGTTTTTAGTTTCTTAAAACTCCATCTTCATTAAAATTATCACGCTACTGAATTGTTTTTATTCATTATTTTGTAAGAAAATGGCAATTTTTGCTTTTAACTACTAATTTATTAAACCCTTCAACACATTTCCTTTTTTTCATTTTGCTATAAATAATCAAATTCTAAAGTTTAACAGTATAAAAAAAATTTATACATGCTTTTTGAATAAATATAAATTTATTTATTTTTTAAGTGAGAAGACTTTCATATCATTAATTTTAATTTTTTTTATCAATTCTCAATTAAATTCATATCATTGAGTCAAAAATACACTAAAACCCGATTATAGATTATTATTTATTTATATTTAAAGTGTGTTTAGATAAGGGATTTAAGAGAATATTTCATTTAATCAAAATTTTTTAAATTCTAAAAGTTTAAGAAACTCAAATTATTTGTTTTTCAAATTTTCTCATCATCTTATTTCATTTGATACAAATGGTTCCAATATAAAACTAAAAAAAAAAACTTAAAACTGAAAATATCATTTTTATTTAATTATAATATATATTACAAACTTTATATGATTAAAAATATTTATAATTTTTGCAAATGTAATCATATTATATATATAAAAAAACTTTATATCACAAGTTTATGCTAGATTTCAATATGAGATATTGTCTTATTCTGTTTTTCTTGTGGTCGACTTGGGCGTGGATATAGTTTTTGTCCATCGAGGAAGATACTTGAAAATAATTCCATTAAAGATTTGGAGGGGAAAAAAACCCTAGAGTTTCCAAATTTGGTCCGATTGTTTCTGTGCAGGGCAAAGCCAGAAAAAATTTTTAGGGGCGGATGAAATTTTAATTTTTTATAGTTTATATCTTTATAACTTATAAAGGATTAAATCAAATTTTTATAATTTTAGGGAGGCCAAAGTGTAATTTTACCTTTACTAATTTAAAATTTTTAAAAAAAATTTAAGGGCCTAAAATAAAATTTTACATTTTAGGGGGGGTTAGGGCCCATGCCAGCCCCTTGGCTTCGCCTCTGTTTATGTGAAACCAAATTCTTCGAAGTATAATGATGAACAACATTATATGAGTCAACCAATTATATCAGCAGTCGCCAATGGACAGGTCAACTAGGAGCAATGAAGATTTTATGATGAAATGTTTGTGGCTTGGGGAGTCCATGAGCAGTGAGAAGACTTCAGCACATGCTGAAGAACTATAATCCCCATGTTGTCTTCTTTATAGAAACAAAATTAGATTCTACTAAAATGGAGGTAACTAGGAAAAAATGTGGGTTTTATTATGGGATAAATTTGAAGGTAAAAATTTATTATTTATTTTATAATTATGTTCTAAATTCATAAATTTTTCATAAATAATTATTTATCCAAACAATACAATTATAATAACTAACACTTTGAATTAATAATTAAAAGAAATCCAAAATTTTAAAATTTTTCATTGAAACATACCTTGATAAAACAAACTGATTCTTCTGCACATTTAAACTTTAGAAGATTGAAGTAATTATCAAGCAGCTAACAATCGAAAAAGGGATTGTGCATCATCCAAAGTTGAGTTTGAGCTCATCCATCCTCAATATAATAATAAAACCAAGAAGCAGCCATGGACCCAAATTGGATTGGATAATTTGTTATGTCGTTCAAAGGGAATGGTCCCACAAAAAAGCCAATCCAACCTTATGACTATAGCTAGTTGACAATGGGGAACCAACATGATTCTGTATTTTGACTTTTCTGTACCGTTTACGCTTTTATTATGTCATTCACATGTAAAAAACGACACAAACTACTACTTGTATAAATTTGCAAGATAACCCACTTTTTTTCATCTGCGTGTATTTGAAAATTAAAGAAAAAAAAAACTAAAACTATAGTACCCCAATTTGACTTTACATCATAATTAATGGCAGTGTTAAAATTAACATCAATCAACTAAGATTATCAAGAAGTGTTGGTAATAGTTTCACCGTCGCTTCTAATTTTGACGTTTATACGACCAAATGCATTTTATATGCAACGGGAAAGAGAGAAAAACACATTTTTACTTGATGATTTTAGAACATTATGGAGTATGCACTGTGGCAGACATGATTTGCATGCCGGTAACAAGCCGTAATAAAACGCTAATATTGCACTTCCCACCCCTCCCACTTATTTAGAAACGTATATTTTATAATTTTTCACAATTTGAAAAATTATATTTACATTTATGTTCAGATATTTGTAATAAATATTGAATATGAATTATTTTAAAAAGAATAAAGATTTTAAATGATTAAAATATTAAGAGTTAGTATTTGATAATCTGGTAGTGTATTTTTTTTATTTTATAAATAATTTTAAAAAAAATTATTTTCTATCTTTTTTAATATTATATTTTTATGAGACACTTGTTAAATATCCTCTTTCTTCTTCGCTTTGCATCGGATTAAACCACATGCTCCACCGCTTGTGCGGGCCCCCGTCAATTCCTTTGAGTTTCATTCTTGTGAACATACTCCTCAGGCGGGATACTTAACGCGTTAGCTACCAGCACTGCACGGGTCGATACGCACAGCGCCTAGTATCCAGTCAGTTTGATAATGATCGAGTGACATTGCTTCTTCGGTCCGAGCCGGGGAATCCCTTATATATGATGCAAAATGAATCTTGTTCTATTGTTGATTAGAGAAATCTCTATAAAAAATACAAATCGGAGTTTGAAGAAGGGGAAGGAGAAGGAGTACTCGACCCGCAACAGATAGAGGAGGATTTATTCAATCACATAGTTTGGGCTCCTAGGATATGACGCCCTTGGGGCTTTCTATTTGATTGTATCGAAAGGCCAAATGAATTGGGATTTTCCTATTGGGCCGGGTCATTTCGGGGCAAGCAGATCACTAGTAGATCCGTATAGGCAATCATATAAAGGGGATGATTTTAGATCGAAGCAATTTGATGAATTCCTTCTAACTTGTGAAAATTTGTGAAATCTAAATGCTGTATAAATATATTAATACTATAACCTATCAAAATTTAAGTTTAATACTTTAAATACTTTAGTTCTAATAAATGATCATAAAATAGAAGCCAAATTGGTAAATAAACCCAACGAGACTTTTTTTTTTAACAAATCACACACAATTAGTATAAATAAATTTCAGTAAGTACAACTCCGTTTCATACCTAAAATAGCTTTTGAAAAAGGTGAACACCGAACTTGATGTTCAACGAGGCAAAATTTCTAACCAGGCATCTCAGGGTCTCATTCCCCAGCTTCCTAGCCAAGTTAACCTTCAATGGATTCTGGTCAATCAAATGAATATATATTATTTAAAGTTTGGTTTATCTATAGAACTAGGATAATAAGACAAGATTAGTTGATCACTGTTCCATGTGTTCCTTTTGCAGTCAAACTGTTGATCATTGATGAAAAAAAAGAGATCACACCAAAGTTTCAGTCTCACAAGCAACTGCATTAAATTCCTTGTATTATTCAACCAGTCTTTCTTTCTAGGGTAAGCGCATGACCTCTGAGAAAAGAAAACAGAATTTCCTTTTGTTTTTCAATAAAACTCTGTTTGATCAATACGTTCTTTCTTTTGGTTTACAAGTTTCTTATCTGCAAAAAACATGATTCTCAAAGATTCCGTCTTTTTCTTCATGGCAATCTTTCTACTTTCATCAATCACAGCTCAATCATCCAAGTGTAATCGATCATGCGGTGACAAGTTTGTTCCTTTCCCATTTGGATTCTCTGCCGGCTGTCAAATCCCTCTAAACTGCAGCCCCAATAACCAACAGCTTATTGCTGATTTTCGGGTCCTAACGATAAACGCTGATCGTATAAAGATCAGTATTGAAGCCACTTGCAACCGTCCACTCCAAGTCTTTCACCGTCTATATGGCCTCAACTACGCCCCAACATCCCAGAACGCAATTCTATTGCAGAACTGCAGCTTGCCGAAGCCATGCATGATTCCAACTACCACGGTTTACACTCATTTTGAGGAGATTGCTTGTTCTCCTAATACCAACAATATAAGTTGTTATTCGGAGAACATAATTAATGGCTTCGTTGATTACGACAACGTAACTCGCACCAATTGCAAGTCCTTTTTATCGTCCATATCGGCTGAATCTTTCAATGAATCAGGCGTACTGGAGGTCCAGGTGGTTGAGCTAGGGTGGTGGCTCCAAGGACGGTGCTCAGATATTTGTTCTGAAAATGCAACTTGTGATGAAGTCATTCCGCCGTTCAACGGACAGCCAGGAGTCCGTTGCAGCTGCAAACATGGGTTCATTGGTGATGGATATCGTGCTGCCGCTGGTTGCCGGAAAGGTCAGTTCTTTTATTCCGAATTTCTTTGGAAGTTCTACTTTTAAATTTTTATTCAACTTGATTTTATTTATTTATTTTTCTTTGTTTTGATGCTGCATTCAAACACTGCAGTTAAAACCCACACCTTTGCCAATGCCAAAATAGAAGTCTTAGGAGAATAAGAATAATCAAATGATATCTTTCAGCAGTTTTTTTTTTAAACTCTTTTAGAAATACTTTGAAATGGTCTGACATTGTTGCAAAACGAAGCTCTAAACACGAAGAGTTGGCTAAAAGAACAAGATATTAGGAACAATGATCGTTTTGCTCGGTATATAGTTATGTTGCCAGTCGTCATTTTGTTGGAGGAAAGGCTAGTCCAAAACCTTACTGTTTGGCTCAAAAGGAACCAAGTTTTCTATCATCATATATCACGCTGATAACATAGAGAGATATAGACTCTTTTTTTCTCTTTTTTTTTTTATACGATGAAAAACCGCAAGATGCGGTAGTAAGAGAGTAACCTGAAATGGGTGGTTACACCTAACCCCGTTGAGGGACCCAATGGTAAACTTTTTAGTAATTTGACATATGGGCAGTTTATCGCCGAAGCTAGAAACAAGATTACAATGAAATTTATATTAGTAAAAAGCTAATTTTCCTATATATAATTCATTTACAAGCAAGGAAAAAACGATAGAGAAAGCAACGGCATTAGAATCCAATGGTATTAGGTAGCTCTTGGCTTCTGATGGTGCAAAGACGAGAGCTTATCTCTTTATGGTGAAAAAGGAAGTGATCAAGTATAACGGTCCATTTCATGCATTGACTGACTAGGCGAAATTTGTAAATTTAGAACAGAAAATGATCATTTAAAATTGATGGATAGCAAATAACATAAATTCTTAGTAAAATTGCGTATGATTTTGTTAATTAGAATGTCGCTATCTGTTTAAATTGTGTATTTTATGTAGGAACTGCAAACCTTTTTTTGTCTTATTGTTAGTTCTTATGTGTTTGTTGACATGTGAAACTAAACAGCATCTTCAAAGTGCAACCTTGCAAGATTCATTTCTGGAAAATGTAGAGGAACGACTAGAGTCGCTCTTATGGTTGGAGGTAATCATAATTTAACATCAAACATTCATATTTTATTGCCATATGGTATGACTGGATGACTTATCACGTTGCTCATACAATGAATAAAAACAATTGGAATTATGGGGTATCCCATGCAGCACTCATATTGGTATTCATATCTCTCAGGCATTGCAACAGGAGCTTTTTTGATGATCTGTGCAGTTCTGATATGCTGTTGTATGAAGAGGCAATCCAATTCAAAAGACAGACACAGCACGAAAAGCCTCTTATTGGAAGCTTCACATATCAGCATCCCCATTTATACATACAAAGAAATAGAGAAAGCTACAAATGGTTTCTCAGAGAAACAACGCCTTGGAACTGGGGCCTTTGGAACAGTGTATGCAGGGAAACTCCACAACAATTCATGGGTTGCTATTAAGAGGATCAAGCATGGAGACACTGATTGCATTGAACAAGTCGTGAATGAGATCAAGCTAATTTCATCTGTCAGCCACCAAAACTTAGTTCGCCTCTTGGGTTGCTCCGTAGAAAATGGTGAACAAATACTTGTGTATGAGTTTATGCCCAATGGTACGTTATGCCAGCATTTACAAAGAGAGAGGGGTGATGGACTTGCCTGGCCAGTTCGCCTTACCATTGCTGCTGAAACTTCACAAGCCATTGCTCATCTGCATTCTGCTATTGATCCCCCAATATACCACAGGGACATCAAATCAAGCAACATTCTTCTAGATTACAATTTCAGGTCCAAAGTAGCAGATTTTGGTCTTTCTAGACTTGGAATTACTGAAATATCACACATCTCAACAGCTCCTCAAGGAACCCCGGGATACCTTGATCCTCAGTACCATCAAAATTTCCATCTTTCGGACAAAAGCGATGTTTATAGTTTTGGGGTAGTTCTCATTGAGATCATAACAGCACAAAAGGTAGTGGACTTTTCTAGGCCTCATAATGAAGTTAATTTGGCTTCTGTTGCTACTGACAGAATCAGCAAAGGGCGTTTAGATGAGATCATAGATCCATTCCTAGAGCCAAACAGTGATTCTTGGACGTTATCTACAATCCACAAGGTGGCAGAGCTGGCTTTTAGATGCTTATCATTTCAGAGGGAGATGAGACCCACAATGATGGAAGTAGCAGTGGAATTGGAACAAATCAGGCTAAGTAGATGGGTTCCTGCAGAAGAAATCACTTGTGCAGCTTCATCAGAAGTATCACCTTGCTCCTCCTCATCCAATATAAGCGAGCAACCGCTGAGCATGTCAGTCAATAATAAAGATGGACTGGAAAATAAAGGCCTATTCATGTTTCAGATGACTAACGTTGGTTGCGTGAACTTGACCGGAAAATCGAAGGATAATTCTCCAGTGTTAATCCAGGACCTATGGTTGAGTGAACAAAGCTCACCTTCATCGAGCAGTTTGCTGAATAATGCAACCCATTAACCATAAGTCGGTCTTTCTTTGGATTTCAACTTCATCTCAGCCTGTTAATATATACTTAGTTCTATCAATTCGGTCAAAGTTTTGTCCCTATGCGTATAGTTTCTAATATTTCCTTCTCATTGTATATATGCCTGTAGAAACAGCCGAAAATGCTTCCATCATTGTCTTTTTCTCACTTTAATGTATCATAAAAATGTTGGTTGGGGGTGTGGATATAAGACCTGAGTGACAGATGAAAAGGCAGATGCTATTCACTAATTATCATCAATGACTTTATCATCCAATAGTAATAGCGTCATTTGTGCACCTCTCCGTGGAAACAATTTTGAATTATATACCACGACAGGGTACAAGGTCGAATCGGATTGTCATATGTAAGATAAACACCACCTTATTTTCTCGTCAAAAATAAGTTTATTTCTTCTATAATTAGCTTGACATGTATCCATGATTCCATTCCTCAAAGCCTTTGCCTTGTTTAAGTTAATATTGAAGGCCTGATAATTTGTTAGGCCTATATTGTTAAAATTAAATCCATAGAAAACTAATAAACTAATTGATGGGGCTTTTTGCCCGTGGAAAGGGTCCAACAGCTAACCAACTTTGCATCGGGTTGCTTTCTAATTGCCTAATAACTGAAAACCACCTCGTAGTTGTACCGACGGAGAACTTGAGGTTCAAGCGGTGACGGAAGACCAGCAACTTCAATCATCTTGCTATAACCATTAAAAAAAAAAGGAACTTCAAACCGTGTGCGTGGATTTCCTGTCCCAAAGTTCAAATTTTCAACTATCATCGACTCTTTATTCATTCCGTAAGTATATCTCTCCTAAAATTTGCTCAAGTTTGTTACTTTCTTGATGTTAAAATGTTCTTTCATTAAATTCAGGAATATCACTTTCATCTACATTTCTCAAATTCTGAAAGCTCCTGCAAGCGACATCGTTTTAAGAAATGAAAGTGTTGGGCTTGGAGATGCAACCAGAGGTGATCATGGTCTAGCCTCAACATAATTTTAGATTCATTTTCTACGTCCGGATTCGATCTAAAAAATGAGACTAAAATTTTATCTAAATCTAACTTGAATAAAATTACTAAAACTTGAGGTCAATACGGTTCGTCCATATTAATTTTTTTTATATTATTATTTTCATAGAAAAACAAATTTTAAAAAATATAATGCATTAAATACACTAAAAAATAAATAACATTAAGATAGGTGCAACTTAGCAAGCAAATGTCTTTAAAATAATAGAAAAATTAATAATAAAACGAAAGTTATACAATATTCAAACAATAATAATTAAATCTAATAGCAAAATTACAACAAAATAGTAGAAACAATAATAAATTTTCTTTTTACAAATTTGGGCTAAGCTTAAGCAAAAAAAAACTAACTTGAGGTTCGTCCCGTTTAGGAAACGGATATTATTTTTTTATTTAAATCCATTTTTCGAGTATATATTTTTATTCAAATTCTTTCACTTTTCAAATGGGCCTTCGGATTAAGTCAAATCACCCAACCAATGATTAGGTATAGATTTATGAAAGAGTACATCTTTCAGCTCTTTTTTGTTGGACTTTTGCATGTATTAACATATAATCTTCCTGCTTTATTTCAACAAATAGAACGTTTTCCTTTTTTAAAAAAATAATGCAGGGTATTTTATGTCTGAAGTAGAAAAGTTAAATGAGGAGTATAGATTGTGGAGATTGAGCACTTGGGGAATAGTGTATGCTTTTGGGTCTGATTAAAACTCTCAAACCATACTGGGACTTTGAGGGAGAACTCTGTTGTGGCTTTTAATACATTTTGTGGGGTCGAATCGTGTCATGGTAAATCGGGTTCAATTTCCTTTCACGGGCTAACTCACGAGCTAGTGGAAGAGAGCAAATTGATGTCAGCTTCTTTCCAAGAAGACAAAGGATCATTCCTCTGGGTTTTGGCACCTATTGCATTGATTTCTTCATTGATCCTTGCACAGTTTTTCTTTAGCTCTGCAATTGAGGCTTTCTTCAAGGACGACACACTCGTTGGTATTCTATTTCAACTTTATATTTTCCTTTTATACATTCTTTTCACAACTATTGAGTCAAAATACTATTAGTAGTACTGCGGTGTGTGTGGAAACAAAAACATGTAATTGTTTTGCATGGTTATAATATGCAGAAATTGTGTACTCTTTTTCCTTGGTCTTGGGGTGTTCCTTCTTGTGACTGATCATGTTCAAAGGCCTTATTTGCAATTCAGTGCCAAGAGGTGGTGTCTCATTACAGGACTCAGGGTTTACCTATCATCATCTTTCTTCGCAATGGGTTTCAAAGTTGTTGCTCCTTTACTTGCCGTCTTTTTAACTTGGCCAGCGCTTGGCTTCCAAGCCTTGGTTGCAGTGGCTCCTTTCCTTATAGGCTGTGCTGCTCAACATGCATTCAAGACGATTCTTGATAAGCATCAATCATCTTGTTGGCCCCTGATTCCTATCATTTTTTAGGTATTTGGTCTTTTTACAGGATTCATATTCATTCTAAAGACCAAATAAGATTATTGACAACTTTGCAGTCGATTTTACAGGTGTATAGATTGTATCAGTTGACCAGAGCTATTCAACTCATTCAGAACTTCACGTTCTGGATGAAAGACTCAGAGAACCCTGAGAATGTTCAAGCGAGGCGGTGCAACTGCTGGGATGGTAGTCACTTTCCAGGTCCTAGCTGTGGTTTGCCTTTGGTCGTTGATGACATTTCTCCAACGGCCTTTTCTTTCCAGACCGGTTGCAGAGAAATATTGATGATTGCAAGGGTGGTATATTATTGCTATCTATGGTTCTTTGTGGATTTTGACATTTGAATCTTCCAAGTATACTCCTTGGATATCCATGAAATTTCAGGGCCCAAGGCATGTTCGTCTGAAGTACATAAAAGGGGAAATTGAGGGTAGCATTTATTTTTGTTTATTTATTTTATCCTTTGTCATAGTTCAATAAAGAAGCAATCATTATTTATGACTGAAAAAGGCGAAAAGCTATTGAATCCTCGTCATAAACAATTCATTCTTTTCTTTTTCTTTATGGAATTTCAATCATATAAAACAAAAATAGAAATTTCTAGAATTATTCAATTCTATAATCTGCATATTTGGACATATAATGTTATAGGATAAGCAAATCTTACACGCTTCTGCTCTGAGAACTGAGAAGAGGTAACTTGTTCATGACTTGCAGGGTAAAGAAGCATTAATAAATATCTTGTTGTCATAAGGCAATTTACTCTTCTTTCAGGCTCTCCCATCTGCTTAATGGTCCTCTCTCCAAAATTCAGGCACAGTGATGGCCTTTTGATGGATTTCAAGATTGAAAACTTCAGAAAACTCCTTAATCAAGGACCTGTAGGAGATATCAATCAACTGGTAATCATCAGTAAACGGTTTAATTGCCTCAGCATATTGTCTAGATGACTGAAATTCTTGAAGCAACCCCTTTATGCTTCCGACTTGACGATGACGTAACCCACAGGGAACTATCCAGCTGAAGGGAGTTAGGTCTGTGGTGACATTAAGCGCCAACCCATGGTAGGTTATCCACTTGGATACCCTTATACCAATTGCAGCCAATTTCTGATTTCCTGTAGCAAAATTTTGAAAAGATCAAAGACAATCAAAGAGGCCAACCTTATTTTCTTCTAATGTAATTACATTAGAAAATGATATTGTACTATCGGTATAAGTGCTATTCCCGTAGACAATAGCGAAATCATCACCATGTGCAGGTCCAAGCTGCTAGACAACACAAACTGCACTGTCCGGGACTTGGTCCCCATGTGCCATGACCCTCCTCAATCGGTTATGAAAATAATCAAACCACAATGATTGCTCTATCTTTATTTGAAGGCCTAATATTAATGGGGTGAATCTATAAAACCTCTTTGTCCCCTTCAGTTATAGTTACCAGCAAAAGATATCTAATTCAATATAACAAAATAACCAAAAAAAGAGAGAGAGAATTAAGGAGCCATGTAGGCTAGCAGGGGATGCCTATTTCCTCTGCCTGCAATCCCCTACTGTAAATATTCAATTTCAAAGGGAACAAATTGTTAAAACATTGCTGACAAACTTAGAAAAACAGGTTTGCTTAGCCTTTCAATAAGTGGAAACAGATCAAGCATCAAAAGAAACAAGATAAGAAATCTTACCAACCCAAACACCCGTTAACCCTTCAATCCTAGAAGCTTTGATAGAAAATGTCGATGAAAGAACACGAATCACCACCTCCTCAAGTGTCCTAAGATACCAATGAAGATCCATCTTGTGATTCCGAAGATTAATAATAGGATACATAACCAGCTACATTTAAATACAGGTAGTATATAAAAAGAAGAAGAAGAAGGAGATAAGTTAGTCCAAAAAGAAAATCTCCACTGAAATCAAATTAATTTCACATTCTTATTTCTTATCCATCTACGTTTTGGAACTATACCTGTCCAGGCCCATGGTATGTAACTTCCCCGCCGCGTTCAGTTCGATAAACATCAAAAGGAGCTTCCTTTACGTCAAAATTCAAATAGTTTTCCGAGCTGCCAGTGCCCATTGTATAAACAGGGTTATGCTGAAGAACAATTAATGTATCTGGGCAATCCTCATGTTCTTGTAGCAATGATTTCTTCTGTTTAACGATCTGTTTCTGCCAAGACCATGCCTTTTCATATGGAATAAGCTCCTTGTGCAAATCAAAACACTCGCACCTATGGAATTTAAGTCTAAAAGCTTTGAGTTTTGGGGAAAGGGAATGAATGGAGTTTGTTTGTGAAAATGCCTGAGAAAGACGGAGGAACTTACGCCTTTGTTTTTGTTGGAATTACTAGGTTGAGTTGGTGAGGAGGATCCTTTTGTTGCTTTACGGTTGTGCATGTTGTTGGGATAGTTCTGAAACACAGATTCGTTGCGACAATCATATCTTATAATTATCTGTAATCAAGAATGATCGTAGAACATTGGAATTTTACTGAATTACTAATTCCTCACGGCGGGCGAAGAAACCGAAGTTCCAAAATTGATGCGCGAATGCAACTCGGCAATTTAGTTGGAGGATGTTAAGGTCAAGTCAGTCATTTCATTGGCTAATTTCTGGGCTATTTTGTCTTTTCAGGTGATACCATGTAAGCCCTAACTCCAAAGCCTCACTGACTATATATATATAAAGCTACCTGATGAGGATCACTGAATTTTTTTTTAAAATTAATGCAACCTTTAAGTTCTTCAATTAGCTGCTTGCTTCGGCTGCGTCTTATTTGCAGCGTTGTGATTAACTAGAGAAATCAATGCCTTCTTCTTCTTTTTTCTATCATTTTATTATTTCTTGTCATGATGAGAAACCAGCTACTCCCTTTTGCCACTTATTTTCTATAACTTCTGTTTCTAATTGCATATTTTGTTTGATTTCCAAGGAAATTTTTGTGAAATGAAATGAAAGATGAAGGCTGCAAAAGGAACCCTTTTTATTTAGAGTGGATGGAATTGCAGTGAAATAGCGGCGATGATGATTTCAAAACGACCTTTTATTTTCTTAGGCATGTCCTTATGATAGAGTCTCAAGCACTTCTGAGCCGCATCTTTCGTTGCAAGAAAAGGCTGTTTATCTAAAAAAAATTCAATACCCTGATTTTGCATGAAATGGCAATTTCGCTTCACCACGAATTCTGGGCACATGAACTGTTTTGACAATCACAGTTCCATCTTCTAAGCAGCTTTTTCTTTTCTTTTTTTTTCTTTTTTTGAGTTTTGGGCTAATGATCAACATTATGTTCATTTTGACGGTTGTGAAGGATAGATATTCTGCATACATTTAACAGTTGTCATTCCCCTTCTTCTGGGATAAAACAACAACGTTACCTTTTCGAGTGTTGAGAGGATATACGTCTACTTCAAAATAATGTCTTGTTTGAGAACTAAACACCCAGAAAAGTCTAGCAGCCCCATTGCAATAGAGTAACGAATTCGTGTGTTTGTTAGATGAACTTATTTATAAATATTTTACAGCCCAAATTCTACCGGGGCTAAAATAAAACCCTAAACCCATTTAAACCCAATTACAAAGCAAGGCCTAATTTCAGCCTAATTCTAGCCTAATACATTTATTAGAAAACAAAACAAAAAATGCTAAATTAACCTAAGCTGCTCCGCCTCTGCCCTCTGTCCCATCGCCCCATGCCAGTCGGCCACCTGCTCCACTGCCTTGTCACCCACTTTTACTTGCAAAATTAAATGAAGAAGATAAACAAAGCATGTAAAATGGCTTTAAAAAGTTAAGCTAAAAACATTTGTAACATTGAAGAATAAAAAAAAAAGCATTCGATTTCTTTTTAGGAGCAAAAAAAAAAAAATAGCAACTCTAACAATATCATAGCATGAGAATAGCACCAAATCAAGCAACCAAAACACTAATATCGTAATCAAAGGCCTAAGAAGATTTTAGTTTTTTATTTTAGTTTTATTTTCGAATCTACTTCCTCATATTTATATACGTATATAAAAAAATATCTAAAAATAAAAAAATATATGTAAAAAAGGGCACCTTTTTGGAGGTCCGGCAACCGCGCCGGGTGGTCGGCGACGGTGGTCCGGTGACCGAGACTCCACCGAAGGGGAAGGGCTTGAGAGGTTTGGGGAGAGAGATTTCAATTTTTTTTAAGGAATGTGGAAAATGAAATTTAAAAAAAAAAACTTTACTTTTATAGAGGACTAAAACGACATCATTTTGATCTGGGTCTTTAAACCCAAAAAGGTGTCGTTTCATGCCTGACCTACGCGACCCGACCTGCTCTAGTGGAAGATCCGCATGTTTTTTGATGGAAGGGCTAATTCCATTTTTAGTCCTTCCACTTTTTTATAGGTTTATAATTAAATCTTTCATTATTTTTTAATTTTACCCCAAAATTTTATTTTTATTTCATTTTGGTCCTCCCTTATGCTGCGCGTTTCAAAAGGAAGGGAATATTGCCCTTTTGGCCCCCCACTTCTTTCGTGCATTGCAATACGAACCTCCCCTTTTCATTTTATTTCAGATTGGCCCCGAAACTCCTATTTTAAAGCCCAATTTAGTCCCTTTTCATTATTTTTCTATTGTATTTTCAAATTAACTATTTTTATTATTATTTTCTATTATTCTATTTATCACTATTATTGTTTTATTGCTATTACTATTAACACAGTATATTATTTCTATTATTTTCTATTACTATTGTAATGGGCCAAAATTGCCCGGCCCAAGACCCATAAACAATAAACAAAAAAGAGACCAAAACAGTCCAATTTTTAAGCCCAAAATACAAAAAAAAATAGAAACCCAAACCCTAAACCCAAAACAAACCCCAACCCTAACCCTTTCTTGCGCCGTTCCAACAGGCCACACGCCTCCCTCGCGCGCCGGACGCCATCACCCCGCAACGTGCGCTACTCTATCACGCCACGTCAGAGTCGTGCTCGATCACGCACCTGTAAACAAGCAAGAAACAGTTGTAAAAAAGGCTATAAAAGCCTTCGAAAACATTTGTAAAAGGGGATCGATTTTTTTTACAAAAAAATACACAAGAGAAATAAAATACGAAATATAATACAAGATACACACAAAAATCAGTAGAAAAGCGACCAAGAATATTTCTAAGGTGATTATTTACTGCAATTTTGTTCTATTTTTTCTTTTTTTCTCTTTTTCCATTTAGATCCACAGCACATACGAAGGATCGGAGAGAGGAAGAGGCTTACCGTGCGTTGTGCTCACACCGTTGGAGGACCTTGCTTCGCCGGTTACAAGTAGGGGGGTTGAAGGCCTGGAAACTAGCCTTTCGGCTAGGAAACAAGGAGAGTGAGGGAATGGAGAAAATAATAAAAACACTTTTAGGGTTTTCTAAAAGCTTCTTAAATGTTTGAAAAAATATATATAAAATAAAGGTTTTTTTCTTAAATTTTGAAATAGCCATATTTTGGTGGGGTGGGGGGAGGGGAAGAAAGAAGCCTGCGTGGTGACCCAATTAATAGGCTGGGTCCGCGCATTTTTACCTTAAATGGGTAATTTGCGCCCCCAATCCTTCCCATTTGCGCTAGTTTTTAATTTGGCCCTATTTGAATCCTATTTGTTTTTTTAAATTACTCGTGGATGTTACGCATAAACTCATTTTAATCCACGCCTGAATGCTGCGTTTTGTGGGCTTGGGATATTTTCCCTATCGGTCCTTCCCCTTTGCACGCGTGCCTACTTTAGTCCCAGTTCATGATTTGTTATTTCTTGGCATTTTATGACTTGTACCCCATGTTTCGTTTTGATTATGATTAAATCCCAAGCCTTTTATAACTCCAATTATTTTCATTTTTTTTGTTGTGCTTATTAAACATTTTATTAGTTATCGCATTACTTCCATTATTATTATTTTGTTTTTGTTTACTATTTCACGTTTTTACATGCTTTTCAACATTGGATTGCTAATATATTATCATTATTAATATTATTCTTGCTATCATATATTATTGCTATTATCGTTACTATTAGATATTATTATCATTACTATTTTCGTTATTATTTTTATTACTATTTACATTATTATTACTATTTCTGTTATTATTATTTTAACTATTTTTTTACTATCATTTTTATATATGCTAAAGTGTTTCTTTAATATTACTATCATTTTTCGTTATTCTTATTGTTTTAAAAAACCTTTCATATGATGTGGTCTTAAAATTATGTATTGATATTTAATTAGGTCACCTTTATGTATTATTACATACACAGAATTTATATTAGCTTTATCTACATACATTATAAATCTCATGTTGTTTCATATTTGTATTCTCTTAAGAATTTACTTATATACCATCTGTTTCTTTTAAAAACCCTATTTTACCAGATTTTTAAGCACTCTCATCAATTAGTATTTTCTATATTTTATTTTTATTTTCATTCATTTTATAACCGCTCGCGTTTAAAAAAAAACCTCTCAACATAAGGAAATATTTCGTGTTTGGAAGTTTGAGAGATCGTGCCCAATCGTGTTGGGTTTTGATTTTTTTTCATTCTACTGAAATATGGAATACCCTTGTGAAATTTCATCCACCTTTTCTTAAATTAAAAAGAGGCAATATTTTGTGTTTGGGAGTTTGAGAGATCGTGCCCAATCGTGCTGGGTTTCGATTTTTCATTCGACAAAAGTTCAAAATATCCTTTTGAAATTTCATCTATGTTTTCTTAAATTAAAATGAGGCAATATTCCGTATTGGAAAATCGATAAATCGTGTCCAATCATGCTGAGTTTCAATTTATTGTTTGGCCAAATAGCTAAATATCTTTTTTAAATTTCAAATGCATGAGTTTCGGAAATTATGAAATGATCTTATATTGAGGGTTTGAAATGTTGTATCCAATAGTACTGGATATGATTTTTTATTCCTTCTGAACGAGAGAATCTTGACTTTCAACCTAAACGTTTTTAAAGGAATCGCATTTTAAAATCTTTTTCAAATTTCCAACATTAGGACGTTAATTGATCAGTACGGTACCAATTTTGGGCGTTGCGAGGGTGCTGATCCTTCCTCCCGCATAACCGACTCCTGAATCAGTTTTCTAGTTTTTCGCAGACCAAAAAACGTTGTTTTAATAAACCAAAATACTTTATTAAAATGATCGATCACAGGATGACCGGATCACACCTGAACAAAAAGGATTGGTGGCGACTCCATACCTCGTTTTAAAGTCGATTCCCGTTTTTCAAAATAAAAATGGTTTCGACAGCTGTCATTATTAATACATTGTTATTATTATTATTATTACTAATATCACTATTATCATTTTTTATTACTGTTATTATTATTATTAATATTTACTATCTAATATATTATTATTCCCTTCTTAATATTATTACTATTATATTATTACTATTATTATTATATTTTCTTTCTTTTCGTATTTACTTATACGTTATTATTTTTATATTAACTAATTTAATATATCTATATTTAGCACACTTATTTTATTTATATATCATTGCTCTTATAATTATCATTTTATCATTTATTTTATTTATATCTTTCCAAATAATTTCAAACTTTAGATTATTTATTATTTGTATTATTGTTATTATTCTTATTTATTATTACCATTATTATTACTATTACTATATTATTTTTATTTTTATTTTCTATTACTATTATCATTATTATTAATACTATTATTAATATTCTTATTATTATCATTAGTATTATTATTTTTTACCACTATTATTATTATTATCATTATTATTATTATCGTTTTCATTATTATTGTCATTTTTATTTTGCCATGTTTTATATTTTTTATTTATTTATGTGTTTGATTATTTCATTTTCCTTATGCATTTGTTGTATATTTTTATATTACTAACCTTGCTTTTATTTCATCTTTTTATAATTGCTCATATTATTGTTATTGACACTGTCGCACCTATAATTACATTATTAAACGTATTAGTACCATAATTTGCTTTTATATGTCACTATAAATCACGTCATATTTTTACTTGATACATTAAAATAACTCTTTCATAAAAGTAATATTCCATATTTAGAAATTCGAGGAAATCGTGCCTTAACTTACTGAGTTTCGATTTTTCTCATTTAACCTAAATTACGGAATATTCTTTTAATTTGTAATATGAGTTTTGAATAAGATTGTTACTCACGGAAATATGAGATGCTGTATCTTAACTTACTGGATATGACATTTTGTTACATTGAGATAAGAATTTTTGCAAATAAAGATAATATTCGGTATTTAGAAATTCAAGAAAACGTACCCTAACTTATTAGGTTTCGACTTTTCTCATTTACCCTAAATAACCGAACATCTTTTTAAAAAGTTAAAATACATGAATTTTAAATAAAGGCAAGCTCATTCTCAAAGTTCGAGATATCGTGTCCTAACTTACTGGACGTGACATTTTATTATTTCGAGACGAAAAGGTCTTTAACATTCGAGTGTTTTTATAAAAAGAGGGATTGTATTTTAAAGTCTTTCAAGTTTTCAAATTTTCGACACTCGGACACTAATTAATCAACTAGGTACCAATTTTGGGCGTTACGAGGGTGCTAATCCTTCCTCGTGCGTAACAGACTCCCAAACCCGTTTTTCTGAATTTCGCGGACCGAAATCGTTGTTTAAATAAATCAAATCATTTATTAAAAACAACTGCTTTTACGAGGTGACTCGATCACACCTCATCAAAAAGGATCGGTGGCGACTCCCATTTTCTCTTTTTCATTTTTAAAATAAAATCGATTCCCGTTTTTAAAAAAAATGATTTCGAAAAATATTATAACATGTTCTAGTCAGGAACATATAACAGTTAAATATGTGCAAAAAATATTATAACATGTTCTAGTCAGGAACATATAACAGTTAAATATGTGCATTAGTAAATAATAAACATAGTTAATTGCATCATATAACATGTTCTAGTCAGGAACATATAACAGTTAAATATGTGCATTAGTAAATAATAAACATAGTTAATTGCATCATACATTTCCAGTTTTTTTTTTTTAATAGTTGTAATTTTATTGCCCAAGAAGCAGCAAAACTCTTTACATAAGAACAAATAAACAGAGCAGTGGTATGTGCCTTCCCAAAAACCCTTCCATTCCTTTCACACCAAATAGCACGGATATCAGCATTCCATGTCAGCTTCTAAATGCAAACAATAGGGACTTGACTTTGCGAAAAGTAACAACCCAATTCAACTCTTGCTGCCACGTACCAATCGCTCGACTGATATTATTACATAACTGCAAGACCAATGATTGATTTTGGCAACAATCTTCTCAATCAAAGCCTTGCAATCAGGAATAGAAAGCTTCCTAGCAACAGGAGGAAGTCCAAGATATCGAACCAGTAACCTGCTACCTTGAACCCAGTGATCTGAAATCATAGAATCCAACTCATCTTCTAAGACTTCAGCAGCAAATAATTCACTCTCTGAAGTATTTAGTTGCAAGCCTGAAAACAAGTAGAACTACAATAAGCACCATATACCAACCACTGAATCAGAATTACCCTTCGCAAAGATAAGGAGGTCATCCGCAAATGATAAATGAGTGAGCTGGATTTTGTGGCATTTAAGGTGAAAATTAAAGACATCAATCACGATTTGCCGCAATCTCTAGCAACCGAGAGAGAACATTCATTACAATGGCAAACAAATAGGGTGAGAGAGGATCCCCTTGTCTCAGTCCCTTTGCACCTTTGAACAATCCAACCAGACCACCATTTATAGAAATAGAGGAATTAGGAGAAGTAACACAAGCTGCAATCCATCCAATCAAAGCATCAAGAAAATTTAAAGCCCTAAGCACGGAGGAAGAGATTCCCAGTTAACTGAGTCAAAGGCCTTCTGCAAATCAACCTTAAGGGGACATCTAAGGAGAGATTTGCTTCCTATTGTAGCCTCTCATCAGTTCATAGGCCAGCAGGATATTTATCATTAATGTTCCTCCCCTTGATGAAAGCACTCTGGCTTTTTAAAATAAGACCAAGCAAATAAAGAGTAATCCTGTTCACCAAAACTTTTTATAAACAGTAGTATAGCAAGCAATAGGCCTGAACTCTTTAACATGCTTAGGATGTTCGCATATAGGGACAAAAGTGATTGTAGTAGCATTAAAGGCAGGCAATAACTGAGAGATGGAACTGAGCTGCTGCAAGGAAATTAACACCAATAATGCTTCAAGCAGCTTTAAAAAAATAGGCAGTGTACCCATCAGTGCCAGGAGATTTATCATTTCCTTGCTCAAAAAGGGCAGTCTTAATTTCAGCATTAGAGATAGGACGGGCCAAGTCAACTTGAGCAGCAGTTTACAGAGAACAAGGAAGCAGTTCTCTAAGAACCTGATAAGACCAACCGACAACCTTGATATCAACAACCCCAAGAAGTCCCTGATAGAACTTAGAAATCTAATTGACAATAAGATAATGACTTTATAATCGATTCCCATCACCTTCAACAAGAGCACGGATGGTAACCTTGCTCCTTTTAACAGCCAGAGTCCTATGAAAAAATTTAGTATATTGATCACCCTCTCGAATCCAATGAACCCTTGCCTTTTGTCTGTAAAACTGCTCCTCAGCATCCTGCAAAGCTTTAAACTCACCATGAAGCAGCTAAAGTAGTTGAAAAGAATGCGAAGAAGAACCCTCAGCAAGTTCAATCAATTGTAACTCCTCTAACTTAGCTCTCTTCTTCTTTACCCTCTCAGGAATCTGACCAAAAGCAGCAACATTCAAGGCTCTCAAAGGAGCTTTAAGTCTTTTTAGCTTAATGAAGAGCCTAAGCATAGGGTTAGGATCACCATGAACTTCCTTACCCCAAGACTCAGCAACAATATTCATGAAGTCCTTATGTTTAACCCAAAAGTTGAAAAACTTAAAGAGTTTGAGAGGAGAGTAGACAGGCTGATCAAGCTAAACAATAGAAGGACAATAAGCAGATGAACCAGGCGCGAGGAATTCAAGCTTAGAGCCAGGAAAATATTGCAACCAATTGGTATTGACTATTGATCATCACCCTATCAAGTTTCCTTGCCATGAAAGTATCACTCTGATGATTAGACCAGGTATATCTGGGACCTTCAAAAGCATGGTCAACAATACCTATACTGCGGACAAATTCCTGGAAATCTCTCATGTCAGAAGTACTACCTTGAGAACCATTAAAGCAAGAACTCTCCTCAAGAGAAAGAGAAACATTAAAATCTCCCCCGAGAATCCAAGGAAAAGAGCCAACCTGTCTATCCTTAGCTTCAAGATGATACCAAAGTTAAAATTTGAAGATAGTCTTGTACAATTTTATTTGCTAAAAATTGGTCCCTCAAGTAACTTTTCTTTTTGTTAACTTTGTTAAAAAAATTAGTTACAATAGTAAATTTAACCCCTCAATATTTACCGCTTTTGTCAATAGAGCCCTCACTCATTTTTATTTTTGCTTTAGTTATTAAAAGTTTTAAAATATATAGAAAAATTAAAAAATATATAAATTTCTTCCATATGCCAACAAGTTAAAGAAAAGGAAAAAAATTATTATTAATCACTACTACTATAAAATTTTAACTTTTAATACATTATAAATCATTAAATTTAACCTCAACTTTCAAATAGTCAGTTTCCATCATTTAACTTTAATTATTTAACAATTTAAGTCACTTACTATAACATTGTTAATTTTTTTAATCGAATTTAGGATTCCTACTCCACTCCACGTGTTTTATGTAATGCCCCCTAACCCTATACTGTCATCAGAACAGGGTTACGAGACATTACCAGTCAGTACAGTCCAATTTCGGTCATTAATTAAAATAAATATTTACACACATCCTAGTTTTAAGATGTCGTCCCTTTAATGGGCCCTCGCGGTCCAACATGAACAGTAAATTCAATTCGGGACTAATTTAGAATCACTACGAATTTTTAGTAAATTTCAAAATTCATACTACATACCATTGCCAACCATAATTTACTCATTTCATGAGTACATCTACAACCTAAATGACTCTTATAAAACATCCTAGGTACATGCCATTACCAATAATTAACACACTTTACCTTAATGAATTCGGGATCGAACTGGGATGCTGATTCAACGTTCTATCTTTACTAAACCTGCGCACGGAAACAAACCGTACGCTGAGTATGGTATACTCAGTGGTATTTCTATAATCCGAACACTTAATAATATAACAATTAAACTTAAAATCACAATAACAATTATAAGTATTCATTTATTTGTTTTATAGATAAATTTTCAATTACTTACCATATAAATTCTATACAAGTCATATAACAAACACAATAACATATTTGTTCAATTCTTTTCATTTACCTACCGTATAAATTCTATACAATATATTCACAATTCACTTGTTTTCACACTTTATTTCTTAACAATATACCATTTTAATTCATTCTAACATCAATCATCATCCATTTGAACTTCACTCATTTCATGAACCTTTTGGTTCATGTTTTCAATCTCATATCTCAATTTCAATTCTCAATTCAATTTCTCATTTCATTCCAATAGCTCAATCAATCAAATTCACTCGACTTATCTTTTCACTTATTTACCCCTATTAACAAGACTCGGACCTTGACGGATACACGGATCCAACCAAACACACCAATATAGCACCCAGTGCCTCATCGGATAGTTCGAAGCAATATTTGACACCCAGTGTCTCATCAGCCTAGCCGAAGTAAAGTTGGTACCCAGTACCTCATCGAATCTATCCGAAGAAATATAGTGACACCCAGTGTCTCATCGACTCGAGGTCGAAGAATCCCTGAACACTTCCAATCCTATGGCATGCCAACTATATCCGACTCAGCCCGATACTGTTAATAGGGTATTCAATTCACTTTCAATTTTTTTCAATCAATACACATTTTAATTAATCACATAAATTCATAATTCAATACAATTCAATTCAATTCACTTTTCAATAACAAATATCCAAATATCACAAATCTCATATTTAAAATTTTCAATTCAATTCAAATAATCAATATATATTCAATATTCAATATATATATATCTATATATATACGCCAATTCAATCAATATAAATTTAATAAATTCATCACATACTATATCAATCCATTTCATTTGCAAAACACAATAATTCTTACTTCAAACACTTAATATACATATTAAGAAATAAATTCAACAATTAAGTATTAGGTTCGGATTATAGAAATACAAACCGTAATTTTTGAGCTAACTCCCGTTGACTTTGTCTTGTCCTTTCTTAGCCGAGATTTCTGGTACAACATTGACTACGAAATTAATACAATTTATAATCATTAATACATTACTAATTCATATCTTGAGTTATAGAATTCTAAATTAAGATCCGCTAATTTTTCCTGAAACTAGACTCACAAATCTTCCTACAATAAAATTTTCAGAATTTTTTGGTTTAGCCATTAAGTACAGTTTATTCTTTAAATTCACCCCTATTCTGCTGTCTGACAGTTTCGTCCCTTCTTCACTAAAAATTAATTATCTCACAGTACAGAACTTGGATAACATTATCGTTGATTTCTCATGAAAATAGACTCATTAGGGATTCTAAACATATAACTTTAAGCCTCTAATTATTTTTATTCAATTTTTGGTGATTTTCCAAAGTCAGAACAGGGGAACCCGAATTCATTCTGACCTTGTCTCACAAAATTCATTATATCTTATAATTTACAATTCAATTGCTTATATCGTTTCTTCTATAAGAAACTAAACTCAATAATCTTTAATTTAATATTTTATTAATCCTCTAATTCAATTTCTACAATTTTTGGTGACTTTTCAAACTTAGACTACTGCTGCTGTCCAAAATAGTCTTAGTACAAAATGTTGATTTACTTTAATTTCAATTTAATCCTAACTAAATTCACTTACTTTTCTATCTTAATTCATACTTTATTTCTACTCAATTTTTAACCAAACTTAGACATAATTATCTATTTTTCATCATAAAACCATAATTTCGAAATTCTTTCAATTTAGTCCTTAAAGCATAAAACTTATGAATCACTTTACAATTTAATCCTTATATCATTTCTAACTTGAATTTCTATCAATTTAGCCCTTAATTCATCATTTTATTTAACATGGACAATATCTAGAAATCTAATAACTTTCAAAATATCAACTTAATTTCATCAAAACTTTGTTCTAAAACTTCTAAAACATCAAAATTAAGTAAAAAGGGCTAAATTAACTTACCAATTAAACTTTAAAGCTTCAAAACATTAATTTTCCCTTTTCTCCCTTTCTTTCTTTCTTTTCTTTCTTTCTCCCCTGTTCTTCTCTGTTTCGTTTGCTTTCATTCTGTTTCTTATGTTTCTTTACTTATTTATATAATATAATATATAATATAATATACTATAATATAATAATAATATCATTTAATAACAATTTCTTATATTTTAAGTAATTATTTAGTTGTATTACAAGTATATGTATTTAATTTATTACACATGTATTTATAATTACCATACAATTGTTAAAATAATATTATAATATCATTAATATAAATTACAATATAATAATAATATAGTCTTATTAAATAATACATTCATGAAAAAAATCTAAGATTTTTATCCACATTTGCAGCCTCATTTATGGGACTTGGTATATTTACCTATTTGGTCCCTTTAACTTTTCTTTAATTTATAATTAAACTTTCACACTTAATTCAATTTAATCCTTTCCACTAATTACTCTTAATTAAGCTAATTTTACTTAATTAAAGTCTAATTAACCACTCAATTGACTTCGTAAATATTTTTAATAAATATTTACGAATCCATTTTTCAGAAACGGAGACCCGAAAATACACTTTTTCGGTAACGGTAAAATTCGGGTCGTTACATTTTAAACATGTAAACAAATAATATCTAATTGGAATTTTAAATAATTTTTTAGGTTTATTTTTAAAGTTGAATTAGGTGAGATGATAGGATAAATATTAGATTGATATTAGAGATTAATATTTCATTAGGGTTTACTTTAGAATTAATATGATATCATTTAGGTGATTAGTAGATATATGTAGATATATATTAAAATAAAATAGCAAGATGATGTTCAAAACAAATAAAATAGTAAGATAAATTGTAAAAAAAGGATTTAAAATTAAAAAATATATCAGACGTGTTAGGTTTGAATCTAAAAAAATTGATTTTAAAAAGGATTGGTTTCTAAAAGAGAAGAGGAGACGAATAGTTAAAAGACATACACATTCTTTTACTGAAAATCTCTTTCACTTTTTTTTCCTTTTTGAGTTAGCATGCTCTTATTTTATTGATGCTTCATCATGTTTCAAGACGCTGACACTAAGGAAGGGTTTGGGTATCTAGAAAATAGAAGGAAACCATGCAAAAAAAGGATATGAAGACTTACTTTCATTTCTGTTTTAGGGGTTTCAATTTTTTAGAAAAAGAGAAGTTGAAGGTTTAACTTAAATAATAAATAAACATTTTTTTTTCTTTTCCAATAAAAATAAAATACACACATGAGTAATAATAATTGATTAAACGAATTTTAATTTAACATAAATGAATTAGCTATGATTTATTCCACTTTCATTTTCTTTAAAAAAATCAACTTTATTATTAATATGACTTTTATTTACTTATTTTATAAAAATATATATAAAAAGAAAAAAATCGAATTATTGATTAACTATTTATTGAAGTTTTTCATTTTTGATGAAATTGAAGGTCCTATCATCCTTAATCTTAGAGGAGTATTAAAAAATGGGCTAAGAAGTGATCAGTCCACTCCCATCAAAATTAGGGGTACATGGATTTTGTGGATATAGAAAATTGGTTATTATCGAATTGTACTAAATTAATTAGTTCAAATCGAATTTTCATATTAAATTTTATTTAAATAAAATTGATTCTATTTTGCTGTGAGCCAATCACTTCTTAGCCGGTGTCTTTAGGAGTCTGTTTGGTTCCCCATTTTTTAATGCTTCTCTAAGGTTAAGTTATGGTAGAACTGTCAATGAATAAAACCTTCAATTTCATATTTAAAAAAAAAATTCAATAAACAGTTAATCAATAATTCAATTTTTGTTTTTTTATAAAATAAATAAAAATCATATTAATATCTTTTAAAGAAACTGAATAGGAGTGTTTTATATTTATTAGACACTATTTAACAATTTTAATTTTTTTTACATTTATATATAAAATCTCAATTAATATATTTATTTAAAAATAATTTATAAAATCTATAATTATAAATTTTTATTAGAAATCTAATCACTCTCAATCTTCATTCAATAGTCAAATGTTAAATAATTAATATATTTATTTAAAAATAATTTATAAAATCTATAATTATAAATGTTTATTAAAAATCTAATTCAACCTTAACTTAATCACATTTAATATTCACAGAAGATAGTAAAAGGTTTAATCAAATTTAAAATTATTTGTTTTAGCATTCTTGATGTGTAATGTTAAATTATTTATATTTTAAAATTCTTAATGTATAATTACAATAAAAAATCAATAATGATAATCAAAATTTTAAAATTTTTAAGAGTAAGAGAAAAAAGTTAAAATTTTTAATGATAACTAAAATTTTAGAGAAAAAAAGTACACAATACATGATAAGGAAAGGAGAGGAACAATAATAAGAGAAAAATGAACACAATACATCATAAGGATAAAAGAGATGAATTTAATTATAAAATATGTAAAAATAGAATAGAAACTATATTTAGAATTTAAAAACAATGAGTTTTGTTTTAAGTTTTAAATGGATTTATGTATTAACTTCGAGTTTTTTTTTAAATATTTTTTTAGAATTTTTTAGTGTCCAATAAAATAAACTAAAATCCAACGGTTTAATGAAACTAAATTATAAAAAAACCCAAACCGAATTATGGGTTGGATTTGAACGGTTTTTCTGGGCCCTGAAAAGCACCACGTGAATTTAATAAACCAAGAAAGGGGTATGTGATATTCGATAGGCACAGCTCAACCAATACCAAATCTTCCTATTCATTGTAAAGCAGTTATTGTATTTGGTAATCAAATTGCATGAGAAGTGAGCTACAAGTGAACCAATTTAATTAAGGTAATCCTCCAGTACATTCAATCTATTCTAAACAAAGATTAAACTTTAGTGCTGAGTTATTAATCCATTAGCTTTCCCTGAAAAAGAAGAAAAATCTTTGGTGAATCTTACCCAAATTGATTAAACTCAACTCAAAATATTAATTTATACAAGCATCCCACTATGCAAATTTAAAGTGGGGGTACTGGTACGCATATCTGCAACATAAAATGCTATTGCGTTATGTATGAAATCATCGCTATGGATGAAATCTGGAAAATGAAATAGAAGAAAGAGATATTCTTTATTTAAATACAATTCCTTGTTAATCTGGAACATGAAATACAATTCCTCATCATCTCCATGGATGAAATCCTAAAATTTTTGTAACTAGCAAAATGACGAAAAGATAAATTAAAACTCACCCTGTTTGGAGTCGTCTAAGGTCCCGGTGCATCAGTACACATTGCGCATGTAGCCGAGGTCCTGGAATTGGCATAAGTACAGACATCACAAGTCCAAGACCCTCGCCCACACATTGCACAATTAGTGGCAGAACTCTGATTTTCGTAGGAACAATATGCACAAGCCCATGGTTCCATAGCACTGGCAGCGGCCGCAGGGGCAGTGGCAGAGTTATCGTTTATATTTGTATCCAAGACTGGAGCTGCATTAACAGCAGCAGCAGCCCAATTCGACTTTCGTTTCTTTGAGACACTTGACGAACCTGTGTTTACATCAGATAGTCCATTCTGCAAGGCGGCAACCAAGTTGTCAAAGTAATTTCTAGTCACTCTGGTAAGCAATGTAAGCTTTTTTCGGAACTCTATGAATCCCTCCACCGAGATCTCGTCTTTCAGGTATGGTAGCAGCTCCTTTTCCGCACAATCGTGAAGCCTCTCCAAGCCAGACTCAGCCTGACCTTGCAAGTACTCGAACAAGTTCCTTTTAGCCTCGCATTCCTCAGGCAAATAAAAACCATATGCATAGGTCCATGCAAGTACCCTCCTACATTCGATTATCTGTTTCCAGGCCTCTGTTACGAAACTGATTTGAGCCAAAGGTTGTGCTTGAATACGACTAAGAACCTCAATCTGTTCGGTTTGCACTTTTTGCAATTCGGCAGCACCCTTTTTCATTGAGTTCTGATTGGTGGCCCAACGTTCGAAGTAATGGGTGTATTTCATCACATATTGCTTCGCCTTTTCTCTTTTTTCCTCCTCGGGGTTCCCCTTGAAACGATTGCAAGTGCCATGGTTTTTCCAATCTCCAAGGCAGAGCCAGCAGAACTCGTAAAGGCAAGGCGCCCTACATGTCATATGCGAACATCCCATGTTTTTCTCAATTGGCCTTTTGCATTTGGGACAAGGCTTGGTAAAAGCTAGTATGTAATTTACATTCTCAGACTCCGAGCTGTTCTTCGACATCCATTTCGTCACGGTTTCACAGTCCACGGGACGATGAGCATCTTGAGTACAATTCCAGCAAAAGGAATGGGAGCAAAGGCAAGAAACATCAAGATTTTCACTCCCGGCGACAAAGTCAATAGCGTTTTCACAGCCTGGGCCTGGACACCACTTGATCATCTTTTTTGATTCAATATATGACATAACAATGTAGCTAGAATACTTGTTTTTCTCTTTCTCCGACGCAAACAAACCCACCATGTCTTCACCCACAGCAGCACGGCAAGATGGATGGGGACACGTTAGCAATAAACTTTGAGGGCCATCAGCAATGGCTGTTTTAATGTAGGAACTCCAACAATCATTGCAATAACGATGTCCACAAGATGTGGACTTGGTCCCATCACAAGGGTAATCTTCAAAGCAGATTACACAAATACTGCTGTCGTGATCAGGTGACCCGATCAAGGGTTCGAGAAACAAGCCTGCCTTTTCACGGGCTGCTTTTTCATCGGCAAACCATGAATCAAAAATATTATTAACACTCCAATTATAGTGAAGGAGTAAGCTACTTGCCTCGTTTTTCGATATAGACAGGACAGAAGAGACTTCAGCGATGTTATCTTTTATACGATGGCGTATATCTGCTTCAGTTAAAACACTATAGTTTTGGCCAGATATTGGGGAATCATGTTCATCTTCTTCAAGTGCATTCTCATCACCATCATCGTTATCGTCACAATCATGATCACCGTCATCATGCCAGTCGCTGTTTTGGAGTAGATCGTCATCATCGTCATTATGGCTGTCGCTGCCTTGGAGTTGATCGTCATCAAGGCTGTCGCTGGCTTGGGGTGGATGTAAGTCATCATCCGTATCGTCGAGATAGAAGTAGTCGTCAGCAGTATCGTCATAGGCAAGGTTCACATCGTCAGAATCAGAAGCAGCCATAGACAAAAGAAAACTGAAAAACCTAGGAGAAGATATTACAAGTGGAAGGCAGCTTGAAAATTGAAAACCCTTCTTTGGTTTTGCAAACTCCAAAGCCAAAGCCTATGATATGATGAAAAGACTGAGAATGAGACTTATTTATTGATTGCTTAATATAATAAAATCCCAAGGGGAAGGGATTCTGTATGTATACAATATAAGGCGATAAACCCTAGTAAACTGCTCCTGGTTAAGTAATTCACGCAATCGCTAGTAAAAAAATATAAAAAAGAAAGAAAAAGAAAACGGAATCCTGTGAGTCATCTACTTATATATATGTATATATATATATATGCTCACAACACCCACAAATAATAATAAAATGATAAACCGAATAATAAAATAATAAACGACGGTTTAACGATACAGATTGGATGTGATTTGGTTAATTAGACATAGTGACATAAAACCTTTACCCAAGATTTTTATTTTTTTGCTATCAATTCTGAATACAGAGCTATAAAAGTATTTTATTAGTTTTGGCAAAATTATTAAAATATGAAATTTATCCAACTATTATCATGAAGCACAGAGACAGAGAGAGAGGAAGGTTCTTAGGGAAAAATATGCTGCAGAGAGATTCAAATTCAGTGGTCTCAATTCAAACAATGAAAGCAACTTGCCACATCATGAAGTCGACTCCTAAGTTCATTAGGGTAGGCGTGAGTTTGATAAATAGACTGCGTGGACGTTGATGAGAGTTTATTTATGGATCCTTCGAATCAGCAAGTACTTTATAGCTAACATGGAAGCTGCATCCATCAATGTGCTTGACCCTAATGAATATCGTCGTTGCCATTTCCTTGATAAGCAAGCGTACTTCTAAGAGAAAAGAAACCAGCTAGGAAAGAAAATTCAACGCCCATCAAGAGTGCAATCCATGATGTCATAAACCAATCATATTAATACGTTGGCTGGCATATGAGGAATGGAATAGAACAAACATCGACTCTGCGCACCAACTATGTGGAGATTTTTGAGAATTAAAGAATGGAATTCCAAAAACTCTATTAAACCTTACGAAATGTAGAGCAGACAAATAAAACAATTTTACATTGAACATGATACAACAGCAACTTCTATCCGATAATGAATGAATATAATGGGTAAGTTTCAAATAAATTGAAATATGGGTTTTGGAGGGGCGATTGTCTATTATATTACAACTTTAATAATTAGAGCAAGCTAATACGGCTCTCCGCTCCAAATGGAAAATACAGAAGATTATACAGAAGGCAAAATCTGTCCCTTTTACATGGAAGCAAGCAGGTCTCTCATTTCACTAACCGATGGGATGGTTTCCGTGGGGTAAATTTTGGCAACAAGTTGGGCAAAGCTATCGTACTTGTCCAGAAACTCTTTCTGTCAAATTTACAAGAAATAAAACTAGTAAGAAACCAGCAATATATCACCAAACCAACCAACTCAAATTCCCTCCCTTCTTCCTTCAACCTCATAATCCACCTGGGTTGTTCTAATGCTCTTTCCCATAGCATTGATTAATGATGCACAATGCATAATACTTTGGCAAAAACACTAAAGCCTTGATCGGTTTTAGAAATAGAAGAAGTTAGCTTACCTTGCACTTGTCCCACAAAGAGGGTAACAGCTCCTCAGATGTCAAGTTCTTCTGCAACTTCTTATACATTGCAGTAATAGATTTGTCAACCTGTAAGAGACAGATCTAGATTTAAATTCCACCATTTGAAACTAAGGACAATGTGTTCCAAAAGTTGATGATCAACTCACCCCAGATAAACTGGATTTTAACATCTTCCGGAGATCCATTTTAGACAATCCAAGCTGAAAAGGTATCTGAAATTTGTGAAGGACAAAGTCAGCCAAATCATTCATTTGATAACAATCTGCAAAAGTCTGGAGATGACCACTGGCAGTAATTTCATTATTTAAAAAAAAAATGCTTTGTTTTTCCAATTTATCATGGGATTCTGACTTTGCTAAAGATGAGAGGGTAATGCAAAGCATATTATGGCTTGTTATGTAAATTTAGTCAAAAGTGGAACAGACGCTCTTGAGGAGCGATCTGATAAAACCCTGCATAAATTATGAACCTGGGAAAGTACAATCAGTAACATGCTAACCTCTTCCGCTGAAATTGTAAACATTAAATCCTCAATCTTTCGAGCAAATTGGAACAGTCGTTCAAATTGCTGCAAAAAGAAAACAATTGTAAAGACTGAATCGTAACATGGAACACTTATCAGTATCTCCACAACCATTTAACATCACTGCTTAACAATAATGAGTGAAGCAACTAAAAAGCCACCAAGGTGGATTACTTACATAGTATATTATCATGCTGATATGACGTGTACATGCTTGTTCATATGCTTCACTTGCTTGGTGATAAAATTTGGCTAAGGTGGGCACAACATTGGCCAGATCATACAAGCTGTAAAGTATGCATGGAGAGGGAAAAAATTAGCCTCAAGAAACAAAAGAAATATTATACCCATACCCTTAGCCATAGGAAAAAGATGCAGACCTATTCTGGAATGCTGCATAATTTTCTAAAAGAAATATATCAGCATATTTTGGATCCGTTTGTGCCAGTTTTTCAAGAGTAGCAAACATAACGCTAACCTGCCAAACAATATTTGCAATGACAATATTCTTTCAGGAAAGCATATTCAGAAGATAATAACATGGAAAAAATAAAAAAATAAAAAGAGTTGATTTGTCACCACAATGAACTAAATCTTATCAAGAAAGCAAGAATAAAAGAAGCAGCTAAACAGATCATAAGTACATGGAAGACGGCCTTGCTTATTAACCATCAGCATAAGTAGCTTGAAAGAATGCTTAGTGACTTATCATTCTATTTCATGCAACAATTTGCTAAATAGTAGCAACACTAGAACTCTTTACATGCTTAAGTCTCGTCACAATGCTAAGACTACAATATGATCCATCAAGAGCTCACTTAACCACACTACAACTAATCCAAAATAACAAGGATATCAAGCTGAAGATAGGACTTACAAATTTGGTGTATGCTTGATCAACCAAGTCCCGTGATTGTCCTTGAATGTACTGTTCCATGCGGGTGGCTAGAGTTGCAAACCTGTGCATAAGTACATATGAACTGTTTAAAACCAACTGAAGTAAAACATGACAAGCAAGCATCACATAATAATGTGGAACCTAGCTATGTTGGAGATAATACTGATAGCATGTTGATAATATATGCCTGAAAAGGCAAAACATTTTCAAACCATAAAGGGAAACAGCTACTTGTAGCTTTTTTCTCTTAAAATTTTTATCAGCTTTGATCTCAAATGTGCACTCTGAAATCTTATAAAGGCTATGGTTCACTTTACCGAGGGATGTAAGACAAGACTCCCATTTGTCGCACGTTGCGTTCATTTCTTTCAATTTGATGGCAAGCCTCGTCAACAAACTGCAAATCCAGTTGCAGCTTAAACCAGTTAGATTCATACTAAATGCAAAAGGTCATAAAAATTTCAGTTTCCATACAAACATACCCGGCTGAACTGCATAGAAATTTTTGATTCAAGAGCACCAAGCAGGAGACGCACAAATCCTGCCGCATCAGCTTTCTGGCCAGATAGATAGCGCTCTGTTATACCATGCATGGATATGCAACGCAGAGGGTCAATCTTGTATGCCCAATCAACTACAGCATAAAAGTCTTCCTGTAATCCAGAAAAAAAACAGAAATTGGGATTGCAAACAAGAGAGTGCCTACCAAGCAACATTATAAAGGCATAATGATATAAACAAGGAGAACAAAGTACAATGAATGAAAAGAACATGCAAACTCTACAATAATGAGCATGCACAAAAAGCACCGAAATTTGGGAAGACATTCTGGTTCCAGAAAGTCAGAAACTATAACGAATGACAGAAAATCTATCTGCAAAAGACTGCAATAGCTTACATACTTGAATTCCATCGAGCAAATCCTGTAGTGACTCATTTAGTGATTGAAGATCAGCAGAAGTTTTACCTAGTAAAATAAAATAGTTACAACATTCTTCAGTTTGAAATTAAGGGAGGTTTATTACCACAAATTATAAAGTCACAAGAGAAATGATTACCAGCTTTACTATCATTGTCATCAATATCCATAATGCCCAGATCATCATCATTGGTATCATCATCATAGGATCCACTTTTACTACCATTAGCAACACCTCCAGGGGGAGCAAGTGCAGGAACTTCAAAGCACATGAAGTGTGCAAAGAAAGAACTCTGCAGTTTGAGCCATGAAGGAATAAATTTTCAATAAATCAAGACTAGGGAATGCATGTAACCTCTTGTACTAATAGTGCAGGGAAGGACTACCTCATCTACAAGTAGGGGAATAAAAATTGTCAGCATTTTGGCATAAGCATCAGAAACCGCTGAAGTGTCTGCACTATTCCCACTTTGACTGCCACCTGTGGAAGCCTCCAGCCATACAGTTGGATTTCTTGATGCTTTTGTACTAGCACGAAGCTCATTGGCAAATTCACGAGCCTAAACAGAAAACATAAAGCTTGAATGAGAAAGACATTTCTTGTTATTGAATAATGGAAAATCTTATTTTGAATTACCAACCTCACGGCGCAGAAGTAAGTTAAGGGAGCTACAATAAGCTTTCCTTAAAGGACCCAAGCAGCTCTTATCAAGACTCTGAGAACAAGCAGAAACAAAATTATTAGAAATATTGAGACCAAATATTTTACAGATGTTAGACTTGATCAGTAATTTGACCTTTAAATGTTGCAGAAGGCGAGCATACGTCCTGCATTTATACCGCAAGTCAGCATGATCAGGCCTCTTCAACTGTCCCCGCTGTTTAAAGCAAGCAGATGAACAACAGTTAGGAACCCTAGTATCATAGTTTATACTTGTTATCAAAACTGAAAACAAAATGAAGGAAAAACCTGAGAGAAATAGCTTTTGTCACCAATCATAAAATCCACCAAACTGGCAAAGTAGTTTCTCAAAAACTCAGAAGCTCTCCGGACAAATGTAGCTTTTAGTTTTTCGAGTTCTGCCCGCTTATCTTTAACCTAAAACAAAGATAAAAAAAGAAAAGTAGGATCCGAATTAGGTACTTCAGAACTTCAGAAACCTAGCCCAATAGCAATACCATGTGCCACATGATCTACTGAATTATTTGCCTAACTACAAACTTTAAAACTGGAGGAATGAGACAAGGGTCCATACAGCTCGCATTTTTGCATAACTGGGATCCAAGTTAGGTACTTGAAGGCCACGCAAAGCACCAGTTAACCACTCACATGCTTCAACATTTTGAAGCATGCGAGCCTCATCAAACGAGCCTCCTGTCAGACATGCTGCATACTACAACCAATAAAAACATTGTTAAGGTGAATACAGGCTACATACATAGGCTGAATCTAAACAAAACATGGTAATGGATAACATACCTCAGAAGGGACACGCAGTCGTTCAAGAAGCTTATCAAGTTCTTCAATGAGTGATTTATTATTTACAGATTGCATCTCTAACTTGTTGTTGCGGCTCTCTATCTGGTATGTTGTGAAATAGAGTTCACAACAGCATTCGAGGTCAAATGTTGAAGTAAAGAATATACACAGTTTAATCTTTATAATTTAGTTTCATGAAAAAACTAGCAGCAAACTAGAAGCATGTGAATGATCGAATAATGACTAGAAAGGATGAAAACAGATCCTACATATTAATAGACCATACAAAAGCTTCCCTACCGATTCAATGTCTTCTCTCATATGTCGTAATTTGACATTGAACATGCCTAACCAGTCATCCATGTCATCAACACAACTTGTTGCTGCCTCTAGCCCTTGCAAGACCTGAAAGTTAACATAATAATTAGTTAGCTTAGTAAGAAGCATATAGTTAATGGAGGTGAATATCAGCACCACTAAGTTTAATCAAGATTTTTCACACGAAAAGTTCAAAGGATATCCTAAACACCTAAAGCAATTAAAAATGTCAAAAGAAAAGATGAGAGATAACAAAAGTTCTTCAAGCACAGCAACATATTCATAGGAACTACTCAGGACTCAGGAGTAGGCAAACATAATGAGGAGCTCTCGGAGAAGAATGATTAGAAATCAAAGTAGAATTGGTTTACTTGAGTGTATCAGAAATGGGAGTAAACAAGACTGCATAGAATATCTGATAAGCCTGTTTGATGCCTAATGCATAAGGGGGTGGGCCTGGACCAGATGAGCCCTAAAGAAAGGGAACAATGCAGGCTATTGATTCCTAAAAATCCCAGCATGCTGAAAGTGAGATTTGAGAATAAAATTAAGGAGAAGAAAAACACAATCAAAAAGCAAAAATAGAAGGAAATACCTCATCTACTAGAGGTTCACTTTCCAAAATGGCATGCACATTTGCTGCTTCCAGGGCATGAAGCTCTCGCTTCAACCGTTCAGAAAATGCTTCTGCTTCACCAATGCCCATGACATAGCTGTGTACCATGTTATGATAAAAAAACATTACAACAGGATTGAGGGGCTTCAACAATTACCAAACACAATAAATGGTATATTGCCTTTTCAATTATGCAATGAAACAGATGAAGAAAAAGAAATCAAGAATCATATACTAACTAGGAACTATGACCACTACAAGGACCAACCCATATATTCAAATTTTTTGGCTCCATTACCAAGAAATGGCAGATATTACTGCTAGGATACCCCCCCTTTCTTATCTCCTTCTAGAGAAGTAGATAGAACTATAACACTAGCTGTGATCTAACCATCTCAGTAATTTGGCAGGTGGTTCAAGAATAATTATTATTATTAAATGCAAATGCAACATATAGGTATGGGCATTTAATATTCACTGAAGAACGTTAGAACAGAACAAAAGAACATACGTGCCCAAGAGAGCCTCAATGTCCTCTTCCTCTACTTGAGAGACGAGTTCCTTTTCAACAGTCACTTTCATGCCACTTTCTGGTACTGTAGTTGCAACTGGTCCATCTTGTAGATTTCTTTGAGTAGTGACTGAGGGTGTATTTTCCTAGATACAATATACAAGTCAAACCAATAAAGAAAAGATAGATTTGACAAAACTATTGACATGGGCATTTTAAATTTTAGGGGAAAACAAATTTGCTAGAAATTCTAAGCAAAATCAGACTTAACAAATGAAATTATACTCCTCAGAATGACCACCAATCCACAAGGGCCAATAAGTTAAAATATCCTTAAGCTTTTATCAGCAACTAAAAGCTTATGTTACGCTCTGCATAATTACAGCTTCTCTGAGTTCCATGAAGGACCTCTAATTTGCTTTACAAAAAATATTTAGCATCAATTTAAGAGTCAAGAAATTGGAAAGAATAAAATGATCTAGCTTACCTTAGCCCAAAGAGCCATTTCCACAATATCTACACCAACAACTTTGGGAAGACAACCCAGTACATCTTTGCAGATGTTTAAGATACATAATAAAAGGCGGTTCCTGCAAAAATATTTAAGAATAAATTTAAGGAACAATTAAGAAAAGAATAAATTTAAGGAACAATTAAGAAAAGAAGATAAACATTTTTGTTGAAGTACCAAAAGAAAGGATCCAAAGAAGGGGCAAAAAAAACGGCCAACAGAAAAAGGGTGATATCTTCAGTCCAGAGATATTTCAATTACCTGTCATCAATGTTGCGCATAGTCCACTGAGGTGGTGCAACACTTTGGCTTCTGAGATTATCAAATCCCTATAAGAAGTGCAGTTAGAAGTTGGAGAAATACCCCGTGCAAGGAGAGCAAAGAAAAGAAGTAATGTATTCTACTTTTGCTCAGTTGCTTCTCTAAATCACATAGACAAGGATCAAACAACATACAGCTTTCAACACAAAATCTTAATTCAATAACCAATAGAAAAAGAACACAAGAAAGGGGTTACCAAAGTAAAAGTGCATCCACTAGGGTCATTAGTCACAACCTCCACCTTTGAAAGATGCTTCAGCTTGTATAACTTTGCAGGCTGCAAAATTTCAATTAATTCTTATGCCAAAATATAATCTTAAAATCAATAAATCTAGAATACCGACCAGTTCAGACTTAAGAACTTCATCCTTAATCAAATAGTTCCCTGCCCTTTGAACTAAAAATTAACAAATTTTGCTTTAAGCTTATACCAGTAACATTCTCTTCTCAGTGATGCTAAAAGTGATTGTATAAATTTATTCCATGTTTCACTTGAAGAGGTAGATAAATGGCTAGCTTAAATTATGTTTATCTTTATTTTCATCAATAGCAAACTTAAGTAAGAAAAGGAAAGATATGATCCATAAGAACAATGAAGAACACTACATCCTACTTTCTTCATCTTATGACTCTTGATTCAACACTAATATCTGCAAAAGCCAAATAATCACACATTGATATCATTCTGGTAACATATAAGCCTGATGTATGATGAATAATAATCAACTAAATTAGTATAATGAAGCCAGAGGGGCAGGCAACTGTAATACCAAGGCCTAACAAAAAATAAATGGGCCAGCACCAATGGTACCAGGTATGTGGATCAGTCTGGTACAAAGAACAGGGACATAGTAACTTATTTGGAACATAATTTGATATGGGTAATCTTCTTTAGTTTGCTTAACAGATACATAGTACAATTAATTGGAACACAACGTTTTCAGAAAATACATACAGTTCACCTTAATTAAAATAATATAAATTACTAATAAATATAATTAGTTTTCATAAATGTAAAAAATAAATACATAACCATGGTTAAAAAAACTATAAACCTAGATTGATATAAAAATTTAAAAGGTCAAAAATAAAAATAATATCATTAAACTTCTATAAGAGAACAAAAATTAAAAGCCCCAAAACATATTTAAGTCTGGATTCTAAGATCCATACTTCACAGCTATTTTCTGGTGACTATTTTTCTTCCCAGTTTTTCCTCTCATCAATTGCAATTCATTGTTGACTTTTTCTTTATTCTAGAATGCCATGCTTCTTTTGTGAATAGAAGGATCATCAGAATTAGAGAAATAGATTGCAAAAGATCCAGGATTTGGATCTTACGATTCAATTCTCAATTCATAGTTAGGTAACAAATTTTGGTAACACAAGCCAGCACAGCCGCCGAGGTAAAGAAACTATTACAGCTAAGCCAAATGCAACCTCATGACGACTGCCCCCATCATTCCAAGTTCAGCTGTAGTAAGCTACCACGTAGTAACACTATTACAAGGCTTACTCAATAAAGAATAACAAACTCATAGGATAACGTTTATGCACTTATTCTTGCCTGTCCTAACACACGTTTTCTGAAATATCATAACAAGAGATAATTACCTCAAGAACTCCTCCTGAAGAATACTTCAAAACTCGCAGAAAAGCTTCAGTTTCCTGACCTTTTGATTTCACTGCACAAATGATAGTTCTTCGTAAGCACAAGCAACAAAAAAAGGCTACAAGGATCCAGTATTATTCTAAACAAGAACCCCACAAGACGAATAAGAGAACACATGCCACTTCAAATCCAATCATATTATTTTAATTCAAAAACCTTTCCAAAGCATAGCTAATACTCCTAGAACTTGAACCGACCTACCAGTTTTTCACAATTCTACAACCGTAAAGATTAGTTCACTAGTCCATATTTAACACGATTCTAGCATGATCAACAAGTTTTCAGTCGAAAATAAGTAAAAAGGTTATCAGTTTTTCTAAATTGAAGTAAAGAAAACATTGCAAGTGGAAAAAGACGTACCGGAGAGAGCAAGGACTCTAGGTTTAGCCATGTTGCGACCCAATCTGCCAGATTTACCCCAGATACCGCGGCTTTTAGCGACGCGAATCGACATCACGATCTTCTGCTTCGTGCCTTCGATTGCGGCCTCGCAAGCTCGCCTTAACTCCTCATCGTCCGCGCTCGACTTTGCCATTTCGTATTCCTTCAACCGACGGAAGCTCGCCAGTTGCCGAATCTCCAAGAGATAGATAGAAATAAAGCAAGAGATAAAATGTGAAAATTGCTTGACTAGCTCTTTACCAGACACAGTCCAAATAAAAAAATAAATTAGGAAAAAGAAAGGAAAGTAATATGAGCCGGCTATTTATGGACGAAAATTATAAACCGAGAGGCTCGGCCCGATTTCTTTGTATAAACCGGGTTGGAAGTAAGGTCTCTTTAACATTTTTAAAAACACATAATTAGCTTTTGCTTCTTTTATTATTTAAACACTATAATTTCGTATTAATTACACTGCAAACTCTAACCAATCCAATAACTGGAAATATTAATTGTATCAAAACTCAAACTCCATAAAATAAAATTAACTCTAAAGCCTAACTTCCGTTTCCACGGGCTGCAACCATTCCTCAACTATTAAGCATTTTGAATCCTGGTTCATGTCCTTTTTACCAGATCTTGGACTTGGAAATCATCTTCCTTATGCTGGGTTTTGTTTAATTTAGGCAGTTCCAAATTTATCATTGTAAATTTGGATCTTTTAAAACAAGGATCATCCCCAACAGATGGTTCTACTTTTGCTGCCTCACCCTGGAATGGTCTGAGATCTATTGGGAAATCTAAGCTGAAGCTTTACATGATAAGTGGGATCAGCTTCAGATGATTGGGATTTAGTCTGCATGAACACTGCAAGCCCACGTGCAAATGCAAAATAACCTGTTCCTCCAACCACTGTTAGTTCTTGCCTATCCTCGTGTTCCACATTATTGGCCTGGATACTCAGGCTCCCATTGAGCTTGGGTGTTTCGAAAGTGAGATAAATTATGTTGAATGCGGAATCGGCGAAATGTTCAATCGGAATAATGAAGCCTTGGGCTTTCCCGACTATTCGAGACGTGTTCTTCGGTCCCTCCGTGAGGGCACGGTGAAAGACGAAGGCTCCGGCATCTGACTGGGCAACAGGTTGGACACTAGACCTTGAGATGTGTGGGTGTTGAATGTACATGGAGAGGGCCAGCCAAGGTCTGGAAGGGTTCTTTGATGAACTTCTGTGGCTTACCGGTGAGAGCAAGGCCAATAGGACAACCACCGCAATGGCTATAACAACTGCAAAGCAAAAGATGATTCTGGGTAGCATTTTTGTAGAATTGAATCAGCCTCAAATCTATATTGCTTGCATAGATAGTTGCATATTCTGAGATCACTTTAATACACTAGAAGGTGAAACAAACCTGTTCTAGAATGCTAAATGCTTTAGGCCACCTAATTCACTTCTTCAGCTTTAAAAACCTAAACCAATGAAGTTCCTGCAATTGAGTTGGTTGGACCTTTAGTAGATAAAATTAAAACCTTTTGACTATTTTCATCATTTGAAGGGTTTATGAACAATAAACTGCATTTAAAGGGTTTATGAACAATAAACTGCAATACAGTCAACGTCAGAGTACATCAAGGTAGGGTCAAAGAAGGTCAAATTACGTCAGGTTCTTGCTTTAAACTCTAAACCATCACCAAAAAAGCTCATGATCTTTACTAAATTTGTCCACTAAAATAAAGAATAAACTCTGAGATTCACACTTTGAACTGAAGGATTCAATCATAATAATCATAAATTGCAAGAATTCTTCCTGACAAGGTATAATATACACAACAAGACATCAATTCGCATTATACTTTACATATTCCAGTATTTCTTTGATACGTTAGCCATGACTAAGATAATCATGGCTCCAAATAAATGACTTCTGTGTACACCGAGGCTTGGCGGAACCGAAGCAGTTCCTTCATCAACTCCCTTTCGCCTTCCAGGGAAGCAGGTTTAACAGTCAACTGCTCGAGCACAAGAGAACTGGAAAGCAAGAACTTGATGAAATCCAATTTCTGATTTCACACCAGAGATGACTGGTACCGTTGCTAATCTCAGGTGGCCAAACAGCAAGCTCATAGTGATCATCTTCCCAAAAGTTATTGGATCTTTCCACAGATGTTTGCTCCTTTGGTTGAGCCTAAATAAAACAGGAGAGCTTTAAAATAGCTAACCGACTTCCAAATCAGGAAGTTTAACATGCATTTAACCTTTTTAGTTTAACAGTTCAAGCTAAAATCATTAATGCGATGTAAAAGCTGGTGATACAACTATGTAGATCGTCATAAAAAACCTAAGCGAGTAAATAAAGCAAAACTCACCAAAACTTCCAGTTCTTGGAGATTTGAACAAGTTCTGAGGAGGCATAGAGCAGCTGCATTTTCCCTGAAATCATCAAAATCTATGCAAATGGATAGATAAATCAGATCTACACATGGGTTAGGCAACCTGCTTGGCATATTTCCAGTAGCCAAATACTGAATTGGAAAAAGGAAGAACAGTATAAATTAAAGCCACAAACAGATATATTCAGGTGGCATAAGGACACGCTAGAGGACTTGAATGGAGTTTCTTTAAATCAGCAAAGAAGCATCGACATTGGTGCTTGTAGAATCCCATAAAGGCTGTAAAACTGCATATAGGTGTCTAAATGATAAAAGTAAACACAATGGTGGCTCTCAATTGAAACATCTCAGGACACCAACAAACTTGTTTGATATCAATAAGACCCTATCATGCTAGCACTCAACAGCGATGTTCAATAAGCCATTACACTCAGGAAGTAACTCAGACTCAGCCTTCTAACATGGGGCAGATTAACAAAGAATTTGAGTCTACTAGAACGCTCTCCTGTGTCATTCTCATCATTATTGATATTTACATACAAACCAATAGAGGCCAGAGCTAAATGGAATGTACTCCGAAAGCTAGCATCATTAAAAAATACAACTAACGCCAAAGAATTGCAGATTAGGTGCATCAAGACGTGTGACACCAGTGAAGTTCATTAATGCCAATCTCTCAAGCAGGGAACAGTTAGAAACGAGGTTTTCAAACACATCCTGGATGATGGTAACATGTTGAAGATCAAGGCTCCTCAAATTCTTGAAACCTTTGAATGTCAATAGAGGTTTTAGAGAGCAATTAGATAGCTCCAAATGGATTAAATTCTGGCAATTAAATAAACAAGATGGAGACTTGTAGCATTGGCCCTTCCATATTTCCAGTATGAAATCTTTGATACAGCTCCTTGATATACAAAGAATCCATCAGTGGCAGTGACTCCCAAAAGTCTCGATAAGAAAGTATGAACTTGTGTATTGGACCCTTGTGTATTAAGACACTGATCATCAAACACAAGATACGGTATCATAGCCCATTTGTGTCTTCACTTCTTTGACATAATACTAGTCCTTACTGCATCCCTTATTGATAAATTTCGACAAGATTTTATCAATAACATATCCGAGTAAGTTGCTGATCTTATCTAGCTTTGCTTCTGTTTTGCTAAGCAATCTTGGTGGCTCTCTCTGTGCAAGTTAGCAAAATAATACTTACAGCCGTTAGTAATATTTCTAACATATTGGAGTCTCATGCACAAACATAATTAACAACCATAAGCAAATATATTCTATGAGAGGCCATGAAAACAGATTAGCTTCCTCTAAATCTCAGTGATGACAGCAAATTGCACTTCTTCGAGTTATGAATTCAGTCATTTGAAGAGATAGGATCAAAACGCAGTCTCTATATCCTAAAGATAGCAAGAATGAGAAAACATCACTAAACCAACTGATGAAAAATTTTGAAGCACATTGTCATGTAGCTGAGGCACATGACGTTATAAAGGGTAGCCATTGCAAATCTTAAGAGGGTAAATCTGGTGCTAATACTCACTTTCCTCAATTGTTAAACTTGGACGCAAATCAAGAGTGTTCCAAAGTTTCAAGCTAACATAAATTGGCAGCGTCACCATATGTGGATTCTCCAGCACAAATGCACAACACAACCGTGAGTGGTTTTATTTATTTATTTATTTATTAAATACAGATAATTAGGCACCTTAAAGAAATGCAATATCTGTAAAAGAACTTGCACAAAATTTACTTCATTTATTCAAGCGCATCAAATTCTAAGTTCAACACATGGAAACGTAGCAGCAAGAGAAATCTACTTCATTTTTCTGAAAGTTCAACACATTTTATAAGGAAAAAGAGCCGACAAATAGACAAAAAAAAACACTTACCATTTGCATTGCTTATAATGTTTAGTTATTTGGCCAATTTTAAGCTTTACCTTTCAATGCCCTATAAGCATAGTTAAACTCAGGGGAAGCCATGGAAATTTCTTTTGGAGAAATTAAATTGTATATATTTTATAATAGTTAACTTAAAATTTATATATTTATAATTTTTAAAAGATTAAATTAAATTTTTATATTTTTTAGGTCAAATATCAATTTTTACTATTATTAATTTAAATTTTATAAATTATAAACACATCTAAATAAAAAGCTTTCCATGCCGACCTGAAATCGCCGCATAATTTACAAGCTGAAATCTGAAAAAAATATATAAACAAGTACATTTGACTGATATTTGTTCCAATGATTCATGACAGAATAAAGTTTGAAACTTTAAATAGTAACTATAAACCCGTGTTCGCAAATTAAGCAATCCTTTGACTAAAATGTTTAAATGTCAATAAAATCATGAATTTGAAATATTCTATAAAGTACAAAAAAAGGGTACTTTTGAAGACAGAATCTAAAAGGGAAAGAAAACATGGAAAATCAGAAAAATGGCAAAACAAAAAAAGGGGTACTTTATTTATGGGAACTTAAATTGAAGTAGTTGCTCATATTTTGCGGTTGTAATGGGAAAAGAAGAAATGGATATGGAACAAAAAAGGTGGAGAAGGAAAGGATGAGAAGAGGGAATGAGATAAAAATGGAGGAAAGAACAGGAAGAAAAAGGAAGTCGGAGCAGATGCTACTTGGGTTCGGAGCTACAGAAGAGATGGGTTAGAACTTAGAACTTGTGGGGAAGCTCGAAGCCGCAGCCCAAAACCCCAGTGGGTGTAGGTGCGGGCTGTGCGACGCGGCGTACTCTCGTACATGTATACGAGACGAAATAACCTTTGACGGGCTTGAATTGGGCCTAGTAAGAGTATTCTCAGGTGGGTTGGGTAAGCAGTTGAAATTTCAAAGTTTTAATTTAACCCAAAAGGTTTACTTGAATTCCAGTTTTAATCCCATCTCTCAATCGACCTCTCGTTCCTTCCTTTCAACTATCGATTGGCAAGAAAATCATAACTTTGACAACAACTTTAATTACGGCTCTGCTCTTTTTTGGGATATCTTGGACTCATGCTTAAATACCATTAAACATGACAACCGATAATTGGTAGGTAGAAGAGGGCATCCAAGCTATGAGCGTAAAGAAAACCCTTAGTGATATTTTTTATACTGTGTTCTATTATTGTTCAAACAAGAGAAAAAAAAAGGTTCATTAGAATGAAAGTTGATAAACCGATTAAAAAGCTGCATTCAGAGAGCCTGCTTTAGGGTGACCAGTGACCCCCCACTTAAAAGTCTAGTTTCAGCTTATTAGGTATAGACGTTTAAGATATGTTTTTTCAACCAATCCATGTCTTTGCGACGGTTTGCTTGTTAGATATGGTATTGTTGTACGGTCGTTGTCAACTGATATTGTCAAATACACCCAACCTAACTCGTACAGAAAAAGGTATTGAGCCTTTCAGATAAGAGATCCATGCATGCATAAGATTTCAGATATTTTGACCTTTTTTTTGGGGGGGGGGGAAGGGGGGGTTTCCAAATCTTCACGGCCAAAAAGCCAAAAGTTTCTGTCTTTATACATTACATCTCATATGGTTCCCAAGTCAAGCAAGAGAGCTGTCTCGCTCTTTCTCTCTCTCGCATTTATTTTTGAGTTTTTTTGTCCACACATAAATTCATATCGTCTTCAGTACTTGCATCTGGTGATGGTAATCTTAACCAACACATGGGAAATCTCAATACAATTCAAGCTGGAAAAGGGTACGTAAAATGGAACTTCTTATTTTTAAACAAAAGAGATTACTGATATATCCTTGCTTTGCAGAAGAAGATCAAATTACAAGAGAAAACTATCTCTGGGTTCTTTCAGCAACCGAGCTCATGAAGGAATAAAGACAGTAGAGGCGGATAATCTTTGGGAATTCTTGAGAAATTCTGACCTTTACATTTGCATAGTGACTTGGAACATGAATGGACAGGTTGGAATCACATCGTGTATTCTTATGAATTAATGAAAGGAGAAAAAAAGCAACATATACGGTGCAAAATCAAATCAATAAGTGCAGATATTTCGATATTAATTACTATTTCATTAGTATATATACTATCCTCGTCTTTTAAGGTCTCATATGAAGATCTGGTGGAGCTGGTTGGTAGCAACCGGAGATTTGACCTACTTGCTGTCGGGTTGCAAGAGGTACCTCGAAACAATGTTGCGCGATTGCTGCAGGATGCTCTAGTTGAAACACACGAGTAAGCATATGCAAAATCTTTTGTTTTATTTTCATCGACACATCAATAAATAAACTGACATTTGAAGCTGCTGTATATGTATCAGCTTGTTAGGAAAGGCAATCATGCAGTCTCTGCAACTGTATGTGTTCGGACCGAAGAAATCAGACTTGTTGATCAAAGGTTAGAGACTGTCATTTCTGGTGTTAGGTTCATTCATTTTTATATTGTTATACAAGATTAAGATAGATAAGATGTTAGATGAGGGTAATTGATATTCTTATTTCTGGAATCGGACATAATTTAGAACTGAAGGTGGATAAACATTCAATGGGAGGCTGCGGAGGAATGATGAGGAGAAAGAAAGGGGCCGTGGCAATCCGTATCAACTACAAAGGATTCAGGATGGTGTTTATTACTTGCCATCTCTCCTGTATTATTCCCTCTTTTATTCAATTATGGGCAACATTAGAACATAGAATTCCAGATCTATTTTACCACTCATGTTGATAGGGGTTGGTGGCTATGCTCCAACAGTATTTTCACGCTTGTTATGCTAGAGATATCTAATTGAGTTAGTGTCTATTATTATTCAAGTCTTAATTCAAATATAAATGTATCAAAGATAATTCTATTTAATTATGAAATCATAAAAATTCTTTATTTTTGAATATACATATTATTTTAATAGTATTTATTTCTTTTATAATTTTACAATTCTAAAAAGATACATACACGTGATAAATAATATGAAATTTAAACCCAAAAAACCATCAACTTCATCTTCTCAACTTGATCAAAAAAAAAACCTCCATCTTCTCAACCATACCATTCCATTTAAAACCGCATTTAATTTGTATATTAATTTTTAATAAATTTATTACATAAATTTTTCTATCCACAACATATATATATACATATATAACATAATCTAGTATATAATATTATGAATAATTATGATAAATATAGGAAACTAACAAAAATAAAAGGCACAAATAAGAACCATAATAGCACAATTAGAAGTGGTTATGGGTCGGTTCTAGGTATGATATTAACACATTTTATACTTATCCAAGTTTAATAAAAATATGGGCCTAAAATTTTACCAAAACCAATTCATATTTATAAATAGTTAACCCAAACCCATTTTAAGCTCACTTGTATTCTTTTTTTTTAGATAAATAATATTTTTATGTTATTTTTATTTATTAAAAGTTTCTATATAGTTATACTAACATATTTTAATGTTTATATTATAGTATTATTATAGATTTAATTTTTATTTGTTATAAATTACATAATATATAAAAATAACATAATATAAAACATTACAAACTAAAAATGGATCGAGCTCCAAAGGGGTACCATTTTTTTTGTCCAGAATTATTTTTCAAGCCTAATATTTTTGTTCGGATCCTCTCAAATTTCAGAGAGACATTTGGACTTAAACAAGTAATCCGATCTATGAGTAGGTACAATTACAATTATAATGAAACAAATGAAATGTGAAAGACATCCAAATCCATTTACTTTGATTTAATGGAGCTTAGCTCCATTCATATAGATGGGCAATAAGATTGTTTCCAATAACATTAAAAATAATGGTAAAAAGTTAAATTAAATTTTATAGGGGTGAGATTAAAATTAATTATATGATATGTGCTTAAATTCAAATGCAATTATAATAGTGAGGTTGAAAATTAAATGACTAATAATGACACCAAATTAAATTATTATGTAAAATGAATAATTATATTTTACATATTTTTTTATTAACATATCTATTATTTCATATAAATTTTCTAATAATCAAATTTACATATTTACTAAATTATATAAAGCTCAAAACTATATATTTTTTATAATAAAAGCAACAAATTATTATATAATATTTTAAAATGTATTATATTAAATATTGAATATTAAAATATATTAAAATTAGTTTATGATAATAAGTTAATATGTATCAAATAGATTTTTTTTAAAAATAAAATTTATGTTTTTTTAAATAATGAAACTTATAATATATTTGTTTTTTTTATAATTAATAAATTTGTAGTTATTTTATAATACATGTAATTTTTTAAAACCGATCGAAGGTTAAAGTGGGAAAGTATTCTCATTAGATTTTTTTATTTTTATTTTTAAAACTAGTGCTCCGGTGAAAAATCCAAGCACTGGTGTGGTGGAAATCTTTCCTCCACTGGATGAATCCAAAATCATTCAAAGAGATGATTGTGGTGCTTCAAAGAGAGCGTTAAGCTCCCTTTCGATCCCACTGAACCTCTAATACGTTGTGATTCTAAGAATATTTTGCCTTATCTTACCTCTAATCTCATCACAAGTTCATTTGTGAGGTTGTTTGATACGCTCTCTGTGGAGAGCATTAACTTTTGATTGAGGCTTAAGGCCTCTAGTAGGATAAACTCACCCCTAGTGGAAGAGTGATAATCTCCATTTTACCCTATTCCACCCTTTTAGTTATAATTATTATATTATTTTAACATAACTATAATTTTAATAATTATTTAATATTAAATCATTTTAATATATTTCATTGATGAATTTGAAGATAATATAATTTTAACTTAATAATTTTAATAAAATTTAAAATTAATATATAAATTATAATTATACTTTATTATTTAATACAAGTATGATTTTAATAAATTTCTTTACATAAACACGCAACTTTATGTTATTAATAATCATTTTATACTTTCATTTTATTATTATCATTGTATTTGAATTCAAATACATATTGGGGATTAAATTCTAGGTTATTCAATTTATTATTATAATAATAAAATTAATTACTATCACTATTTTTAATTTCTTGGGATTTGATAAATTTTCGACTCTCCATACCCGATTTGTGATAGTAATTTAACATAGTAAAAACCCGTTTTAGGTCCAGAAAGATATCAAATTTTCATTCCAAGCCCTTAAATTTTGGGCCAGTAGTGATTCGATTCATACTATCCTCTAAGCAGCTCATGCTCGAAATGTAGAAGAAAGGGATTCAGAGTGCAGGCACATATCTCACTCTCTCTTCACAAAGTATTGGAACCCTTATGCCCGGCCCGCCCAAATCACCATCTGGTTGGGAGATCTCAATTACAGGCTACAAGGCATCGATACACATCCAGCTAGAACCTTAATACAAAGAAACCTCCTCAGGGTCTCTGCTCCATCTTGCCATTTTATTCTCAATCTATCTTTTCATCATAGCTCTTGCCTGAACTTCTCTGTTTTATTCCTTGCAGCTGCTTACAAGCAAAGACCAACTCCTTCAGGAGGCCCAGAGATGGCAGATTTTCAATGGATATTGTGAAGGAACACTTACATTCAAACCCACATATAAGTTCAATATAGGAAGTAGCAACTACGATACAAGTTACAAGGTAATATAAACTGAATAATGGTCTCTGTTAGATTCAATCTTTCAAAATGATAGATCATCTGCAATATTAAAATTTTGACAGGTTCGAGTTCCGTCGTGGACCGATCGAATCTTGTTCAAGATAGAAGATCCTGACGAAATCAGTGCAAGCTTGCACTGTTATGAACCAGTTGATGACATTTATAGTTCAGACCATAAGCCTGTGAGAGCCCACATTTGCTTCAAACTTAGCAAATAATAACCCACTACGAATTCCCTAGTGGGGTAAACAAAGGTAACACTGCCATAGCATAATGCAGTGCCAAGCTAATGGATATTAGATCCTTCAGAGAAAATGGATGAACCTGTAAGTTCCCTGCAGTATCATTTCATGTCAGCATGCAAGTTCCTGGCAAAACCAAATGATTCACCGCCCATAATTCACAATCGAAGAACGGTCAATTTAGATGATGAAGACTTGGATTATTTTATACTACGCGTTTATAAAAGCACACCAGCAATGTATATTGGGAAATTAAAGCTAGAAACCTAACAACATTTAGTCCACATGTGAGAAGTGGTCAACTACCGTACTAGATATCTAGAAGGCAGCTTAAACTTTTTCCATTCTTAGCTTAGATCCTTCCATTTGCCCTTTCTCATGCGGAGCATATGTTTTTTTGGACATTTCACAATTGTCTTACATGTAAACTTTAAACCCAAACCTAAAAAAACATTGTTAATGGTAATGGGAAATAGAGATTAGCTTATCAATAGTTTCAACCACGCCATCTTTGTTGACAATGATTTGTTATCAACCACTGCTTGAAAGCTCAATCATTTTTTTATGGTGTTTAAATTCACTGGCCTAACTTGATTATCATAATCATTCGTTTTGAATATCATTTCCGTTCACTTGTTTTAAAATTTGGTGCAGTCAAAAATTTTTGAAGAACAAAGGCATGTGATATCATCAAGTTTATATGATCATTGCCCTTGGCATTACCCTTATAAGCTGACGTTCTTACTAGCTAATTTTGTATATTTTTGAAGCTATCATTGCATATTAATCAACAGAAATCACATGCTATTCCATTAATGATACAACCTGGGGAAAATATACTTTTTTTAGTGAGTCATATAAAACTGTTAAGTATTTTCAGGGAAATAACTGTTTCTAAAATTTAACCAAGAAAAAAATAAGTGAGATTAATGACAGAAAGAGAAACACGATGAAAAGAAGTTGTTTCAGTATTGGAGTTTCGATCACTTTGGGAGTCTTTAGATATTCTTTGAGAGCTAGTGGGATTGGAATCTCTACCAAAGAGACTAATCCTTTTCGCACTTTTATGTTTTCTTTATTATTATCCATAAATGATCTCTGTCTCATTGAAATCCAAAAACAATGTGCACTCTTCCAAACTTTTTCTGTTTTTGGTGCATTCACTTTAAACCCATGTTACAAATTCAGCATCATAAGCCACCCAAAGAAAGCTTGCTTCTTTTTTTGGGAGGTTTTTCGAGTGGAAGAATTAGAGGCACCCGCACCTTACATGTAAAAAATAAAGTTTCTAATCACTAGGATTAAAAAAATTAGGTGAAATACTCGATTGGGTTTGACGAATCTTCGTCAATCCATTGGGGGTTATGACAAAAACTCATCAAATTTGTACGCTTTGTGTGCATGGTTGACTTTGAATTTGCGTACACTTGAAGACACCTCTTTTCTTAAGCTTAGTTTTTTTTTTGTCAATATTTCTTAAGCTTAGTTCTCACCAATCACCGTGTTAAATGATGTATCGAATGACATGTCTTTCTTTTTTATTTGCTTTAGTTTTTCTTTGAGGGACTTGGGTGTGGTAAGATTCTTCTTTTTGGAGCCAAAGAAATAAAAAGGCCGTCACTGTTCTTCCCTGTCCTTTGCGTTTTTATACACAAAAGAGAAAGACCGAAAAAGATTTTTTTTTTTAAGAAAAGAAAAGAGGAAAAGGGTCAGAGGGGAATAAATAGCTTTATAGGTCTGAAAATTTTGAAACTTTTTTTTGGTTAATCGTGAGATCTTATCTGATATAGGTCTCTTCTGCAGTCTTCATCCACCCTTTGCTGCTGGTCATTGATTTGTTTGAGGTGAGTCATTTCTCCACTTGTTTTGATTCTTCACTTTTTGTTCTTTAAATACCTGCAATTCCCTCGTTACATGTCCTGGATTTTGCGGTCATCCTAAGCTGGAAAGAATCTGTTTTTCTTTTTGGGCTCTCTCTCCTTATATTCAATTGGGTCTAGCGAGAAATTTGATGCGTTTTTTCACTCGTTTTTAGCTTAAACATTCTGGGGTTAAATAATGCCAGGTGGGTGATTTTGATTGCAATCATTGATCCTGGGTTGACTTGCATTGAAGACAAATGCAGCTGAATTGATGTAACTTTTTGTAGGCAATTGTTCGTTATGCATGAACCCCTGTTGTTTTTGTATTCTTCTGTTCTTGGCTGCTTTTAATCCACTTTGATCGTATTCCTTACTAATTCTTTTGGCTCAATAGTCAACACAATAGCGGTTACTAGCATTTTCTCCAATTATATTTTTTTGCTTCTTTAATAATGTTTGATATTGGAATGCTGAATCTTCTGCCAAGTTTTGTTCATTTCTTCAATTAGAACTTAGAAGTAACCATTTTTTATCTCATCTATCTTAGCAAGAATTGTGTAACTTCATTTTGGCTTATATTTTATATTTACTGCATTAAAAAAATTTTATGCAGATCTTGCCATATCTGTGTTTGAATGTATGTTCTATTTGCAGGTGGAAATCTTATTGATTATGAGCAGATAACATTCTGCATTATGAATTGGATTAAAAAAGTTTTTAAGGGGTGTGCCCATAAATCTTCAGAGGGACATTATCATGGACATTATGCCGAGGATCGTCAATTTTATGCACCTTCAGGCTCAGGGGTATTTACATCTGTTACTGTTTTCAGTTTCCCTTTCTATGTTCTCAACTATTTTTTATGATTTTATCCCGTCCTGTTTCCTGTAATGCCACTGGTGTGAAACGCATAAAATCACTTAGTGGCTCTTGGCAAAGTTGCATAGTAAATATGCGGCCAATTAGATTGTAAAACAGTAGTTGCATCAAGGAATTGACCAATTGGATTATTTGAGTTACTTTAGTTATCACTTCTAATATATTTTCTGTTATAACTTTGTCTCAACCTTGGATGTAGGTTGCTTGGAGGGAGCATGAGAATGAAGAGATAGATCGTGCTATTGCCCTATCTCTTCTCGAGGAAAGTCAGAAGGGGAGAAGGGTAAAAGGTGTGTAGCATGTCTTCCTGGTTTTTATGTCAATGTTCTTCTCAGTTGTACCGTATGGCATGAGCCACAAGTTCCCAATAAAATGTTTATCTTCTTTCCTACTTATTATCTAACATGTCATAATTCGAATTATTAAGTTTCTTAAATTATTGGATAGATGATAAATCTCAACTAGAGGATGATGAGCAACTTGCAAGAGCTATACAAGAAAGCTTGAATTTTGAACCTCCTCCACAATACGAAAATGTAAATACTTATCAACCTATGCCAGTCCATTTTCCGACGGGATACAGGTAAATAATATGCCATTAACTACTATAACTATTTCATACGAGCTCATTTAATAAGGTTTAAATATGAATTATTGCGCCTCTTAATTTATCTTTTGTCTTTCATTGGCATCAGTTATGCTGCATTTCATGCAAAGACATTTGCTAGCGTAGATTCCATATCATTTTGCTCCCTTGACGAACTTATTTATTTTTAGTAGGATTTGTGCGGGTTGCAATACCGAGATTGGTTGTGGAAGATTTCTAAATTGCCTCAGTGCATTTTGGCATCCAGATTGTTTCCGTTGCCATGCTTGCAATCTCCCAATTTCTGATTATGAGGTACAAATTTTGATGGCTACCAATGTTACCATATGTGGTTCCTTCACTAGATGTTTGATTGATGAATAAGCTAATTTAGATTTATGCTTTCTTCTGCAGTTCTCTATGTCTGGTAATTACCGTTTTCATAAATCTTGCTACAAGGAGCAGTACCATCCAAAATGCGATGTCTGCAACCACTTTGTAAGCTTTTTTTCTTGCATTGGTTTAATATTCGCTTTGTTATAAATTTGTATTGCTTTTAATTCATTCGATGCATGAATTTTTCAAGCCATGTGATTTGCTGCATATTTCAGTTCATTTATTATATATATGTTGATAATGAACTTATGGTAATGCCAAATCACAAGTATGTTTTTTTAGTTTTTCTTACCTAATAATGAATTTCAAGTGCTAAATAAATCTGGTCACACAAATGCTTATCAATATCATGTAATATAGCCTCAATGAAGTGTAGTTTATGGTTGATATCCTCGGATATAGTTCCAAGTTTTAACGATTGGAAGTAGTAGAATGGGAATTACAAGAACTACAAAATACAGGAAACCTCTGTATGCATAGCATGTCCAAATCTTCTATCCTGTACTGTTTTTAAGTAGTATTGAAATAGAGAGGGAAAAAAAAAGTGACTCTAATGCTCTTATGCGCTCACTCATCTCTTGACAGATTTCAACAAACCCTGCTGGTCTTATTGAATATAGGGCACATCCTTTTTGGATGCAAAAGTACTGCCCGTCTCATGAGCATGACGGTACTCCACGATGCTGTAGCTGCGAACGAATGGAGGTGAGTATGATGAAAACATGCACATCTTTCTAAGCGTATTTAAGTTTCCAAACCCTTCTACTATTTCTGAGAAGAAGAGAAAAAGCTTGACGCATTTGCTCATCATATGCAGCCACACGACACGGGATATGTTGCCCTTAATGATGGGCGGAAGCTCTGCCTAGAGTGTCTGGACTCTGCAGTTATGGATACTAAGCAATGCCAACCCCTTTATCTGGATATACAAGAATTTTATGAAAGCTTAGATATGAAAGTGGAGCAGCAAGTTCCCTTACTCCTGGTTGAAAGGCAAGCTTTGAATGATGCCAGAGAGGGAGAAAAGAATGTAAGGACAAAAATGCTGAAATAACGACATCAAAAGTATTTTCTAGGACTGTTCTTCTTAGCTATATAAGATGTTACTGCAGAATATCTGTTTTCAGTTGTGTCTGACTGCTATGGAAGCACTGTGAGCATGCTTCTAGAGATGTCATGGAAATTTCATGTTGAATGCTTGATGGGAATACTCACAAGAAGTTATTTGACTCTTCTTAATATGATTGCATTCTAAAAGCTTCATCTTGGGCAGGGCCATTATCATATGCCAGAGACTAGAGGACTCTGCCTTTCCGAGGAACAAACTGTCAGCACTGTAAGAATATATGGAATTCTCCTTTGCTAATGGTTGATAACATCAAAATGTTCATTGTTCGTTTTTCTATTTCTCAATGTTTCTTACTATCTTCAACCTGAAATCATCAGATCCGAAGGCGACCAAGATTGGGGACAGGAAATCGTTCTATGGACATGATAACAGAGCCGTACAAATTAACTCGTCGATGTGATGTGACTGCAATTCTCATTCTTTATGGCCTGCCAAGGTATTGTTTTATTTGCCTTAATTGCTTTTGCATTTGAGTTTATTCTCATTCAGTCAATGGTGACTGAATTAAAGAATTATAGTCCTATAGCCTCTCCTTTGTCTTTCTAATTTATCAAATCCTTCTTGCGCTTATACAAAGCGTGCATATCAGTAGGAGTTGATGCAAATTTTGATTGCTTTTAGTACTGCAACTTCAAGTAAGGTTGATGTATTTGATGCAAACATGAAAATCTTGAATATGCAGGTTATTGACTGGGTCAATCTTAGCCCATGAGATGATGCATGCATGGATGCGACTTCAAGGTGCATTCCATTTCTCGTCATAATAAGTAGTAAAAGGATATGTTATATTTCTCCATTTGTAGACACTAACAGTGAGACATGCTGTTTGTCTGTTAGGTTTCCGGACTCTTAGTCAGGATGTCGAGGAGGGTATTTGTCAGGTATTAGCACACATGTGGTTACTTACCCAGTTCGACTCTGCTTCAGACAGCAACGGTGCATGGACTTCGTCATCGTCTTCGAGCAGTAGATTAAAAAAGGGCAAAAGATCTCAACTCGAGAGGAAGCTTGGGGAGTTCTTCAAGCACCAAATCGAATCAGATGCTTCCCTGTATATGGAGATGGTTTCAGAGCAGGCCATCAGGCAGTTTATAAATATGGTCTTAGAAATACCCTTGAACATATTCGGATGACAGGGAGGTTCCCTCATTGAAATCCCAAGCCCCAAATTCTCAAACACGTTTCCATTTTTTCGAAGAGATAAAGCTCGGCCTTTTCCTTTTAGAACCGAAGGCCCGAGCACATACGATCATTTTGATATCTCTAAAGTGTAGTTTTAGAAGCATTACCAATTTTCATTCCTTGTGGCTTTCAATGCTATTCTTCATTTTTTTATAATTAGTTATTTTTGTCTTTAGACCCACCTTGAGAACAAATTTATTTAATCAATTTCATTGTAAGGAAATTTCATTTCATGTAAATTGACAATGGCTCCTATTTACATATATCTGCTCGAATTTTGGACAGAACTGACACTACTTCCTCCATGCATGGTGTCTTTGTTGGTTCTTCTGTCAAGCAGGCTACACTTAATTGAGCCATCCGCAGGGCCAACTCTGTCCGGCTCTCACAGTTTAGCCTAGGATCAATGAAGGAATAGTTCTTAGCTTCTGCGTTATCTTTTTCCATGATGGAAACAACGGTTTTGTGTAGCAGTATTTCTCTTCTATCTTGCGTAATGGTGGCATGTTTTCCGGTGATCAGTTCCAATAGCACAAGCCCAAAAGCAAAGACATCAATCTTGGAAGTAACCTGACCTGTCTGTGCAAACTCTGGTGCCAGATAACCTCTAGACCCTGTAACCCGAGTTCTAAAAGTGACACTGCTCGTTTCACTCGCCACTTCTTTTGCAAGGCTGAAGTTTGCAATTTTGGCCCTTAAACCACCGTTTAGCAGAATATTGCTGCTGTTGATGTCCCCATGTACATAGGCAGGTTTGGTGAAACTGTGAAGATAGTGAAGCCCATTAGCAACATCCAAAGCAATCTGAATCCTCCTCGTCCAGCATCCAATCTCGTCAGTGCTTTGATTGCAAAGCCAATCCCTTAGAGACCCTTTTTCCATATACTCAAAAAGAAGATAGAAAACTCCATGGTTTTCTCATACACCTTGAAGCTTGATCAGATTGAAATGATTGATGTTCTTCAGCAATTGTACCACCTTGGATGCATTTTGTCTCATTATTTTAACAGCCAGGATCTTCCCATCAAAACTGCCGGAATAGACAGAACCATTGATTCTATACTTAGAACTGAAATTCCATGTAGCCTTCTTGATCTCCTTAAATGTAAACACTCTTAAACCTTGGTCGAATCTCGCAATTTCAATACGGAGGTCAGCTGGTAATACATAATTTGTACTTCTTTCATTGCCAATTTGAAGAACTCCATCCCCTTTCTTATTGAACTTAACAGCAGCGAACAAGATGATGATAAGAAGAAGCAAAAAGCAACCTGCTGCAACTCCAACTCCATACAATTTCTGCTTCGATCCATTGCTGCTTTTCGAGTATTCTTCAAACGGAAGAGGTGGATCAAGTGGCTGATCCTTGTGAATTATGGTTTGGGAGCTTGAAGGTGCTGTTGGCAGAGGAATTAGGATTGTTGTGAAAGGGTTAGTAAGTTGCAACTCTTCCAAACCATTTGCATCATCAATTCTGTTTTTGCTCACATTGAATCTATCACTTGTATCTGCAATAGTATCCCCGAAGCTGAAAGAATAAGTCAGTAGATACTTTGTTCCACTCTCGGTTTGATTACTCGTTGGACATGCACATCGAAGTGGAACTTTCAATTCAATTCCAGGAACCAATTTGTATTCACTTTGTGGATTAGCTCGTATAAGGGAACTGCATGTGGTTAATCCCTGGTATGCCTCAGTTCCTTCAGTATAATACGTGCCATGGATGTTTGAGATGTTAAACGTGGTGTTTGCCTGATAATACCGGCCTAAACAAAAACAGCTTACAGGGATGATCACCTCTTTCCCGGTTGGGAACTTTGCATCCTCGGTTACATTATTGATGCTAGCAATCTCAGCCGGGTCCGAAGACATGAGAACCGAAATGCTGGGAACTGAGTTAAAAGGAGGTTGAGCGTTGTAGATAAGAAAGGCTTGGCAATTTCGATCTTGGCCATTGCAAGTGTAAAGAAATGCTGAAGAAGTGCCCGATTCATCATCAATGTTATCGCACTCCAAAGCTGAGTTCCCTGAGTAGTTTTGTTGAGCATTTATGTATACAATGAAAACATCAAGTATGAGGAAGCATAAAAGGAACAGATTCATGGTGAAGTTGCACATGGTTTGTTGGTTAGAGAAGGAACTTGAAGAATGCTTGCTAGTTGCTGCCTGCAGGGATTAATGCTGGAATAAAACGCGTTTTAAGGATCATAAAAAAATACAGATAAATCAGAGTTTGGTTGACTCAAATGGCAACGCCCTAAGAAAGCTACAAAGTTGTTTCTTTCCACTCTTTGAGGCTGCTTCATTAGTTTAATAATCATACTAGCAAAAGTACAAGAACTAGTCCTCATGTTATGTTACAAAGAAACAAAACAAATTTCACATTTTCAAAGGATCCACTTAAATTAGTTTAGTGTCCCAAGTTGTAACTTAAAATATGCTGCTCCTGGACACACTCTTGTTAGCGGTATTCATACAATGTCAAAATATGATTGGATCCACAGTCCAGAACAAACCCGTGATTCCAGATAGCGTGTGGACTGGGACATGGGATTTGGATATCAAATCTTATTCATGTTTCAGTTATTAGATCTTATTCATGTTTCAGTATCATTGAAGCTTACAAGGACCATTACTTTTGCCTAATTTATGGGGCGTGTGGGGGCGGTGTTTATTTGTCGAGCCTAGTAGGAATTAGTCAAAATCTCTACTCCAATCAAACAACAAATATGCAAAACACAAATTTTGTTTGCGAGTTTAAGAACAGTTTCTGTACAAATTTTTTAAAACTCTCATTATATCTTTTATTTTTAAAAATAAATAAATTAAGCTCTTAAAACTTTTAAAAAAATTTATTAATCTGGTAAAAATTTTAATTAGATTTCTATTTTTTTTTTAAAAATCATTAAACTCTTAAAATGAATCTATTGTACTTGCTCAAACCATGCGAGAAAAAATGAAAGTGTGAAAATTCAGTCACTAGCCTTTGGTAAAATCCTTGTACAGGATTGAAACCTGTTAGAGGAAGCCGTGGCAAACCATGCAAAATTCATCCGAGTTCCCCGCTAGACAGAAACAAGATAAAAGATAACAAAAAGGGTAAATTACCAAAATAATCACTTTTATTTGTTTTAGGTTACATTTTAGTCATTTATGTTTGAAATGTTATATTTTAGTCACTTATGTTATCATTTTGTTACAAAATAGTCACTTTTTTAAAGTTATTTTTGCGCTCAATTTTGACTGTAAACCATGCTTGGACTCTCCATTGAATCGATTCTTTGTTTTTCCATTTTGAATAAATAAATCCAACCGATTAATGGAGTACTCAATTGGATTTCTACTGTTTTAATTCAACAAAGATGACTATGAAAATGGATAGTTTTTTCAATCAAAATAAAAACAAAAACTAAAAGAAGTAGGAGACCAAGGGTTTTTTTTTCTAGTTCAAGGATTAATATGATGCATTTAGGGATTAGACTAGTTTTGATTATTTCGGAAACCAAATTAACATTTTCCTTTAATTAATTTATAAAATTCAATTAATTAAATTTATTTAATTAAAAAATTAATTAATTTACTTATTGGATATCCACGTTGGCATTTAAAACTCATTTTAACTGCCACGTTGGACTACCGTTTGTGAGGTAACAGATTTTAATGGTAGAGTAACCATTTTGTAACAAAATAATAACGTAAGTGATTAAAACATAACATTTCAAATATAAGTAATTAAAACGTAACTTGAAACTAACAAAAATGACCATTTTAACAGTTTACCCTAACAACAAAGTACAAACAAACTTACTCTTACTTCGGCCCATATGTTTGTCGGAAAATTCTTAAGTTTTCAGTTTAACAAACGTATATCCGAACCCAAAAGCCCATTGCATTACCTGCCAAGCGGCCCAACCGAACCTAATCAACTTCCAGGTCTTCAACTACCGTGTCCAACTCGAATGCCTAATATCTTCTCTATTCCAGTCATGAAAACAGAAGCAGAATTTGCTGGCTACAAAAATGTTCATATTCCCGGTCATCGCGCATCACCCATGACCTCGGAATGCTATATTTGTTTCATCGCCGGCGGCCGAAAATGCTGATATTAGTCCGTAACTGAGAAACTTTAAACCAATGTTCAGGCACTCTCGTCTACACCGTCGTCCTCTACTTTCTCATCTCCACCACCCACTCAAATCCTTCCACGTGTCCTCTCCTCTCTTCTGGAAATTCCGGGACGAATACAAACTCACCCCACCCGAAATCCTCTCCAGGATCACCCGACTCCTCATCCTAGGCCGTTACAACGCCCTCAACGACCTCTCTTTCGACTTCTCCGATGACCTCCTGGATTCCGTCCTCCAAAACCTCAAATTAAACCCAAAAGCCTCTTTGTATTTTTTCAAATTAGCTTCCAGGCAACAAAAGTTCCGGCCCAACCTCACTTCGTATTGCAAAATCGTCCACATCTTGTCCCGAGCTCGCATGTACGATGAAACCAGAGCTTATTTATCCGAACTGGTCGCTTCATGTAAGAACAATAGCTCTTCTTATTTAATTTGGAATGAAATCGTCGGGGTTTATGATGAATTTAGATTTTCACCCTTGGTTTTCGATATGTTACTGAAAATTTTTGCTGAAAACGGATTGATCAAGGATGCTCTGAATGTGTTCGATAATATGGGGAAGTACGGTCGTGTCCCTAGTTTAAAGTCATGTAATTCTTTGCTGAGTAATTTGGTTTAGAATAGAGAAAGTTGCACGGCTTTACTCGTTTATGAGCAGATGATTAGGATTGGGATCGTGCCAGATGTTTTTACGTGTTCCATTATTGCTAATGCGTATTGTAAGGAAGGGAGAGTAAATAGAGCGGTAGAGTTTGTGAAAGAAATGGAGAATTCAGGTTTCGAGTTGAATGTGGTTAGTTATAATAGTTTGATTGATGGGTTTGTTAGCTTGGGAGATATGGAGGGAGCGAAAAAGGTGATGAAGTTGATGATTGAAAAAGGGATTTCAAGGAATGTCGTAACGTATACAATGTTGGTCAAAGGTTACTGTAAAAAAAGTGAGATGGAAGAAGCAGAGAAGGTGATTAAAGAGATGGAAGAGGAGTTGATGGTGGTAGATGCTTATGCTTATGGTGTGCTGTTAGATGGTTACTGTAAAGTTGGTAAAATTGATTATGCTGTAAGGATTCGAGAAGAGATGTTAAAAATGGGATTGAAGACAAATTTGTTTGTTTGCAATTCATTGATCAACGGGTATTGTAAGGTCGGTAAAACTCACGAAGCAGAGAGGATTTTTATGTGTATGGATGATTGGAAAATAAAGCCAGATTCATTTAGTTATAACACTCTTGTTGACGGGTATTGCAGGGTGGGGCATATGAGCAAGGCTTTCAAGCTTTGTGATGAAATGCTTCAAGAAGGAATTGAACCAAGTGTTCTAACTTACAATACCCTTCTCAAGGGTTTATGTTGTGCAGGTGCCTTTAATGATGCTTTGTTCCTTTGGCGTATGATGCTGAAAAAAGGGTTGACCCCTGATGAGGTTGGTTGTTGTACACTGCTTGGGGTGTTTTTCAAGATGGGAGATGTTGAAAGTGCTTTAGGATTTTGGAAAAGTATTTTAGCATGGGGCTTTTCCAAAAATAGGGTTATTTATAATACAATGATTAATGGACTGTGTAAATTTGGGAAAATGGATGATGCAAAAGAGATATTTGGAAAAATGATGGAACTAGGGTGCTTACCAGATGGAATAACATATAGAATCCTGAGTGATGGGTACTGTAGAATTGGAGAAATTGATGAAGCTTTTAAGTTTAAAGATAAGATGGAAAGGGAAGCAATTCTTCCTACAGTTGGAATGTATAATTCTCTTATTAGTGGAATTTTCAAGTCTAGAAAACTGAGTAAATTAGGGGATCTTCTTACTGAAATGCATACCAGGGGACTAGCCCCTAATCTTTTTACGTATGGGGCTCTGATTTCTGGTTGGTGTGATGTAGGAAACTCGAATAAAGCTTTTGGCATATTCTTTGAGATGACTGAGAGAGGGTTTGCACCCAACATAAAGATTTGCAGCAAAGTAGTCAGTTGCCTATACAGGCTTGGCAGGATAGATGATGCAAATATACTCCTGCAGAAGATGGTGGGTACTGATCCTCTTTTATCTCACTTTGGTTTGGATAGCCTGAGGGCCGATGTTAGTTGCGTAAATATTCAGAATATTGCTAATACTATTGACGAAAATGCCAAATGTTTTGCTCTGCCCAACAATGTGGTGTATAATATAGCTATTACAGGATTGTGCAAGTCTGGGAAAGTTGATGATGCTAGAAGGGTTTTTTTAGCTTTACTGCAACGAGGATTCAATCCCGACAATTTCACATATACCACTTTGATTCATGGGTATTCAGCCTCAGGTGATGTCAATGAAGCATTCAGGTTCCGGGATGAGATGCTGAAAGTGGATCTTAAACCAAACATTGTTACTTACAATGCTCTAATTAATGGACTGTGTAAATCAGGAAATCTAGATCGAGCAAGGAGACTTTTCGATAAGCTCCCATTGAAGGGGTTAGCTCCTAATGTTGTTACCTATTATACATTGATTGATGGATATCTTAAAGTAGGTAAAACTTTTGAAGCCTCTAGTTTGACAGAAAAAATTATAGAAGAAGGGATTTCCCCATCTGTAGCCACCAATTCTGCGTTGGTGAGTGGCCTATGTGAGCAAGAAGAGAAAGAGAAGGCTATGAAACTTTTGGCTGCTTAGGATGATGTGAAATGTGGAGATACATATATGGATATAACCAAGCTTCACGCAATTCGTGTATCCATTCCTTGATTTTAAGCCGTCATCAAACAGGATGGACTTGATAGAGTCCTCAGATCCTAAAGCATCAGAGAATTCATGTTTCGCATTTGAAACTATGTTGATGGAAGCTCGCAAGTCACAACTAAGGCACTAACCGGGATGGCTTTCATCATGGGAATGATTTTAAAGATTGGCCATCCTTGTTTTCTTCTTTATCATGGAAACAAGCTTTCGTTGCATATCATGCATTCCCTGATGATGATGATGATGATGATGATACGTGCATGAAATGCTTTAGAGCTTCCACTATATCTTACTCGTGATGGCAATCAGACACACGGAAGGTCCATTTCCAACATGCTCAATGGCAATCAGACGTAAGGGAGGTCCATTTCAAGCTTTGAAAATGAAGTCATATAGAATTTTTTGTATCAGAACCGAAGTCAGCTTATATATACATTTTAATTTGGTAACACATCTTCTTTTTTTTTTTTTAATTCATTCAAATACGGAACTTGAAATTGAATTGCTGAAATGTAACGCTTCATCTAACAAAAGGCGAAGACGATTAGATACCGAGTGTAGACGGTTCTTTCAATGAGGTCCGTATCGAACAGTGTAGCAAATACTCTCTATACGCAGATTACAATTTGTGGATCCAAGTTTCTCTCTCTCTTTTTTAAGTAATTAATGTTAAAATCTTTTAGAATGACATTGCTATAAAATCAAAGTTGAGCAGCACCACTGCTTTATGGAGAAAGGGAATTCATGGTTACATCACCATATTTGATATTTAGCAATAAAGCTCATTTATTCTTGTACGACACACCAACTTGTCCTTGATTTTACCTTGACATAGATTGGTCATGTGTGTAATTTTCATATTTAAAAAAAAAAACAAACTTTCATGCAATTATTATTGTGTCAAAACATCCCAATTTTGTTTTAGAAGATAAAACAAAAAGAAATCAACCCAAAATATAATAGAAAATTAGAAATAAAAATTTTATTGATTTAATGTACAATAAACAATTAAACATATAATTTAAAATTAATTAATCATAACAACACAAAATATGTAATGATATTAAAGTAATAATAGATTAAAATTATTAGTAAAAAATTATATAATATATATTAAAATAAAATTTTAGTTGAGTGGTAAATTTAATATTTTGTTAATTCAATTAGTACGGTTTCAAATCTCATCATTTTCATATTTTTATTGGCTTTTTTTTTAAAATTAAAAGGTTATAATACCTTTGAATAATATACTTATTTTAATTATGAAATGATAATTCTGTAATAATTCTAACTTGGTTATTTTAATTAAAAGGTTATAAAATGTTTACTAATCTCATTTAAGAATATGAACATATTTTGGCAAGTAGGATATATCTAAATCATAATAATGGTTAACATATTATTTATTTATATAAAATTTTGATATTTCATGTAATAGCCTAAATTTTCAGTGGTGTCGGAACAGTGATTCGAGATCACTAAATCCGACAAATGAGTAGAAAATATTAATAATTTAGTGAATATAAGTTAAATGTGAAGTTAGGAAAATTTTTGAAATAGCGAATAGTGTACAAGAAATAAATATTTAAAAAAAATTAGAATCGAAAACGAGATATCGAGAGTTTAAAAATTTTAAAAGGAGCCATAAATATTTTTATAAATATTTATGGAGTGTTAATAAGTTAGTATTAAAGTTTCGTCAAGAAATTTTAAAGTTTCGATAGTTAATTGAATAAAAAGGACTAAATTGTAACAAATGTAAAATTATGAGAAATGATTAAATAGCTTAAATGATAAAAAAAGAGGGTTTAAAAGGCAAATAAACCCAAGGTCTATTTGGGCTGGACGGCAAGGGCGAAAATTGATGAATTAAGGGCAAAATTAGAATATTGCAAAATTTACTTAATAAAGCTAGGACTAAAGTAGAATTATCTAGATTTCTCATTATTTTTCTGCATTCTCATCAGAAAAAACACCATAGAAGGGTTTTATTAAGCTGGTTTTTCATATTTTTACTGCAAGTAAGTTCAATTCTTGATTATTTCTTGAAATTTTTGTGTTTTTATGACTTTCACAACTAGGTCCACTTGTTGAATTCATTAGTTTTTGATTTTATGAAAGAAATTGGAAGTTGCTATGAATATTTTCTAGAATTATATGATTATTTAGCATGGAATTAGAGCTTTAAATTGTTTATATGCTGATTTTATTGAAAGAATTGAATAGAAAGTGAATGTTTGGGACTTAATGGTGAAAGAGTTTGAAGTTAGGGTTTTATGTGGAAATTCTGAATTTAAATAATTGTGAAATAACTTATAATGTCTAGGTAAAGCATTAATTGGGAAAAATTAGCTTCATTTAGGGGTTAATTGATCAAGGATTGAATTGTATGAACTATGAAATTTGGGGCAAAAATCGAAATCAACATTTGCACTAAAACAGTTTTGGACAGAAGCAGTAGTTTAACTTTGAAAAATCACCAAAAATTGTATAAATGGAATTATTGAATGAATAAAATATGAAATTAAAGCTTATCGAGTCTAGTTTATTATAGAAAAAATGGTGTAAGCAACGGAATTGTAAATCATGAGATATAATATATTTTGTAAGACAATATCAGAATGAATTCAGGTTCCCCTGTTCTGACTTTGAAAAATCATAAAAAATTGAATAAAAATAATTAGGGGATTAAATTTATATGTTTAGAATCCTGAATGAGTCTGTTTTCAAGAGAAATAAACGGGAAAATCATTTGAATCCTGTACATGTAACACCCCTTACCCGTATCCAACACCGGAATAGGGTACGAGGCATTACCAAAACACATACACTTGTAAACGTATTTAACCGAGTTATAAAATTTCATCAAAATTAAAACTTTCAAAATAATTAACATGTTTCTATAACTTTTCACAATATATCCTCAAAATATTATAATCATAATAATTAGGGCCTGCGAGACCCGATACATACTCATGCAATTTAATGCTTCATTTCCATTTCATTCAATTCGCAATTTCTCATGCTCATAATTTAAATCATATCACTAGCAATTTCCATTTAATTCACGTACAATTCAATGACATCAAATTCAAAACTAATACGTATTTACCATTTAACTCAATGTTTATTGATTATACCATTCAATAACACATTTATGAAATTCTCAATTTAGCAATGAAAATATCACTTTAGTTTGAATAACAACATCGTCCTGATATAAATACACTACCACTTATCCATTTACTTTAATTCTTTTGGGCCCATTTGTCACTTACCATCCTTAATCAAATTAGGGAACGGTCACGGAAAATTGAGTACTTCACTTTCACTTTGCCATAGTATAACTATGGTCTTACGTATGATCACTTATCACTTGTCCCTGATCAGATAAGTGTAGCCACCTATCACTTTGTTTCTTGATCAGATAAGTGTAGCCACTTATCACTTTGTTTCTTGATCAGATAAGTGTAGCCACTTATCACTTTGTTTCTTGATCAGATAAGTGTAGCCACTTATCTCTTTGTCTCTTGATCAGATAAGTGTAGCTAAAGCTATCACTTATCACTTTGTCTCTTGATCAGATAAGTATAGCCGAAGCTATCACTTATCACTTTTCACTTGTCACTTGATCAGATAAGTGTAGCTGAAGCTATCACTTATCACTTTGTCACTTGATCAGATAAGTATAGCCGAAGCTATTACTTATCACTTTCCACTTGTCACTTGATCAGATAAGTGTAGCTAAAGCTACCACTTATCACTTTGTCACTTGATCAGAAGTACTCAAATCCGGCGTTCCGCTTAATTTGATCATTTATTCATATATCAGGCTTACCAACATGTGTTAATTCATAAACCATTCATGGTATTATTTCATGCCAAATCATATACTGAATATACCATACACACATACTATGAAACTTTATTTTCACACATGAGCTTAAACCATGATCAATAATGCACAAAAATAAGCATCATTCATATTTCATCGTTTATGAGTTATAATCAAACATATGACCATTTATACACGAATCATTCATATATTTCCCAATTTTCCTCCTCCTCCTCTCCATTCCACATCCTTAATGTGTATAACACACTTAAACAACATTAACCATAATTTCAATATTCACTAACATGTATATTCAAAGTTGTTTATCCGAGTCAGAGTCACTAAATTATTTTTATCCGGAGCTACAGAGCTCCAAATTAAGATCCGTTAATTTTCCCTGAAACTAGACTCACATATCTTCATACCATAAAATTTTCATAATTTTTGGTTCAGCCAAATAGTACAGTTTATTCTTTAAAGTTTCCCCTGTTTCGCTGTCTGACAGTTCCGACCACTCTTCACTAAAAATTAATTATCTCATTGTACAGAATTCGGATGATGTTTTAGCTTGTTTCTTCTAAAAATAGACTCATTAAGGATTCTAACCATATAAACTATAACTCATAATCATTTTTGTACAATTTTTAATGATTTTCCAAAGTCAGAACAGGGGAACCCGAATTCATTCTGACCTTGTCTCACAAAATCTATTATATCTCATGATTTACAATTCCATTGCTCACATCATTTCTTTTATAAGAAACTAGACTCAATAAGCTTTAGTTTCATATTTTATTCATCCTCTAATTCAATCTATACAATTTTTTGGTGATTTTTCAAAGTTACACTACTGCTGCTGTCCAAAACTGCTTTAGTGCAAAATGTTGATTTCCATTTTGCCCCAAATTTCACAGTTTATACAATTCGGTCCTTTCTCAATTAACCCCTCAATTAATCTAATTTTCTCAATTAGTACTTTACTAGACATTATAAGTTGTTACACAACTATTGAAATTCAGAATTTCCACATATAACTCTATCTTCAAACTCTTTTACTATTAGGTCCCAAACATTCACTTTCTATTCAATTCTTTCAATAAAATCAGCATATGAACAATTTAAAGCTCTAATTTCATGCTAAATCATCATATACTTCCAGCACATATTCATATCAACTTTTAACTTCTTTCATAAAATCAAAAACTAATGGATTTAACAAGTGGGCCTAGTTGTAAAAGTCATAAAAATACAAAAATTTCAAGAGATAGTCAAGAATTGAACTTACTTGTAATAAAAATATGAAGAACCAGCTTGAAGAAGCCCTTCCATGGTGTTTTAGCTGATGAGAATTCAGAAAAATGAAGAGAAATCTAGATAATTCCACTTGGGTCCTAACTTTATTAAGCAAATTTTGCAATTTTCCAATTTTGCCCTTAATTCTCCTTACTTTCTTGCTGATTTCATGCCTCTGCCGTCCAGCCCAAATAGACCTTGGGTCTATTTTCCTTTTAAGCCCTTTTCCTTTTATCATTTAAGCTATTTAATCATTTCCCAAAATTTTTTATTTGTTACAATTTAGTCCTTTTAGTTCAATTAATTATCGGAACTTTAAAATTTCTTAACGAAACTTTAATACTAACTTTTTAACACTCCATAAATATTTATAAAAATATTTATGGCTCAGTTTAAAATCCCCGAGGTCTTGATACCTCATTTCGATTCTAATTATTTTAATATTTATTTCTAGTGCACTATTCACTATTTCAAAAATTTTCCTAACTTCATATTTAACTTATACTTACTAAATTAATAATATTTTCTACCCATTTTTCGAATTTAGTGATCTCGAATCACCGTTCTGACACTTCTGAAAATTCAAGCCATTACATTTTTTTTTCGTCGGATTTGTGGTCCCGAAACCACTCTTCCGACTAAGCCTAAATCGGGCTATTACAACTCTCCCCCCTTTAGGGATTTTCGTCCCCGAAAATCTTACCAGATGGTAGGTTAATGATTTACTTCCACAGTATATTTCAAATTCACACATGATTTTGGATTTTCATATCTTTTACAGATAATCACATAGATTCATAAGAAAATCAGGATAGCGATATTTCAGCATCTGAAGCTACACAAAGTATCGAAAAATTACAATCCATATAGAATGATATCCATTTTGATAACCTGAGTAGTTTTCAGAACTATCAAATATTTCTCTCTTTTTATATTGTCCTCATTTTCTAATTCATTCACTTTTCCGACCACATTATTATTCTCCCGTACACGAACTTCTGTAACACTACACTCGTAAGCTTATTCAACCAAAATCTCACAAATTTCATTGTAACATTTTACTAATATGGGGGTGAGTGTAGTAAAGCCTCAAATTTATCTTACACATAAATGCGCATAACACATACCATCACAAATAGCCAATTCATTACTAAGTTCACATTCTCAAAGCATTTAATAAACATTTGCTTTTAATCACTTTTGTTCTCAACACAAAATTCTAACTCAAATCACTAATTCACAATCAAAATTTCTATATAGCATCATAATCCAAATATCATAACTCATATGCTTGTATAATTATAACATTCATCAATAAAAAAATGTTTTATTCTTTGATCCATACCTTTATGAGTTTCAACTCATAATCAATACATTTTCACTCAAACATTTTAGTATTTATTTCTATGCTATTAGAATTAACTCAGTTGAAAAATATATCTGTCTCATCAAGATAATTTTCGTCATAGAACAATACTGATAAGGGGGTGATGGTGAAGTCATAAATCTTTCAACTTGCTCTCATAGATACATATATATATATGATTTTGTATTCATCATCAATGTAATACCATCATAACCACGTAATTCATTCCAAGCAAATTAACACATCTATTTATTACAAATGTTTTCTGTCACTCACAATTTCACACAACGAATTTACTTACTCAAGCTCAACGTTAATATCTATTTAAATTCCAATACTTGGCTTCTATTTTACTTACCGACATTTGCCAAATTAGAGAACGTCTTACGGAATTGTGTACTTCGTTTTCTCGATGCCATAGTCCAACTATGGTCTTACACGAAATCACATATCACTTACCGATGCCATAGCCCAGCTATGGTCTTACACGGAATCACATATCACACATATCACTTACCGATGCCATAGCCCAGCTATGGTCTTACACGGAATCACATAATCACATGTTCACATGTTGCCATGGTCAAACCATGGTCTTTTCCGTCAATTCATCACATATCACTAAACGAAAGTACTCATTCCTGCGTTCTACTCAATTTGACTTCCAATTCAATTTTTCATACTATTATAATATTCATGGTTTAGACATAAAACAAAATATCTTATTATCTTTAATTTAACAATTAAACATAAGATTCTATCATATGAACATACTAATTTCACTTATTCAAGCAGATGTACATACACGCGTTCCATCTATTTAAGTAAATTTGCTTATCATATTCACTTAATCAAATATGTTGAGCACATAGCATTATATAATCACCAACATACTTGGATGAGCTTGTCACAACATAAACTTTTTTTTTAACTTATAGTCATCTCTTTTCATACATGAACACATCCATATCACAAATTTTTATACTTACCTTTCCAAATTCCAACATAACGTGAGCATATTTCATTTATCTCAATATCATTTTTAGCATTATCAAAAATAGCTCGATTGAAAATCATCTCTGTCTTAACAAAGCAATTTCGTTAGAGCCCGGAGATATCACATCATCAAGAGTAATAACGTGGCATGTATAGCTAGGCTCACATATGCTACGTTTGGTCCGAGAACCGACTAAACCGTAGCTCTAATACCACTAAATGTAACACCCCTTACCCGTATCCAACACCGGAATAGGGTACGAGGCATTACCAAAACACATACACTTGTAAACGTATTTAACCGAGTTATAAAATTTCATCAAAATTAAAACTTTCAAAATAATTAACATGTTTCTATAACTTTTCACAATATATCCTCAAAATATTATAATCATAATAATTAGGGCCTGCGAGACCCGATACATACTCATGCAATTTAATGCTTCATTTCCATTTCATTCAATTCGCAATTTCTCATGCTCATAATTTAAATCATATCACTAGCAATTTCCATTTAATTCACGTACAATTCAATGACATCAAATTCAAAACTAATACGTATTTACCATTTAACTCAATGTTTATTGATTATACCATTCAATAACACATTTATGAAATTCTCAATTTAGCAATGAAAATATCACTTTAGTTTGAATAACAACATCGTCCTGATATAAATACACTACCACTTATCCATTTACTTTAATTCTTTTGGGCCCATTTGTCACTTACCATCCTTAATCAAATTAGGGAACGGTCACGGAAAATTGAGTACTTCACTTTCACTTTGCCATAGTATAACTATGGTCTTACGTATGATCACTTATCACTTGTCCCTGATCAGATAAGTGTAGCCACCTATCACTTTGTTTCTTGATCAGATAAGTGTAGCCACTTATCACTTTGTTTCTTGATCAGATAAGTGTAGCCACTTATCACTTTGTTTCTTGATCAGATAAGTGTAGCCACTTATCTCTTTGTCTCTTGATCAGATAAGTGTAGCTAAAGCTATCACTTATCACTTTGTCTCTTGATCAGATAAGTATAGCCGAAGCTATCACTTATCACTTTTCACTTGTCACTTGATCAGATAAGTGTAGCCGAAGCTATCACTTATCACTTTGTCACTTGATCAGATAAGTATAGCCGAAGCTATTACTTATCACTTTCCACTTGTCACTTGATCAGATAAGTGTAGCTAAAGCTACCACTTATCACTTTGTCACTTGATCAAAAGTATTCAAATCCGGCGTTCCGCTCAATTTGATCATTTATTCATATATCAGGCTTACCAACATGTGTTAATTCATAAACCATTCATGGTATTATTTCATGCCAAATCATATACTGAATATACCATACACACATACTATGAAACTTTATTTTCACACATGAGCTTAAACCATGATCAATAATGCACAAAAATAAGCATCATTCATATTTCATCGTTTATGAGTTATAATCAAACATATGACCATTTATACACGAATCATTCATATATTTCCCAATTTTCCTCCTCCTCCTCTCCATTCCACATCCTTAATGTGTATAACACACTTAAACAACATTAACCATAATTTCAATATTCACTAACATGTATATTCAAAGCTGTTTATCCGAGTCAGAGTCACTAAATTATTTTTATCCGGAGCTACAGAGCTCCAAATTAAGATCCGTTAATTTTCCCTGAAACTAGACTCACATATCTTCATACCATAAAATTTTCATAATTTTTGGTTCAGCCAAATAGTACAGTTTATTCTTTAAAGTTTCCCCTGTTTCGCTGTCTGACAGTTCCGACCACTCTTCACTAAAAATTAATTATCTCATTGTACAGAATTCGGATGATGTTTTAGCTTGTTTCTTCTAAAAATAGACTCATTAAGGATTCTAACCATATAAACTATAACTCATAATCATTTTTGTACAATTTTTAATGATTTTCCAAAGTCAGAACAGGGGAACCCGAATTCATTCTGACCTTGTCTCACAAAATCTATTATATCTCATGATTTACAATTCCATTGCTCACATCATTTCTTTTATAAGAAACTAGACTCAATAAGCTTTAGTTTCATATTTTATTCATCCTCTAATTCAATCTATACAATTTTTGGTGATTTTTCAAAGTTACACTACTGCTGCTGTCCAAAACTGCTTTAGTGCAAAATGTTGATTTCCATTTTGCCCCAAATTTCACAGTTTATACAATTCGGTCCTTTCTCAATTAACCCCTCAATTAATCTAATTTTCTCAATTAGTACTTTACTAGACATTATAAGTTGTTACACAACTATTGAAATTCAGAATTTCCACATATAACTCTATCTTCAAACTCTTTTACTATTAGGTCCCAAACATTCACTTTCTATTCAATTCTTTCAATAAAATCAGCATATGAACAATTTAAAGCTCTAATTTCATGCTAAATCATCATATACTTCCAGCACATATTCATATCAACTTTTAACTTCTTTCATAAAATCAAAAACTAATGGATTTAACAAGTGGGCCTAGTTGTAAAAGTCATAAAAATACAAAAATTTCAAGAGATAGTCAAGAATTGAACTTACTTGTAATAAAAATATGAAGAACCAGCTTGAAGAAGCCCTTCCATGGTGTTTTAGCTGATGAGAATTCAGAAAAATGAAGAGAAATCTAGATAATTCCACTTGGGTCCTAACTTTATTAAGCAAATTTTGCAATTTTCCAATTTTGCCCTTAATTCTCCTTACTTTCTTGCTGATTTCATGCCTCTGCCGTCCAGCCCAAATAGACCTTGGGTCTATTTTCCTTTTAAGCCCTCTTCCTTTTATCATTTAAGCTATTTAATCATTTCCCAAAATTTTTTATTTGTTACAATTTAGTCCTTTTAGTTCAATTAATTATCGGAACTTTAAAATTTCTTAACGAAACTTTAATACTAACTTTTTAACACTCCATAAATATTTATAAAAATATTTATGGCTCAGTTTAAAATCCCCGAGGTCTTGATACCTCATTTCGATTCTAATTATTTTAATATTTATTTCTAGTGCACTATTCACTATTTCAAAAATTTTTCTAACTTCATATTTAACTTATACTTACTAAATTAATAATATTTTCTACCCATTTTTCGAATTTAGTGATCTCGAATCACCGTTCCGACACCTCTGAAAATTCAAGCCATTACATTTTTTTTTTCGTCGGATTTGTGGTCCCGAAACCACTGTTCCGACTAAGCCTAAATCGGGCTATTACAGTACAAGGAGATACTTATTTTTTAGTGAAGAAGGGTTGGAACTGTCAGACAGCAGAACAGGGGAGACTTCAATGAATAAACTGTATTAATTGGCCCAACCAAAAATCATGAATTTTTTATGGTAAGAAGATATTGAGTCTAGTTTCATGAAAAATTAGCGGATCTTAATTTTGAGTTCTGTAGCAAAAGATAAAAATAATTTAGTGACTATGACATGGATGAACAACATTGGAATATACATAAGTAAATAATGAAATTATAGATAATATTACTTATAAGCGGGTTGAAGATGAAGTCAATACTGATAAGTGAATGATTTTACAATGATAGATCGAGAACCCGAAGCAAGTCGAGGAAAAGAAAAAGTAGCTGATTAGTCCCTGAACTTTCACAAATTTTGCAAATCGACCCAGGTAAGTTCATATGGTTGAAGTTTAATGATTATATGTTAATTTTATGAAATATATAATGTATGATGAAATATATTTATTGATGAATAGAGAATAAAATAACAACCCGAAAATCGAATAAATGATCAAATTGAGTGGAATGTCGGATTTGAGTACTTCTGATCAGTGACAAGTGATAAGTGGTAGCTTTAGCTACACTTATCTGATCAATGATAAGTGGTAGCTTTAGCTACACTTATCTGATCAGTGACAAGTGATAAGTGGTAAGTGATAAGTGGTAGTTTTAGCTACACTTATCTGATCAGTGACAAGTGATAAATGTGATCAGTGTAAAATCGTGACAGGACTATGACTTCAAAAAGTGATAAGTGATCATACGCAAGACCATAGTTATACTATGGCAAAGTGAAAGTGAAGTACTCAATTTTCCGTAACCGTTCCCTAAATTGGTTAAAGAATGATATGTGACAAATGGGCCCAAAAGAATTAAAGGAAATGCATAAGTGGTAGTAAGTTTATACAAGGGAACTCACCAATGACTGTGGTTGACAGGTGAACTTAATAATTGTGTATATTGTATAAGTGTATAAATATTTGGTAAGATTTATGTTTTATGCCTATGAACTTACTAAGCTTCTATAAGCTTACTTGAGTGTATTCAATGTCTCTTGTAGATTGACGTGAAAGTATACGGAGGATCGGATCAACACAAAGGATCACACTATCCAGATTATCTCCGGTAGCTTTTGTAAATTTCCTTTTTAATTTATATGGCATGTATAAGGTTTGATGATTATATAAATGCTAAGACTTGTTTAATGAATATACATTAAAGTAAAGAATGATGAATATGTTAAATAGTATGATTATAATAGAAGTATAATTTGGTATCAAATTGATTGATATGAATTGGTTGGTTGGATTGGTCTCGGTTTTAAAATTTGTAGGGAAGGTTAGATATTTATAAAGGGGTTATATTGAACAAAAAAAAACTTTGGGATTTTGCGAAAAATTCCCTATGGTTTCGATTTAATTCTGGTTTGGTCTCGAAGTATGTTTTGGGCTTTGGAGGCCCATCTAAAGGACGTCATGACATGTTTTAGTAAATGAATAGTATTTAACTCGTATTAACGAAAAAAATTAATTCGGTAAACTCTGGTAATGCCTCGTACCCTATTTCGGTGACGAATACGGGTAAGGGGTGTTACATTTCAGATAAGTTAATAAAAATTAAAAATCTTATCACACATGTATGTACATGGAAACTATAAATAATATAGAGCATAAATGTGAAGTATTTGTTTAAAAATAATATATAATAAATAATAAAACGTACAGTTTAAAATTGATTAATAATAACAAATAAAATATGTACAACTCAACCGAGTTGGTGACTGGGTTGAGAGTGACATCAACTCAGTCAATAGCTTAAATAATAGCATAAATATACATTTGATAGAAATAATAAAATATACATAATAAAATTAAGGAGGAGTATTTGATAAATTGACAAGGTACTTTTTCTTTTTATTCCATAAATAATTGATACTTTGCCTTCAAAAATAAATAATTGATACTCAAATAACCTAATATTTAACTTATATTCAAAAATAGTACTAACCTTTAATTTATATCTTAATAGATTTCTTAATATAATATATTCATATTACACCGGAATAAGTCTTTAAACTTTAATAGGTGTTCATATAAAAGAATTTTAAACATTTATTATAGATTTTTATTATATATGTTTTTTATACAATATCTAGAATTACTCATAGCTTCTCCTCAATCCTTAAATAAGATAAAAATATATTTCAGTGCATTTGAATTTATGATTTCTTGTATTAACAACAATACTGATATCAATTAAATTAATATTCAATGGGTGCAATTTAACATATTCGTACATTTGTTTGTGTTACTTTTTGTATATATTCTATATTATGTTTTTTCTTTTTAGTTTAGATTTCAATAATGCTGCTTATTAATTAAAGTTTGAATATTTATTTGAATATTTATTGAAGTTTAAAATTGTATTTAAGTGTATATATTTACGTGTTAATAATTAAAAAAAAATTGATTTGAATGTCACATGGAATCATATGGTGAACTGCCATGTTCGGCAGTAGTTTCACCAATGACTGCCATGGCATCAAAAACCTAATTTTCTTTTTTTGTAATTTATGTGTAATACGCAGAGTGAAACATGGATATGTCATGATGGAATCAATTTCAAAAGAAAAATATTTTATTATAAAATAATATTACTTTTTTAAAAATAAATTTTCTATATATATTTTTTATAATAAAACACAAAAACGCGTTAAAATCAAGGAATTAAAAACAGAAGCGAATTCAGAAAAAGGAAACAAAAATTGAATCGACAGGCAACGGTTTCCAAAATCATTTTAAAGAAAAATTGGTTAATGCTCGCTAATCGCTTTCATATCAAATCAACCGTACAAGGCCGGCTTCAGAAAAACTGGACCTACACGCTTTGAAAATTTCCTCATCCCAGCCGTAGGATTTTCACAACTTTCCAAGTTTTACCACGTGGTAACCAAGGAAGCTCCAATGACCTTCATGTACTCGCAAAATGCTTAATCTACCGACACCCTTCTCTTAAAAATAATACTAATAATCATTTTACTTTTCTTCCATGTCACAAAATTAATCTAAAAAAAACGTAACAAAGAATGCTGGCATTTCAGAATCGCTTCCAACCTCTAATTCACATAATTAATTGAACCGTAGACCAATACTGGTTTTTCTTTCTTTCTTTTTTTTTTAAAAATATAATCATTCGAGGTCTCATTTCTTTGAATATAATTATCCAATGCATGCACTTAAATTAGTAATTTTTATCTAATTAATTAACAAATGAAAATTTTGGTGGAAAACTTAATCATAAGGGTAAATTTCCCTTTTTTATTAAATAGAAATAAAAAATTTGTGAAAAAAGAAACACTTATAATGAATGCATTATATAAGATGCAGTTGTGAAGTGTCAACCCTATACTTTATTCATATTGGTTAAAAGAATCTCATCAGCTGGCACATGTCTTTCCAGCCATTTCCACGTAAAAGACAAATTCCACCCATTTAAATACCCAATCAACACCGATTTTGGTTTTACTATCAATTTCAATTTTAGATTTGAAAGGTTTTGGTTGGATTGGATTCTATTCCATCATTTATCTTCTTATGTCATATCGCATTTTAATTTCATTTATTATTATTACTATATATAAATTTCTATTTATATAATTATCGTTGCCCAACTAAAGCTTAACAAAAGTTGGAATTAAATCCATTAATGTCCCAGGATATAGGTCGAAGAAAGATGGAGTCTTTTTTCAGAAATTGGCAATCATAATTTTTTGCTACATGTAATAAAAAAAGAATAGATTGTTTATATATGTTATGAATAAAAACTTATTTATTATGCTTTGTACTAAAGGAAAATTGAAAACCATGGAGTATTAAAAAGAAAGCAAGAAACTGATTATGTACAAATTAAGCCAATATTTATATTTATTAAACAAAAAATAATAATCATGAAAATTCACAAGACGCCCGATAACAGCTCTTTTGCTATACACATTTTGATTGCAGTAATCACCATACATCCGAAATGAAGATTTCAGGAACTCATTTTCTGGATTTTCTTCTCCTTATTCTTCTTACAAAAAATTTCATCATGTTCAAGGTGTAAAAGATTATATGCAGTATAATATAATTCCTGTTATAATCTACAACAAACAACTTTATCATCTCCCCCATTGTTCTCTCCCCATCATTACGCTTCCACCCTTTCTTGATGATTCCGTCACTTTCTCAGCAAACAAACACTTGCCCAGAAAAGTTGGCAGCTAACCAATTGTAGTCCAGCAGCAAATTAACAAGCATTTCCCGTTTCTTTCAATTCAATCAAGAATCTAAAGCGAATGGAGTTTGCAGGAGATCATATGGTGCCCACAAAGCGTCCAAAGGGCAGGGTCTGTTAGCATCAAGCCTCGCCCAAGGTTTCCCTTTTCCACTCCAATGCAAAAGGCTAACCGGTCCAGGATGCAAATCTCTGCACAAACCTCTAAAATTATCTCCCCCGAGCCCATGTTGGTTCCATCTATGATCAACCGGCACTATATTTCCGGCGAAAACTAACAAAAATGGTGGCAAAGAACCCAATTCGTAAATCCTTATTCTTTTCTGAAGCTCCATCCATTCTTCAATCTTTGTGGTGTAGTCTCCCTCTCTCCATCGATCAAGGTCGATTACCATAACTCCGGTGTTGAAGTAACAGGGTTTGCGGTTAGCAAAAGTTAAGGATAAAGAAGGGTTAGACCAAAACGTCGGGGTAAAATAGGTGGTGAAGTTTGCATTGCAATGCTCTGGTGCGGCCAAGACTGAGTCGTCTCCAAGTGGGGTTGCGGCGAGTTTAGCTATGTCATCGACGAGAACGAGGTCCGAGTCAAGGTACACGACACGGCGGACGCATGGAGGAAGGAGATTGGCTAAGTAGCTTCGAGCGTAGTTCAAAGGGCAATCCAGAGCTGAGCGGATGGAGGTCGAAATGAGGCGCGAGACAGAGGAGTCATCAAAAGGGTAGACCCGGAAGTTGAGGTATGGGAAGGAGGAAGAGATGGTGGCGCGTAAAAACGACGCGTTGGCCGTGGCAGAGGCTATGAAATGGAAGGCGATGTTCTGAGGGCAAGAGGAGTGTTGAAGTACCGAAAGAATAGCCGCCATGGATCCCCGGATGTAAGCCGTGTCAAGAGTCATTGCCACATGAACCGCTTGATCCGAGCACAAAATGGAGGCTTCACCGTCTGATTCATCTTCATCAACCAGCACAGCACAATCTGGAGAGTTGTAGAATTGTGGGGCTTCTTTGAATTGTTGGGTTATTGGTGTAGCGACGGTGACACTATTAGAGGCCAAGGCAATGACAGTGAAGAGTAACACAAGGAGCAAATCAAAGCGTGGTGGTTTACTCATTAGTGAAAACGGGATGGTACGGTAAAGGACTTCAGGAGAGGATTTGAAAACAGGGAAGGGTGAGCTGCAAATTGGTGGCTAAGGCTGAAGAATGAGGTTACGGAAGGGGACTTTTTAAGGTGGCTGGTTAGTCTTAGAATTTTCTTTGAGGGGAAGTTGTTGTGTTCACATTGATTCTAGATTATTTTGCTTTGCTTTGCATAATGCGTTGAATTTTGTTCTCTATATATATGTATTCAAAAGGGTCCACACTATGGTCCTACATCCTTTTCCATCAACTCTCAAATGCTATTTCCTCATTTCACTCAATAAAGAAAGCTTTGCATTTTGGTAAAGAATTAGAGTTTCTCTCCGATGGTAACAAATTGATTGAGGTTTTGATCATAGTTTATATATTTGTATGTTTTTAGTAATAAGCAAAGGTTTGTATAGCTATGTTTGATTACGATATTTGGTGAATAATATGAAATCTCAATTTCCTAATAAATATTAGATGTAGTGCTAATAAAATATATTGTATTTATTAACTAAACATAAACTATAAAATTAACATGGAAAACATTTCGTATTTTATAAATAAATCCTTATTATTGTCTAAATAAATGAAATTGCTTTTCTTTTCAATGTATTTACTAAAGAAAGCATGGACATGGACATATATTTTGATTGAAGTTTAAGAAAAAGGAAATAAATAAAAATCTATTAAAGCAATACTAGGGTTGTTGATGCTTCTTCATTGTAAGAAAATTTTAAGTATTTAGATATGGTAAAGAATCGCAGTCCCAGAAAACAATGGTTCATCAACCAGCAAAACAATTATGCTTTGTAACCAAGTATGCTCTCTTCTATATGTTTTTGCTACCTTCCATCCCCACAAAAATAAACATTGAATCCTTAATTGAAAATCACCTATCTTCATAACTTTTTTGGTACATTGCAATTTTATTTTTTAAGAGAATAGATTTGAACCTTGGCATATGAGATGCCATCATAGAGTTAAATCTTACAGTATTGTTTTAATGAAAGTCTTGCTTGATACTTACAAAGACTTGAAGAATGAGTATATCTATATTCAAAACAAGTAGCTAAAATAGATATACTATTTGATTTAAAAAGCTATATATATATTATCAGCTATCACGCACGACTGGGAAAAAAAAAAGAAAAAAAGAAGGAAGGTTAAGATATTATTACTTGATTATATACTTTTTTGTTTTAAGGTGGTGTCTCAAATTTTTAGTGATTTTGAACTTTATTGATGGATGAGTAATTGCCTGTCATCACCAACTTTTGGCATAAATATATACACGATTTAACATAGTAATTGGAAGTGGTTGAGTTGAGTTAGGGAAATAATGGGGGTAGTCATTCCCCCATATCATAGCCATCATCATTCATCACACTATCGATCCATCCCTGTAAGCTCAAGGCAGTGATATATGATATTGTTGGGATAAAACATAAAATAAAGGATTCGAATTTCCATTTTAATCAAATAATTATGCAAATTTTAATATAAGTTTAAATCAAACGCTTAAACCTAAGCTTTGGTAAACACTTAAAAGCAGATTCTAAGGTCACCGACAAACTTCCGGACCAGAGTGGTCATAAAAGTCGGCTCAAATGAGCTGCCCAGCACATGCTTCAATCATATCTGTCTATTTTTTGGATCCAAAGTCATTCCAAAAGTATTATAAAAGGTATATGTTCTACCGTGTTTCAGTTCAATACAATTATGGAACAGGACGAACAATGGGTCCAAACTCGTTAACCCTTTTGAATAAATTAAAATCTTATAGGAGTTGAAATTTTGCGTGTTCCTCGTTTTGAATTAATCCATTAAAAGAAATAAATGTTTGATTTTTATCTGCAAGCATAAAATATGTGTATTTTCATCTACTTATAGAGAAGCTTCTTCAACCATGAGACTGAAGTTTCTAGCACACCAAAGTTTACATAAGCGTGGACCATGATTCATGTCAAATGGTTCTTAGTATTATACGAATCTGTGTAATAAATAGCCTATTTTATTTTTGAATAATTTAATAGTATTAAGCACTCGTTAATCCTAGGCCAAGATTATCCATTTCAGCCGCAACAACTTGCACAAAAACTGCTCCATGTTATGTCACTCAACCGTAAATTGATGGTCACTTAATGCTTGGAAGATGGAAACACACCCAGGCAAGCCTGACCCTATTATGAGGAGCTTAGAGCTCATCAAATGTATGTTTTGATTCAGTTCAAGCACACGTCCCCATTTTGTTTAGATGTGGAATCAATGACATTCACTTTTTTTTATGCATTTTTTCACTCATAAAATTAAAAGAAGTCAAAATTTATGGAAAAAATAATTAATTAATAATAAGGTTTCATATTGGTAATGATTGACCCGATTTTTGTCTTATATGAAGACGCCATTGAGAGCTTAGACGTTCAAATTCAGGAAATGTAGCCTATTAATGCTTATGAAGACGTCAATTATCTATTGTAAAAACATTAGTAAAATAAATGCTCGATCGATTATCATCCAGGGTACAACAATAAGATGAGCACAGTAGTAACACGGCTGCAGTGATCAACGTTTAGTAGTATTGCCTTCGTCTAACACTGGAGAAGAGTTTGAAAAATATCCAAGCATTTCACATCACCCAATTTGGATTTGCATCCCCTTGCACACAAGAGAAAACATTAATTTAGTGATTTAACAATTAATAAGTTGATTCACATATATAAACATATTTTACACTTTATATCTAACTAATGTGGAACTAAGCTTTCCATTTTCCTCAATATAATTCACAAGTGACTTATTTTGAGCATCAATTTCTCATTCATCACTCAACCATTTTGAGCATATGATATATTATTGTAAAGGTCTCATGGAGTAAAATATAAAATAATAATTTTATGATTCAAATATATACCTTTACTAATTGAAAATATAACTCAAAACATTAAAAAAATCTATTTTTTCCAACATTATCATGGCTTGCATGTCTTGAAGATCAAACATTGTTGTCTATGGCTTAATTTTTTATATAATTTTCTTTAATATGTATGTTTTGGATTTCATTTTTAATGTATTTGAAACTTGGGACTCTTTTCCTTGATTGCAATGCTTTATAACAAAATTATCTATTTGAAAAAAAAAAAGCGCTAAACTCTAAGCCGAGAAACCTAATGACTTACAGTGGTTTTTTACTATAATAGGACAAAAAAATAAAAAAAATACCAAAATAATACAAAGTAAAAATTATGTACCAAAATGGTACATTTGGGGTGGTGCAGCCTATGGTAGAGGCATGACCACCCCATGTCAAATCAGAAATTAGCGCAGGACTAAAATGTAATAATATAAAGTATTTAGGGACCTGTTATGTAATTGTTCCATTTATAATGCTGCTGAAAAAAGGGGAAAGGGTGTCGCTTGACAGTGTGGCGGCAATAAACTTTAAATAGGGTTAATTTCCTTGTAAGCCCTCCTTATTTATTATTTTCTTTTTATTCCCCTTCAAATTACTATATTATTTTTAAACAAGCCCTTAACCTATTTTTGTAGTTAAATAAGCCCTTAACTTATGGTTTTTACTCATAAAAGCCCTTCATTTTAATATTAAAGTTAATATATTTTACCCAAAGTAAAGCTATTTTAAAAAATATAAACTAATTCACATTTTAGGTTGATATGAATAGTTTATTAAATAAAAAATAAAATTTTAAAATTTCTTAAGAGTGCTTATATACATGATATTCTTAACTACTCTTTCGAAAATTTTGATTACTTTTTTAGATTTTATGTTGATGCTAAAGTGTATATAATTTTTATTGCATCAACAAAAAATTTAAGATAAAAACTTGAAATTCAAAATATATTTACTTTAATATTAAAATAAAGGGCTTTTATGAGTAAAAACTATAAGTTAAAGGCTTATTTAACTTAAAAATAGGTTAAGGGCTTGTTTAAAAATAATATAGTGAGTTGAAGGGGGAATAAAAAGAAAATAATAAATAAGGAGGGCTTACAAGGAAATTAGCTCTATTTAAAGTTTGGTGCCGCCACACTGTCAGGCGGCACCCTTTCCCCCTTTTTTCAGCAGCATTCAGGTCCCTAAATACTTTATATTATTACATTTTAGTCCTGCACCGCAAGATAGGCAGCTACAATAATTTCTGATTTGACATGGTGTGGTCATGCCTCTGCCATAGGCGGCACCACCCCAAATATACTATTTTGGTACATAATTTTTACTTTGTATTATTTTGATATTTTTTTATTTTTTTGTCCTATTTTAATAAAAAAACCCGACTTACAGCTTTAGTCCTACAAACAAAATGGGGCCACAATAAAAAATTAAAAATCTTGAAACTGGTGGATCAGATGAGTGCAGGATTCTTCGATCAAACGGGGCCACATCTCAAACATGACTGATAAGTGATAGCAACAATTGAAGCCCACTTGAACAAGAAAAAAACAATTGAAGCCCATACGTACTTTGGACAAAATTAGTACTCGAAGCAGAACTCTATGATCAACAGCCAAATCATGCGATGGGTGTAAAGTAGTTTATGAAAAAAAGACTCCGCCTTCATTTTTATCATATAGGTCCTTTACAGTGCCAATAAAACCACTTACATGGGAGGCCTCACGGGCCGGATTCATTGTTAAAATTTTTAGGTCCAACCCCAATGCATCCACTTCATCCTTTTACATCACTAAGGTCTTTGTAAAATATTTTTTAATTATGTTTAATTGAATTGTAAAAGTTTCATCATCTTTTTATTAGCTAAGTTGTCAATTTAAGTTTTAAATATCGGTTTAGATCAATGTGAAGTATGTTTAAAATATGTAGATTAATTTGTAAACCTGTATATATATATTACATAGATAATTTGAATTTGACAATTAAAAAAAAAGTATATGAAGTAAATATAAGTATTACCAATTTAATCCACCCACGTATTTTAAACAAGCCTAACATGATACTGGAGTTGCTGAAGCTAATGACAAAACTAATAAAAAAATCATTATCGGTACAATATTGATACTAAATGATTAGATTAGAATGTGTTGAATGAATTACGTAAGATACAATTAAGTCTAATAAAAAAAATAGGTCAAAAATGTTTAAAATTGGTAAGAATTGAAGAATGAAAATGAATTGAATTCAGAACATAGAAAGCAAAGTTAGGCTCCTAAAAGGAATGGCAGTAATCTGTCATCAACCTTATATTGCTTAAACATGCAGCAGGGGAAGTATCAAATGTACGATTGGATTTTAGAAAGAGTTTGAAAATTGATTACGTTCATTATTTCTACCTACCTGTGCTTCAAGGATGTTTGCCAGAATCGCTATTTTCGTGCAACAATCCAATTCATTCACGAGTTTACTGTATAAAACTGATGCCTTGATTGCTTCCTAATTAATTTGAAGGTTAAGGGTTGGTTTGGTTTAGCAGGATTTTCTTCTTACGGAAATGAATGAATCCTCATGAATTTATTTTAGTTATAATACGATCCGTAGCTACCAAATATGAAATCGTTTCTCACACATTTCATATCCTTGAAAAAGGGTTTTTATTGTTTTTTAAGTAATAGTTGATTGTCAAATTTTTGAATCAAAGTGGATTGAAAGGTAATTAAAAGTTAGTTATTGAGTTCTCATCATCAGGGTGTGGCCAAATGAGACACTTTTACAGGTTATTGTCAACTTTATTTTGCATGTGTTAGGTTTTCCTCTGTTCCCATCCACCTCCATTATTGCATCACTTGTTTGCTCCGTGTTATGTGTTTTTAATCTCAGCCCTTGGGGTTAGGGTTAGGATTATGATTATGGTGCTAAAAGAGGTTATGGTTAAGGGAGGTATCTTCTGCTGTCTCCTTGTCAAAAACAAATATGGCAATGTCTGCAAAAAATTTAGATTCGATGTTGTTTGCCATTCACCGCATTATCAGACAAGCTTCGATCAGCTGTATCAATATGCCAAAATTGGAAACAAACCTGCAGAGAAGTGTTTCATGTTTGGATTGAAGGAAAATGAGAACAAAGTCGAAACCCAAGAAATATATTACCGGAAATGCAATGATTAAGTCCCATAATAATGATTAAAAAACGGATTTTGAGTGGAGTTAAAATGAGATTAAAGAGGGGGTGATTATGGATTAATTAAGAAAGATAATAGGGAATGGTGGTGGAAAATATAGAAAAGGCAGCTCGTGGGGATTGTGGGGAGTGTTGAGAATGGGAGGTTGTGCTGATGTTGGCCACGTGCGTGAGATCAAATCTCTTATATTATGTTGCTTCACGGCACACCATGATCGCCAATCAACCTAGTCGTCTCACTCTTTAATCCCTTTTTTCTCTCTGCATCTTATGTATGTTTAAAACTGTCTCTTAATGATGCCTAATAATAAAAACATTGGATATTTCTTTTTCTAAAATCTAAATTATTTGTATATGAAGATTCACTTTAATGTAAAAAGATGAAGTAAAGATAGTATTTTGGAAAGATTTACTAATAATTCAGGCAATTTTATTGATTGATTTCCAAGATAATGAAAGAACATATACATGTTGTATGACTCTTTCAAGATTTGGACCTTGATTCTCGGTTAAGATCCCAACCTGTTAAGCCGAGGGCCAGGCCTGTAGGAAATTCAAATTGGAACTATCCCAACCCACCATGAAAAGATAGGGTTAAAACTTTTAATGTGTAAAAGAAAATGTAACGTTTTTGATAATTCTTTCAAAACTGAAAAATCAAATCTTGTTAATTTGTTTTCTTTTTTTCAAAAAAAATCTAATCTTGTTCACGAAAAGATAGGGCGACCTTCATATATTTGCAACCAAAATTTATGGGGGCAGTAGAACCCGAACTGGCCTATTATAAATACGATAACATTCTATGTAGTTCCCCCCACATCATCCCAATTCTCCTTGCATCAAGTCACTCTAAATCCTTCCCATTTTCTTCTCAAACTTCTTCTTCTTCACAAGGCAGTAATGGCGATTTCCTTTGGGATTTATCTTCTTTTTCTACTGAATTTCTTCTCATTTGGTAAATGCATTCCCTTTATTTGCATTAGAACATTATTCTTTTCTGTTTCTTTTCCATTGTTTATTTTATGGTTTATGTAATAAAAGCTTTTATCTTTTCCACTTGAAGATGAGTATTTAGAATCGATGCTTAGTCGATGGTTCAAATTTTTTTATTCAAATAAATAACATTGACTGAACTTTGCTTATAACAACGATTTCAGGGGCGATATTTTCTTCAGCAACAAGCTTTACACTCGAAAATCGTTGTAGTTTCACAGTATGGCCTGGTTCCCTGACCGCAAATGGCCCTCCCCTTGGTGATGGTGGTTTTGCATTGGCTCCTGGTTCATCATCCCGGCTCCACCCTCCACCTGGTTGGTCTGGTCGCTTTTGGGGTCGAACTGGCTGCAATTTCGACAACTCTGGCTCAGGAAAATGTGTAACCGGTGACTGTGGTGGCGCGTTAAAGTGCAACGGCGGTGGCATCCCACCCGTTTCCCTGATCGAGTTCACCCTTAATGGACATGACAATAAGGACTTTTATGACATTAGTCTCGTAGATGGTTACAACATGGCCGTAGCAGTCAAGGCAGTTGGTGGTACAGGGACTTGCCAATATGCAGGTTGCGTCAATGACCTCAACACAAATTGCCCCGCCGAGTTACAGATGATGGACTCAGGTTCTGTCGTCGCTTGTAAAAGCGCCTGTGCTGCCTTCAACACGCCGGAATATTGCTGCACTGGCGCACATGGTACGCCTCAGACTTGCTCACCGACAATGTACTCACAATTGTTCAAAAATGCATGCCCTACGGCTTACAGTTATGCTTACGATGACGCCACTAGTACCATGACTTGCACCGGGGCGGATTATCTGATCACATTTTGTCCAACCAGCTAATGAACATGATCTTGATTTGATTGATAACCCATGTTTTATTTGGTACTACGTATTACTCTATCGTTTAAACCTGATTGGATTGCAAGGTTTTAAAGTTAAAAACATTTTAGCCGATAGTTTGCTTCATCTGTCTAGAATAGATGCAAAGTTGGGTCCTTTAATTAACGATTTATGAGTAGATATAAAGATTGTGGTTTGATTTGGTTTGTTTGGTGAGAAAATAATTAGTGTATAAATATGAAAAGCATTATTCACCAATCTAATGATAATATTAAAGAACCGAAAAATAAGAAGACAAGTCATAAGCTTTGCGTGAGCCACAGCTTCTATGGAGGATGCATGGTTTTTGAAAATATGACAAATACAAAGTGTTGTTGTTCTTATGCTTTTAATGAGAATCCAAGTAAACCTCGACTTATTGTTTTACTTTAAACGGATAAACTTATGGATGAAACCAATTTTAAAGATGTTTAAAACCATAATTTAAGGTTATTACGTCACTCGTTTTTGCACTTCATAATGAACCATAAATTTGCTTTAGAAACAAATAAAAGAGTACTTGTTTTTCCTTTTTCTGAATAAATTACGAAACAATTACCGCCTGTATTACTAAAATGAACTAGTTTTGCGCATCGTAAGTGAAGGACAAACTAAGATAAAGTACAAAATTAATGAGAATTTTGCTTTCCTTTCAAGGCCTTCGGCCAACGGTAAATGAGGGTTTTTTTTTTTTTGGGGGGGGGCCCGGGGGGTGGGGGGTATTGTTTTCTCTACAAGTGGCTTTGATCTTTCAAAGCCTAATGATGTCCAATTTTTCTAATTGATTTTGGGGCCAAGCACAAACAAACTCTACAGCTGGGGCACAGTATTATGTGCCACCTTTACCATGCTAGAATCCTAGAAAATTACAGGTCAAAAATTAGAAGAACAATTAGAGCCTATGACTGACTATATTCTATAGATGTTCTTTTCAAAGATGTATTGCTTGAAAATAAGCTAGTTCGCAACCAGTTAAACCATGAAAGCTTCAACTCACCAGTGCCAGTGCATTGGCCATTACCTTCCTCCTCACTACTAAAAAGTGTTTGGTCTGAGCAGTCTAGTGAAGCTCCACATGCTAAATTATATGACTGACATGCTGAATGGCATACTCGTAATCTGTTGTCCCCATCATTATCACATTTTTGGATAGAAATCTAGTGTCATATAGATTAAGCATTTTTTAGGGTCTAGCTCCTGAGATTGGTTATCAATGGAGAAAATAGGTACTACGAAAGAAAAATGCTTGGAAATAGAAGAGCAGGGATGAGTAACTTTACCCAGCAGGCTAGTTGCTTCGCAGCTGCATCACAGTAGCTGCTCCCAAAGAGATTATTAAATAATTTTTGAGCACCACCAGGGAACAGACGGTAGTAATTCGGCATGACAACAACTTCTTCTAGTTGCTGCAATATACTTGCCTCACTGGGTGCACAGTGTTGCCCAGACAACTCCCTCTCCAACACATTTTTGCATACTGAAAGACTGGAGAGGAGTGTGGAGCTGTTCTGGCATGTGTAGCCTGCATAGTCAGAACAGCGGAACTCACAAACTCCATTGTCACAGACCCCACCATGTAGGCTGCATTGTTCATCGCAGACAGCTGCATAAAATTCCAAGTAAAACAGTATAAGTGAAAAATAAAGGTAATTAACTGACTGTATTTATCCCCTCATGCAGGCATGAAAAGGTATCTATGAATGCATTAGTATGTTGAAGCAGCAGTCAACAGTTAAAAGTTATTTTTCTTCAAAACAAGGACTGCATCTTTCATATGTACACTTAATTCTGCACATAAACGCACTTTAAAGAGGGTCCAGGCAACGATGTCACAAGCTAGAACCCTCAAAGTTTACTCCCAAACACAGAAACTTACAGAAAACCATTAATAGGATAGAATAAAACATGCATACTCCAAAAGTTACATAAATAAATAACTATTCAGTAACTGTAAGAATATTTTCCAACTTAAATATTTATAACACTATACCTGTAGAGCAATCAACTCCGGTACGACCATTTTCACATTCACAAACTCCGTTTGACAGACACTTTCCACGCCCATTGCAATCGTTAGGGCAAGATCCTGGAATTTATAAGACAAGAGGACAAAGGAAAATAAGATCAATTTATTGAAAAGGATTAGTTAGGAAGAGAGTTCATATATGAAGTTTTGTCTAACACAATGTCTAAATAATGTAATACAGATGGATCCTTGAGAGCTCACTTTTACTACAATCATGACCATGGAATCCAAGAAAGCAATGACATTTTCCATTGACACAGTCACCATTAAAATTACAAGAATTGGCACATTGCTCTGACACAGAAACAGGGCAATTGCTACAGAGTTCTTTGTAAGCAGGACAAATCAATTCTCCTACAGATAAAACATCAAAAGAAATTACTAATGCATATAGATAGGATCTTATTGATTAAAAAGTTAGAAGATCAAAATTACCATTAAATCCAGGGAACTGAACTGGTCCACCAGCTTCAGGACATGCCTTCCAAATACCATCCACAGCAACCTAGAAAGAACAATTATTTAACAAAATTAATGATAAACTCCGAGGTGGAAAGAGTATAAACGTCAATGAGCCAGTGCTTCTTTGCCAAATTTAACTTCTTTTTTTTAAGCTCGAAATTTAACATTTAATGTTATAAATAAAAAGGGTATTTTCATTCAGCCATGGCATGACTGAAAGAAGATTTGTTTTAATTTGGACATTGCAGTAAATCAACATTTGCCAAAGAACTATATTTTGAAAAAAATACAATGACAGCCCACAAAGGTCATAACTCTCAAGCTATAAGGCTGCTTTTTACACAAACACCAATCCATACCTCTAAAGAGTTATTTACACATCTGTGCTGATAACAACCATTTCCTTGGGTGATAGAACCCCGTACAAAACCAGTACGTACTAAGGACGAAGCCATGCACCTATTCATCACAAAAGAAAATTCATCAGCCATTGCCTTACAAGGTCAAACTGTGTCCCATTTAAGAAGAAAAGTTTATGTCCTGCAGAAGTTTATAAGGTCAAAACACACCTAGAGTTACTCCCTCTTACTTCACCTAACATTCTGTCTGGGGCCCTTGCACTGTTAGTATCTGTACAAGATCCATCGGAGTAAGCCACAAAGTACGTGCAATAATCAGCCAGAGAAGACTGGCCACCTGCAAAGGTCAAACATAGAAGTTCATATACCTTACACGGACCAAACTAAAAATCCAACTATGTTGATAACCATTAATGGTATTCCACTAAATGCCCATATCTTGAAACCATTTCATTGACTAGCATACTTGAGTTGCATGAAGAACATCAGCATCAGTTTAGGAAGTACATTTTGATGTAAACCAACATTAAAAATAACTTTCTTTATGTGCAAGCTAATCGAAATTTCATGTCAATACAGTGACTCTTCAATCTTCACAAATAATTCTAGGGCTCAGACAGTCTCAAAACATAAATGAGACAGATAAAAAGAACCAAATGAGAAAAATACCCTTGTTAGCCTGAGGAAAATACCGAGCCCATTTAGGTAGGTCTCCACTATAAGTTACAATCGGGCAGTAACCCTCTGCTTCCCTGTTATATGTACAACCAGAAAAATTGGTTGTGTTGCAATGATAAGCCCCCTTCCAGAGATTGCAAGGAGAAGTAATAAAATCAGTTCCTTGGTTGCGACCCCAATCAAGATGATCTGCCATGCTATAGTTAGCTTGAAACCATCCACTATCCTCCAACAAAGCCAAAGTCATTTTTGAAACCACTGATCTTGTATCCACAGATCCTGTCATTATTTCATTCATCAAAAGCCTCTTTTCCCAATGAGATCCTGTAGCCAAGTCATCACTCAAGCATTTAGGACCAAACTGCTGCATCTTCAATTAAGAACCATATTATGTATTGTACACTAGTTTTTAGATGGTTTCCAAGATTAAAAATCCCAAACCAGCACCTCAATAAAGTGGAGAGAGACAAAAATAACAGGGACAGAAGTCAATACCTGATGTACCACGTCCTCCCCCATCTTCTAGCTCTAAGCCTGTAAAATTTTCTGAGAATGCCTGTCAATTAAACTATCAACTAATTGTTTGATTTTCTTATTTTGTTTTCCAGTAATCTAAAGCCACAAAACTCAGCACAACTGAGAAGTTAACAATACCCCATAATGATGTCGTGAGTGCATGACAACACGTGGAAGCACTACACGAGTTACCATCCTTCCAAGCTTTTCATCCATACTCTGTTCAGTAACCTGCAAATTGCAGGGAAATGACCGTGTGATAGTGAGGTTCTAAATTACATCCATGAAATACTCACACAATAAGAAACATAGGCTTTTCTTATTGGTAGTGACAAGACATAAGCAACAGAGTCTCAAAAGCATTCATACAACTATGAAGTCAAACTCCATTTTCAAAGGCAAAGAACAAGTCTTGAGGATTTGCGCTTTGACTTGAGAAGTTTATCACACAAATAGTTTATCAAGCGCATATTAATTGTAGATGTCAAGCAATTACCTTACTACGCCTCCTTTTTCTCTCGTCTCTAAAGTGGGCAAAAGCATGCGGGTCAAAGCCAATAACATGCATAACCTGGAACAAGATTAGAAGGGTGTTTAGAACATGAAATTTCCTTCTATCCTTCTATGCTAATGAAAATAAAATCATCAAACCTCGTGGATAAGAGTAGCTGAAAGTAAAGTCTCTGCTTCAGCTGTTAAATGTCGAGGAGCAACATTCACATGGCCTACAAAACAGAAGTTGGCAATTGCTTCTGATTTTAGATTTCTACTGCACATGACAGCAACATATTCCATGATTAGAGATGGAGAAACAAGAAATTACCAGCAATTGCACGGCCCCATTGGTCACGTTCACATGCTACCGCCCATGCCAAAGTGTTGCCAGTGGTAGGTCTCGTAGTCACAAGCAGAACCAAGTCCGCATCAACAACACCCTCTGCAAGAAAATTTAAAGATTTAACATATACAAAAGAACAAACCTAACAAGAAAATACTCTTAGAGGCAATCTGAACAAAGAAATGGAACTGCAATGAGATACCTTCAATATATTCACGTGGAAGTTGCACACCTCCATCTTGTCCACATGCAGAATATCCACTCAATCTCAAATTCCCTTTCACAGGCTCTACAGCCAAGGCTCTCTTAAACCAGTCAGCTGTCTGCCCTAGAGCCTTCACAAAATTTCTTTTGAAAGTCAGCATTTGATTAATCATAACTCAAAGAAAAGAAAACATATTTGTAAATACAAAGTAAAACCTCGCGAAGTCGATGACGTTTATCCTCCCCGGATATATCATCCAAAGTGCAATTATACCAACAGTCACCATAAATCGGAGGACCGCCATTGGGGTTGCAGGAGGGTAATCCAGGAAAACTCAGAGGAGGCTCCCCAAGCTGGAAATGAACAAACAAACACCAAGTATCCAACATTAGATTCACAGCCATGACTAGACCAGCAATATGGAATTTATAGGAAGCATATAGCACCCACCTTCACAATGTCCCCAACTTTTCGACAATCTCGATCCTGTGAGTGACCAACAGCATCATAATTTAAATAAATTCTTATAGGTTGCTTAGCATCCTTTGTATGCCCAAGCAATTCAGGAACCCCAAGCAACGACCTTCCTTTGTGGTGGACATGATCTGGGATATCGGAATGTTCATAAACCTGAGGGGTAACCGAGTAAATATTACGACCTGGTCGCGTCCTCTGCTCAATTATCTGGTCATGAATACATGAATGTGAGACAATGTTTTCACTACTTCCTCTTTCTGGGACTTCCCACTGCAGATGATTCTCCCTAAATTTTGCAGTAGAAGCTTCAAACCATAAGAATATCAATAAAATCTGCAGTAGAAACCAGAAAAGCTTGAGTTTAAAGGGAATGCACAAACAAGAAACCCCAAAATTAATAACGAAGAACTCTATGCAACAACGGATCAATTAAAACAAAGCAACGAGTGGCTAATACCAGCACAGAAATTAATATTTTGCAAATCATGAGCTCCGATTTAACTTGCTTGATGTGACGTTGACCCCAAAACTTTCAACTTCAAATAATTCAAAAGTAATAAATTGGGGATATGGCAAAAAGCAGTAAATGTATGAGTTCCAGCTACTTTTCAGATTTCATTAAACTAAGAGCTCACATTTTTACCAACGACTAATCCTTAGTAAACACCTTCCAGAAAAGGAAAGCGCAGCAAAAAGGGAAACTAATTACGACGAATTAACTAAATATAAATAAAACTATGAAGTACCAAAAAGAAACATCTTTATACGAAGAAACAAACAAATAATTTTCTTGATATACATATAAACAGTAATGTTCGAAATATCTCTTCCTTGTCGAACTAATTTGTCCTTGACACCAAAAGCTCTGCAACATTTTTTATTTATTTCCACAATCAAAAGCATACACCTTCCAACCCTTTTACTATTCAAACAGTTTTTTTTTTCAAAAAAGAAATTAAAGTGAAATGGGAACTTTACCTTGAATATAATGGCGGCAAATCGAAGCTTAAAACCAAATCTGACTACGGTTGTTGAACCAAAGTGGATTAGGAGCTCCATTAAATATCTAAAAAGTAGACACTAACTCATCTAATCTTTATCGATTCTTCAATCGAGTTTACCACCAATAAAACCAACCCTTCCATCCACATTTCGACACCAAAATCCAATCCGAAAACCTTCCCAACAAAAAACAATTTTACGAAGCTCTTTCGATTTGTAGAAGCCCAAACAAACAAAATATCGAAAGGAATATAATGATTAATAACTTACAATTTTTTTAAAAAAACAAAAAAATGGATTATTCTAGTGCAGTGAATCAACACTGCTAGAAAGACAAGATTTCTAAATTTTCTTTATCTGGCTTTCTCATGTGTCTGGGTTTTTCTCTATTCTATTATGAGAGATGAGAAACAGTGACAGTGAAGAAAAAAAAGAGGAAAATGAAGAGAGAGGAGAGGAAATGATATATATTATTATATATAAATCACCAGATGTTGGTGGGGGTGGGTTGAGACGATCATTTTTTATTCTATTATTATTTTGTTCATTGTTTATATATGCTCTCAGTCCTTCTACACTTTGGGCTTTTAGCTTTTTCCAAGAATTTAGGTTTAGTTTGATTTTGAAAAATATTCTTTTCCATTTCTAAAAAATATTTTATTTTTATTACTTGGAAATTGAAAATTGAAAATACAGCCGGTAAATAATAATAAAATTTTGATTTGAAACATAAAATAAGAAAACACGTTTATTACCTATTTTTATACTATAGAAATATAAGAAAAAATAAAATAAAATAATTCCCACATTTATATAGATTCTATCTAGTGTAAGAGATTTGATATTTAAAAAGAAAACAATAAAAATAATTTTATTATTTTTCTATTTTTTACATATTTTAATTTACTTAAAACTATTTTTATAAATTTTCAACCAATTTATGGTATTTCATTTTTCAAGAAAATAAAAACTACCAATGTTTCTACAAGCTAAAGGAAGTCTTAGGCTTGAAAGTTCAAATCTAATTGATAAAAATCTTTATAATTTTTTTTATTAAATTTGAATATTTGAGATTTTAAAAATTAACAATTAATCCAATTAATGATAAATATTTAAATATAATTAAGCAGTATTATTAATTGTAGTTTATAATTTTTTAACTAGAAAGAAATAAATTCATGAAATTAACAACAAAAGGACTATTTTTTTTTAATGTTTTCCACAATGTCTAAATAGTATAGGGACTGGCAGAATTATATTCCACAAGTTTTGTAAATAAAATTAAGGGGAAATGGTAATTTTAGGTAGACGTCTGGTAAATTAATTGTTTTTCCCCTCCATGGTTTGCTTATTATAAAATTGCATGGCCTTGGCAACTTTTCTGTATTATAAAATGATTAGTCAATAGCTTAATCTTTTCCTACATTAGTTAATAAAGAAAATAGGTATATCTGATTAATTTAATTAATAAATTATCTCAAATTAAATACCCTCATATATATTAATTAATATTAAAGCCAGCGTGTCCTATATCTAGTTGCCAATCTATCTGAAGATATTTGGTCCTACAGTTTGGATAAGGGACATAATTAGATGACTGGATAATATGTGGCAAATATATCCTTATTTTTATTTTAGGTAGATCCATTTATTTAAAAGAAAATGAAGTGGTGATAAATATGTTTTTAATGAGTTTACAACTATAATCATAATCATAAATATAAATATAAATATAATATATGTTCAATTTAACTGTAATCAATTTCATAGAAATATATACTTTTTAACTTTCATAACTTGTTTAAAATGGTAACAATTTGGGTGTTTTCTCTCTCTCTCTCTCTCTCTCTCTCTATATATATATATTTCTTAAATTACTCGTCAATGGGAGAGTTTGATTCGCAATTCAAGCAAAATCAAGCTTATAAATAAAAGCATTGAAAATGGCACTTCTTATTGTGTACGGCTTGTCATAAAAATTGATCAACATCCATGATTCTATCATTACGTACTTACATACACAGAGCAACTAATAAGCCAAGGCAATTACCCAAAAAAAGATGGCTGTATAAATTCATAAAAATAACAACGTTTTTCTCATGCATGCTTATCAGACAGCAAGTGGTTATATTTGTACAACTTGGTAACTCCTCACGTTATGTAATTTTCTTTATCATTAACAAGTAAGAGATTTTTTATTAAAGGCAAACAAAACAAGTAAAGCTAACTTATCCATACTGTCATTTTTAGTATTCGCCACACGGAAAAGGGGCCCCCAAAATTCGTGCCTATGTTGGTCACTGTTGAACTGAATTTTCAGCTTATTCTTATCATTTTCCTGGAAAACAAATTTATTAACCCATAATGGCATCTTTCACGATTTGTATTTTAATTATGAAGGCAAGCAAATTTTAGCCCAAACGCCTTTTGTTGGGTTTTGGGAGCGACTGCTACCTTATTTATTGCTCTTCCGAAGAACTATAAAAAGAAAGTCATTTAATCTAAGAATTTAATGTTTTTTTTTTGGCACACTAGTCCCGTAAAATGGCCGTTGCATTTATTTCGCAATTACAAGAAATTGAATACCATCATTTAAGAAAGGTAATTCAAATCCAGAGATCTGGGATTTTTAATTCATTACAGTGAGATGGAAGAATGCTTTCAGTTCACTCCATGGAGTGGGGTCCTTATTCTTAGAAAACAACGGAACAGCATTAAATTTCAGTTTTCCTCTTTGCCGACATTAATTACGTCAGGAGCTCCTTACAACTTGATGTTTATATTATATATAGTTTTGGTTATTTAAGACATATAGACAAGTTGGAGTCCAGCTCCTTCACTCAACTATGAAAAAATTATAGTGATGAAATTATAGGATGGAAGGCTGTCACATGACAAGAGATCATGGAAGCCATCTAGAAACCGTTGGATTGGTGAATTGATTCAGAAGGTAATAAATAATAATGGTGGAAAAGCTGAGCAGAGCAGGCTCTTTTTTGGATTGGAGTATATATGTTTGTTAAGATTTGAATGCTTATCAAAGGAGATTATTCCCCAATGGCCAACATGCTTATAAATTAATTAGCACAACTCTAATTTAAAAAAGATTCTGGATTAAGACCTTTTATCGGGTTCATTGTATTTGTAGGCCCTACATGAAAAGTCAATATATTCGAAATTACATTGCTTGTATAATTGAGTGTTTTTTTTTAAAGGGAACACATTTTTATTTATTTTAGAATAATTTTATAAACAATATAAGTTTAATGGTTAAAATAGATAAAAATTTAAATAATCAGTAAAAATAACTTTTTTTATAAGTTAGAAGGTTATATAAATTATTATGTCTTTTTTTAATAAATGTTTAAAATTTACACTTATTTGAATTGAATTTTGTTTTTATTTAATTTTTTATGTAACAAATATTTAAAATAATAAAAAATAACTTAAATTTGCATATAAAGAATATTTTTTTTAAAAAAAATATAGGTATGAACTTCATCTAATAATGTCCAAATGCTATAAAACAAGAATTGTCTTATTAAAAGAAGTCTAAAAATTCAAAACTCGTATGGAAAAATCAAGAATCAAATCAATTTGAATTATCATTTAGTTCGAGTAATCTTACATTATTGGAGATAATATGTTCTTGCTTGGGTTTCAAGGATTACATGTAACGATAATCTTATGCTCCCGATAGTGCTAAGACGTTGAGATATATGGAGTAATATCAAAACTACATATTCTCTATGTAATCTTATATAAATTGAGATTTTAGACAATTTTCCTCTTATTTTTAATGATTTCAATTCATTTTACTTTATGCCGAAATGAAATAATAATAAAATTTTTTAAAGGAATAAATTCTAATGATTTAAATTATCTCATTCTTTGATATACTTTCAAGTAATATTTCAATTATATATTTTTATTATAAGTTGAAAAAATTAATATTTCGTTGTATTTATTATATTTTGGTCAAATTTACATTTAAATGATAACAAATAATATTATTTAATACAAAATGTTTTTATTAAAGAGAAGTCCTAACTAATTATTATTATTTGTCAATCATAGTTTATTTAAACTACTTTACTAGAAAAATGTATTAAATTATCAATATCATAAAACTTAAATTGTTGTGCTGTAAAGAATAAAAAATAGAATAGATTTCTATAAAAAATAATAAATTTTGAATTTTCGACTAAATAAATCAAAGAAATAATATAAAACACCAAATATTGTGACAAATAATATTATATATATATTGATAATTCTATTACCAAAAATAATTTTACATTTAGTTAATCAAACATCAACACAACAATGACCTAATAGTACCTACTCAAAAAGTAAGAACTGAAAATGAATGGAAACCGACAAATAAGGTTGATATTTGGTCTAATACCCACTAGAAACTAATACTAGGTTTTTTAGGCTGAGAAAGGGTTATAGGAAAATATTATAAATATTGAAATTCGAACAAAATTTATTAAATATTGAATTTTAGAAAATAATTAAGTGAAGTTGGGATTCAATTTAGCTAGTAGAGTTGGTGGGATTAGTTGGACACAATACAAGTCGTTAGATTTGCTCCCAAAGAGAAAAAGCTGTTTGTTTTTTCTTGATAACAAAAAGTGTTAGCTGGGTCTCGAGTCTAGAGCCGAATGCTGCTTCAGGCGGTATAGTGGTAGTGGTAGACAGGCAGGTCTAATTTATCTGAATAGCCCAATTGCAAAAGAAAGCTATATTTGCAATCATTAATCGAATTACGTTGGGTACTTTGTTAGGGTGGGTGAGTAGTGAGTGCTAAGGTCCAGGATTGGGAAAACAAAATGAGCAGAGCAGAGCAGGGTTTGGATTTGGATTTGGGTCGGGTTAGTGGATAATGATGAATAAATATCACAATATGCATGGGACATGGCTACATAGCTTCCTAAAACGATGTGGAGTGGGCACCAAACTCTAATAATTTTGTACTCCATGCCCCAGTAGAAAGGGTTCAAACATCTTTTTCTCTGGATAATGATATGCAAGTGAGCTGTTAGACTGTGAGGGTGTATTATATATATATACATATATATTGCTTTGAAAATAAGAAGTGGGTGAGGTTTAGAACATATGTTAATGTTGCTTGGTCCAAATGCTAAGAAAGAACCAACACTGGTTATCCGATGTGAACGTATAAATTGAAAACTTCAATACAAAAATCTGCCTAAATTTGTTGATTTTGTGGAATTGTATGCGCCCGCCCATTAACCCCTCGGACCTCGATTTCCTCTTTAGTCTGTTCCAAAGCCCATTTCTCTTTAAGCTCCCTTTTCTTTTCTTTTTTCATAAGAAACTTTCACCCGACCCGAAGACCCATCCGAAAATTTTAGAAGGTTTTAGTAAAAATATAAGTTCAAAAAATGGGTTTGGGCAAAAAATGAGGTCAATTTTCTAAATTAACTAGGTCTCGGGTAAGCTTTTTTTGTCCAAACTTGGCCCGACTCGAATTTACAAAATAAATAAATAAATAATTGTTTATGTGTTTTGTTGTCATTTCACTATTATATTATTATTATTATTTTGTTGTTTGGGTATTGTATAATTATTGTTTTATTGTTAATTTTGTTATTATTTTAGAGGCATTTGCTTGTTAAGTTACATCTATTTTATTGTTATTTAAGTATATTTTTATTTATTTATTTTCAATCTGTTGGGAAACATTTATTTTATTATTTTTAGTGCATTTGATATATTATATTTTTTAAATTTATTTTTACATGAAAATAATATTATAAAAAATTAATATGAGTAGGTCGAGCTTGGGCAAAATTTTAGGCTCATTTTTTGGGTCGGGCCCAGCTCGACCCTAGAACACAAGTCTAAAATTTTGTTGAAGCTCAGCCCAGCCCATGATCACCTTTAGTCACAAATATTTGGTCTCAAAATGAATATAATTCTATCATCTCGTGGATAGTGTGTGCTTCACACTAAACCGGTTTGATAAGTTCTGCAAGATGATGATCTACAAGTAGAGAAAACAACTAGAATAAACATATAAATGCTTAGTAAGTTCAAATGGAAAATAATATGTTTAACATGTTCATATACAAGCATATTAGCTACCTTAGTTTGACTAGGACATGACACATTAAAATTTCAACAAGGTGAGCAACAAGCATTCATGCACCTTAAACATTATAAACAAAATTAAAAACATAACCAATTTAAATCACCTTCGTATAGCTTACCTCAATGTCATATTCTAACATCAATCCATAAGATTATACCAATTACAATTAACACATTTCAATGAAATATCCCATTATCAATCTATAAGGTTATACCATTTGAACATAATTCATTTCAATGACATATCAACTTATCAACCAATAAGATTATACCAATTACACACAATTCACTTCAATGCATTTCAAATTCGTTTACTAAATCTATTTCATCACATTTTCAAGTTTCTTACTTCAATTATAATATTTCACCCGATGGAACTTTTGTACCACCCTATACTCGTACCCGAGACCGGGATAGGATCCGAGGCATTATCAAAATTTTCAAAATAATTTCAATTAATTTATATCATTTAATACTCATTTTCATGTTTCATGTAACATCCTTTTCATATTATAATTTTCGTATCATATCAAATATTCTATCCGTTGAATCATTGGAGTTCTGATGGATTTTTCAACAATAAACTCAAAGCGTACATTTCCATGTTCAATCAATTCATATTCAGAAATGACCCTTAGGACTTTAATCATCAAGCACTCTCTCGAGTCGCATCTCATGTAGCTGTAGTGAATCAGGATTACCTTTTTAGGTCAAATCCTACCCATCTTAAGTTATCATAAGGAATCATGTATCGTGTAACCGTAGCGAATCAGGATTACCTTTTTCAGGTCAAATCCTATCCACCTTAGGCTACCATAATGAATCATATATCATGTAACCGTAGCGAATCAGGATTACCCTTTTCAGGTCAAATCCTATCCGCCTTAAGTTACCGTAGTGAATTAGGAATAAATCCTATTCACTTTAAATTACCATAGTGAATCAGGAACAAATCCTATCCACTTTGAGGTATTATAGTGAATCAGGAACGAATCCTATTCACTTTATATTCTCGAGAAGGCTTTTGTCATATTAACCGTCCGGGTTATCTATTTCTGTAACAGATGTAGGAACTATTTCATTTGGGAAATCACCTATTACAATTCGGAACCCAATATTCAAACTGATTTTATCCCTTTCAAGTAGTCTTAAAACATGTATTATTTCTTTCATTTCAACATCCATACATTTCATATATTCAATTTAAACATCATATAAAATACAATACAATATTTAAATTGACATATTTACATGCTCATTCAAGTTATATGAGCTTACCTGACTAAATTGCAGAAATACCAAGATTTAGGGGCATTTTGGTAATTTATTATTTTCCAAATTTTCACGCGATCTTAAATTAATAATTTCATTCAATTTATTAATTTAGATAATAAAACAATTCATTCCCTTCAATTTGGTCATTTTTGACATTTTTACAAAATTACTCGCTGAAGTTTTACTTTTATTCAATTTAGTCCTTGAGCCTAAAACATGCAAATTAACCATATTAGCTGAATATTCATATATATTTTCCTCCTCCTCCTCTCCATTCCACATCCTTAATGTATATAACATGCTTATAAGTAACATTATCTATAATTTCACTATTTACTTATATGTATATTCAAAGCTATCCATCCGTGTCATAGTCACTAAATTATTTTTATCTTAAGATAAAGAACTCCAAATTAAGATATTATAATTTTCCTTGAAACTAGACTCACATATATTATTACCATAAAATTTTCATAATTTTTTATTTAGCCAATAAGTACATTTTATTTTTTAATGTTATCCTTATTTTGCTGTCTGACAGTTTTGACCCTTCTTCTCTAAGAATTAATTATCTCCTCGTACGAGATTCAGATGATGTTCTCGCCTATTTATCTTGAAAATATATCATTAAGGATTTTAAACTTATAAATTTAAGCCCTTAATTATTTTTATCCATTTTTTTATGATTTTCCAAAGTCAGAATAGGGGAACCCAAAATAATTCTGATCTTGTCTCACAAAATTTATTATATCTCATAATTCACAATTTCTCTGCTTACACAGTTTCTTCTATAAGAAACTTGACTCAATAATATTTAATTTTGTATTTTTTTCATCCTCTAATTCGATTTCCAAAATTTATGGTGATTTTTCAAAGTTAGCCTACTGCTACTGTCCAAAACTGTTTTAGTGCAAGATATTTATTTACCATGTTTATAACACCCTTACTTTCTTTCTCTACACTATTTCTCATTACTTTCTCTTCACTAACATATCAAGAACATAAAACGTTATATAAGAAAACTCTACATTAACATCATTTCCATGCTTTTTCAGTAGTATCAAATTTAAAAATATATTAAAATCTTGATGTTCTTACCTTGTCTTATTGATTTCAATCTTTAACTTGATTTTCTCTCTCCTCCAGCTTCTAATTCTTGAATCTAACTTGATATTATAGCTCCTCATAGTCTACTTGTCATCTTTCTCTCTCGATAGTTATGGAAATTCTTTTGATTTCTAAGTGAAAATAGTAGATTTTTGGTGGAAGGACCAAATTATAAAGAAAAAACACTTTCTTTCTTCTCGTTTCTTCTAACATGAATTGCATGGATGAAAAAATGATAGAAATTCTTCTTCTTTTCTTCCTTATATATTAAATAAATTAATAATAAAATAATAATAAATAATAAAATATCTCATTAAAAATTAAAATAATATTTATCTCAATTAAATAATTATAAAATATCATCAACATCATCATTACTTTCTAGATTTCTCTCTCTTCCAATTGACCATTTTTTCCTTTATTATCTTTTAAAATTCCATCCTTGAGTCATCATTTAATTTGGTAAAATTACAATTTAGTCCCTCACAATTCTTCAACTATTCAATTTGGTCATAATTCATCTATTTTCCTTAGTTTCTAGATCATTCCACCCTTAAAATATTTACTATTGGCCCTTCAAAATTTTTATATTTACACTTTAACCCCTCAAGTTTTAAGTATTTACTCTTAGGCAATAAAACTTTTCATATTTTTACAATTTAGTCATTTCCTGAATCAAGAAATCATAATTTACTTCCCAACATTGTCATAACTCAAAACTTCCCTTTTTGTCACTTATTTCCTTATTTTTCTATATCAAGGATAATATCTTACTATAGAAATTTTCAGGTTATTACAACTTTAGTAAAACAGAGTTGGATACACGAGTGAACTACACCACACCAAGGTCTTCATAGAGACATATAATGCTCGATGATCCACAATAGATGTTGGATGTCAATATAACTTATAATAATCTCCATACGATCACATATCCCGTACAAGCATGCATATGACCCTATTGACATGCTAATTGTACGCCAAGTTTACATGGGCATTAATTACACACATTTTATTATCATCCCTGTAATCAATCATTTTCACACGGTTATACCTTGTAATTATCCACGTTTACTTATCACACCCTGTAAATGATCACATGTTTCATTTCTATACCTTGTAGTCATTCAGATTTTCACATTTATGCCTTGCATTATTGCGTAATAGTCAATCATCACATAACATTTCAATTTAATTTATTAATCCACTAGTACTTTAAAGCATACTCAAGCATACATATATCAAATTAAACACAAGTACATATATCATACAAAATGAGATGTAAGTTCCAAAGGAACTTACTTATTCAAAACACAAATGAGTAGATTATTCAAAGACTAATATGCAGATTTAACTTTTCCTCTATTAACTCCAATTTGATCCAAATATTGATCTAGATAAATATTTTGTTTAGCAAATTATTACCAAATAGTATTATATAATATTATAAGATGCATGATCCTAGTAAATCTATTTTTTTTATTTTTCCCACATATTTTACATTTTATTCATTTTAGTCCCTAAACGTGGGATAGACATAACTTTCAATCCCTAGCTTCGTATTAAAATTTGATTTTATTTATTCTCATTTGGTTATATTTTATATTCTTAGCATAATTTCATGACATGTTTTACATTTATTCAATTTGGTCCCTAATGTAACAAGTTAACGAACAAGCTAAGTTAACTTTACAATCTAAGCTTGAAATATATAAATTTCAAATATAATTCATCAAGTAATAAACCATGCAACATTAAAACTTAAGCAATTTATCAAATTGATTCATGGGTAGCTAAATAAAGTTCTCATGACCCTAAATCTATAAAAATTACATGAAAAATGACTTATTTACCTTCAATTTATTTCTTGGCCGAAATTTGGTTTGTAAAATGGTGGATGGTGAAGGAGAGAAAGATGATGCATTTTTCTGCACTAACTTATACTTGTATACCATGATTAATCACTAATTAACATAGTTTAATTAAGTTAATCATGCCTTAATTACTTTAATTATCTCTTAATCATTTGTATAATGGAAAATGTCATCACTCTCCACTTATTCGTATTGGAAAATGGTTTGTTCGCCATTTTGAACATTAGGTTAATTGCTAGATAGATCCTCAAGCTTTTTGTCAATTAAAAATATATAGTTATTGGATTTTACAATTTAGTCTTTGAACCTTATTCAACTACTAATTTGACAAAATTATTTTACTAATCTTTAATATATTTTTATATTAATTATGTAATTATTATTAATTTATATTTACAGACTCAATTTACAAAAATAAGATTCTAAAACTACATTTTTCAATACCACTGAAAGTTGAGCCGTTACACATGGTTGGATTGTTTGCATAATACTTTAAATATCCATAATAATAAAGATATTGATGATGATTCAGAAAATTATTAATAAAATAAAAATAATTAAAATTATTTTATATTTTATATAAAAGCACTAATAATTATAATTATTTTTATTTTATGCCAATAATATTTTATAAATTTATTTAAAAATGCACGTGAAAAAAAATTGCTTTAACATATGCTAAACAATAATATATGTATAATTTATTTAAGGGGTTTTATTATTCTTAATTTATTCAAATACATTCAATGATCTAATAGTTAATTAATATTATTTTTTATTATCACATAATAATTAGTAATACATTAATAATTATTATTCGAATATATAATATAATGAACAATAAAAAATATTATTGTACATTTAAAAATTTATTTGAATTCATGTTTGATGTATAAATATTGCATGTATTATTAATTATTATACAATGATAAACATAAATAATCTAATTGTACATTCAATTTTTACAATTATTATCACTTAGATTTTGGGTGCATATTTGTTATTTTAAACTAAGTATCAATTAATTAGTGTTATAGTTATATATAAATTAAATTACGATTTAGCATTATAAATAGATATATTAGTAATGCATTTTCATTCAAGTAGCATTTAGAAAATCATCAAAAAAAATTACCTTTTAATTTGATAGGTTTTGTTTTCACTACAAAAAATCTTCGATTTTTTAGATGATTTAAACATTTCATTTTTAGTTTTTTTTTCATTGTTTGTTTATAGGGAAAATTCCTTTTTTTTGTTGTTAGGTAGAATGATAAAAGTACTTATGAATAAAACTTTTTAGGCTTAAGTTGAATTTTTAGATATTTTATTTTTAACTGATTTAAACATAATATAAAAATAATAAAAGCAAAAAGAAATACATTTATATTAATATTTATTATTTTCTTAAAAAAAAAAAGAAGCTACTCGTTTGAAATTTATACTAGTACTACCCTTTACAAAGTTCCCTGAGAAAAGACTTGGGACCAATTTACAAGATCATTGGAGAAAGACCTAAATCAACTCACGCCCTCAAAAACTAGGACACGTGATCTAATACAAAGCCAGTTAGTTCATCTATAATATACCTATAGTAGCCGAGCAGATGGCTATTGCTGTACATCTAAGGACCACTATGCATGTGGATCTTGCTTCTTGCTTTGCTAATTTTGGTTTTACAGCACTCTACTTAATAGTACTCAATCGTCAGAAGAATCGATACTGGATAAGAACAATTATGATTCAAATATCAAAGTCACTGGCGATCCACATCATAGAATCCACAGTTCCTTTTTCTATTTCGCATAATATTATATAACTAGTGCTAGAAGAAGAAGAAGAAAAAAACTCCATTAGTTTCCTTTGTAGGAGCGTCAAAGGAATGCCTCGTCTTCATGTTTTAAGGTGGTAGAGGAGCAACGCTCCAAGCTCGGCAAGACATTAGAGATGTTGGGATATAAGGCTTGACGAAGTTTATTGTATTTTTCGATGTCAAAGCTGTGCGCCTTGATGAGTTTCCTTTGTTTAGTTTTGAAACGGCGTTGAAAATAGCCTTCAAAGGAGGGTTCGGTGGAAGTGGTGAGGAAAAAACCATAGGCAGAGGCAAAGTGCAGGGAGGTGACGAAGAAGCATATGGGCTCCATCACGTCCCAACTTAGTTCCCAAAACGTAAGCCTCATGAATCCCAGTGTTTGAAGCAGTAGGAACCCCAGCCCACAATAAAGCTCACCACGAACCTGAGCCTTGGCCTTTTTGTCTATTTCAGCCTTTTGTTTCCCCATTTCTTCCAGCTCTTTTCTTCTTGGGTCATCTGGGAGGGCCATCGATTCCGAAATCATGCTTTCCATTGATTTAGCCAACTGTGGGAATAAAACTCAGTCAATATTCATTTCATACCCCCATGCTTTAGGTTAGTCATTCATGAACCTAATTTTAGAGTTTTAGAAATTAGAATGGTCATTTAAAAGCCTTCGTTTAGCTTACTATGACTGTCCTCTGGAGCTGACCATTCGGCTGAACCAGACCCACTTCGCAACAGCGCGTGCATTGCACTCCTCCAAACAGTTTGGAAGACTAGTAATGAATTATTTATATTTATTTTTAAGCTTTTATTGACACAGTCACTGAAAATATATTAAAGAATAATTCCTAAAATAAATAAAATGGAGGGAGAGAAATTTTATACCTCTTCGGGGCGGAGGAAAACGACGTTCCCTAAAACGATGACGTTTCCCGAATGATCCAGCACTTTAGCTAGTTCTAAACCTTGAGCTTCATTTCCACATCCATCAAGGCAGATCTGAACAAACTCGTAATAAGAAATCGAACTTTTTGGAATCTCTCTTAGCTTCGCTTTAAGCTTCTGGATTTGAGAAGCCCTCAATAGCTTCCTCGCATCTTCAACAGAAACCTTAGCCCTGGCATCCATTGGTAGAGGTCGAGGCTGAGTTATTCCTTCCAACCGAAGCTGATTTCCAGAAATGTTTATGCCTCGAAGCTTTTCTATCAACTTTTCACCCACAGGAACCGAGAAGATCTTCGGAAATCCCGGCGACGGCTGTTCCAAAGGCCTCAGGTGAAGACCGTCGAAGAATCCCTACCGGTGGGCAAGCCGGATGAGGTGATTCCATAACAGCTCAAGGGACGCTTCCCAAGAATTTTCCGGAGCGCCATTGATGAGGAATAGAAAAGGAGAGTTTTGTATAAGAGAGAAGCTGGGAGATGGTGGTGGTGGGTGAGAGGATCTTTATTTATAGTCCAATGTTTGAGGAGAATGTTTAAAGAATCTACGCTAAATTTGGTCCTGTGATAAATTATGAACTTACGAAAATGAGAATCTTTTATATTATGTTTCTTAGTTATAATTGAAATCCCAATTAATTAAAATAATACATACTAATTAATAGTTTAAAAATAATACCAAATCAACGGGAAATTTTGCATAAAATTGATATTTATTTGTGAAAAATAAAGGAATATATTTTTACCAAGGCTTGTTAACTAAGAAGTGGTTAAAAAGCTTTCTTACAATCCTTATATATATATATATATATATATTGTATTCAAGAATATCTTTAAATTTATTATTATTTTAATGAACAATGATGATTTTAATATTTTAAATTTTAATATGCATTTCTAAAATATAGGATCAAATGTGCAAATTTACCACTTTACTTCACTTACTTGATATTTCTCATTTTCCTTATGAATTAGAGATAAATTCATCACTATACTTTAACTTTATATTGAATTTTGTAACTCTACATTTAATTGATTAAAATAAAATAAAAATTATTAAATTTTGCTATCATTTGAATACACAATTTTATATTTTACTTTAATATTTAACAATAATATGCTAATTATTATAATATTAAAATTAAATAAAATGATTATTTCATAAAATAAACTATTTTTTATTTTATAATATATATATATTTGAGTTTTTATTTCATTAAATAGGAATTCTAATTTAGTTAATAATTTATTTGAAAGACCTTTATTTTTAAATCATCAAAATTAATATTGAGTGGTAAGTTTTAATTAAAAAAATTAAATTTGGCGTAAAATTTTAATAAAATTCAAAGCATAATGGTAAAATTCAATCACATAAGAGTTGAATGAAAAATTTAATTCAAAGCATAATGGTAAAATTCAATCACATAAGAGTTGAATGAAAAATTTACTCATAATTTCAAAATATAATAATAAATATCAATAAAAAAAAGTATAGTAACAATTTTCAATATTTACCTACCATATAATGACTAATAACACAGTTACCTTAAAAATATCCACTTGCCTATGAAATTTGATTAAATTATACTAACCTCCTAAGATTTATTAAATGAATTTTTAATAAAGGGATAATGTTACCCTTTATTAATTATTTATTTTTGTATTTAATTATTTAATTACTTATTCTATCTATTTTTTATCTTCAATAATTTTTACAATAAACATCTAATTAGTTACAAAAATATTCTAATTATTATTAAGTTAATATATAATCATTTTATTGATAATATATTTATTTCAATCCCCTATAAGATATAAACTCAAAAATATATAAATCGAGAATTCATACATAATTTTATAAAAAAAATGAGACTTATACTTAAGAAGTTGAAGTTTCAAAGTTTTAAGCATTACCATTAAAAGGGCCTAATTGTTTATAACTTTATTTTTAAAAATCATTATCAATATTGATTTTTTTTTAACTTTATAGAATTATTATATTTTTTAAATTTTTAAAAATTAAGCTTAGGTCTAATTGTGATTTTTTTTTAATTTTAAAGTTTTTTTAAATTTTTATAATTTTAAATTATTTATTGATATAAAACATAAAATAAATATTGTCATGTTAATGTGAAGTGCTCGTGAACTATTACGCAACTGGCCACACTAACATTGTTAAAAATTAAATATTTTAATCCTAATTTCCGCTAAATAAAAATAATTTAACTCATTCTAAAAGATTAATGTTTAAATTTAATTAAAAATAGAATAAATATCAAATTGGCAAAAAATATAAATATTTAGAGACTAAATTTTATCATTACACCTTCTTAAAACAATAGAATAAATATATTTTACACTAAATTTGGATGTGAAGCTTAAGACTTAAAAAAAAAATGCTGGAATGAAGTTACCAACTTAATTTGTTTTAAAGAAATTCACATCAAGATATAGACTTTTTTTATTGTTTAATTAATTATGGACTTTGTTAATATATTTATTGTTTAATTAGATTTTGTATATATGCTTACAGATTAATTATATTATTTACTTGAATTAAAATTGTTAATATTTATTTTAGTGGTTGAATTTCAAATTTCCAGTATCTCAATTATGATTTAGAAGGCATATAATTCATTAATTTAAAAGACATTGAGAATTAAACACATTTATGATTTAAGTAACATTGTGTTTAGAAAAAAATTAATGATTTGATTAATTTGGTTACAGATGTAATTATGAAAACATTATTTCTTCTCTCATTATAAATATAGGAAAAAAAATTCAATGTATCCTCAAGTGATTAGTAGAAGTAAGAAGTGAAGATGGATTTGCTTTCACAGTATTTAAATTAAATTTAAATATTGAAGTTAATATTATTAAGAAGGTTTTACCTAATTTCACCTAGGCTGGAACAATATTAAGTTAAAAGAGAAAAAAAAAATGAAAACCCACGAATTGCAGGGCAACAGCCTGTTGGAGTGTTGGGTGGGGTGAGTGGAACTAGAAAGAAGACATTAACCTCACAAATTCACATGCCCCGTCAAATTTGCCAATTTGCACACAAAATCGCACGAGAGAGACAGAAACTTGGGCGAGTGTTTCTCGGAAATTTTAGGCGTATATTGTGGATAAAGAGGGTCACTGTTTTGCCCCTTATTAATTGATTAGGACCCTCGTTTCATATTTTTCACGAGCACCAGGTTATATATCTCAACCAGCCAAAACACATATTGTAATGCATGTTATGGAACCCAAACATTTGAAATTGGGGATGGAAGATCATGATTCCGACCATGTCTCAATCAGACAACAACATATCAGTATTTTGGCTTTTAAAAAATTAGACAGCTAAATAAGCTTGCGTGGAAACTTGATTAATCTTTTTCCAATAAAACTTCTTGCTTCAAAACACATGCACTTTTATTTCCTTCTTTGTATGCGCAGAGTTCTTTCACGAAACTTTCTGATACTAAATTATTATCGTTGCAGTAGATATTTGTTTCTTTTTTTACTTTTAAAAATTGACAGTGGGGCGGCTGAGTATGTGGAGATTCTTACTGCAAGTGGGTTAGATATTCATAGTTAGCCTTAATGTAGGGATCCATGAATCATTGCAGCCCTCTGGTAGGAATCTCGTGTTAATCACTGAATAAGAATTTAAGAATCCCCGCAATTTGGGGGGGTTGGAACTTGGAACAAAAAATGAAGAATAATTTTAGGATTTGATGATTACATCAGATCAGTAGCTGATGTAGTTGAGATTCTTGGGCACTACTGCTAGTGGCAGTGGGAAGTCTACTACCCCATTTCAAACTCGTTACAATGTAATACTAATTAATTTGGAGGTAAAATGCTGTGAGAGAATCAGCTTCTGAACTCATGAAGAAGGCAGGCACGATGCGTGTTAGCAAACTATAAAAGAGTATTGAGCCTAAAATACAATGATGTTTTGATATTCGATTCTTCCAGTAACAGGGACTGGCGTATCAGCCAAGTTGCCCTCAAATCTGCCACATAACCCAGCTTCTGTAGTCGAATTTATAACCATGAATACGTTCATTTGTTTTTTCAAGTATCATTTTATCCGTATCCGAAAATGACTCGAGTGAGGTTTGACATTGTTTGTGGGGATGATGATGGAAGCAAAAGTAGGCACCCAAGTGGTAGAACATGCATCCGTGCGATGTTAGGCTGGAATCCTTTTCTAATCCAATAGGCTGCTTAAATATGACGTTCCATTTGGCCACCAAATTTAAACTTCCATTCCTCTTGTCATCATTTGATGCAATTTAAGCCTTCCTGCCCCCCCCCCTTTTAAATGTCGTTAGAAGAATATAAGTATTATTAGATACGGTTAATTTCATAATTATGTTCAACAATATATCCAACACCAACATTTATACAAGTTTCGTGTTGTCATCTATAAAAGGACTGTAGATAATTCTTTGGGGACAATTGTGGTGGGGATGTCAATACCTTTAGGATCCGAAGCGTGCTTATTCTCATGCATGGTGGTTTCTGAGGCAAGTCCCATTTCGGTGATTGATTCAATCTTTTTTATTTAAAGTCAAATATCTTGTCAACTGTTTTAGCCCAATACACTTCTTAATATATTTATGTATATCACCATTAGCAACATATCATCAAACAAGGAGATATGGTAAAAGTAAATTGTTGTTTTATTTCTACTGAAGTTAGATTTCATTCTCATCTCTTTATTCAAAAAATAGGCAATTAATCATTGCATGTTAGATTAAAAAGTAAATTGTTCTTTTCTATTAAAAAATTCATTCATTTGTATTATTTAAATTTTGAGTGGCCAAGAGAATAACTAGATAGTGACATGTGGCATGCCACATGTACTAAATGTTAATGCACAAGAATCAATTTTTAACAGTAGAGATTGATAAAATTTTTATCAGAAAGACCAATTTGTTTTTTAGTCTAACGTACAATGATTACTTTATCCAATTTTTTAGTAGAAGTACCAAAATACAATCTGATTTCTAATATATAAATCTCTATGATTCTTTTACTGGAAGATACGCATGAACTATATTCTAATGACTTGCAAATAAGAGAATTAATACACATCATTTTATCTTTTTAACATGGATAGATTTGTGAATGAAAATGTAAGATATATGAAAATGAATATTTATCTCACTCATATAATAAATATAAAAATTAAATAAAATTTTAATTGAAAATTTTAAATGCCCTAAAATCAAAATTTATTATACACAAAATTTAATTAAAAATATTTAAAAAGAAACAAAGCATAATAATGCAATTTAGAAGATGTTGGTATTGAACATGATATAAGAGTAGGGGAGGGGGGCAACTCTTTCTGAAAAAGCCTTTATGTAAATGCTTGATGACGCGAGGTATAAAAGAAAATGAGAGCAGTGTGAAGGCTCTTTTTCAACTCCTTTACCGCCATCAAGGGAAAAAGCTGATTTAAAATAATCGTTGCTTGAATATAATATAATACTCACGCAATTTCTTTCCTTTCATCACCTTCAATTATGATCCTTGCCATTACTAATACCTACACTGCATGAATAAATAATCATTTTTTGTTCAAACACTTTATGCAAATTGTTAAGAAATTCCCACTTTTCATCTTTCTGAATCCCTTCTAACTCTACAACATGAATCATTATAACAAAGAGAGACTGATTTTTTATATCATTTTTAACAACACTGCTCGCTATCAGCATATGCTACTTCTCCATGATTGTTGATTTAATTACAAACTGCCATCAAAGGAAGTTGATTCAATCGAATTAAAATAATAATAAAAAAAGCAGTTTTTGTTGAATTAAAGCGAAAATTGGTTTCATCTTTTTGACCAACTACCTGGGGCCATAAATCTGACAACACAAACTTGTTAATTTCAAGAAACAAGACAAAGATTGGACGCAAAGAAAGACCTAGAATTGTGGAATCTGAGAATGAATCTTTGACTAAAACAGGCTGAATCTTCTCAATTAATGGGAAAACCTCTTTTAATTTAATTTAAACAACACACGTCTGAGTGGTAGCTGATTGTCCACAATTTTGGACATGATGCCGCCTACATTTGCCTTTTTCTGTTCAAGCTTGGAACTATCAAATTAAAAGGTCTAAAACGAGCAGCTAAATCATAAAACAGAAAAATAACCTTAATTCTGCTATTACTCTATGAATTTAGTCACTATAATTAGTTAAGTTTTAGCCTCTATACCTATAAAATAGTTGTTATTAAAATCATTAAATTATGTCATTTCTAAAAGTTACTTACAAATAGCCGAATTTAACCATGAATTTTTCAAAATTAAAAAACATGACCTAAATCTATAAGCACAACACTAATATCATAATTTAACCAATCAAAATAATTTCTCCCTGCTAAATTAATTTAGTTGAACATATGAATATGTTTTCTTTTAATAAAGACCGTAATTTAAAAAATGAAAATTTTAAACACACTTGTTCAATATAATTACTTGTATGTCATTATAGACCCTGAATTATTGTTTAGTCTTTTCCTTTTCCTAAAATTTTAAGGGTTCAAATATGTTATTAGTCAAATTTAATCTTGTACTTTAGAAGTTAAAAATTCAATCTCCCTATTTTTTTAAATTTAAAAATCTCAACCCCATAATTAATTTGTCACTATCAACCATAAGTCTCATCATATAAAAGATAACTCAGTTTTAAATTGACAAATTTTAACAAAAAATGCTTCTCATTTTAACAACTAAACCAAGATTTTAAAATCAATAAAATAAAACTTAATTTTTAACTTTTAAAAATAAATAAATTAAATCTCAAATTCTATTCAAGTACAGGGACTAACATCGTATTTGAACCATAACCAATTTTAAAGCAAGGGTTTGTTGTTGAATATTTCAGAGTCTAATATTCATGCGTGTAGAACCCATTTTAATGTGAAGATATTTTTAACCAAAATTCACTCTAATCAATTAGGCCAAGTTGGTTTCCATTACCCATTTTGCAAACCATGCCGAGACCCAAATTGATTAGAAATTGGGCCGCTCAAACTAAATCCACTAAGCAATTGCTTATCAATAAAATATAAATTATTTATTAAAATAATAATACCAATATGAAGCAGCCAAAGCAAGAAAGAAGAATATACACATTCCCCCCCCCCAAAAGAAATCCACATCTCCAAGTTAGCAGTGTTGCGGAAGCGACGATAATATTAATAACAATATTATCAGAAATATTTAGATAATTATTATGCCAACAATTATACTAAGAAAATTCCCAGTTAAATTGGAGGGGTCACAATGGTCCCGCTTAAAACCCAACAACTAGACAGAACTCACTTAGATATTTATAGCAATAATAACTAAATAAATATAACCAACATAAAGCTATTAAATAAAAGCAAACAAATAAGAAATAAAATACCAGAGTTTTAACGAGGTTCGGCCAATTTAGCTTACGTCCTCGGACACTACCAAATTAATATTTCCTCTAGAAATATTACAAAAGAGAAGATTTTGGGATGATACAACCAAAGGGGGAGGGGTTCTATATATAACAAACCAAACCCCCTCCATTTCTATCTTTTCCTAATGTGGGATATTGCCAATATTCAACAAATCTCCACCTTGGCGATATTCCACATCTTCGAACATCTTCTCATAACACAAACTTCAATAGTGTCTTCAATTTTGCAACCAATCGCCTTCTTCCCTTTTGGTAGTTGTGCCAGCTTCCACATCTTGTTTTTCTCTAGAGATTGCATTTCCTCTTCCATTGCACCTAACCATCTATAATTCTCTAAACTCTGAATGGCTTCGGTGTAAGTGGATGGAATATTATCAACAACTGGAAGTGCATAAGCTACCATGTCAGTGAAACGAGCAGGTTTCTGAATTTCTCGTCTCTGCCTTCTGACTGCAATTGGCTCTGATTGCTGTTGAGGTTCTTGGGTAGAAACCTCTTCCTCATCTGACTCTGCATCTGCCAATGAAGAATCACTAGTGGTACCTTTTGCTGGAATTACCACACTCTGCTCAAACTCCACCTGCTGCGGAGTACACTCCACCTGCTGCGAAGTACTACTCACTCCTTCTGGATTTACCTTATTCAACATGGCAGATTCATGAAAGGTAACATCCCTACTGATTATCGTCTTCTTTGCCTCTAGACACCACAAACGATATCCCTTAACACCAGCATTGAAGCCCATGAATAGAGCCTTCTTTGCTCTTGGATCTAACTTTGATTCTTTCACATGATAATATGCAATAGAACCAAAAATGCGCAAGGTGTCATAATCAGTAGCAGGTTTTCCATACCATTTCTCCAAAGGAGTCTTGCCATTTATAGCAGATGATGGCAAATGATTGATGAGATGTTGAGCGTACGTCACAGCCTCAGTCCAAAACTTTCTATCTAATCTAGCATTAGATAACATACATCGAACTTTCTCCACAAGCGTTCGATTCATACGCTCTGCCACCCCATTGTGTTGCGGTGTTCCACCTACGGTGAAGTGCCTTACTATGCCACAATCTTGGCATATCTTCAGGAAAGGATCGCTTTTATATTCTCCACCGTTGTCTGATCGGAGAACCTTAATCTTCCTTCCTGTCTGATTTTCAACTTTAGTTTTCCACTTAAGGAAAACTTCAAGCACCTCATCTTTGTTCTTCATAGGAAACACCCAAACTCGTCTGGAAAAATCATCAATAAAGGTGACAAAATAACGTCTTCCTCCAAGTGATGGAGTCTTGGACGGTCCCCATACATCAGAATGCACATAATCCAGAATACCTTTAGTATTGTGAATCCCAGTGCCAAATTTCACCCTTCGTTGTTTTCCCAGAACACAATGCTCGCAAAATTCAGGTTTGCAAGTCTTTGTACCTTTCAATAATCCTTGCTTGGCTAGAGTTTGCAAGGATTTTTCACCAGCATGGCCCAAACGCATATGCCACAGCTGTGTTGCCTCAGCGTCCTTCTTGGTACTCGTAATTGCTGCTGCTGTTGTCCCGACCACTGTACTACCTTGGTAGTAATACAGATTGTTCTTTCTTATGCCTTTCAACATCACCAATGCTCCTGAAGTTGCTTTAAGAACTCCATCTCGTATTGTCACAACTAGGCCTTTAGATTCTAACGACCCCAAAGAGATGAGATTCTTCTTCAACTTTGGGACATATCGTACATCCCGCAAAATTCTAGTAGATCCATCATGACTCCTCAGTTTAATTGAACCTATCCCGGCTATTTTACACGTGTTATCATTACCCATGTAAACAACCCCTTCATCTAGTTTTTGAAATTCAAAGAACCATTCCCGAATGGGACACATATGATAGGAACAACCAGAATCCATGATCCACTCATCTGCATATAATGTTGAAGATGTCATACTAAGAGAAAAGTCTGACTCTGCTTCACTATTGCATTCTGCAACATTTGCATCTTGCGGAGTCTTCCCTTTTTCTTCAATTTTGGACAATCTTTCTTCCAATGTCCTTTTTCTTTGCAAAAAGAACATTCATCTTTGGCAACAGCTCGACCTTTGGACTTTCTTCTCTTCCCCTTAGACTGACTTTGCTGACGACCTCTTGTTACCAATGCTTCCACTGCTGCTTCACCTGAACCTTTCAACTTATCCTTTCGGCGTAGTTCATAGCTATACAATGCAGCAGTTACTTCATTGAAAGTTACTTCCGATTTTCCATGAAGTAGAGTAGTTTCAAGGTACTCAAACTCCTCAGGAAGCGATCCCAACAACATTAACGCCAAGTCTTCGTCTTCAAAAGTCACATCCAAATTCAACAAATCAGCCACCAGCTGATTAAAATTGGTAATGTGCTCGTTCATCGTGGTACCAGGAACATAACTGAAACGAAACAGTCTTTTCTTCATATGTAACTTATTTTGACTGTTCTTCTTCAGAAATTTCTCCTCCAATGCTTTCCACAATTTACTTGCAGAAGTCTCTTTACTGAATGTATACTTCTGCTCTCTGGAAAGACATGATCGAATTGTACCACATGCCAATCGGTTGATGGTCTTCCATTCTTTATCATCAACCCCTTCTGGTTTTTCTTCCTCAATGGCAATATCTAGACCCTGTTGAAAGAGGGCATCTAGAAGCTCACTTTGCCACATGCCGAAATGACCTGTTCCATCAAAAATTTCCACTACAAATCTCGTATTTGCAGTTCCAATCCTCGGCAAAATGTACGAAGTGGAAGTTGTTGATATGGATGGTTTTTCTTCTGTCATTTTTGCCATAGCTTCTACTTAATAGCCACCAAATGCAGAATACCCACAAGCTTTAGGAAATGTTTCTGATGTGTAAGATCAGACTAAGCTGCAAACACAGAGCATACTACAAAACCTTGGCTCGGATACCAATTGTTGCGGAAGCGACGATAATATTAATAACAATATTATCAGAAATATTTAGATAATTATTATGCCAACAATTATACTAAGAAAATTCCCAGTTAAATTGGAGGGGTCACAATGGTCCCGCTTAAAACCCAACAACTAGACAGAACTCACTTAGATATTTATAGCAATAATAACTAAATAAATATAACCAACATAAAGCTATTAAATAAAAGCAAACAAATAAGAAATAAAATACCAGAGTTTTAACGAGGTTCGGCCAATTTAGCTTACGTCCTCGGACACTACCAAATTAATATTTCCTCTAGAAATATTACAAAAGAGAAGATTTTGGGATGATACAACCAAAGGGGGAGGGGTTCTATATATAACAAACCAAACCCCCTCCATTTCTATCTTTTCCTAATGTGGGATATTGCCAATATTCAACAAGCAGTATGGTGAAGATTGAGGCAAGCTTTAGAAAGGAAAGAGGTCTTGTATTGTAACCAAGTTTTGGAATCAAATATCTACACAAACTTGTCTACGGTCTACAAAAATGGAAGAACCTCTATAACTCGGTGAATTACTAAACCTACTTGACAGACAGAGATACCCGAAATGATTAACAAGCAACAAATACATCACAGTTATCACCAACAACAGAACACGTCATTAGGATACCTGCATTTCTGTTAGCGGCCTTGGGATGTTGACAACCAAACTCAGAGGCATCTGAATCCCATCATTATGCTCCAGCTCATTTACAAACCGTCTTCAATCTCTTAGCTGCGTGAACAAATCCCACAATTACCTGCAGCTCATCCATTTGCTGCAACAATAGATGGCATTTTCATGGTGTAATAAGAAATTGTCCTTACTTTTCAGTCACGAGGTGGAAAAAACTATAACACAGTTGTCTTAAGCAACAAAGTCAAAAGAAGGAGAAGCTGCAAGGGCGGTTGAGTAAGTTACCTGCGACATGAAATGCCTTTGAACGACATCAACTAGTTGCTCTTTTGATGGATTGGGAATAGTATCTACCTAGCAATACCAAAGACAAATGACATTTAAACCATTTATTTCTTTGGCGGTAAATGTGGTACAGGCAAGCATCCATGGTTCTAATTAATTAGTTCTCCATGGAAAACTTACAAGATTGAAGTGTCGCCAATATCTCCATAAAGCAGCAATCTCTAGTTTGCTGAGGTCAACTTTCTACAGGGGAAACAATATAATGTATAGCTAACATCATGTTGCAATACGCCCGAAGAATGAAGATTGTATAAAAAGAAAGCACAGTTTTAAAAAAAAAATTACCATGGACCCACGCGATGTAGAAACAGTCCCTTTCAACTGCGAGTCACAAGAAAGAGACCTACTCATCGTCTTGTGACAAGACCCAGACGATTTATGCGCTCTATGCCTTGATCTGTGAGACTTTTGAGTGTCATCAGATGCTGGAAATTGAAAGATCAAACAAACTACATTAAAAAAACCCAAGTGTAGTGGGACCAAAAGAAGAAAGATGAGGAAAATGAGACACTGAGGCTTTTAGAAATAGTGAAAGCTAAAGGTGGCAACAGAAATGGATCCTATTCAACAATCTGAACTCCATCTCAGAAGAGAATATTATCCAAAATCACACCACCAAAAGTATTAGGTATTAGAATAGTCAATCAAAACGTTAAGAATTGCTGCACTCTGCTTCCAAGATATAAACGTCTTACACAAGACCCAAGACGCACAATATCGACGGTACCCCAAAGTCAGCACAAGTAAAAGAAATATCTTTCCTACTAGTGAAATTTTAAACAAATTAACAGTTGAATGAAAAGTACACGGCAACAAGAAAGCTTTAGACTTGAAAAACTCACACAGGAAACTAAAATTTAGAGGCAGACGCAAATTTTGAATTAAACAAGTCAAAAAACAAACTCACCCATGTCTGATCCATTCCATTGCACGTTTTCAAATTCGATGTCGTCGTCTTCTTCATTACCAGTAGGAGCTTCGATTACACTGAGGGCATTTCTCTGTAGTTTTACTTCTATGCCATTGGTAAGAACCTGTTGTTTTATTGAGTAGAGAAACAAAATATCACTATCAGCTAAAAGGTGAATGCCTAATCTACCAATATTGTCCAATAAGGGGACGCATATGGAGACAAGTTTCCAGATTTTCGGAAGTAAAAAAAAAATAGTGTTTTTGTTAAAATAATCAGTTAGAATTGACACTGTCAAAATGTGTTTCAATCCACTAGCACATCTACAGTAGAAAAAGAAAATCAAGATCAAAGTATGATTGTTTCCAGCAACCAAAATCATAAGAAACAATGGAAAAACAAAGAAAAAAAAAGGGTTTCTTGTTGGGAAACATTCTGAGATCAATCTAACAAGAATACATGAATAATACAATCATGCAATTGAAAATCTAAGCTCAGTATAAGATAAATTCCTAATTTATCTATTTTCTTAAGAAAGGACAAATTAATCCCCAGGAAATCAAATCTCGTTCTACAAATATCAGAACAGCATCGTACAATCCCTAAAACAAATCAACATGCCAGATCCATTGACGGAAACTTACATGCAATCGAAACCTACCATCCGAGAACCCGAAGTTGCGATTTTTGAGAAATAAAGAAACCTTTTATTATTATTATTCTTATTATTATTATTAGATGGAAGTATAAGCATCAAACTTGAACCAAACTAAGACAAGAGACAACTAAATTTCCAGTTTCATTAGAAAATAAAATTTATTAAATACGCTAAAAAGGATTCAATGCGCAAAAACCACCAAGACAATATGTATAACCATTGAATTAGCCAAAAAGCAAAAGGTTTATTTGATTATAAAAACCTTTAAACTTTCAAAATTCCTCAAATGGAATCCACATTATCTTGAAAAATAAAACCAAATTTGAGTTCACGTATATAACTCTATGAAAATCCCCAGTTTTATAAACAAGAAATTCAAGTTCCTCCAATTCCCAGATAAAATCTAAACTCCAGGCCCCTCCCATTTCTAGAAAAACGGAAAAAAAATTCCAAGGAATTACCAGCCAATGCCACCCGCCAAGTCCAACAGCCTTCTTGACCACGCCTTGCAGACCAACGAGCACCGATTTAGTACGGTTATTGCCAGTCACGACCACCTTAGTATGACGGGGTAATACCGACAGCTCTTCTTCGCTACTGTCTCCATAGCTCTGTAACTGGGAGAAACCATCGCCATTGACGGAACTCTCCATTGCCTCCAGCATGTTTCTTTCTCTTTTTTTCTAAACTAAAATGATTGCCCAACTCAGTGAATCAAACAGGGGTCAAACTAAGGTCGAAAACCGAAGCATTAAGGACCGAAATTGCAATGGATCGGAAGGTCATGCATCGCTGGATACGTATGTCGGATTTTCGTAAGCAAAACAGAGGGAAAATAAGGCGAAATATAGGAATTTCGGTGAGATAAAAAACACAGTTTAGAGAGAGAAACAGCCAAAGTATAAAGATAGAACATATATGAAGAAGCAGTTTACATTAGTGAGAGAAATTTGAGAGTGACTGGTGTTTGTTTATTGGTTGGTGACGTTGTCAATCCCAACGACGTGAAATGAACCAATCATACAACGCCACGTAAAAGGTCGAGAGGTTTGTCTTTAATCATGCGCTTCATAGAGAGGGAGAGAGAAGCCAGCTTGGTTTGCGGCAAAATGGAGTTTGCGGGAAAACTGAAATGACGGTCTTACCCTTGTTTCACATTTCAAATTTGAAAATAATAAAAAGAAACGCAAAAAGGTTTTTGGAGCCAATTTAATATTTGTGTCTTTTTGGGGTCTGGAATTCGGACATGACAGGTTTGTCCAATTTGAAATCCATATATTTAATTACACTTTAATCAATATTTAACTAATTTTGAAGACGACTTACCAAATAAAAAAGTCTTGAAAAATAATTAAGTTAATGAAGGCACAACATAATCTTGATTCTAAAATAATTGTTTCTTACACAATGTCAAACAAGTACAACTTTAGTTTTAAGTAACCGATGTTTCTAATTCTACTTGTTTCTTTAGGCACATAATTACAAATTTACGGTGGATTAAAAGGTATCCTTTAACTAAAACTAAATAACATTATTACATGTGATTTAGGAAAAGGGAAAAGATTCAAATGGAAGGGAACCTGTAATGTAAACCAAACCAATGAAATAATAATCTCACAAGTTAACTTTTTTTATTTTTTTATTTTAAAATTTTGGTCTATTAATTTTTTATTAAATTTATTAATATTTTTTTAAATAAAAAATATTCACTAGCAATAAAACTAAAAATAATAATGTTATAATGAATCTAAAACAATGTTAACAATTGACCTAAATTTTAAAATCTAAAAAAATAAAATAAAATCTTAAAATTGGAAGCACATAAACTAAATTCTAAATTTACAAATAGTACACTGATTTATAGCATATTTTAATCTAATGAATTATGAAAAAAATTATATACAAAAAGTAATACAACACCATCATGATATAAGTCTTCATAAATTATCGATTAAGTTTAGATCATTTGATCTATGTATACGGTATCAATATGATAATAACATATAAATATATAATTGTTTAAGCACAACTCAATTCGAAATATAAATATTTAAATTTATTTATATTAATAAATTATTAATCTAAATTCATTTACTCCTTTATATGTTTTTTTTTAAATTTTACACATTAATAATTTAATATTCTTTTATTATTTATATTATAATAATATAAAAATGAAAATTAATATACCATAAACTTAAAAATTGGTCGGATTATATCCGACTCAAGCATTGAATTTAAAACTAAAAACTGGCTAATATTTTGACGGAGTCTTTTTTTTTCCATGTCATCAAACTTAAGCAGGTAATCTGATCCAACTCGGATAAAAGTCATAAAAACGTAGCGCAGGTTAAACGAATAGCCGTAACGGATCCCGGAAAGAAAAACATTAGCGGGACCCATGTGGCGGGAGAGGCGTACCGGCCGTCGGTGATGTCTTATCCGCTATGGGATAACACAACTTCCCTTTCCTGAATTTCCCGCCAGATTAAATCCATCACATCCGTTGATATAGAATGATTTTATTCCACCGCCGTCAGATCATTTCTAAAGGAATATAACCCCCTCATTCAAAGCTTTATTAAAGAAAAATAATTGTTTTGTTTTATATTTTATATTTTTTAGAGGAAAAAGGCAACATGTGTAATGATAATAAAGTTGAAAGAAGCGGACACCTCAGCATAAAAAGTAAAACAATTAGGGGCAATACAAAACAAATGACTGGAACCAAATCAAACAACTAATTTGTGCCTTGATACGTAATCACAACCGTTTGTTTGTCTTTATAGGACGTACTGTATGGTTCGGTTTGATTTTGGTTTTTGTAGGCATTGCTACACTGAATTTATTCAAAGGAGTGAAAATGTATGAAATTGAGGATGAGTTTAGAACTGTTTTTAAGAAATATTTTTGATATAAAAGAATTTTTTTAGGATAAAAATATTCTTAAATAAATTATTTTTTGAGAGAAAATATTTCTCAAATAAAAAATTAATCTAAAAATAAATTTTTTAAAATTAAAAATTCTATTTTCTATTTTCTAAGTATTTTTGAAGAGTATTCTTGAATTAGGCCTGAATTAATTAATGTTGGCTGAATAATGATGTATTTACTTTTTCATTTTGGGATTTAATATTTGTGTTTGTTTAAGGTTCATATTTCGTAAAGACTTGTAATTATTTAATCAAATGTGAATATATAAATATAGGTTTATATAATTGCTTATGAATTTTACGAGTTTAAATCATGTAATCGCATCTTACATGTTTGGTAATCATAAATTTAGTTGATTATTATTTTCTTAGATATAAAAGTAGACTTTACAAGCCAACTTTTGTTTATTCGAAGTTTGATTTTGTGATTTTATCTCAACAATTTTATTTATACAAAATAAAAAATTAATCGTAAAAAATTTAAAGTAGAATAATTTAGTACGTGATCAAGTAATCAAATGTCAAATCAACAGATAAAATTAAATTTTTGACTATTACGTCACTTTAATTTGGGCTACTTAAGGGTAAAAGCTATATTCTCTCTCTTCTTCTTTTTTTTTTTACTCTACCACCTATCTGGAAGGATAATCCCTCGTCACCGCTGTCAACGCGACCAGCCTTTGCAACAACCGTTGCGGGCCTCCCTTCCTACTTTCTTTCCTTTTCTTCCCTTTTATCTTCGGCACGATAAGTTTCAGGCCCTCCTCCCCTTTTACTTGTCTCATGGATTCCTCATGGTCCTCCACTCTTCATTGGACCTGGGCTCCATTTTCCTTCTGGGAGTTTCATTGGTATTTTGCCTCTGATTTTGGTGAACCCTTTGTTCTCATGGTGGTCTAATGATGGCACCTCTTCGGGATCTCACTGGTTTCGTTTCTCGACGGTACTTGGCGTAATATCACCAAATCTACTTTTTGTGGATGTTGTTGTCGTTGTCTTAGATGTTGCTCCTTCTTCATTTGGTTTTCTCACCAACGTTGTGGTGGTCTCGACGTTTATTTTGGACTTTACGATGACATGGGCTCTGCCAGACACGTGCGTGTCGTTGGGCAAATTGCAATAACCTCTCGCTCTCTCCCAAAGCTTTCCCCGTCCCCTGCTATGCAGGGGCATCGAGGCAAGTCTTGGGTTCTGTTGTATTTTCCTAAGCTTTTATATATTTATTTCGTATTTGATCCCTTTTCTTTTAAAAAAAACCTGCTACAATGAGCTAAAAAAAAAAGGTAGGCTTTGCCGTAGCTAATAGATATCCAATGTAAGTTTCATTGCATATCTAAGCACTTAGACCACGAGTTGGCTTATGCTCCGAATTATATCTTCATGATACCTTCCTTTTTAGAGCCCTTGTGTAATTGTTAGAAAAAGATGCCCCATGGAGACCAAAATAAATTAAGCACCTTTAGCATCCAAAAAATCTAATTTGATTAACAAGGCTCGAACTTCAATGCAGACTTCTTCCGTTACAATAAATTCTATGGAAGAACTTACATGTGAGTTACACACTAGGATTCAATTTGATGTTGGAGCATGGCGCTGTTGGAACCAGAGATCTTGGCCTCCCAAAATTTTGTTCATTAAATTCCTTAAATTTCTTGAAAATGTTAGTTTGACACCCAAAATTTTTTAAAATTCTCGTTAAGCCTTCTAAAAATATTTATTAAGCCTTCCAAAAGTTCTGAAAATCTTAATTAACTCCAAAAACATAATGTCAAGATTTGGCATTGATTTGATGTCTATTTTTTTCTTAAATTTCCAAATATATTACTAAAAAAATGAAAAGAAAGGCAAAGTAATATGTTTTTTTTTTCTTTCTCTTTTTTAAAATGTTGCAAATACAAGTTTGAACAACTAAAATTAGAATCAAATAATCATAATGCGCTATCAGTTTGTAATTAGAATATATTCAAACTAGAATCAAAATTTAAAGATGAAAAAGTTAATAAATATATTTTATTAATAAATATTAAAATGGATAGAGGAATAAAAAGTTAAAAATAAAAATAAAAAAACCTAACCAAATCATATATTTAATATTAATAAGATGTGTATTAATATATTGTTTTTTTTATTATGTAATTTCTTTATTCATACATGTGAAATGATTGTATGAAATAGTAAAGTCACATTATTTATATCCTTTTTCCGATAGTTTAATGCTACATCAATATTTTCATCCTAAACAAAAATAAATTCAAATAAAAATTTTAAAATTCTAGATAAAATTACTGATATAACAATAAATTATAAAAAAACAATAATATCTATACTTCATACAAATCTTTTTCCTTCATACGTTGAGCAAAAGACAACATATAGATTATAAAATGATATTTTGTAGTACGTAAAATACAATGCATGTATGGGCAAAGGAAACAACCAATCCTGGAAAATGAGATTGTATAAGGAAATTAGGAAATGAAAAGACAAGCGGACAACACATCCTTCTTTCGAGTTATTTCGTCTTCGCTCACTGCCATCTAATCTGAATTTCTCAATTCCACACTTTTATGTACGTACTTTAACAAATAGTCACAATTTTAATCCTTAAAATGTTTATAGTTTTTAACAATTTTTTATTTCTAACATTTTAAAAATAGTTAAATTTGAGTATTTAATTTTTTAAAACTAGTCTAATTACTTTTTTCTTAAACAGAAATATAGACCGAAACTTTAATTTCTTAAACATGTTAACCTACGTGTCAATCCATATATACTTCATACTATTTTTTTATTTGTTTGAATATTTTTACAAATTTTAAACAATTTGTTATTGTGGTTATTGAAAAATATAAAATTGATTTTTAAGTGTCAAGGAAGTGGTTACTTCCTATTTATTGAATGATTTGAATGGATTTTGTTGATTATTTAGAGAATATTAAACCCCAACAATGAAGGTAATATTACTTGGGAAACTCACATGGATGGTTGGATCAAATTAACTCACCCAAGACAATCCATTACAATATGGAAATTTGAATTGGATTGAAATTTTATGAGATTAGTTGCCAAGAGCCCACATTTGTTTTATTCTCTATTATTATATTGTAACTATTCTATTGTATTACAGTTTTAATGAGATTGTTATAAATCTTCTAAGTTAGCAAGTTTCGAATGAAAATCTATTTAAGGAAGAGACTTGTATAGGTTTTTTTACTGAGAGCTTTTATAACTTATGTAACACTCCAAAACTCGGCCTCGAAGTTTGATCGAATCTCGGAGGTTACATTGATCATCGAAGTGGTCGTAGAAAAATTTTAGTTTAACAAACTAGAAATCAAACAATATTTAAGTTGCGTAAAAATTCTCAATTATCAAATTCCCTTTATAACTAAAAAATCAATCCAAATAACGCTTACGTGCTTAAAACACAAAATTCATACCACAATGTTTAAAACAGAATTTACAGTCCAAAACCGTTTATTAAAAATTTAGATTTACAGAAAATACCTTAATAGCCTGTTTTAAAAAAAGTGACACTTCCGAGACCTCCGCAAGCTATATCCAGCTACACAAAACAAGCGTACCTGAAAAGGGAATAATTAAAGGGTAACCTACACGAGCTCAATGCGAGTTTAAACAGAAGTGAAAACAAGTAACTAAAGATCCAACCTATATACGGTAAGATATATATATACGAATCATACCAAAGATCATATAAATCGCACTGACAAAATTTCAAGCACATATAATACTTAACCACAGAAATAGAGTAGTATTGCTAATACCCAATCGTACTAAAACCTTCAACAATCAGACAAACAATATGATACGAGTAACTCAGCCCAATTCAAAGGCCATAATAGAGATGAGTTTAGTTTTCCTCAAGGCCCAATTACGAGATCAAAATCCAAACAAATAAAGTCAAAACTCAACTTAGTGGTTCAAGACTTTATCACGAAAAAAATTCAAGAAGAAGAGTTGAAGTTTCAAGACAATAAATTCTGGAGTAATGATGAATTAGAAGAGACTAATTATGTTTGTGGGCCTAAACTCTCAATCTATGACGACAAGCCCATGTGGAAAATGCTAACAAGCTTAAGTATTTCACTTCAAGAACCCCAATTGATCTTACAAGCTTAGACATTTCATATTGGGTTTAAGTTTTAGGCTTAATTTTTATTATATATAAGCACAATATTTTGTTTATTAGCTCTTATTATTTTATTATTATTTTATTCCGAATTTTTGATAATTATTAAGTATTTTAAGTTATTTAGGAATTTTATGTTAACAAGAAAGTATAGTTTAAAACTACCTCTTGTTTAGATTAAATTAGAGTTCTAGTATACTTAGGAGTTTTATTTAGATTTATTTATCTAGCCTATATATAGGCCTTTGCATTGTATACAGGGGGACAATTAATTATTATTCTATTTCTCTTTTGAGTTAATAAATTCTCTTTGAGTTTTTTCTTTTCAAGAATTTCTCTTGAGTTATTTTTAGAAGAGTTTTAACAATCTTTTTAGATTGTGGGGATCATCTTCAAACTTTTTCTTGCCAAGGTTTTTATCTTGAAGGGGAAATTAGAGCCGCTTGAAGGGGGTTGTGGATTCTTCGTGTTTCAGAGGCTTCTTAGGACTTCTACATGCCACGTTCTATCTTTCCATTTATCTTCTTTATTCACTTCCTGAATCCTTGATTTATTATTTGTTTTAATTATTTTATCTAACTTGGATTTAATTTCGTTTCAGGTTGTGTCAAGAAAAATCCAAGTTTCTTTTCGAACGTCTAGAGCCCTAAGTTAAATCCGCGACTTTGACAAACTTTACGATCCGTTTTCGTGTTCATCCTTCTCAACCTTTATCATTTGGTATCAGATTTGGGCGTTTTATGTGTTCTTTTTTAAATTGATTTCTCGAAAACAGCTTCAAAACAAATTTTACCCCTACAGTTTTCAGAAAAAATATTTTTCAGTGGGTAAACGATTTTCAAATGATCTAAAATTTTGTATACTATTTCTTGGCACTATTTTAAAGTATAAAAAAATATTTCCCACAAAAAAAAGTGATAAAAAAAGTACAAAAAATAAAATACGAAAAAAAATAAAAAAAATTCTGTGGGTTGAATTTTGCGCCAAAACTTTCCAGATCAAATCTACATAATTTGAGGAGGCTTCAGTTTAAATTTTTTGATTTTTGGAAATCGGGAACACCTTGAACGAAGTTTGTCAAGTTGCTTTCCAGTTTTTTGGGTTTTCGGGTTTCAACAATTTTCATTGACTATTAGCTTTAAGTATTCATTTGTTTTCCTTTTTATTTGTTCCTTACGCATTCTAACACTTTCTTGTTTCTTGTGTTAGTAGGTTAAAGCACGTTGCATATTCCTTCATCCGTGCAACAAAATTCTTTGATGTCTAAGCAAATTTTAGACTCATAGTGCTATTAGGTTTGCTTTGATAGTTTGATTCTAAAACATCTTGATTGATTGATATATAGACACTTTTAAAAGACTCACAAGATTAATTCTTACCTCATTGAGAATTTTTTTTAGTGCATATAGGTGAGGTTTGCTTAATTTTTTCTTTTGAAGTGTTGTGCTTTTCCAGGCTTTCATTATGACTCGTGACACTCGTGCCCATAAAAACCATGATGAGATACCATCTGATGACAAAGAACAAGATGTTACATTGGAGAATATTGTGGGGATGGTAAAATTGCAACATCAACAATTGAACGAGGTACGTGATAAATTTGAGGCCAATTTGACTACATGTCGAACAGAACTACAAGAGAACATTAATCAGCTTTCCAATCATATTCAATTTCTCACTCAAGCTGTTGCTCGTTTGGAGACTTCTTCGAATCGACGATCTCGTGCTCGTGATAGTGATCATGATAGGGATAATGAACAACTTCGTATTCGTTCTAATCCTGGTAGACACGAATATCGTCACATTGATGAAACTTTGGGTATTTCTAATCAATGTCATCCTTCTGTCGCTAAACCAAAGTTCAACATTCTACCATTCCAAGGAAAGTATGATCCAGATGCATATTGCGATTGGGAGGATAAAATGGAGATCATGTTCTGTTGTTATAAGTGTCCGGAGAAGGAGAAAGTTCCATTAGCTATATTGGCATTTTCTGATTATGCATTGAGTTGGTGGACTCAACTTGTGTTGAACCGCCAAAGGAATCGTGAACGAGATGTTGATTCATGGGAACAGTTGACACAAATCATGCGAAAACGTTTTATCCCACCTCATTATTATAGGGATATTAAACGAAGACTTCAACGCCTTGTTCAAGGTAATTGATCTGTTGATAAGTACTTTAAAGAGATGGAGATGCTTATGCATAGAGCAAATATCCAAGAAGATGAGGAGACTACCATGGTGCGGTTTGTAGATGGTTTGAATGTTTCAATAGCCAATGTTCTATCTTCTTAGGACTTCTTAGGACTTCTACATGCCACGTTCTATCTTTCCATTTATCTTCTTTATTCACTTCCTGAATCCTTGATTTATTATTTGTTTTAATTATTTTATCTAACTTGGATTTAATTTCGTTTCAGGTTGTGTCAAGAAAAATCCAAGTTTCTTTCCGAACGTCTAGAGCCCTAAGTCAAATCCGTGACTTTGACAAACTTTACGATCCGCTTTCGCGTTCATCCTTCTCAACTTTTATCACAATATGTACACAGATTCAAATGATATGTCACATGTCAGAAAACAATCCCACCCATCCAGCCAAACACCTCTCTATCTCCCATAAGAGTTAATGAAGCTCAACCAAACATGCACACCCTATAGGACCTCGAAAAGACCATCCAACCCTACATACCTCATATGTGGATGAGGCCACTCAAATATCAATATGCAGCAAAGCTGACATATGTGCAGTACTGTGCGATAAACCGCCGTACTGATGTAATGCAGTTGAAACTACCAAATCAGAACAGAATACAAACTTACTTCTCTTCACAACCAACCCCAAACATTAGTTTATGCATATGCATGTATGCAAACAATCTCACAAGAACAACATACAAACAATCACACATCGGATTGATGGAATCAAATGTGCACATAATCATTAAACAAGATTTAGAATCATTTGTGTTTGTACACTTCCCACAAAATACGTTAACGAGTAAACGTCTCTCGCGCATTTATCAAAAGTGGCAGTACTAGTCGTATTCCCGGTAATTGCAAATACACACACAAATCTAAATTGGATACAAAGTCTTGATCGACAGTGGGATGCACAGATATTTAAAACAAGTCAGTTTACAACTCAGAGTAACAAATTTACGAAACAGGGCCACACGGCTGTGTGGGAGGTTCACATGCCCAGGTGAACGATATGCACGCCTGTGTGAAAGGGGGCACACGGCTGTGTGGCTAAGGCATATGCCCGTGTGACCCAAGGACATGGCTGTGTGAATATGTAACAGCCTAATTTTCAGTGGTATCGGGAATAGAGATTTGAGATCACCAAATCCGACGGGTGAGTTAAAAATTTAATAAATTAATACTATGAATCAAATGTGAATATAAAAGCATTTTTAAATTAGTGAATTTGGTGATTTAAAAGAATTAATTATGTAAATTGGGTTGAGAATGAGGTATCGAGACCTCGACTTCATAAATCGAGCCATAAATATTTTTAGAAATATTTATGGAGTGTTGGTGAGGTAGTAATAAAATTTAGTCAGAAAATTTTGACGTTTGGGTGGTTAATTAAATAAAAAGGACTAAATTGAAAAGGGTGTAAAAGTTGCTAAAAGAATTAAATAGCTCAATTGTCAAATGAGGAAGGACCTAAAGTGCAAATAAGCCCAAAGGAGATATTTTGGGCGACAATAGCTGAGAAAAATCAGGAAATGGGTGAAATAAGAGCAAAATTGGAAAATTGCCAAAATGGGCTAAATAAAAATGGGACTAAATTGGAATATCTAGAATTCTCTTCATTTCTCTTCATATTCATCAGCTAAAAAATAGCCATGGAGGAGGGTTCAAGCTGGTTTTCATACTCTAGCTTCATGTAAGTTTAATTCTTGCTTTCTCCTTGAAATATTTATGTTTTTGGACTTTTACAATTGGGTCCAACTTACTATTTCATTAGTTTTTGATTCCATGTCTAATTTTTTAAGTTGTTATGGATGAGTTCTGGAAGTATATGATGATTTAATATGGAATTAGAGCTTTAAATTGTTTATATTCTGATTTTATTGAAAGAATTGAATAGAAAGTGAATGTTTGGGACCTAATTGTAAATGAGTTTGAAGTTAGAGTTTCATGTGGAAATTCTGAATTTCAATAGTTATGAAATAACTTATAATGTCTAGAAAAAGTATTAATTGAGAAAATTATCTTAATTGAGGGGTTAATTGAGCAAGGACTGAATTGTATGAATTATGAAATTTAGGGTAAAATGGAAGTCAACATTTTGCACTAAAACTGTTTTGGGCAGCAGCAGTAGTTTAACTTTGAAAAATCACCAAAAATTGTAGAAATCTAATTAGAGGATGAATAAAATATGAAATTAAAGATTATTGAGTCTAGTTTCTTATAAAAGAAATTATGTAAGCAATGGAATTGTAAATCATGAGATACAATAACTTTTGTGAGACAATGTCAGAATGATTTCGGGTTCCCCTGTTCTGACTTTGGAAAATCATCAAAAATTGGATAAAAATAAGTAGGGGCTTAAATTTATATTTTTAGAATCCTTAATGAGTCTATTTTCAATAGAAATAAACGAGGAGATAATTAATTTTTAGTGAAGAAGGGTCAGAACTGTTAGACAGCAGATCAAGGGAAAATTTAAAGAATAAACTGTACATATTGGCTAAACCAAAAATTTTAAAAATTTTATGGTAAGAATATATATGAGTATAGTTTCAGGGAAAATTAGCGGATCTTAATTTGGAGTTCCATAGCTCCAGATATAAATAATTTAGTGACTATGACACAGATGGATAGCTTTGAATATACATATAAGTCAATAGTGAAATTATTGATAACTTTACTTGTAAGCATGATATGTACATTAAGGATGTGGAATGGAGAGGAGGATGAGGAAAATATATATGAATATTCAGTTAGCATGGCTAATTTGCATGTTTTAAGCTCATAGACTAAATTGAATAAAAGTAAAACTTTAGGGGTAATTTTGTAAAAATGTCAAAGATGACTAAATTGAATGGAATGAATTGTTTTATTATCTAAATTAATAAATTGAATGAAATTATCAATTTAAGATTGGGTGAAATTTGGGAAAATAGTAAATTACCAATATGCCCCTAAATCTTGGTATTTCTGCAATTTAGTCAGGTAGGTTCGTATATCTTGAATGAGCATGTAAATATGACAATTTAAATATTGTATAGTATTTTATATGATGTTTGAATTGAATATTTGAAAAGGATATTACATGAAACATGAAAATGAATACTAAATAATATAAATTAATTGAAATTATTCTGAAAATCTTGGTAATGCCTCGTATCCTATCCCGGTCTCAGGTACGGGTATGGGGTATTACAGAATAAGCCATGTAACTCTCTATCCGTGTGCATTAAATTAGGGTGCAGGACAAACACGATCGTATGAAGGTCTCATACGCTTGTGTGCCCACCAAACACGGCTGTGTGTCCTAAAATACACGCCTGTGTGGTCATGGAATCACACCAGAATTACTGAAAAATCATGAGTTAGCAGCCACAAAAAGATCCCTAATTACCACGGGTTTAGAAACACACCTTAACAAGATTCTCTAGCACCAGAACCGGACTAAATCGCCTCCTTAACACAATTCTGAAACTCGACTACCCAAAAATACCAATATTATCATCATACCAATCTAACACAAATGAATAACCAAAAATTGCTCTACAAAACCAAAAACACCACTTACCTCCGGTCGATTTCTTGGACTACCCAAACATCAACAATGAAAATTAAAGTAGAGAATTCAATGGCAGAGAAAACGTCAAGATTTTATTTGAAATCCTAAATAAGAGTAAAGTAGAATGAGAAAAGAGAAAGAAAGAGAAAAGAAAAATTGTCTTGAGAAGGTAGAAGAGAAAGTAAAAGAATGTGAAACTAAATTTTTGAGAAGTTTCAAAAATCACTCTCCTTTTCCAAAAATAATAAAAAAATAAATAAGTATTTTAAAACCCAAAAACAAAATTAGACTAAAATTATTTCCCCAAATTACACACATGAGAACTTGAACCCAAAACCCCAAGCTAAACTAACACACAACCAGACCAGCAGACCCATTCTGACACTAAAACGTAGAACCGACTTCAAATGCCTGACCTAGCCACTGACCTTATGTACAAATCACAAAACTTCTAACCCCAAAATCCAGGGTGTTACAACTTATATTGTTCAAGTGAAGAAACTTTTCTTAAAGGGCAAATTGTTAGTAAAATCGATTGTGTTTTTGGTTTTACTTGCTGAGTTCATAGTGGTGAGAGTATTCTTCTTTAAGGTTCAAAAGTGATATGAATCAACACGGATTGTGTGATAGGTTAGAATCACTTGTTGTGGCTATTGAAGAGAGTGAATATTTCTCACTAAGCTAGGTTTCGCAAATGTATGAAAATCGAACTGCCTAAACAATTCCTATGTGTTCTCTGTGTTTTTTATTTCCAAATTTGGCCAATGAAGTGACCACTTCCGTGTCACTTCTTCCAAACACTCATCTCAAATTTGAGATGAGCGTAACTTTATTATTATTCAATATTCGAACAACACCGTAGCTAGCTTAACTTGCATGTTTCATATTACTTTTACAATGGGATAGCACAAATTACAAAGGTTACTAACTATGGGATGATTTGACAAGTAATACAAGATCAATGGTTAAAAGAGACAAAAAAATTAAATAGAAAGTTAAAATAATTTTTTTTGTAAAGTCGAAGAACCAAATAAATCATTATTAAGTTCTTTTAAAGATAAAAAGTTACGGAACGGTAATAGGTAATTTAATTTTTAACAAAAATAAAATGGATTATTTAATTAAAAATAGTGGATCATCAGGGTTATTCCTACAATGAACTGAATGATATTTGGGGGTGTTGGATGCACTAAATATCATGAGTTTTCAAATAGGATCATCAGTTCAGATCTAGGTCGGATTACTACATGTTTTTATTATAATTGTATAACAGGACATATTTTCACCGGTGTCATAGTATATAGATAACAAATGCCCTAACATATGGTTACATATATATAGAGGAATTTAGGCAGACATGTGGGAGGAGGGATAAATTATGTCTAGTTTTTGTAATTATTGGTTGGGGTTTTCTTGTTCTTTAATTAGAAACTTTCAAAATAAATAGAACAAGTCCAGCAATGGACCCAACAACTGAGAATTATAATAAAGTAAAGCTGGAGCCCCAAATCTAATGGTACCAAAGGCATTTCTACATTTTATTGGGGTACTTAACAACCCCCTCCCATTAACCTAAACTCAGCATTTCATTAGTAGTAGTAGTGAGGTCTCTTTTGGTTTGGTATGTAGGAAAAATAAGATTAATCCAAAGTTTGCTATATGCTGTAATAGCGTATTTGATTTACTTTTGTTGTTATAACTACAAGTGCGATTACATTTGTATATATTTATACTATATTAAGTATTTTATTGATCTATCTCATTCATTAATCGAGTTATGTATATCTTAATTCGGTTGTAAAATTACAAATAAAACTTTTAATTTTATAAAATAATAAATTTATGTGAACGGTAATAATTTAAATTAAAATAAATTACTAATGAGTCCACGTATGATTTACATATAATTAAAAATCAAATATGACTATTAAGTCGGAGTGTTATTTAACATCAAATTTTCAATTTATAATTTATAAATTTATAGATTTTTACTCTTAAACTTGATATTTAAATCTGTTTTGATACTTCTATAAACTTAAATTACATCAACATTTAATAACGTGACATAATAACAAATTTTCACATTACTAAATTAAAAAAAAAAGGTGCAGTTAACAACTAAGTTTCAAAACCAAGTATTACATGGAAAAAGGAAGTGATCGACCACTCCTAAAAAGAGGAAAGATCCACTGATTCACGGACTTCCTACTCGAGGATAGGATGATCAAGTTTCTTTCTTTCATCATCTTTGAATAAGAATCTCATTACTTTGACTAATGCAGTGACTTTGCAGTTTTAGGTGCTGCTATACATAACAGTTTATCTAAAAAACATGTTCATTAATCATCTAAATACCATGCTAATTTACTTTCTCTGAAATTACCATCCCATCTAAAATGGCATAAAGCATAAGTACTTCTTTCTAAGCATTCCCCCTAAACTGCCTCCCTTTCTTCTTCCACCATGGCTCTCCGATGGTTTACGAGATGACGATGGAACTTCCTCCACTTTGGCACGCTTTGCTACCTGATTGTTTGGGTCTCCACTCACACCAGTTTTGAAGGATTCATCACCCTCACTGCTTGAGTTGCTTCCTTCAACACTAACTAAACACCCTGCTTACAATAAAATCAAACATCAAAACCTAGGCATGGGAACAGCTTCATCTCACCAATCAAAGTAATGCTACAAGTAAAGAACAATGAGATGAGCCTGGGCAGAGAAAGAAACTTGTACCTAAAGTGGCTGGAACCGTATCCAACTCATTTGGTTTGTCGCCTGCCAAAACATCGAGCTTTTTACCTGAATCTTTTTGTTCTAAAATTTGCTCGTCGAGTTCTTGCAAAATAGCCAACGAGTCGAAACATTCGCCCGATGAAATGCTAATGGCACTTGAATTATCAGAACTCGAGGAAGGTGATGTTGGGTTATCAAGGTCCTTCAGTTCCAAAAAGTTACCTCCCGCAAAGAAACCGATATCATAACCTCCAGAGTCCATCCCAAAGAGGTTCTCTCCTTCATTTCTCTCTGCAACAGCCAATGCTTCTGTCTCTTCATGCTTGTTCACCAACAAGTAATGACAAAATCTCAGAGCAAAAAAGAGACCACCAAAAACGATGTATACTTGTTAATGAATTGCTCATGTATTTTCTAAATCTGGTTGCCCACTGGTATCTTATTTATCCTAATTATATAAAGGGGAAATTTTCCCTAATCAAATGTTTTAGGTCCATCTTGGCTGATATTTTAGGTAAATCCTAAAGGTGCGCAAAAGCCTAAATTCATAGTATGGTCTAAAAGCCATCAAGTTGAAAATTTCACAATAAATGTGCAACAGAATCTTGTATCCCCAAAAGGAAAAGAAAAGAAAAAAAATAATCAAAACCCGAATCGATCAAACAAAAGCAAAGACCGACATACCTGAGGGTTTCTTGAACTGCTGTGAGCATCGAGATCAAGATGTGGAATCAAATGATTCCCTGTTCCATTCTCAACCATCTCATGGCTGGGAACAAGAGAAACTCGGCACAGGGAGCTGGTTTCCTGCATATAATCCAATCAAACCGGTCAACGGGTTTAGTTGGAATCGAAATACGACAAACATGAAACATGTCAACAAAGTATACGACTTTCCAGTTTCGATCAAGTACCTGTTTCTCCTTCTCGTCGCACATCCTCTTCACAGTTACGTTGAACATCTCCATCACCCACTCAGTTTTACGTTGATGAGGTTCTCGACCCTCGTAATATTCAAGACTTGTTCTCCAACCAATCATCTCAGAGTCGGAAAAAACTTCACGACCTTCCTCTTTGGTCTTCCACTCGCCACCTTTCGTATCGACTTCCTCCTTGGAGTTAATCAGGAACCAAACGCCTCCTGCAAGTAGCAATCAAGTGGCAAGGGCATTAGTTAAAGAAACCCTGGAAGAATTGATGATAACAATAACCCTAATCAGGGTTATTTGCAGAGAAGTTAAGCCCTTTACCAGGTAAATTTTTGGGGTCAATTCCGTAAGGATTTACGTGATCGATAACATTGTTTGGCAGAGGAGATCCACTGGTTATTTTAACGAAACAGGTAAAGAGGTCGTCCATATTGGTGCACTTGAAACTGATATCCGGTGGTGGAGCAGCTGCCGGCGTGGCCATCGTGATCTGATCACATTCAACAAAAATAAAAACAAACTGATGACCAAATTCATTTCTTTTTTGCCCTGTTTAATCTAAACTTTGATTCGCATACTATTTTATATATATAAAAACAGAGTAGACGCGGTCAAACAAGAAGAAGAAAGAGAAGAAGGAGAAAACTAAAAAAACAGACCTCACTTCCGGTGTAATCGATTTGCTCGAAATTCAATCGTACACTCTGTTCACACAAAAAAAATCAAAAATCAAAATCTAAAGGAACCGATCGACAACAAACTCCGATTTTATTTTTATTTTTTGCGTGTACTTTCTGTTTAGTTTACAAAGAAAGTGTAATTGTAAACAAAGAAAAGGAAAAAAAAAATTGGTATCTTTCAGCTTTGGGATCCCAGACAAAGTCATTGACTTTGTTTCATACCAACTTCTATTCTTCTAATGCTAAAAAACCATAATAGAAAAACACTTTCACTTTCCTTATTTTTCTTTCCTTTTCTGATCAACCAAACGGAGACGACATCTCAGTTCATTTACAGATATATCTATATCTATATTATATATTCATATGGAATGGAACAACATCTCAGCTAGGTTACATGAACGAATTACTTAAAAAAAAACAATAGAAAACAAAGAACTTAACCAAAAAAAAAAAGGGAAAAAATGATATTAGAAATAGAAAAATATCCTAACCAGATACAAAGCAGCCACCGGAGAGAGATAGTTAGGGGGGGTTTCGCATCCACAACGTTAGCAAAACTACGTATTTATAATAATGATGTTATTAACCCTGGTTAGGCACGTCGGTTCCTCAGTTAAACGAGTGGTAACACGCGGAGTATTAGTATTGGGTGCAATCATACAACTCCGGTGATGGTATGATTCCCTCCTAGTGCCACGTGGCTTTGCTTTGTTTGCGTTTGTAATAAATTTCGTCATCAAAAACTTTAATTTCTACCGAAATATAGCGGAAAATATTTTATTTTATTATCCTCGTTAGGTAAGTTAAGCAAAACATTCTCAGTTTCTTTAAAAGTATTAATCATTTGAAATGTTTTCATCAAAATTAATTTTATGGCTTTTAACTTTATTAACATACTATTTTATGTAATTCCAAATAATTTTGGTATAAAACTTAAAAGGGTAATTTACTATATATTAACAACTATTTAAAAATATCAATTAATATTTACTATAACTTATCCGATTTTTAAAAAACTAACTGTTAACGGAATCAAAAAGCAAAGCAGTCAAAATATTTACAATATAGTCCTTAAATTGTATCTTAATTTTGTAATAATAATTCCTAACAACCAGGGTTTTTATTAGCCTATTTCTCTACGGGATTTTTAGGGGATATCACCATTCCTAATATTTCTTTTTCTTTTTATACAATGTTTAGAATTAATTATAGTTTTTTCTTAACCTTAAATAAAAATATAGCGCGCTTCAACGTATTTGAACTTATATTTTTTTTGTATTTGCAATAATATGAATATCAAATGATTTAAGACTCAATCGACTAAAATTAATAATTTTTTACTCTATGATAAGAGCATTAAAATCAAGAAAATTTATTATCTTCCTTCACTTAAAAAAAAAAGTTATGGTTTTTGCCATTAGTTGATTCATTTATAACCGGGGCCACGCCACAAAATAAGCAAGATTGTAATATCAAACTTTGCATTTACTAGAGAGGAAAATGACACAAATATTTTGTTAATGGTTAATATTTTTGTTATACAAATAATATAAAATGTGATTATCTGCTTTACACATAGGCTCATTTGTAATTAATTTGGTGAACTTGTAACGACCTAATAGTCACGGATGTCGAAAAGTGTATTTTTGGGATTTTGTTTCCATAAAACGGATTCTTAAATATTTATTAAAAATATTTACGAAATTGGTTGTATAATTAATTAGGTTTTGATTAGGTGAATTTGTATGAATTAAGAGCAATTAGGTATAAGGATTAAATTACATAAAAGATAGAAGTTAAATTATAAATTAAAGAAAAAGTAAAGGGACTAAATAAGCAATTAAGCTTTATTTCAACATGTGGATGGTAATAGAAATTACATGTGTTAAAATAATATGCATATGTATATATTAATAAAATATGTATTACTTAATATTTAAGTAAATATATATAATATAATAATAAAGTAAATATAATAAAATAAATAAGTAAATGAAATAAAGAAAGAAAATAAAAAGAATAGAAAGAACAAAGCAGAAAACGAAACAGGGAGAAAAGAAAGAAAGGAGAAACTAGGGTTTCAAGGTTTCAAGTTCAATTGGTTAGTCAATTTAGTCTATTTTCTTGTAACTTTTATTCTTTTAGAATTCTAGTGTTAAATACTACCCGACCCATGTCAAAATTTTAGAAATTATTGAGTTTTTAAGTGTTGTCTATGTTGAATAATTTTAGTATTAGAGATTAAATTGATAGATTTTTAAGTTAGAAATGAAAAAAGATTGAATTGTAGAATAAATTGTAAATTTTGAGTATTAGGGACTAAATTGTTAAAATTCAAAATTTAAGAATTTATGAGAAAATAGGGAGTTGAATTTAGTCTAAAATGAAATTTGCATGAAAATAAAGAATTAAATTTGAAGAATAAAAGGTAGTCTCGGTTTAGGGACTAAATTGGAATTTAGACAAATGTTGAGTAAAAAGTTGAAATATTCAATATAAAATTTAAATTGTATTGTGTTGATAAATTTTAATTGTTTTAATTACGTATCTAACATCGTACCAGAACTATCAACTAAAAAGGGGAAAGATAAAGTCAACGAGGAATAGCTTGGAATTTCTGGCTTGTATTTCTATAATTCGAAGCTAGTTATTAATTGTTGTAATTTTTATTTAATGTATACGGTAAGTGTTGAGGTGAGAATATTTGTGTCTTGCAGTTGAAATAGATTGAATTGGTATATGATAAAATTATTAAATTTATATTGATTGAATTGAATTGGAATATATATTATGAATATATGTGTGTAAATGTAATATTGGGAAAATATGATATTAGATATTATCATTGGAAAGTGAAATTAAACCCTATTAACTGTATTGGGCTGGGTCAGATATAGATGGCATGCCATAGGATTGGAAGAGTTTACGAATTTCTTCGACTTCGAGTCGATGAGACACTGGGTGTCAATCTATTACTTCGGATTAATTCAATGAGGCACTGGGTGCCAATTTACTTCGGTTTAGCCGATGAGGCACCGAGTGTCAATTTACTTCGATTTAGCCGATGAGACACTAAGTGTCAAATTATTACTTCGAATTATCCGATGAGGTGCTGGGTACCAAACTGGTATATTTTGGTTGGATCTGTGTATTCGTCATAGTTCTACTCGTGTTAATAGGGGTGATTAAATGAAATGATACTATGATTGGTATTGAAAACATTGAATGTGAAAAACTATTTGAATAGCAAGTATGAGATTTGAAATAGTAAGAGATGAGAATTGAATATGTTATAAATGATGTGTTGATGAATTGATTAATTGAATGATTAATGTTATTGTGTGATTAAATATATATATTAAATTATATTGCCTTTAATATTCGGATTATAGAAATACCACTGAGTTTATACTCAGTGTACGATTTTGTTTTCCGTGCGCAGGTTAGGTACTTAAGTTTGATCGCCAATTCAGCATCCATCAACGATTCCGAACTCAAAACGTGGTAATGTTTTTTCTTTTTGTGTCGGCATGTACCTAGGGCGTCTAAATGTTAACTATTTTGTGAGTTGATTGTAAATAAGATTATAAGTTAATATTGGTCGATTATATACATATGAGTATATGTTATGTTAAGGCTATAATATAATATGTTTTAAATTAGTGCATAAATGAACATGATATAGGCAAATTAGGATGAATTTAGTATCTTTACAAATTGGATTTATATGACGTCTTATTGATGTGTTTCGGTGATATAATTGTGGTACCTATAAGGGTACATTGGTTAGATACCTAGGCATACTGTTCTGATGTGTTTTGAATGTGTTTGATCTGAAAAGTCTGGTAATGTTTCGTAACCCTGTTCTGGTGATGGATAAGGGTTAGGGGTGTTACAGAATTTCTCAAAAGCTCACCCATTATGAGTATCCGTCACTTGCATGATCTCATTCTGCGAAGACACATGTAACACTTAAGGTGGATAGCGTGTCACCGTGCATGACTTATACGTTACATCAGTGGATCGTAACTTATATATAGGTGTGAATGAGCCATTCAGGAGGATACAATAGAACAAATACTCGACAATTTTATATATAAAATAATTTAATTTTATAAATAAAATTTAAATATCACTGCAGATTTTGTTTTTTAAAATATTACAAATCAATGTGTTAATGAATGTGAGATCAAAATTTATTTTAAAAAAGTGATGTAAAAAATAATTTTAAATAAGTTATTTTGAAAAACATGACAACGCTGTCATGGAAGAGAAAGTTAGAACGCGTACTTCACCTTAAGTGACTGAGATGAGGATTAAATGATTAGAACATTATTTTATGTACTCTTAGGTCTAGAAAAAGGAGCCATTCTTCATCTTTATTTAATGTTACCCCCAACGACGTCGTTAAACCTATAGTTCTTATCAACCAAATTGACTCAATATATATACAAATTAAAAAAGAGGAACTAACCAGCGTTAAATTCTAAACCCCACCGCAGTTTGTGTTTTTATTTATAAAACCGGTAAATTTCGTTGGAGGAGGAGGAGGAGGTGGACATCGGTCGTCGGATGAGCTCACGTAATCTATTGCAAATAGAGTTGTATGCTTCCAGCGTTAAGTCTCGCGCGCCATAAAACTAAAAATTAAATCAAACGGTACATTCCCCCTTGCATTTATTTAGGGATGGAATCATCTTCGATATATAAATTAAAGATTTAAATACAAACTTTTTATCATCCTACTTACATTTTAGTTGATTCATTAATTTGAATTATGGTGATGGATTACAGTTTTCTCTTTCTTTTCCAAAATATGAAACAGGCATCGACTTGTTGATATACCGTCCAACATATTTGAAAAAAATTACAGTGAAATCGTTAGTCAAAGAATGGACTACATGGAGATAATGTGGGTCACTTAAAATGGGAGTTTGTCAATGTTACGTACAGTGTTGTAGAAGGACACTATAACACAAGAGAGTTAGGTCAATAATGAGTGGTGTTGAGGATAGGATTTAGACCTATCAGTTTGTTGCTCATTGAGTTTGGATAAATATTTTTCATTTTCTACTTCATTAATGTCTATAATTCACACTTTAATGATCAAAATTAAACAAATAACAAATTTAAGTTTATTAGTTGAATAAAAAATGATATGATATTATTTTGTTAATAGATTTTGATTATTCCTAAACCCATCCTATCTAATAATTAATTCGTTAACAATTATTATATTATCATTCGGCACACGATCAAAATGTACTTATCTTTTTCACCATTCATTTCAGCATAAAACAAAGTTGAAAATATTTTGACTAATTATTAAAGATGGCTAAGAAAAAAGAAAGTTGAAAATTACACCTAATACAAACAACTTCGCACCAATGATGAAAAAGTCTAAAAGCCCAAATATGAAATTTTCTAAACTCAAAGTCTAAACCGGTGAATTAATATACGTATATTTAAAAATACTTGATACTTTTAGACGAGATTAACCAAATGTCTAAAAAGGGATATAATATAATATTTAAAAATAATAATTTTAAAATTACTTGTGAAATGTAAAAAAAAAAAAATACCAATGTACCAAATATTAACTAATGTGTTTGTAAACTTATAATGTTACGATTTAACCAATCCTATATATGTGAAAGTGTTTCAAGCTCACCAATGCTACTATAAAATATTTTACCGAATTAATATCATGAGTTAACTATTTATCGATTCAGTTAAAATTTACTTAAAAAATATTTTATAAATTTTATAAATAAATTAATTAAAAATTACCAATTAGAATAGATCACGAAATTAGTAAAGCTTTGTACGTAAATCTTGCACCATTGCTTCATGAATATTTTTATAAATATATTCTTCTTTCACTCAATTAACACAAATTAATTTTTATAATATTACATGTTGTTGCCAATACTATATACTCCCAGTAATTATTTACCCACACGTTTTTAACTCACTCTAGGTTGCAACTTAAGATGTACCGTATGGCACTAAAATACACGGTGTTGGGGCCTTTTTGTCATGTTGGAAAATCATCAGCTGTGATCATCGCCTTGGCCTTGGATACACATTGATGGTATGGTAGGCGATGGACATGCTTTTTTTTAATTGCTCCTCGACTGTTTTGTTGGATTTTAAAGATGATGACTCCATAATAATTTTAATTGGGCCGTAAGTAGCTCACTAATTATCATAATCAGATTTTGGTTGAGAAAGATATTTAATTTTATTATTTTAGAGAGAGTATATTGTGCATTTAGTGGTATTTGTTTATGTAAACAAATAAAAGAAAGCCGACAAGAACCCTGATGTTAGAAACTGATCAGATGAGCTGTCTGATACGCTCGTATCCGGTGGGGTCCCATCCTCTCCAACGACTTGGTCCCACCTTTCCCCTTCTTTTAGTTCTTTATGCTACTGCTATTATTACTCGTAACAGTACTTTCCCCTTCCTTTGTCCCGCTTCCCCACGTTTCCACATTGTTTCCACGTGTCCCAATCATCCCCCGTTCACTCCCCTAATCCAACGCTCTCAATTCCTCTCTCTTCTATTCTTTTTTAATTAAAGCGAGCCTTGATGTACTCACTCGCGTTGTATAATTTCTATTAAAAAAAGCAGAGTGTGTGTTTCCTTTCTCTTCTTTTCTTATTGTTTCTTCTTTATTTTTATTTTATTTTCCAGCGAAGGAAAAGCGTATTCCTCGTGAGCCTCTCCTTCCTTATTTCTATTTCTCTTCTCCTCTTCATTTTTTCTTTTTCTTTTCTTTTATTTTTAATAATTTTAATCCTCTACAACGCACCTCACGACGTTCCCCTCACCGTTGTTGTAGATTCGGAGATATGACGTCAGATGGGGCGACGTCGACGCCGGCACCAGTGCCAAGGAGGAAACCTTCTTGGAGGGAGAGAGAGAACAACAGGAGGAGGGAGAGGAGGAGAAGAGCTATCGCTGCTAAGATATATACTGGGCTGAGAGCTCAAGGAAATTATAATCTGCCCAAGCACTGTGATAACAACGAGGTCCTCAAAGCTCTTTGTGCCGAGGCTGGTTGGGTTGTTGAAGATGATGGCACCACTTATCGAAAGGTACCTAATTTACCCTTCTCCTCTTCTTTTCACTATTCACAAAATGGTAGATCTGTTCAAACAAGATGCAACTCTTTTCCTTCTCTGCTCATTTTGTTTTGGTTGTAATTTAGTTGGATCTAGTTCCCATAGTGATTTTAGTTTGGTTATGCTTTCTGGGTTTTTTTACTTGATCTGCTTTATTTCAGTTTGATTTGGCTTCTGTTTGCTTGCTTGGAATATTGGAAAAATCAAAAGACATTCCTACATGAAAACAGTAGTTCTTACTTAAAGGGAATAATCTATTGATCTGTGTTGGAACTGAAACTTTATTGACTGGACTGTGAACAAATTTTCTTGATTAGCTGCTATTTTTTCTTGGATAATCCTCTTGAGCTTTGATTTGTTGATAATTTTTGGTTTTTAATTGGATTTGTTGTCCAGGGATGTAAGCCACCTCCGATTGATATAGCAGGCAGTTCAGCTAAAATTACCCCATATTCTTCCCAAAATCCTAGTCCCTTATCTTCTGCATTTCCAAGTCCAATTCCTTCATGTCAAGTCAGTCCTTCCTCCTCTTCCTTCCCCAGTCCCACTAGGACTGATGCAAATAATCCATCTAGTCTCCTTCCGTTCCTCAGAAGCGCCATTCCTTCGTCTCTGCCTCCTCTCAGAATCTCTAATAGTGCCCCCGTGACACCACCACTTTCTTCTCCAACCTCCAGAAATCCTAAGCCCATTCCCAACTGGGAGGCCCTTGCCAAAGAGTCCATGGCCTCTTTTAACTACCCTTTTTATGCTGTCTCTGCACCAGCTAGTCCAACCCATCGTCATTTCCATGCCCCTGCTACTATACCCGAATGTGATGAATCAGACACGTCCACAGTTGAATCTGGTCAATGGATAAGCTTTCAAAAGTTTGCACCTTCTACATCTCAAGTGCCGACTTCGCCAACATTCAATCTTGTAAAACCTTTGGCTCCACAAAGTTTGCCCACCGGTTTTATTGGAGAGCAAGGGCGAGTTTCAGAGTTTCAGTTTGAGAACGGACAGGTAAAGCCGTGGGAGGGTGAAAGGATTCACGAGGTAGGATTGGATGATCTGGAACTCACACTCGGAAGTGGGAAAGCTCGATGTTGAAAAGAGGCTAACAGTCGGAGTGATTGTTGTGAAAGCGTGTTACAACAGAAGAAAGAGCCAGTTTGCCCTTCCTGATTCTCGGTTCTCACAGTCAGATACTAAAGAGCGTTGATTGTTGTTTCATCCACTCAGTGAAAGCTGGAAATCATAGAACAAAGGTGGCAGAAGAGTTAACAGTTTCATCCGCATTGTTTCGTTTCTATTTCAGTCGGTTGATACTCGCATTCCCTGGTTGAATCCTTAGGGAATTGGGGTTGTTTTTATAAGCATTACTTGTAGATACTGTGGTATATTTCTGGTTGTGATAGAGTTGCTTAAATCTTTTCCTCTTAGGTTTTGTAGTCTTGGGTAAAACCGCAGAGAATGATATTGTTGTACTGGTTTGTACTGTTAAATGGTTGTATTGAATTATTTGATCATGTTGGTAAGCAAATTTTCTATATTCAGTGCTGAGATTCCATTCTATTTACGTGGCAATCACCTAACCAAGAAGCAAATCTAGTCGTACTAAACTTAGCTGATGACCTCCCACCCACTGCCAACACTGTTTTCTACGCTAGAGTTGGCTGCATCTATGATGGGGATTGGCCCCCGACAAATACCACGTTCACTACAACGATGGGCGTCAAATAATTATAATAATGAGAGAACATGTTTTAGGTATTGCGCATGACCGGACTCTGATTGGAGTGGTCTGGCCTGGTCTTATCTACATCTCTTCGGTTGATTTGAGTCTTCATTTTGTTTCCATTCGAAGGTTGGCCCATCTGCTATGTAGCTTTATGTCGTCATCGTATCATTTTATCTAATTATAAGCATTTCCCATAACCATATATCATGCAATTCAACTGTTCAAATGATACAGACACGAGATATGTAGCAAGAAAGTAGTAACTCGAAACAAACAATGAATATCTATAAAGATTGAAATTTTATTACAACCACCAAATGATAAGAGAACAGCAGGTTTAAGCCTTAAAAACTAGTGTTATAAAGCTCTACAGAGGCAAACACAATTACAAGGAACACATAGGTTGGGTAGATGACACAGAAGAGGATGAAGAAACACGATACAATACGGTGAGGGAAATACTAACCAAATATTTCGGAACATCTAAGTCATCATCAGTCTCTTGCTACTAAAATCTTCTCATTACTAAGATCTGTGTGATTAGTCAAGAGAAAGGTAAAGGTGGCGTGTGGCTCAGGCATTCACTAGCGAGATAAGCAAATGTTATCTGCATCTTTAGTTAGTCTCTCTATTTCCTCAATCTTTGGTTTTATGTCCTTTTTGACGGTTGCATTGCATTCTTGGTATCTGAAGCAAGTTACAAGATGATCATTAACAATACCGGCCACTTGCATGAACGAATAAACAACAGTAGGTCCCACGCAGCAGAAGCCTCTCCGCATCATGTCCTTGCTCATGACTTCAGCTTTTGGGGTCTTAACCGGTACTTGACGCGCATAACGGAATGCATTTCTTAACGGCTTGTGGTTTACAGATCCCCAGCAATAGCTGCTGAAAGAGCCAAATTCCTGCTGAACCTGCAATATTTCAATAAACCACGGGGCTTTAGCATAAAAGGTAATCTTTTGTTCCCTTCAAACTTAATCCAGCTGCTATAGGCAAATTGATGCCTTTTTAAGTTTGTTTTACGCGCGTAGGGAGGGGAAGAGAGTTTGCAGAAGCAACAATTATCAGTTTTAGAAGTTGTCAATGCTTGCTTGCTATTACATTAGACATGAAACAAAACAAGGAAATATGAAAGATTTGATGCTACGGGTTTGACTTAAAGCCTTGCCCTTTTTCCACTCTTTTTCCCTAATAAGATAACCAGATGATACCTTAAGAATAAGTTTAGCATTCTCCACGATTGCACGAAGCTTCGCTTCAGAAAGCAATAGACAACCATCAACTTTCAATGATAACATCTTCTTTTCGGTAAACTGTGCCATTGATGATGGATCAAAATTGTCAAAAAGCTTCCTGAAAAAAGAATCAAACAAGTAATAGAACATTGATCAAAAGCATTCTTCTTCTACCATCTCTTATCTCCTTTTATGTTGACAGCTTAGAAAATAAAGGAACGAATAAATAGAAGAAAACCTAAAGAGAGGAAAATAAAGAATCAAGGAAGTATCTCGTCACGTCCTAGTTCAGTTCGTAGAGAGACTAATGACAAAGATACCTGAATATCTCCCTCTTTTTGAGAATCGTTGGCCAGCTGAGTTCAGCTAAAGCTTGCGAAAAGACTAGTAGCTCAAACAGCTTCCTGTCATTATGAACCGCAACACCCCACTCTTCATCATGGAAAGAAGTATACAAAGGGTCTGCACAAATAATTAAACTCTAAACATCAAGTTATCCCAATTCCCAGGACATAGTCGAGGACAAGCCATTAGTGAATATTAGCAAGATTGATACACGCATGCACCTAGTTTTTGATTGTTAAAAAGTTCAAAAACATTAGAAAAGTTAATGGAATCACAAGCTGTTATATTGTATAACACAACAAGTGATTCTATAATAGCCTCAAATCTAATAGAAAAAGGCCGGTATGCCGGTTCTGGCCAAACCAAACTTCATTCCTAAACAGGTCAGAGATTTCACTGGTAAAAAAGAGAGTAGCCTTTTCAATAGTGGTCTAATTCAATACCAAATAAACCTCAATGTGAGGTAACTTTCCAAAAAAAGAATGCAGATGTAATTTGCATTTCTCAATATCAGAAGCTTGCTGGGGTCATCAGCTTGAAACTATAACGGTAATTGCCTATGATCTAATGAGAACTATGCTACCTAACTATCATAAAAAGGGACAGTACATTGTAATCCTGACAGCAACATCAACAACAAAATTAAAGAAAAATAATTGCATGAAAAAAGAGAGGAAATCACTGAATTTCCAGACATTTACTTCAACTTGGTGTCATTTTCGAAGCACTATGTCATGTAATAAAAGCTTTCAACTTCTCCAGCAGAGAAGACTTGAGTAAAACATTAAATGGTTAAAGCCTCAACGTTATCACCATTTATTAGGCACCGCTAAGTTCCTATATCTAGTAAAATGCAACTATACACATTAAAAAGAGATTAACTTCCTCAGTAAAATTGAAAATTTTACCTAAAAAAATCAGTAGTTTAAGATAGTTTTCTGTTTAACTAACTTACCAGAAAACGGCGTGATCCAATCACATCGTTTTAACGGTCCCGACATTGCCGGAGAAATTTCAGTGACAACCTCGTCAGCCGTCGAAGCAACCTTGGGTTTGGCTTGCTTCACCCCGTTTTGCTTAACGGTTTTCCTAGAGCTTGCCGTTTTGAAGGAGGAATTGCTCGATGAAGAGTCAGAGGAACAGCAACTGTCGACGGAGACATTGCTTTGTACAACGGACTTTGGGCTCTGAGAGACCGGAACTTTCGGTCTTTGTGGCTTTTTTAGAGCTTCGGTTCTTCTCTTCGACTCGTCCGAAACCCTAACTCTGTTCCCGGCCGGACCGAGAATCGCTCGCGGTTCCGTTAGCGGTTTCGCCGACGACCTGGGCCTCGTGGCTACCGACATTGCTTCGAAAAGTGAGTGAAACCTTCAAATGCGAAGTGTTTTTCAGCCTGATTTGAGCTTCAAAAACATTTAACTCGAAGCCACGCCCTTTTTCCTTTTTCACTTTTTGAAGTGGTAGGAGAAGGAATAAAAGGGATTTTGGGAGGGCAAAACGGTCAGGATATAGTGGATAAATTTTGGGTTTTTGAGGACGAAGGAGGAGAGGAGTCGGAGAAAAGCAGAGGAAAAATACTAAACGACGAAAAGAAACAGAGGAATCGCCGAAGGTTTTTAAAAAGGAATAACCGTAAAGGGCAAGTTACCGGTTTTAACCGGTGATGTGGCCGCGTGTCGGTTTCAAACCCATTTTGGAAGGGATTGAATTTATTTGTTTTCATGTACCAAATTGGCCCCTGCCTTGCGTGACTTGAGCTAGTTGCCCAGCCTTTATAATTGTATCACTAGTAATTTTTTCATAAAGGATAACCACCCAAAAATTTTATACCTTCAACTCTAAGCTACTCCTATAATTTTATCCTAAACAAAGCCTTAGTTACATTTATTTCTAAGAGATAATGAAATAAGCCATTGTAGCATGCTGATTAAACGGTGAAATACGATCCAGAATCAATTTAATTTTGATATTATTAAAAATAATTAAATAAAGTTAAATTAAAATAATTTTTTTTGGTGAAATACAAAAATCGGATAAAAGTCGAAGAATAAATACGATTAACGTGACTTGAACGCATACTATACTTGGGGTGATGAACACTCTAACTATCAAGCCATCTCATGGAGTTCGAAAAAAAGTATTTTTAGATACTTTTTTATATAACAAATATTAACTCTATTACAATTTAAACTTATTTAAATTAATTCACTTAATAATAAAAAAATTAACCTTATTGTGTGTGCTACTTTAACCCTAATTAAACAAAGGTAAATTATTGTTAATTATCAATGATTAATCATGGAAATTATCTTGTAATCATCATCACTGCTGATTTTGTAATCTTAAAAAAAAATGGAAAAGAAGAAAGATCCTACAAAGATTAATTATGATCACAGTTGGACATGATTATAAAAGAAGAAGTAAATAATCCTTCTTTTATGATTAATCATGAAATTTATCTTGTAATGATTATGAAATATAGTAAAAATCCGAAGGTGAATAAATAAAGGGTTGTATTTCATTTTGGTCCAAAAGATAAAGAAAAATTGATGATAAAGGAACCAAAGGGACTTAGGCTAAGGGTCGTATTCAGTTGGTAATATGTAAAATGGTTGGGAAAGTAGTGGCTTTGCATTGCAGGGAACGTTGTTATCATTTCCTTACCGTTGGGATAAAGAATCCAGCAATGAAATGATAAGCCAACGGCTATATTATCACCATTGACCTGGTCCTTATAATCAACCCACATCCATTTTGATATATGGACTCTCGCATGGTTTATGGGCCCAAACCATCTTTTGGACTTCGGATTTGGCACGCATACCAATTCATATCTCTCATGCTTTGCTGAAGTTGACACTTCCAAATTTCAAATGCATCCGCACGTCGCCGTTTCATACTATGAACCAAGAATGTTCCTCTGATTCACACTCTCGCCTCCCATTTTCTCCTCCAGTTTATTGGCTTCTCTCTCTCTCAACCCCCATGGATGCCAATGCTTCAACCGTTGCTCCCTCCCAAACCGCAACCACCCAATCGGAGCCCAAAGGAAAGGACTTCCTCAACCATCTCGAAGTTTACCTCGCGAAGAGAGACGGCGTCGACAAGCTCCTCAAGATTTCTCGTTACGCTACCAATATCATATTAGCCTCCTCGGTTCTCCAGGAAACGGTCCCACTAACTCGCCAACTCAAGAGTTTCGAGTCGAGCGTCGGGCTGAGTCGGAAAGCATTTCGGCTCGGGAAATTCGTTCAGGACGTCAACGCTTTGAGGAACTCCCATTTTGATTCCAAGGAAGAGATTCTCCTCTCGGTTATCGCCTACGGCGGCGAGGTTTATACTATTTCGTCGAACAGTTTATTTGGTTGGCGAAATCAGGATTAATCGACACCAAACATTCCCGCAATTTACAAAAGATCAGTGCTTGGGCTGAGTTGATTGGGTACATCGGAAGTATTAGCCTTAAGCTTAGGGATTTAAAGAGGATTAAGGAAGACGAGGCGTGCTTGAATTCGAGTATCGAAATCGCGATTTCAAGAGGAGTTGGGCGTACGGAAGAAGAAGAAAGGAGGAAGAAATTGAGAGAAAAGAAACTGATGAAGCAACTTTCAGTTGTTCAAGATATCGCTGATGGGTTAATGGCATTGGCTGATATTCGAGACGGCAAAGGAAGGTTTACGGATCCTCTTTTGTTGTCTTGCGCCGGGCTTTTCTCCGCCCTTATTAGTACCCATAAAAACTGGGTTTCATGCTAGGTATGATCACAGGAAACTTGCTTCACCAATCTTTATTATTATTGTTATTATTACATTTAGTCATTTACTGAATCTTGAGAAGAAAAAACTGTGATTCTCTCGATTTACATTTTCTTTTGTTAATAAGCGTATACACAGACAGTGATTGCATATGGATTTGTGCTATAAGTTCATTGTTGAATTAGTACAGGTGTTGTTAACCCAAATCCTGGTTACTGAAACTTGATGTTTCATAATGAATATTAGTATATTTGTTTTGTTTGACTCAGTTTACATGTATTCATCTGGTTAATGGGAAGCAAATTCCTTTTTTTTTGTGGTTGTCATATGTCAGCTTCTCTCATAATCTTTAGACAACATCATAGGTTCTCAAACAAATAGTATTTATTTCCACTACTGGGCTTTGCCTTCTCTCATCTTCCACTTCCAGTTAAGAGGAGTTTCTTTACTTCATGCAATCATCTTTAGACAATATCTTAGTCCCAAGTTCTTGAGTAAAGAGTCCTGGAGCTCCTTTGAAATTTCTGGTTTGTTCTTTACTTGGAATTGGACATGGACTCTCTTCCAAGAAAGAGCTCTTGGTTAGGATAATAAAGAGTTACTACAAAATCCATTTCTTCCCCTGCCTTCCTATATCTGCTCTTGATATGCTAGAAAGGAATGCCCCGATTTTGTATATCGTGATCTGTTAAATGTTCATGTAGCACAATTTTTGTAATTAAACCATCCTCAGCTTGGTTAAGTTTTACTACTAACGTAATTTGAATGTATACGCATAAAAGTTGAATAGGGTTCAGGTTTGGACTTAGTGAAATCATCCTATCTCGTCTCCATCATTACATGTCCGTGATGTTTAAGTAAAGCTGAAACGAGACAAACGGTTTTGGAGGGTACGTAGAAGAAAGAACCTCTTGGTTGGCTAATTGGCTTGGCTCTATACTTGTTCAAGTTCTATGTTTCAATTAAGGTTGCCAAGTTTTATTATTAAAAAACAAAACATGAACAGAACAGAGCAGAGCAAAGCAAAGCAAGACGTGGTTATCAAAATGCTGGAAACTGGAAAGCCCAACTCTAATCAATGGTTGATGATCTATGTCATCATCATCATCGAAAACTTGCATTAATACATAGGGCTTTTGGAACAGAAGTGGATCAGCCATCTTCAAAACAGATCTTAACAACACGTTTATCCTTACAGACATTACAAAATACTCCACAAACTATAGATGTCTACGCTAAAATAAGATATCTGCAATCGTCAAGCTCACGGAGCCTTGACGCTGAATGTTGTTTGATTTTTTCAACAAAGTACCCTTATCTTACCTTTCCTTCAACAAAAGTTTGTTGGATTTTTTTGGTTCCCACAGCGGTAGACAGCCTCTTAAGGGTGATTGTAAAAGTACCGAAGACTTCTGCCGTATTGACACCGAAGATAGGCAACTGAAGGCACACCTCAGCCTCCTCTTCTCGCTATCGTATGGCTGATAATTTGGATCATGCTTCACAACCGATGTCTTCAGTGCTTCCGGAAGAATGCAGTTGCACATTGAACCTAACACAAATGAAATGATGTGGTTGGTTATTGTTTATCGTTGTGAACATCTATGTTACTCGAACTTTCCGTTTTTCTTAAATATAAAACGTTGGGATAACAGTACAATCTTGCGAGTGGTGGGATGTCATACGGATTTACCTATTCTTGCCAGTCGATTTACCCATTTAGGAATGTGTTTCCCAGTCAGCCTGTAACAAATATCCTTGCAGAAATGGTTGCAGTTCTTGACGATCAAATGATATGTATCACCATTGAACCTAGCCGAATTACACTCCATGAACTCCCTTACTTGGAGAGGGTCCAATGAAGTGGTCCCGATGAATATTGATTTCCTGAACTTGAAGCCCGGACACTGCCGCGGTTCAACCTCAAAAACACCACTGGTCGGATAGTCATGAGCTCCAAAAGCATATTCAACACCATGAACTGTACAGCATATGGATAAAGTTATGAAAAAGCTAAACTTAAAAGACTCAAAAACAGAGCAATAGAATGGCAACAAAGTTGCCAACACCATATCCTGCACATCCAATTTAAATGCATTCTGAGATCTACAGAAGGACGAAAACAAGGGGGAAAAAGTATACTATTAGAAGTAAAGATGGCTACCTTGGACACCAGAATGATAGATACCAAGGCCTGCCCCGTAAAAATAGCCATTCATGGGCGTTAGGTCATATACATTCAGATAGACCGGTGTGTAGCCTGGATCAGAACTAGCTGGCTTCACCTTCGGTAGAAAACAACGAGAGGCTGATTTGTTTTTCAACAGACGTGGCACCACAGACATAGATTTCCATCTCTTGTTCGACTCAAAATCCATATTTCTTGCAATAGTAAGACCGGACTTCAATTATTGCCTTATACAACAACCTGGGGTAAACTATTATACATTAGCTATTTGTTTGAAATAAACAACTGTTCACAATCACCATAGAGGTTAGAGCAAGAGAAGTTACAATGGAATCTGAAAAAAGAAGACGATGAAGGTACAATCCGTTGCTCTCGTATTACAACACGTAACAATCTCGTAAGAGCAGTTTCAAGAACAACAAGTATCAAAGCATCAGAGGATGTTCAAATATATGAAAAACATTTTTAAAAAATTTAACTTTATAGTCTGGGTAACATAGTTATGGAGAAGCATACAGATTTATCAAATGACAAATAATATGATGGTATAGAAGTGATCGATTTTTCATTTTAGTAGGCCAATGCCAGCTAATTAACCAGCATTTCACATGAAACTATACAAAACTATTACTCTGTGCGTGGGGTATAGAAATCATAATGAATAGTTTATCTTTCTGGAGATTTTTCAATGAATTAAGTCATATAGCCAGGGGAAAAAAAGAGAAAATGTCAACAAGAAAAAATGGAAACCCCAATCCAGTAGGATCCAAACTAAAAATGGAAAGAAAATTAAATTTAAATTAACAAAAAGTAATTTTTAGAAATAAATTTAACAATCAAGTCTAACATTTTCCAAATTCATCTCCAGAATCCAGATGGAAATAGATTTTCAACATTACTCCAACAACATTTTTTTTATACGGGAAAAATAGGAGCAATCTTTATATGTACTTCACGAAAAGGGAAAAGAAAAAGAAGAAAAAAATTCATAAGAAGAGAATCGCTTCAGATCTACTAGAAACCGCTCATAACCAGAAGAAAATACAATAAGTCAAACAAAACAACATCAATGTAATAGATCAGACAGATTTAAAAACCTTAATTTTAACGATATGAAATGTTCGAAAAGAAAACAAAGCGAAAAAAAAAAAGGAAAGGGGGGGGGGAGGAGAGAGAACGTACAGATTCAGAGAAGAAGGCCATCAAGCGTCGGAAAAAAAAGCAAACGCCATTACAATAAATCAATACGCAGATAGCACAGAACGAAACGTTTAGCTTTTCTGAGGCAGCGAAGGAAGACGACGATACTTTTTCCTTTCGAATAAGCTTAATCCCTCAAAGCATTTAAGAAGAAGAAGAAGAATAAGCAAAGCCTTTGCATATTCTTCTTTTTCTTCCTCACAAAATTTCTTTTTGTCTCACTTCGCAGCTCAATCACTGCCACGCTTTTTCAGTTTCTTTCGGATATATTACTGTTTTTTTTTTACTTCTTAATTACATCAAATAAAATATCATTTTCCGTTTTTTCGTCAGTGACTCGTGGAGACTATTTTATCTACCCTTTTATCTTATCAAGGAAAAAAATATATTAACAACTGGTCCCTACATTCATGTTCTATTATAATGATTAATCCTTATTATAAATTTTAAAGCTATTCCGCATTTAAAATAAGAGTTGAATCTTTGATCAGAGAAATTCTTATTATTTTATTTAATTTTGTGATTATTATTATTTTGATTTATCATATTAGACCGTAGTGTTTTATAACCTATCTTTATATGGTTCTTGAAAGGGAAAAAGTATAATTATTTTTATAGAAAACTTCATCTAGTATTAAGAATGTAGTATTTGCCAAATAAAACCAAAGCTTGTATTGCTTGGACATGTGAGGGAACTTAATAAAAAGTACTATATCTTATAGTTGTCTTTGGTTGGACAAAAACATTAACTAATATTATTTAGACATGTTCAGTTTTTGGTATACGATAAAGACAAGTTGGAGAAGAGATTTGTGAAAGACAGCAAACTTAGGCGGAACTGGTCGTGTTACCATTAACTTCACTTCAACTCGCTTCATTCTTTATTATTATTATTTTAAGATTTGTTTCTAAATTATTGATCAATAATTATTCAGTATTTCATTGATTAATTTTTATTAATTTTATAAATATCATTTTCATCATTATCGTTTAATATTATTCTTTTTTTACTTTTCCATATTCAAATTTAATTTAATATATTTATTTTTTAAAATATTAAAATATAGGTTAAAAATTGTTTTACATATATCCTCTATCATGGAGACATCCTCGTCAAAGCATCGCAAGTACTTGACTCTATCTTCTTTGCCATGAGAGCTGTTCTTTTAAATAATATATATATATATCAAAATTATATACGAACAATGGTTTAATATGTAATTATATACATAAATTTTAATTTTGTATAATTTTATATATAAAATTTTAATTTGATCTAATTTTTATAAACTATTAACATAATTATTGATATAAAATTATTTTATATTTATATATTACATACATAAATAATTATATTTATTCACTATAAAAATAAATTAATATATTTATTTTTTAAAATGTGTATAATTAAATTAAAATTAAAATTTTAAATATATATTTGAACCATGGTTAGAGTTTCACGTATATAATTACACTAAATTAAAATTTATATATATAATTACACAATCAAGTTCATATATAATTTTGAGATTTATGCCTAAAAAAATACACAAACTAATTATTATTTATAACAGTTAGTTTGATCTCTATATATTGCAACATTAACATAGGAGTGACCAACTGACCTATTAAAGGCCGCATATGATAAGAGAAATCAACCCAACCCATATTTACATCTCATTCATGCCTAAGCAAAAGATTCTTTCAAGCACAATTTCCTTCAAGCTCCAACATCACTCATTTACCTTTTCGCTTTATTTTTTAATAATTTATTTAATTAAAACTTTAGCGACAGTTGTAATTTAATTGAATTTTTTTGGGATGATAAACTTCACACGTGTTTGTCATAGGATGCTGACGCACGTGTGTTCCAGCAAATTGTCTCTCCCTCTGGCATTGCTTAGCCATACTAATTCCGTAATAACTTAACACGTGAGATATGTTGCAGTTTGCAGTTACAGTCTCGTTTTAGCTTTGGCTGTTTCGGTTGACTTCATGTTCCCACCCAACACCATTAACTTCCTTAGTTGTCTTTTGAAACGCGTAATATCCACAACAAAATTATGTAAAAAAATCAAATTTCAATCTACTTTTTTGGGGGGGATATAATAATGAATGGCTCGTGAAACTCACATCCAATGAGAAGAACATTATGGTTGTACCATCATCAATCATCATAGGGTCCATATATGAAGGAAGAGTGCCGATTGGCAGTGGCATTGCCAGCTAATCCTTTACTGAGACCTACCTTGGTATTGTCTCTCTACCGCTTTAATAGACTTTGATTTGATGCATATCAATCAATCTATTTCAATAAATAAAAAGAGAAGTAACTAAAATAGAAAGAGCTCTTGAAATTGAATTAAATTGCATCCTTGTAATAATAGAAAGTTGAATTCAAGGAGTGGTTGATAGTTCCTATAGTTATCCTTCTCAACATATGTCACTGTCAAGTCAAAATAACATTAAATTTAGGCAGTGGATTTGGTGTAATTTAGTTGTCAAAGGAAAATCCATCCACCAACTTCTTATTTCCAATAATAATTTCTTTTAATCTTATTATTACTGGCTCAATGATATCGTCCTGAAATGATAATGGTAGTAATTTCAACCATAATAAATTAATTCCTACTTACTATAATCATCAAAAACAAATATTTATTTTTTATCGAGTATTCACTTAAAAAATTATTAATTTTATAAAATGGTTTACATTAGTAGTGGATATTTTTATAAAGTAAAAAGAAATTACAAAAGGTGAAATTTAAATTTAATACATAATAAATCTTCAACATTTTAATTAAAATTTCGTATGCTTTTTTTTTTTATATCATTCTGGATTTGTCACCCTTACAGTGAGGCAGCTACCATTCAAGTAACAGCTGATTACTATATATTGCTTACTATAATAAGGACAATGTAACGGGCAAGGGAAGAAGATGGTGAAGGTAACACAAATTATGGCGCAGTGTCTGTGGTAGTAGCCCCAAAGATGACAATCTTTTTTCTTTTTGGATGTATTTGAAAACGACAAGTGAGTCAGAGTCAAAACGCAACAGGCAACATAGTCATGACTGTGTCTCTGCACACATGAAGCCGATTTGCACCTTATCTGGTGGACCCTTTTTCTTCTCACTCTGATGGATCATCAGATAATGAAGCCAATGCTTTTAGGTTTTTAATCAATAAAATTGCATGCTTCATTTTCATATTACTCACACAATACTTAAAATTAACCGATGACTTTTTTCCAAATTTTCCAAATTCAATGGCCGGTACAAAAATATCAGTCAAAGTTAACGAAAGAGGAGCCTTTGCTGCAGAAAATATTCTTCACTATAAGATGGTAGATGCCAGAAAGATGGGTAAATGAACACGAAGAATTGACCACCCGTAAATCACCTTTATATTCTTTTTAGGCCATTACAATGTTCAAACAAGGTGAAATACCCCCCTTCACTTTAATTTTTTTGCAGAAACTGCAAACTAATAGGTACAAAGAAGGTGATAATGTTAAAAAGTTCTGTTCTTGAATCACATGCCATTGCTCAAAGGATATATGCATTTACATACATATACATATACATATACATATTAAATTATCTGTTAATTCACTTATTTTAGTTGTTCTTCTAGTGTAACATTAAACTTGGAAAACTCGGATTTCTGTCAAAACTTAATCGAATATAGTCGTGGGATAATCACACCGGACCGAGTGAGTTGAAATGAGTCCATGCGTCCTGAAAATTACAAGCAGACATTAAGGAATTAAAGATTGACAAATTTAAATGCTATTGTCCTAATAAGAAGAAAAGTTGGCCGACTAAACAAACTGTGGCCAAACAACCGGTCATCCCATGTGTAAGAATTTTCAAACTTGTGGAAGTCCATAAGGGATCTGCCCAGAAATGTTCGCCCATTTGTCTTAACTTGGAGACAATTTTAAGTACAATAATTGATCATATGAAACAGATTTGGCAAGCCAGCATGGATTGACAAATGGCTAATTACTTCTGTTGTCACAGAGAGCTTGTTACATATGATAGAAGTGTTCATTGAGAATACACATATAAAAGACCATTCATCAAGAATCTATTGAATCAAGTCGACGCCATTTCAAGAAATTTATGCAAATTTATATATTACCTGCAGAATATCGAAGACTCGTTGTGCAAAGTATTTTTTATCAGAGGCAGCACCCTTCTGCTGTAGCTTATCTGGATGTAGACACAGTAGAGCTTTTTGGTATGATCTTTTCACAGATGGTCCTTCAATTATGTCCACGAGAGGCACCGGCTTCCAACTGCTATCGGGCCAAAGAACCTGTGTGTACGAACACAACCGATGTTAGTCTTTTAAGAGACAATAGAAAGTTCATATTGGCCTCAGGTTCACATTTACATCAATGAAATACTGGACTGATAAATTTGAAATGAACTGTTGGGTTTTCGACCAATGGGGCTATGCCTAAAGCTGCTGAATATTTGAGGGCATTAATGAAAGTATTGACTTGAGAGTAATTCAGTGAAAACATGAGAGACAGTTTTACTTGAGATGAGATGGATCCGTTACTACTTACATATTGTAAGGTTGACAAAAGCGAACGAATATTGCCTTGTTTTCCATTTGACCATTGCTGTATTTTATCATCTATGGCCTGCATTAAATGAGTACCAGCTGAAAGATCTGAAGCAACATGGATGTATGTGCAATTGGGCATAGGTTATAAAGCTATTTAGTATAATCTCTATTACCATGATTTCTTCAGGATCAATGCCAAATTGTGACAAAATTTTCTCTTCTGGCCTAAGTTCTTCCACCTGGTCAAAAGCCAGAGTGGACCAGCTCATTAGAGGTTCAGCCAAAATTATATCATTCCTCCTAACAAGTAACCAAGTAACAAATAATTCAAAGGTGTATAGTTTGGAGCTCCGGGGCCAATTTACTTATTAACCCTAAACCTGGTTTTCAGATTAAAATGCTGGATTCATAATGTCATTGGAAGTGTATGTTTGAACTCATAGAAATGGATGAGTCGCATACCAAAATGTAGTTATCAAATGACTCTGCTGGATCTTCAACAATAGTCTTGGAGCCATAAGAAACTGATGCCAACAGAGTAAGTGAATAATCAGTATTGAACATATGAAAAATCATGGTGTAGTAATTGAAAGAAAGATCAAATTATGTAGAAATAGAAACTATTTGATCGTAGCAGTTCATGTAAGTAATGAACTTGCCTCTATATGTGGTCCAAAGCACCAGAAGCAGATTATGCAGAATTCCAAGAACATAATGAAAAATAAAATCCCATATAGAGTGAAAGGAGAACAGATAAACTAACCGGTATCATTCACCGAGCGATTGATGTTCTTATCGGATGCACCTTTACACATGTGATTCACAGCAGGAATATCTGAATATGATTTCTTCTTTAGCACATTGTTCAAGTGAATTTTCTCAATCCTTTTATTCATGCTAATACTTGGTTCAATCTCTGGCTGGACTGTACCTCTTTCCTTCCGACTAGAGCCATGATTCTCTGGTAGTGCGGTGTCCGGTCTAGGTTTCAATGAAGCATCTTGGTTGAAAATTTTGATGAATTCTTTAATCTTTCCTCTAACTCTGGCTTTTGTATCATCCCAAGAGTTCCTAGGGGAATGTTTTATTCTTGTTGTACTGGCTTCTACATTGTTTGAAGTAACCCTTTTCTTTACATCTTGTTTCTTGGCACTCATTTTAGAAATGTCTTTCCTTCCACAATTTCTAGTTATCTCATCATTGCCTATATATATAATTGAAGGAAAACAATACAAGAAACAACACATCAGCACCAAAACACATAATGTAGAAGTGGAATATGAGACTAACCTTGTTCGTCATCGTAGTCATTATTGAAAATCAAGTTCAGAGGTTTCGGTTGAGGCTTGTGAGTTGCTTTTTCAACTGCAGAAACTTTTCTCTTAGAAACATTCTTATCAGTGCTTTTATGCTTGTTTATGATTTCTGACTCGGACTTGGTAATGTTGCCTTCCTCGATAACTTGACCGGGCCCTACATCTTCATTTCTCGAATCAATTAGCGAGCCTACATTTTCACTCTTGCCGTGCTCTCCTCTAAAAGATTTACAATTATGCAGTTTATCTCTTGGTTCCTTTGCTTTGCTTTCACTTGTTATCCATCCATTAGCACTTGAGCACCTCTGCAGTTTATCCTTCCCTTTGAGTCTATCACTTCCCCTTAAAGGAATGGCTACTGGTACGCCTCCCATGTTTGCCCATTTGTATATTGAGAAGTGAAATCGGCTGCCGTTTTTCGAAATCTCCAAACTACTCGAATCTCCATTCGAATTGCATTTTGTCTGAGTCTCCACATGCTTAGTTGGGTTTGTCGACTCTCTCAAATAATTTAAGCCATTGGAAGCCCCATCCTTGCTTTTAGATGTGGTTAAATTGGGAAGGTCCATTTCTTTGCTCACTTTAGAAGGAAGGCTTGGAAGTCAGTTAATGGCAGCAAAAATAAGCCATTGGAGGAAACATGAAATCAGCTGGGTGAATTAAACCTGTTAAATGCCAAGTTTACTTCTTTTTTACCATAGAATACGTGGGAATGTATATAGATGCAACAGAAACATTATAGATACAAATGCAACTGAAACTAGAAGATTAAAAACATAACTAAGAAACAAGAAAAAAAAAATCTGCAAAAACTGACAATATATATTGATTATGATCTTGTCTTTTTGTCCGGTAATATGTCAAAAATATGAAGGCAAGCAGTACCTCGATTGAGCAGGGAATGAACTGCCAAAAGGTTCAGGCTTTGGTGACAAAGATCTAGCCGGTTTTATTAACTGTGAACTTGGTGCAAAAGGGTCATTCATTTCATACTTCCTTGAAGAACTCGATGAATGGTTCCCTTGAAAAATATCATGGCAGAAATCACTTTTCGAGCGTCTTATCCGGGCCATCTCTTCTTCACCGAACACTGGCTTTTTGCTGAAACAAGACCATGGATTCTGTGATGATGAAGCAACAACCGGTTCATCAGTTCTTTTGAAGGCAGGTGATGAATGATCAGTGTTGTTTTCAGTTTCACCAAAACCATATTTTGTTTCTTGAATTAGTGGCCTCCTCGGTGCGCCACCGAAGACATCATGGAAGTCTATATCTGAGACTGAGCTTCCACGTGGCATCTCCGGAGAAGAATTGAAGCCCTGAGTGTAGCTTGACGACTATAACCTGAAAGAACACTTCCTCTCTGAGAAAATCTCTCTATTTTGGGTCTTTAAACTGTCAACAAGCTTCCATAATTAGTTGAATCAAGTGGTACAAAACTAACATGTTTCCCATTGATGAAGCAAAGGGGGTTTCTTGAGAAGAAAATAAAATGTTTTGGTAGAGAAAGTTGGAGGAGGGAAAAGACAAAGACAAAGACAAAGACAGAGTGGGCATAGAAAAAAAAGCTTAAATGTTCGAGAAGTTTTTATCAAAGATTTGAAGCCACAAATCATCTGTGGGTTAGAGTTGAAAAATGGTACAGAAGAAACAAAGGGTAGGGTGTTACAGTCAATCATGCGTCATTGAATGAACAATTTTCAAAATTGTTGAAGGTTATTTTTTGGCGTTACAAGGTTGAGTCTGAGTTAGTTTTCCGCAAACCCATCCACATGATTTTCCTTTTTTCAGTCCTAAGATCTTCAGGATGAAGGAAAATAATCAAAGTAATGATGTTTTGGTAGAAAAGTTCATCCAACTTCATAAGGACCCATGTGGCATGTAATTGATGCTTGGATGGTAAAGAGAAATCCCAAATTCAAATAGAGAAAAATGACCAGAAAAGATCTAATAAATTTGGCACTAGTATAGGGTTAAGGGGTTTGCATTGCATCAATACAGGGCCTACCTTGAATGCAAAATGCCTCCAAATTTCAGATCCAACTGGCAAAGATTAATGTAAGTAGGTTGTGTGCGGTCGCATCAAAAATTTATAATCAAAGACAACAACTTCCTATCTTGTGACACATAGCTCACTTATATAAATTTTGATCATAATAGATAATGCAAAATTCGAAAATTGACAAATATCATAATTGCTTTTATAGAGTTTGATAATTTCAAGTACTATTTGCAACAAATTTAGAGCGAATTTGAAGATATTAAACCTCAAATATTTATAATCCAAATCCAATTAATTTCTCAATCTACCTTCCATGAGCAGTTTTGATTTTCATACAGCGGAGAACATACATTGAGGAGGCTTGCTTGATTCAGTGCTTCACCAGCATTCTATTGATCATTGAGAAGAGATGGGATCAAATATTCAAACTGCTTTGGCGATAGAAAGAAATTATCCAACGTTGTATGGCAAGTCATTCAATCTTTCAAATGAACAGAAGAGTCCTTTGTTTACTGAGGATTTCGTATACTAACGGAATGATATTAGTGTATTATTTATTATTAATTACAATAATGACAGGTGTTGAACATGGAGAGCATATCATCTCACTTTACTCCACGAACATAAAAGGAATCAGTGACAAAAAACCAAATCAAACAAAAGACAACTGGATAGCCACAAATCAAGCCAGCCAACTCAAGTTTCCTGGCTACAAAAGCTCCAAATCCTCATCAAGCCTTGTTCTCGCAAGAAGAAAAGAAAACATGTATTATTTGCATTTTCAAGTAACTACAATGGATACAATGTAACGAAATGATAATTAACAAATACAAATGTCAGATTATTTATCACATCTAATTTTAATGCTTATGTATCAATGATACTTATTAGCACAACAAGAGGAATTCTCTTTTTCCTCCGAAACCAAAATATTTGGCAGTACTCCGGGAAAAAAACTTGGCAGTAATTTTTTATGAATACCTGAGTAAATGGTGTCACTCCCGATGTTCATTTCCATGTAGGTCAACCGGAAGGCAACTGCTCAGAATTCAACTCTTTTTGCTTGAAGCCTAAAAAGCAAGGGTAATTAGGTAAACAAAAATAATAAACTCTATTAATGACAAACATTAAACGAAATCCAGCAATTTGAAAGGAACAGTCAAATCATGTGTTAGGAAAGAAGAGCATGCAAACATGTTTTTACCAGGAAAAAAAAAAGAGTTTTTATTAGAAACTCTCAAACGCAACAAAAATTTTAACCTTATATTCATTTCTCTTTGTATTTTGACTCCCCTAAAATGGGATAAAAGAATTTAAGATCAAATGCATGAGAGAAAGAAACATACTTCATCAGAGCTAGTAACATATGATACAACAACAGTTATGTCATCAAGTTTTCCACCATAGTAACGGAACCCAGCATCTTGAGCAGCAGTTGAGAAAGGAGTTTGTCTATCTCTAGCCTGTGCTCGTTCTCGTGCCAATGCTGCTATCTTCTGAGCAGTCACTTCAGGCCCAAAACCAGCTCTCAGTGCATGAACCACCACCGCAGTAATTTCATTATTGTACAAGTTATCAAACAGTCCATCTGTGCCAGCAATGATAACATCTCCTGGAGCAACGGGAACTGCAAAGATCTGATTTGAGCAGACAATTTAGATTGTTCAGATATTTCATAATCAATCAAATCATTGAAAGCCTCACATGCAATAACCAAGCCAGAAAATTTATTGTTCAAGACAGAAAAAGGGAAAGTATAAGGTGTAAAAGATGAAACACGAATCAAAATTGGTAAACCAATGCTTAATAAATAATTTAGATAACTATCAGTTCTCGAGAATAAAACGGTATCCTCTAACATTTAGATATTTAAGCTATTAACCACAGTAAACATTCAGCAAACACAACATCTAACATGTCAGGTCCACCAAAGCAAACATCCATCAAACGTAGACGTTTTTCTCATAAGACTACACAATCAACATTTATTACTTCAAGAGTTGCAAGAAGTTATCTTTTCCCAGAATATGAGCACAAGAGGAACTTGTATAACTACCTGACCGGAGCTAGGTAAATCAGCATTATTTCCACTCTCAAGTTGATATGTGAAGTTAAAATCATGCTGCTGAACAGGGGATCTAAATATAGTACATCCATCCCGAACCACCATAAAACCACTGTCCCCCAAGTTTATAGCATGAAGTCCCTGCAGGGAAAACCCAAAAAATTGAATATACTATCCAGCGAGCAACTTCATCCATTTATTCCAAGAAAATAAAAAAGGGTAACTTAAGCAGTTTTGCTCGAAGAGAAATGTAGAGTAACAACAAAGCCTCAATTCTCAGACCCCACTCTTCATCATTTCAAGTTTTGCCTCATTAACAAAGATTTTACCCCCTACTAAGGTCATATGCTATGGAAAGTTTCTATGAATTGCCATTATGTGGATGGAATCCCTTACAGAAACTTTCATACAAAGATGTCCATTGTAGTCACTAATTTTTAGTTCATAAAGCAGATTATTGGTTTAGATGAGAGAGCTTGTGTTCAAAACAACTATCTCATGCAAAAGTTACTCATGTTGGAATAAGAAAACGGTACAAGATAGGCAACCATAGAATAGAAATGGCTTACCTGGTCTCCAAGTGCTATGACACATGCTGTTGAGGAGCCTTTTGCCTTTGTGCTAGAGTGAGCTTTCTCTAAGACTCTTGCAGGGTTGATTGAACCCTTAGGCTCCTCTTGGATAGCAGATACAGATTTAGACATGAGCTCCCTAGAAAACTGACCTGCATCAATACCCAGATCAGCCCAGCCACCAACTCCATCCGCTAAACCTATTGCTTGTTCATCCGCGCATATGAAATGAGCATCCTCTCCTCCAGTATCTTCTTTATCAGGATGGGGAAGATAGCAAGAACCTGAGAGCAGCTTCAGAGTTTTGCCAGCAGAAATCTTCCTGTCATGATTGTCAAGCACAGTATAAATATAAATTGCTTAAAAAATATTGTAAGATTTAGTAAGAGGAAATTCAAAACTGCACAGAGATCATACTCTTCTGAACTGGGAACCTGTTCTTCACCTCCAGAATTATCAAAGGAAACATCACGGGCTGTCCCAGCTGATAAACAAGAAGGCAATGAACCATGGAAAGCCCTTGAACCTGACCCTGAGGAAAGATTACAGTTGCACCATCTTTTTCCAATACCATGCAAGAACTGTCCATAGATTGCATAATTGTTAGGTTTCTCAAGACTTTTCAAACTTATTCTAGGATGTATGCTTCTGTTGCCATAAAATATATCAGCACTACTTGCAGACGATGAAAGGTGCCCATGCTTTAACTTCAATGAATCAACAAATCCACCAATTACAACTCCACAACTAGAAACAGCCATAGGACTACTCTGACATTTGCTCACAGGTGGTGCTATTTGGCTGGAGTCAACAAGTGCACAATCAATATGATACCTACAAACCTGGAAGGCAGGGCCTGAAACAGATGGAACAGAAACAGTTCGAGAAAATGCGCCCACAGCAGAAATGTTCCTTCCACGATTAACTGATAGAGAATCTGAGCATGCAGCCAAAACTGTCCCACTTGGCAAAAATCCTTGCAAATCAGCATGTCCTGAGAGTCTTGAAGAATGAAAAAACCTGTAATTTCTAAACCCTAGCTTCCCTTTTCCAATCAGAATTTCAAGTGAATCTTGTAGCTTGCATTCCGTTCTCTGGATTCCATTCCGAACCGTACTCAGTTTCAAAAACAAAGCAGATGGCATCCTATCTTCTTAGGCAAAGCAAATTTGCTTCAAACCGTCTATTTTACAGAGAACGCAAAAGTCAATACCATATGAAGAAAAAATCTCCAAACTTTTTTGACACATCTAGACCATAGATAATCCTTGCTCTCCCTTTGAAAAATAGCAGGAATTACGAAACCTGAAAAGAGAAGTGTCGGCCGATAACAAGTTAACAATCAAACTAGATAAACAGAAACAAAAATAGACAAGAAACAAGATGTTGAACGGTAATACTGCAAATATCAATTATACAGAACATAGGAAAGTACGTAGAGCAAAGATTACCAAAGCTTAATTTAAATTCAAAATTGATACGTAACCTAAATCAGCCAAAGAAAGGAATCAAAACCTACCCAGATGATAAATCCAAATCAGTTGGTTAACATAACTATCTAACAGACAAAAGGAGAAAAAAATCATAAATTCCGTCAAACCGAAAATTTCAGAAGTCTACGCTCTAAAAATGAAAGTTAAATTAACAGGCGCGAAACTCACCTCTAAAAAGGCATCAAAGCCAAGCATATAAAATCAAAGTCCCGAATCCCCAAAAGTTCTGGGAAACTAGAATGAACCGGTTGTTTGGAGGGAAGGGCCGGAAACCGGTTCTGTTGTGGATGTGGAGTTCACTTAACGAAATCCAAAATAGAAGTCGAGAGTGTTCTGAGTTGGCGGGGAGCTACGTCAATGAAACCCTAAAAATATTTTCGGGAGGTAAAGTGGGAATCAAAAGCCGCCAAATTCCCTTATTCCTTTTTAGGATAAGAGTAGATTTTTAATGTTGACCAACTAATTGCGTACGTATTGACGGATTTGACTCGATGGCTTCGATTATATTCGGGATCTCGACGAGGATAGAATTGTCTTTTGTCATGTTTACTTGAATCATCCAAATACCAAATGGGTCGGAGGAAGATAAATGGACTATTTTTTTTTTTTGAACTTCTATTATTAGACATGAATTTGGATGAATTACGTATCCCATCGTCCATGTCTTGTACGTATCGAACATAATACTGATGTGATAGAAAGTACTAGAGAAAAATAACAATTAAAATTTGTTATTTCATTCTAATTTTTTAGGCGTAAGTTTTCATTTAATTTTCTATAAATTTCTTCTTTTCTTGATGTTGTATTTGGATTATTCAGCATTCAACTACAACAATGGTGGCTTCATACTTGGGAGACAAAATTGGAGTGGTTTTTTTTTTTGCTGGAATTCCCATTTAAGGAAACGCTACATCAATCTCACATAACAACAACGAGTCAGTGTTCACAAAAGCCTTGAAACCATATATACCATCTTTTGCATCTATTTTACATCGATAAAGAAGAGCTCTTTATTTCATAATCCTTGTCAAGCGTATCTGAATACCATACTGAGGCTGCAAGGTGATGAACAACATAGGAGCATGAACATACGTTGAAGACACTGCCAATGAGTATTGCCGGATAATCATGGCTAGAACTATTTTCATCTCCGCCATGGCTAAATTCTGCCCAACACAAATTCTAGATCCCAAGCCAAATGGAATGAACGAGGCTAAGTGCTTTCGTGGTTCTTTGAATCTTGAGGGCTTGAATTTGTTAGCATCTTCTCCCCATATATCAGTGTCACGATGAACAGCACTCAGTGCCAAATAAAGCTGTGTACCTGCAGGAACATCAAGCTTTCCTAGCTTAAAATCCTTGATTGCTTCCCTCATCAACATCACTGCTGGAGAGTATAGCCGAAGTGTTTCGTTGACTATCATGCTCACCTGTTCATTGAATCGTTTATGCAATTACATCTCTTAAACATGAATCGACCAGAACCTGAGAAATCAATTGATAGAACTTACAATTTTTAAGTCACTCAAATGCTCTACAGCTGGAAGCATATCGGTTCCACATATGCCAAGCACTTCGTCTCTTGCTTTATCTTGCCATTCCGGATTCAATGCCAAAAGCAGAAGTGCCCATGATAAAGCATTAGCAGCTGTTTCTTTCCCTGCAAAATAAAAGGTCTTGCATTCGTTTATAATTTCTTCCTCTTCTAACCTCTCTTCTTTATCATCCTGATTCCTATATGAAGACATCAAAAGACTGAGTAGGCTTGAAGAGTTTTCTCCTCTCTTGCTGTTAGACCGGATCAGTGCCCTTACAGATTCACGAGTTTCATTTTCTAGTCTCCACCTCGCTCTATTATTTTTAGTAGGCAAAAACCTTGCACAACAATTACTTAAGCTTTTTAGTACAATATAAATATTTACATGAAGAAACTAGTTAATTTCTTACGAAAACTGAAATAAGAAAAGGTTACCTGAACCCTGGGATATAGATACTTCTTATCGCCTTTGAAAATAACTCCATCTGCTGTTCTTGTAGCATAAAGATACGTTTTCCTTCTTCAAAACTGCTACCGAATGCTGTTCTGGATATAACATCAGCTGAGAGGTTATGAAGTTCTTTGTTCACTTCCAATTCGAATTCATGTCTCCCACCTCTTTCTTCCTCCCATTCTTCAAGCATTTTCGTAGTAGCAGCTACAATTTCGGGTACCCAACCCTGCAGTTAAAAGGAGTTTTGTTCAAAAATAGTGTTAGTTTGAGTTACATGCATTGATAATCAAGATTTTCACCCCCTTTTTAAGGATGTTGTAGAATTCCACTACACTAGGTTTTTACATTCACAATTTTTTTCATGTCAATGTCTGTAACTTGTATGCATCACGTAAGCCCTTGGGCCAGACTTAGGCTTGTTACCATCAGCACCAACCCAACTGGAGGGTACAGTTTATGATTTCAAGACAGATACAATCAAGTGAAGTGAGATACAAGGCCCACGACTAAACTGTACCATAGATACTCTGTCTCGGCCATAAAAAGGGTACAGTTTAGATAACCCTTTAATTAAAACAAGATAGAAAACTTTCACTGAGCTGATAAATCATTGAATTTGAGCCCATAATTTTTTTATTAAAAAACACAAGTAGTATGAACAAAGGAATTTTACCTTAACTCTTTCCATGTTGAAGGCTTGATTTGCAATCCTCCTATGAAGGGCCCATTCTTCACCTTTCAAACCAACGAGTCCCTGTCCGAAGAGCATCCTGGACATGGGGTTAAACCCGAGCTTATCAAACGACCCGGTTGTGTTCATGGTAACCTCCTTGATCATATCAGGATCCGAAATTCCCAGCCTGGGTTTTGACCCGAACCAATACAGAAACGGCGTCCCATACATGCCGGACCACCTGTGATAGAGCGGAGCCACGCGGTGGAGGACATCGTGGTGGTCAACTGAAGCTGGCTTCAACTTAGCTTCTTTATACAGACGTTGGATCTCAGCTGAGTTCCCAAAGATTGGACGGTAGCCAGGGCCCCTTACTCCTTGTTTCTGGAAATGGTTTTGGATCCTCCACGGGATCCATATGATGGAGTAGACAAATTTCAAGACACAGATGCAAAGAAACGATATGAAAAGGAGAGTTAAATGATTCATACTTCAATAATCTTATAGTATCTCTAAAGAGTGTGGCGTAAGTTGGGAAAGATGAGGGAGAGAGCTGTTAATGGTGATAAGTCACATGGAGCGTTGAATATCTAAATTATATTTTTAATTCTGTAAAGTAATGCCTGCTTTTCAACAACTGTTGGACTTACATAGTCTACTTGTAGATTATTAAATTGCAAACGTTTATTGGCTTGTAAGCATCATATTCGGCCCCAAGTTTTCCCATATACAAGTGATCATTTGGAAATTGATCACACGATCCCTAGTTTCCCGCTCTTTTCTTTCATTATTTTATATTTGATATACGGCTTAGTGATTGTTATATTTGTTAGGGGTGTTCATTCTATAATGGATTCGAGCTATATGGGTTATTTGTTTGTGGTATGTAAGTTGAAATGATTTGTTTTTATCAAGGGTATATATGGTTTAATTTGAGTTTTAGGTTATAGTTTGTTGTTTTATCTTGTATTGATAATTAAATTTTATCAAAAAATAATGTACATTGCATTATCAATGGAGAATAAGGGATGAATCTTAGAAATAATATTGTTGGGAGGAACAACCACAAACTCCGAACATGACTATAAAACGAACATAAAAAATATATAAAAATTAGATGCATTTGTTATCCGCGTGCTCAAGTTGGTTGAATTTTTTAAATTTCTTTAACTGTTAATAATAATTCGATTTGTTTTTATTTGATTTTTTAATCAAAGATAATTTTCTAAGTAAAAAATTTTTATATAGTAATTTTTAAAAAATCTTTTATATAGAATTTTAAAGTATTTTTACTATTTAAAATATAAAATATTTTTTATATCATAAAAAAATTAAACTTATTATGAATAAAATAAAAAATAAAATTCCATTTGTTTTTGTATATCTAAAGGTAAAGGGACACCAGTTCAAACAAAAGTTAACAATTAACCCAACCCTACCTTGTAATAAAGTTGTTCCAGCCCCACCTCTAACAAAATTTTAGGCATTAAAATACTAAAAATTTGGGCCCAACCTCACTTATATTAATTTTTTAAAATTTATATGAAAAAAATTAAAAATATAATACACTAAATGCACTAAAAATATTAAAATAAATATTTTTCAACAAATTAAAAATAAATTTTTAAAAAGTCTTTATACTTGAATAACACTAAGATAAACACAACTTAATAAGCAAATGTCTCTAAAATAATAGCAAAATTAACTTTAAAACAAATGTTATATAATATTCAAATATTAACAACAAAATAGTCTCAAAATAATAGTGAAATTGTAGTAAAATAGTGGTAGAAAGTGAGAAAACAAAAAAAAAAACAACATGATTTTTTTATTGAAAATTCGAGTCAAACTAGGATCGAACCAAAAAACCTTACTCAAGGCTTGATCTGTTTTCTAAATAGGTCTTGTTTTTTTTGTCAAGCTCATTTTTCAGATAAGTCTTCAAGCCAGGGCAACTCTATCTTGTAAACAGGGATGAAGTCTTATTGCTTAGCCAATATTCAATCTTTGTAAGCAAAGTGTTGAAGGCAAAATACTATCCTAATTAGCGGCAGATGGTAACGGTGGCAAAAGGTGGCCTTTCCAAATTTTGATAAATTTTAATATTTCTTTAATTATTTTGAAAATTTTAATTGAACTCTTCTAAATTTTTTTAAAAATTCTCATTAGTCTTATAATTTTTTAAATATTTTAATTAAACCCAATTTTTGTTTAAAAAATTATTCTCATTAATCTCTTAAAATTTTTGAAATTTTTAATTAGACCCACAAAATTAAGTCCCAACATCTACGACTCATCCTAATATAGTTTTTTTTTAAGTTCAAAACTCGGCACCAGCCTTTCATTTATTGGTGTAGTATTTGAGATTAAAGGAGAGTGGAAACAATACATCAATACGTACATAATTCAATAGGTGGATATCTGGCATCAATCCTAACCAACAGTTACTTAATAGAACGATATTTAGAGTGAAAAACTAGTCTAATTAAAGAAATATTTGAGGCCAAAATATCCAAAAAAATCCCATGCATAATCATGTGTTGGTTGAAAAAGACATATGGTGAAAAATAGGGGTGAATATTTGATCGAGTCGAGTCGAATCGAGTTAAAAAATTTCGAGTCAAGTCGAGTTAGCAATCCTATTATTTATACTCAATGTTGCGTTTACATAGACAGATTATTTAACTAATAGACGAAGTATAAGATTATTTAACTACATAAATAATATAATGATTTTGCCTTTTAACTCAATGGGTAAAAACGATGTAATTTTCATTTTAGCTTAATGATTTTGACTTTTAACTTTTAAAAAAGTAAATATTTATCAAAACGGCATAGTTTTGCCTTTTCTTATTCGGAGTTCCGAATAACTCGAATTGTGTAATTCATATTCGAGTTAAACTAAAAAACTTAATTTTTTATTCGAGTTGATTCAAATAACTTAATTAACTCAAATAACTCGAACTATTTAATTTAAAATTTAAATTTTTTATCAAATTTTTCGAATCGAATTTTGCTAACCTTTAATAAAAAATGTATAGTGTCCTAAATGTGGCTTCAATGATGAGAAAAAAGAGAGGAAAGGCGAGAATAGTAGCTCAAAACAACAACAACAACAAAATGGGGTGAAGTGTTGGCCGCGAGAGCAAGTCCTATGGAAGTGGAACATATTGCAAACCCATCAAAGCACTTGTTTGTCTGCTCTCACTTCACTTTGCAAAAGACTTGAGATTTGGGAATGTCATTGTGGAAGGAGTGTCACTTGCTTTGATCAAATGGTTGAAAGAAGGATTATTGTGTAGATCTAATATTGTAAGACTCATATAAGATGCAAGACATGAAACCCTAATTTTCTTTTAATTGCTCCTTCAACCACAACTGAAGATGAGGAAATCTATTAGCTTATGAATTGAGAAAACTGGATATTAAAGAGTTGGGATAATACAATTTGGATTGAGCAAGAGGAGTTTGGTTCAAGTCATCCTACATTCGGTATAATATTTCTATTTTTAGTGCGTAAAGATTATTTTGAAACAAAAATATTATATTCTCAATAATGTCAAAACTTTACCACTGATTATTTATTAGATATTCATTTTATAATTTAATAAAATTTTCTTACATTTGCATCAACTTTGTAAAACAAGACAAATTCTATAATAATGATAAATTGGTATAATTTACTTTTTAAGTAATTTTATATTGTATGAACTAAAAAACAAAATTTTACGTTAATCCATCTAATTGAATCAAACCTAATAATATAACATACTTGATAATTTATTTATTTTTATATTTTGATAATCATTTTACCAAATAAAAAACTCTTTTATGCTTAACCAGAAGAAACTGTTGTAGAACACGCAAGAGATAATGAAGGAAAACAATAAGAACAAAAGAAGCTGAATTGAACTGATTAATTATTTCTGAAACCAACAGAATATTTTATATAGGTTTGCATCCAATGACAAACCATTACCCTTAAAACTAAGGACACATCCCATGACAAACCATTATATTAAAAAATAGGAACAACTGATTAAATTAAACATTTAATAAAGGCTCAACTATTAAATCAACATAAAACAATTAACTAGACCAACAGACGATACATTGCTAGTGTTGCTACTTTAACAAGTATTACGTCAATCTCTTGTAACAACTACGAGTCAACGGTCACAAGAGCCTTAAAAAGCATACCCTACTTTGCATCGATAAAGAAGTGTCCTTGTGAGTATCTAAAACCCATTCTTTATTTCATAATCCTTGTTAGGAGTATTTGAACACCATATTGAGGTTGCAGGGTGATGAACACCATAGGGGCATGAACATATGTTGACGACACTTCCAACGAGTATTGCCTGATTATCATAGCTAGAATTATTTTCATCTCCACCATCGCTAAATTCTGCCCAACACAATTTCTAGGCCCCAAGGCAAATGGAATAAACGAGGCCAAATGCCTTCGAGGTTCTTTAAATCTTGCGGGATTGAATTTGTTAGCATCTTCTCCCCATATATCAATGTCACGATGAACAGCACTCAGTGACAAATAAAGCTGTGTACCTGCAGGAACATTGAGCCTTCCTACCTTAACATCCTTGAGTGCTTCCTTTATCAACGACACTCCCGGCGAGTATAGTCGAAGTGTTTCATTTATTACCATGCTCACCTGTTCATAGAATCATTCATGCAATCATATCTCTTTGATCTTCAACATGAATCAATCGGAACCTGAGAAATCAATGGATAATAAAACTTACAATCTTTAAGTCACTCAATTGCTCTGCAGCCGGAAGCTTATCGGTTCCGCATATGCGAACCACTTCGTCTCTTGCTTTGTCTTGCCATTCCGGATTCAATGCCAAAAGGAGAAGTGCCCATGATAAAGCATTAGCAGCTGTTTCTTTTCCTGCAAAGTAAAAGGTCTTGCACTCGTTTATAATTTCTTCCTCTTCTAGCCTCTCTTCTTTGTCATCCCGATTCTTATACGAGGACATCAAAAGACTAAGCAGACTTGAAGGGCTTTCTCCTCTCTTGCTGTTAGACCGGATCAGTGCCCTTACGGATTCACGAGTTTCCTTTTCTAGTCTCCACCTCGCTCTATTATTTTTAGTAGGCAAAAACCTTACACAACAATTACTTAGGCTTTTTAGTACGATATAAATATTTACATGAAGAAACTAGTTAATTTCTTACGAAAACTGAAATAAGAAAAGGTTACCTGAACCCTGGGATGTAGATACTTCTCGCAGCCATTACGAACAACTCCATCTGCTGTTCTTGTAACATAAAGATACGTTTTCCTTCTTCAAAACTACTACCGAATGCTGTTCTGGATATAACATCAGCTGAGAGGTCATGAAGTTCATTATTCACTTCCACTTCGAATTCATTTCTCCCACCTCTTTTTTCCTCCCATTTCTGGAGCATTTTCGTAGTTGCAGCTACAATTTCAGGTACCCAACCCTGCAGTTAAAGAGAGTTTTGTGCAAAAATAATTAGATTTAAGTTATTGGGGAGATAGTACCAGCACTGTGTTAATGTATTGTATCAACTGAAATTGATTTATACATTAATATTGAGTATATAATTCAGATTCAGATTTATTTTTGCTTACGTTATCTAATAAGAAATTATTTAAAATAACTAAACATGAAATTGTTTTGAATTGAAATGATTAAAAAAATTAAAAACAAATTGTAAAACATTTTGAGATGGATAAAAACTTACTCAGATCGACTTACCTGTTTATAAATCATTGAATTTGAGGACCACAAATGGATTAAGGACTATGTATGGACAAAAGGAGACAGTTTTATTTTACCTTGACTCTATCCATTTTGAAAGCCTGGTTTGCAATCCTCCTATGCATGGCCCATTCTTCACCTTTCAATCCAAGAAGTCCTTGTCCGAAGAGCATCTTGGACATGGGGTTAAACCGCATATTCTCAAACGACCCGTCCGTGCTCATGGCTACCTCCTTGATCATATCAGGATCCGAAATCCCCAGCCTGGGTTTCGACCCGAACCAATACAAAAACGGCGTCCCATACATACGGGGACACTTATGGTAGAAGGAGCCACTCGGTGGAGGATATCGTGGTGGTCAACTGTAGCTGGCTTCAACTTTGCTTCTTCGAACAAACGCAGGATCTCAGCTGAATTCCCAAAGAGTGGATGGTAGCCAGGCCCTGTTACTCCTTGCCTTTTGAAATGGTTTTGGATCCTCCGTGGGATCCATATGATGGAGTATATAAATTTCAGGACCGAGATGCAAATTAATGATATGATGACGAGAGTTATAGGATCCATACTTCAAACTCTGAGCTGGGAAAGATCTTGGAGCTTGGGGGCTGTTAAATTGTAGATTGGCCTTCATTATTATATTTAGAGTCGACAATGGAGATTATTAAATTGCAAATGGTTCTTGTCTTATTGTGTCATGGATGATGATCCTGCTGTGTAGGAAAAAGTGGCAATTACAATCTCACCTCACCTGCTAAGATATGAACTTTGTAGCTTTCATATTCTCGCCTGAGTCTCCCCAAACTATAAAGGAATTATTTGGCAAATCAACACTTATAATGCCATATTATTCCAGCATACAACTGCATTTTCCAAGATTGAATAGGGCATGGGTTCGAAGTTTGACTCCATTTGCTTCGCTTTTACCACATTCTTTTTTTTATTTATATTTTATCTATGTTTTCCAAGATTAGACAGACTTTAAATAAAAAGATAATTATGATTAATTTATTCATTTCTCTATTCAACTTTCGTACAATGTAGATTATTTCAATATTATAATTAATGTGGTGGTGTCAATATCACTTTCATGGCTTCCCAAACAACTATGAAAACTGTGTTTAAATTTAATTATTAAATTATTGATGTGATGCAGTAAAAAATTAATTAAAATCCCAAACAAACGACCATCATATAGCCAATTAGCCAAGTTATTCCAAACATGAGCTTATTGATCAACGGAAATATCTTAGCTTGAGATTAATCTGTTAAGTTCATTGTTATATTTAGATTGTTCAGCATTCAAGTACGACTATAACAATAATGTGAACTTGTACGTAATTTGTTAATGGAGTGTTAAACTCTGACTAATCAAAACTTACCAATATAAAAAAAAATACTCCATAAAATTCCATGGGGAAAGGCAAATAAAAGAGAGGGTTTTTCCCCATCCCCCAAAATTCCATTTTAAGGAAACCCAGCATGTAACAAAAGCCAATGAAGCTGAGGAAACAACCATTTGTTTCTCATTTATCTATCATATACTAGAGTCGGTGGACCAGGTCGAATTTTCCCACTCTCTGCATATATTTTCTGAAAGCGTAATGGTTTGAAACGCAACCCCACCATCCATAAAAACCACAAGGGCCCAGCTGCCAGCGTACACATGCACTTACGGCTTGCCAACTCACGTCATTAAATGGGGTTCCTCAGTTCTGAAATCTCTGAACTCCAAACTCCAATGGGTCCACCGTCTCCTGTTTAGAAATTGACTACCCATCCCCCCTCATTTGACCTACGCTTTTACTTCATCCTCATCTCATCGTCATATATATGAACTTAAATTGGGGTTCGACGAAAGTTGGCAAATTGTTTTAAGAATGTTATGTTGAGTCCATTTTTGGGAAACTGGACCCTGAGTCGACAGTCAAATTGGAACTTGTAGGTGAAGCCAACAATCAAGAAATAAATAAAAAGAAAAGGCTGTATATAGTAGCATCATATTTCGTGCTACATTTGCTAGCTGCTAACTAGAGGAGTTCCTGTACAACCTTTTTTCCCCACCCATATCTTCCAGGTTTTACCTCAAAAGGAAATTAACTTTAAAAGCAAGTACTAACAAAAGGAAACCCAAAATTAATGTCTAACTCTAACTTGTAATCTCCTTCTTTGGGTTCTAAGCACCCTAATCTCATTTTCTCTAAAGCATGGCATTGGCTGGGCCATTGGGTTTTCTTTCAGCTCCACCTTCCCAGGTTTCTCTAGGCGAATTATTACTCCCTCCTGCTCCGTACGACGTGGCGGTTGCCGCTCCTACATTGAAGCCACCCCCAAAGGAAGTGAGCAACGCGGATAGTCCACTTGAGGAAGCTCCGCTGTCGGCCATGCCGAGGCCAAGAAGATCGAGCGTTGTAGGCTTGTTTCCGAACAGCGAGGATGAGCCAATAATGGGATTGGTTAACCCAGAACTTCCGTTTGAGGGGAAGCCAAGGCCGAGACTGGCTGTTGCTGTATTGCTCTCGGACTTAACGTTAGGATCTTGACCAGCAGGGGAAGCTGATGATACTGCCAAGCCTAGACCTCGAAGCAATGAAGGGTTGGAAGCCGCGGCACCCATTTGGGCAGCTTTTTGTAGCAATGCAGTAGCGGACATTGCTGGCTGGGGAGATGGAGCATAGTGGCAATGGTCGTTTTCAGGTCCGGCAAAGATGGAGGAGCCATTGTTGGATAGGTAGAGTGGAGAGGAAAGCGAGAGGGATGTGCGCTCCAATGGTGTCGTCGCCTGAAGGAACGACGAGGGTGCTGAGATTTTGGATGGTTGAGAGTTGGGTGCAAATATGCTAGCGAAAACATTAGTGGTTGCTGTAGTAGCTGCTGCTGGTGAAAGTCCCATTGGATTTTCTGGTACTTCTGTAACCACAAATACACATAAAATAAGATTGTAAAAGCCATTGACAAAGGAAACAATGATTAAGAGATTAAGGTAGCAGAAAAAGAACAAAAAGATGAAACCCAAGAATAAAAAAAACAATGAAAACATGGTGATTAAAAGGGAGAAGACTTTTCTGTATGCCCTATAAAACATGAAAAGCTTTGAGAAGCAAAAGCAAAAGGCAATAATGGCTTCCTTTCTTTCACTGATCAGTGCAGCCCTTTTTGCTTTTTGGTCATTGAGATTTACTTATTGAGACACTGTTAACTATCTCGCTCGTGAACATCTTTCTCTCTCTCTCTTATTCTTCTTCTTATTAATATTATTCCTCTTCTCTCTCTCTCTCGCTCTCTCTTTACCTACCACATTTGTTAGGTTCCCTAAGACTAAATATCCAAACGAGAACGACAACAATAACAGACAAAAGAAACCACAACTTTCATTTGAATGGACTCTCACATAAACAAAAAACAATTTCAAAGCTAAACACCCTTCAGATTATCTTAACTTTGACCTATATCTAAATAAACAAATGCAAAAATAGCGGAGAATCCTCAATATAAAAGTATATATACACAGTTTACACACACATAGAAAGACCCATGCTAAATTTTTTTTACCTGAACTCTGAATTGATAAACCCGGTGAAACTGCGCTAGTGGTAGACGGTGTTAAAGGCTGAGGTGGTGGCAATGTTGCTGCAGCTCCTCCTCCAACCATAGTGGTGTTACCACTTCCATTTCCGTTCACGTTTTTGTTTCCTTCAGGATTAGCAACACCTATTGTTTGGGTCCTCACACTTTCCTCAGCTAACGCATCGCAGAAAGCTCTATGCGTTATAAAACTATCCCTCCTTCAAAAGCAAAAAAGCATCATCCAAAGTTAAAACCCAGAAGCAGAAAAGAGAAAAGAAAACGTACAGAGTTGAATTATGAACGGAAAACGGATGAATAATTGTAATTTGGATTACGTACCTAGAAAAGATGGTGCCACAATCGCATTTATATTCTCGGGTGCCGCAAGTCTTCATGTGGGCCTTCCAATCGGACTGAACGGCGTACTTTTTAGAACACCGCTCGCATTTCCATTTCTTTTCCCCGTGTTTCCTGCAAAAGTGTTTCTTGATACCGGTGAGATCACCGAGGGCTCGAGCAGGGTTGTGGTGGACGCAACTCGGCTCGGGGCACACGTAGACTCGCTTTCGAATTTCTTTGCTTGTCCTTTGGCGTAGCTTCCATGGTAAGTTATGGCCCCGTCGGTGGAGTTGCAGGTTTTGATCACGTTGGAAGCCTTTGTTGCAGATCTCACAAACGAATCGGTTGGTCGCCAGTAGGGTTTTGGGAGATAAAGCAATCACCTCAGCATCTGGATCTGAAAAATGAATCAAAAAAGAAAAAGAGATGATCGTATTTTCAACATTGCCAGACAACAATAAATAAAACCAGGAAAATTAAAATTTAAAATTATTGAGATGAAAGAAAAAGGTGGACTTTTGACTGTTCTTATAAATTCACCTGGCATCCCTGGAAGATTTCTTTTCTTCTTCGGTGGTCCTCCGCCTGTGAGTTGATTGTCTTGAATCTGATTACCTAGAGAAGATGCAGTGGCTTCTCCAGAAGCTGTAGAAACAGTCATCGCCGACGAATTTTCGAGCTCTACCATGCTTTAATTAAGTCCAAAACCCCCCAAACAAACCTTTTTTTTTCTTGTTAATTCCTTTGTTTTCAGCTAAAAACGAATAGAAAAACCCAGTTTTACAGCAGGCTTCGATTCAATAATTCACCGGGAATGATGGTTTGGGCTTCAAAGATTAAGAAACTGTTTTCACTTTTCGAAAGAAAAAGACAAAGTTTTTAAGTATATGGCTTTCATCTGAGTAAAAACAAAAACGAAACTAAATAAGCCCCCCCCCAACCCACCAAGATTCAACTAAGTCGTCGTTGAGTCAAGACCGGAAGAGCACGGGGAGAGGTCCCATAAGGCGGCTTCATTTCTATTATATATACATACAGATAAATAGAAAGAGAAAATGAGAGAAAAAAACAGTAAGCAGAAAAGGAGAACGAAGAGAGAGAAAGAAAGAGAAAATTTGAATGTAAGTGAAATAAAAAATTAAAAAAATAGTTAAAGCGGCGCCAGATTTAACCATGGTTAAGTTAAGATATCAGCTGTCCTTCAACTCCAAGTTCTGGCTGCGTTTCCTCATCTGACCGTCCACGTGTCGACTTTTCCTGCTTGCTGACATTTGTCGGGAGCAGTCGGGACTAGGCGGTGCTTGTCGTTTTGTTAGAAAAGCCAATTTTTTTAACTCATTCCTCACTCCTCGAGAACTACTATTATTTTTGCAAACCTTGTTTTAGGCTCATAGTGAAAAGTCCATTATACCCCAAGGAGAAACTAAAATTCACCGTCCTCGAATGATGATATTTGGGATTTTCATGCCAATTCAAGGTGCGTTTTCTACAACTGAGTGATGATAATTATAATTATAGTTAAAGAGAATATAATATAAATAAATAAACTGCTTTTTAAAGTAATTGTTTTATTTATATTTGATTTAACAGTAATGGCATGCGAAGGTGCAGATAAGGACGAACAATACAATGAGACAAACCTGAAAGATTTTGGTCCGGAAGTAAGTGGCTTTCTCGTGATTATTCTCAAAATTCTTGTCCGATATTGAAAATGCGGAGACAGGTGTTTTTCTTTTTCGTTTTTGTATAGTACCATATGAGAGTATTCACGTCTCTTCGTCAAAATAACCATTATGATTTTTATGGCTTTCCTTTTCCTGAAGCTTTTGGTAAAATATGAATGTATTTTTCTTGTGTCGACGGAAATGGGTATCGTATCGTATCGTATCGTATAGTGAAATACCTTAGAGAAAAATAGTAATTAACATATTTTGATGTTTTTGAAGGAATTTCGTAAAATTATTTTTTTTTCATATAAGTTTTGTTATAATGGTGTAGTCCGTACGTTACCGTATATTGAGGACGACAAATGTCTATGAAGCCCTAATATCTGCTTCAACATTGATTGATTCTTCTGCAATTTTGTTTCAAGGGCATTGATGATCTGTTTCATGAATTATCATGGCCTTTTATGCTGTTTTATAATAAGATCAAAGATTGAAAGGCCACCCAACCCATAATAACGAGGGCCAAGAGAACCGCCAGATGTGTGGAGTTTGCTTGTTGCGATCAAATAAAAAATATTTAAATTTATATTTAATATCTTTTTTTATAACTATTATATTTGAAGTAACGGACAAAAAAAAAAAGAGAGGGGAAAATGAAATCTATTTAGGAAATGATCGGAAAGTTGAATCCCACGTTGAATATATTGGGCAAACACGTTTTTCTTGTACCTACATTATTCATTTATTTTTAGGGTAAATTATAAAAATAGTTATTTTTATTTATCTTAAATTATATTTGAGTTATTTATATTTGAAATGTTACGTTTTAGTCACTTACGTTATTATTTTGTTACGAGGTAGTTACTTTACTGTTAAACTACGTTACCTCCCTAACAGTAGTCCTACGTAGTAGTCCAAATAAATTTTAAATGCCAACTTAGATGTCCAGTTGTTTGGGATGAAAATAAGTTTTTAATTAAATAAATTTAATTTGAACAGCCACATAGGATATTCAAGTTGGCATTTAAAACCCATTTCGACTGCCACGTAAGACTGTCATTATAGAGATAATAGAGTTTAACGGTAGAATGACTACTTCGTAATAAAATAATAACATAAGTGACTAAAATGTAACATTTCAAACATAAATTATTAGAATGTAATCTAAAGCAAATAAAAGTATTTATTTTTATAATTTACTCTTATTTTTATTTTATTTTTTCAAAAATATCTTCACAACCTAGCCGGGTTTACACCCAAAGAAAAAAAGAAGCTTTCCGGCCTAATTACTAATTATGGTTTAAATATTTTAAAAAAATATAAATATAATAATACATAAAATATAAGTTAATTTATAATTTTAAATAATTAATATAAATATTTCACTTTCAACAACACAAAAGTGTAAAGTAGAAAACATTTAAAATTCAATTTTTTGCATTTGAATGAAAAAAATATTCTTTTAACACTACTTTAGATTTTTTAAAAAAGAAAATGTTTAACATGATTTTTTGAGGTTAAAAAATGGTTCTGGCCCCAAAGTGAAATTTGGAGTGTGGTGCCAAATGCAGGAACTTTGTTCAAATAGGAAGTTTAGATACGTATAAAAGGTAGTGAGAAAAAGGCACCGGCCTTTGCTTAAAAAGTTGACTCAATTTGGGTATGATTGGCGACGTCAACGTGTGTTTAAGTCATGGACGGCCCAGATGGATTTTCATTAAAGTTTAATTATTTAACTTGCATTCTTTTTAATGTAGTGGGACCATGTTTTAATTGTTCATAATCCACAAAATTATTGAACTTGGGATAATCATTTCATTTGGCTTTCTTTTAAGTTGCAAATGCCACCAACCATAAAAACCCAATTATTAATTTCTCTTTCAAAACATTACTAGATTTTTATTTGTAATTTATAAGAAAAAAATAGTGTTTAATTTAGAAAGTCAATTTTGGTTTGATATTCCATTTTATTTTCTTTCTTTTTGAAGGTATTATGGGTAAAAAATTGAATGCAATAAACACATCACATTATTTTGTATTATTTATAAATTATTTAATGTTATATTAGTATTTTTTTCATGTTATTAACCTATTATTTTGATAATTCTTTTAACTTGAATATTGGACTCTCGACTTTTCATCCAATATCTTAAATAACATTTGATTTAAGATCCTAAACTTTAAACTTTGAAATCCTAGACCCCAAATTAAAATTTAAGGTTTCGAGTTCCTATTAAAAAAATTATCAAAATAATGTGTCAATCACATAAAAAAATTTAAAATTATATTAAATAATTCGTAAAAGATATAAAATAATGTGACGCCTCTATTTCATACAAATTATGACGTGGTTTTAACATGAAAATAGCAAAATATAAAGCAAAGCAAGGTGTAGCAGAAGTTTTAATAATGGTTTTTAAACATAGTCAAGAGTCGGCTTGAAAAAGAAAAAGGGACATTGGCTTGATTATGTTTAAAGTAAATAAATAATTAAATTATTATGAATTATAAAAACATGCATCATCAATAAATTAATAAAAAAATATTAGAAGTCATTAAAAACAAATATAGGTTTTATGTTTTTCAACCATAGTTTTTGGTCAAAAATAAATCTTTAATTAATTGGGTTCCACCGGAAAAGAAAAATTAAAAGAAATCTAACCCAAAGATTAAATAAGGCTAAAATTAGCAAAGGCACTTGTTTTACGTAGTTTGGCAAATAGTACATTATATGCTATTAGTTTGGATAGGCTGCTAGAAAGATCAAAGGGAGATTTCGTAAGAGTTGAGCCAATCAAGTGTTTCAAAGGTGGAGCCATGCTTTGCATTAATGGATAATATTTTTTTCCTTTTCTTTACCTTTAATTAATTTTAGAGTTTGGGATCTCATATTTTAGAGTACCTAATTTAAGACTTGAGTAAATTTGATTAAAATCATCCGTCACATCAAAAAATTAAAATAAGGTTACATTTAACAAGCCTTTTTTTTTTTAACAGAAACAAGCTTAATTTTTGGATCTTAATAGTATGGTCTAACCAATAATAATTTAAGTCCTTTAATAAAAATATATTTAAAAATAATATATAATAAATAATAAAACAAATAATTTAAAACTAATTAATAATAATACATGTAATATGTACAATATTAAAATGAAAAAATAGATTAAATTGTGAGTAGAACAAAATTTAAACATGAAATACATTAGATTAAGAATATTCTCATCTGGTTACTAGTGTAATAATATGAGGAAAAAAACTTATTTATTACATATATTTTACAATAGTTAGAAATAAAATAGAGAATAATTAGTACAATTTTAAACTTGAAATTAGCAAAATGAATAAAAAAATCTTGTAAAATTAAGATTTTTTTAAAAAATAAGTCATCAGAGTAGCTAAATATTACTAATTGAATTAGTTTATTGCTAACTCGTATACTAATACATGCATAAAAAATAATACTTCTATCAAACGTAGCATTAAATGCACTACAATTGTTAATTATAGTGTTGTCATTAATCTTGAATTGATGTTCAGTTAACTTGTGACACCGACTTAATCGATAACGTTATCAATATATAGAAAAATTTCATGACTATGTATTAGTTGAGTGGCAAAGTTAAAGTTTTATTGATTCAAATTTTATGGGTTCAAATTCTACTATATATAATTTTAAATACAAAAGAAGAACATTTTCATAATTTCTTTAACTGAGTTGATTTCAAATTTACTCATGACACCGACTCAATCAGAGGTTTAAATAATAACGATTATAACAACCTAATTTTTAGTGGTAACAGAAACGGTGATTCGAGGTCACCAATTCCAATGAGTAAGCTCGTAAATTTTATTATTTAGTATTTACGAGTCAATTGCGGTTTTAGGAAGATTTTTTTGAATTAGTAATTTGTGTTTTATAAGGATTTATTATGTTAAATGGTTTAGAAAACGAGGTATCGAGACCTCGATTCTATAAACCAAGCCGTAAATATTTACAAAAATATTTACAGAGTGTCATTAAGGTATAGTAAAGTTTTGTTAGAAAATTTTAACGTTTTGATAGCTAATTAATTAAAAAGACTAAATTGAAAAAATGTGCAAAACTTGCTAAAGTGATTAAATAGCATAAATGGTAAATAAGGGAGGACTAAAAGGAAAAGTATACCAAGTGGAATGGATGAGGCGGCATAAGTATGGAAAAAATAATAAAATCATGTGATTTAAGGGCAAAATGGGAAATAAATGAAATTTAAATATCAAAATGAAAAACCTAAAAGTTTTTAGACATTTTTTTCATCGATTTTCTGTCCAAAAACACCATTGAAGAGCTGTAAAAGCTGGTTTTCATATTTTAGCTTCATGTGAGTTTAATTATTGTCTTTTTCTTGTAATTTTTGTATTTTTAAAACTTTTACAGTTAAGTCCAACTAGCTATTTCATTAGTTTTTTATTTTATTGAGAATTTTAAAAGTTACCATTGATGAATACTGGATATTTTTAATGAAATAACATAGATTTAGAGCTTTAATTTTGTTGTATGATGATTTTAATAAGCGATTTTATTAGATATTGATTTTAGGACTAAATTGTGAAGAATTAAAGAATTAGGGTTTGTTATTAAATTTATATGTATCAAGGGCTGTAAGATAGCCTATAATATTTATAAAAATGATCAATTGAGAAAAATTAGTTCATTTGATAGACAAATTAGTAATGGGACTAAATTGCAAAAGTTGTAAAAAATAGGGTAATTGTGTAATTTTAAAAATTGAGGGGTATTAATTGTGAAGTGAGTTGAAACTGAAATATATGTTAATGAATTAGTAATTTTATATTTTAGATTAAGAACCCATATATACTCGAGAAAAAGGGAAATTAGAAAAATAGTCCCTAAACTTCTACAAATTTTACAATTTAACCAATAAGTTCGTATGGTTAAATTTTATAAATTATATTGAATTGGTGAATGATATTATGTATTTAGCATATTGTTGAAAAATGGAATATTGTTAAATTATAAATTTGAAGTTAATATCCGGTTTAAATGGAACGCGAGATTGAGTACAATCGTTGTGTGGCGAAAGACAACAAAGGAAAAATTGACGAAAAATTACCCAAGTAAACCGAGGTTCAGCATTTGTTGCGAACTTTTGTGTTTACTTTCCGTTTAGTTCTCACGAGCTTATGTTTAACTCATATGAGTTTTCGTTCAGCTCTTTTGAGCTTTTGTTTAACCCTTATGAGTTTCCGTTCAGCTCTTATGAGCTTCCGTTCAACCCTTATATGTTTCTGTTTAGCACTTATATGCTTCTGTTCAGCCTTTGGGCTTCTAAAAACGATGTACTCATATTCATAAGAAATTCTCTTATTTGATAAGACTTGGTGAGTGACTTATGTAATTGAAATTGAAAGATTTATTGTTTATTTGAGTTCATCAATTAAGGTTGTGATTGGCAGGAAGATTGCATGAATAATTTTGTAAATTTGATTTGTTATATTCGGTTCGGTAAGATTTATGTTAAACCTATTGAACTTACTAAGCTTCATTAAACTTAGTTGTGTTGTTTAATGTCCTTGTAGATAAACGTGAGGTCGAGAGATTGGATCAACACATCAAGTCACACTATCCAGCTTATCCCAGTAGTCTTTGAAACATATTCTATGGTTTATATGGCATGTATAGGGTTGGAATGGTTTTAAGTAAGGTTAGTTTGTGTAAATATTTAAAAATCACATTTTGTTATATATTTCCCATCAACTTATATATGCATGGTTTAATCATGCTTGATGGGTGAGAAAAGTGGCATTGAAATGGCCAATTTTCATCTACACGAGCAGAGACACGAACGTGTGTCTCAGCTGTGTGTGACACACCGCCAAGCACATGGGCATGTGGTTTGGTCGTGTGCCCCTACATCCTTAAAATTTAAAAATAGAATGCTCAGGTTTTTGCACATGGCCTAGCACACGGGCTTGTGGCTTGGCCGTGTGACCTCTGCACCTCAATTTCATAACACACGGTGTAGTACACATGCGTGTGACCCAAGATAGAAAGTTACACGGGCACAGATATGGGCTGGGACACGGCCGTGTGCCTCACATCGAATGCCCACACGGCCTAAGACATGGGTGTGTCTCTTGGCCGTGTGAGCCACACAGCCTGGCCACACAGACATTTGTCCCCTACATTTAAGAAAATTTTTGAAATTTTGGGAAAAATTCTCTGAATTTTCAGTTTAGTCCCGATTTATTTCTGATGCGTATTTTAGGCCTCGATGTCTCATAAAAGGGATAATATGAATGATTTATGATATGTATATTAAATGTTATAAAATGTTTGTATTCAAATCTGAAAAGTTTGGTAATGCTCTATAACCCTGTTCCAGCAACAGATAAAAGTTAGGGGTATTACAACGACATTGATGTCTCTCATGATTGCCAATAATTTAATTTACTTTCTTTTAAACAAAATTATTAATTTTAACGTCGGAAATTTCACAATTTTATTTCAGTCCTCAGCGTGGAATTCTTGATTAGGACTCTACACAGCACCCATAATATTGTTTTTATATCCTTCAATTTCTTTTATATATATATATTATAGACTCGATGAATGAAAAATGTGAAAATATTTCACCCTTAATTAGGTTTTTTTTTAAAAAAAAATAAGACGTGAATAATGAGTCATGCCATTGCCATCGAAACACGAGAGAGAGCTTAATTAAGAAAGAAAAACCAAAAATATATAATTACATTTCAACAAAGAAGGCACACCGTACACCTTATCGTATAAATCATTGGTAAGGTGTCGTACGTTTATGAAGATGCCCTTTTTTACGTTCATTTACACCACCGTCTTTACTAACTTAATCACTGTTATTTCACCTTAAACCAAATTATAAGCTATAAATGTGTTTTAATTAAAGATTAACCTTTCTAAAACATCTCATGTAATCATATATATACAAGAACACTGAAAAAGGAATCTCAGTAAGTTCATTGGTACGACTTTTGCGCTCAACTTGTCTAACGAGGTGGATGTGATTGATGTTATGTGTTAACATTCAACACCCATATATGGGTCTGAAAATTAAATCTTAGGTTTTGTATATTTTTCAGATTTCACAAATTTTCATAAAAAAAATTTCAACTAAAGAGGCTAAATTTTAATTTTTTAAAAAATACAAATTTGTGGCATATTTTAACCTAAATCCTAGTATTAGTATTCATTGAAAAAAAGAAGAAGAGAAAACCCCATCCTGTTTTAGCTCACTACATTTGTTGTTTTCCTCGTCATTGTAGGGAAAATGGATTGAGTAATAAAAAAAGGGGGTTTGGTTCTAAAAACAAAACAACATGGTATCCAACAAGTTAAATAATGAAGCAATCTACTTTTAACAGGTTTCAGGTGGAAGAAAACCTGAGCATTGGATTTTATCATGATTATGATTCATCTTCAACGAGAAGTGATGATCTATTTTCATTATTATTGAATGCATTGACAATGATTTAATAGATGAGGATAAATAAATAAAACTCCACCATCATACAAACAACAATTCTATTATTATTTACATGCTGCAAAGGTAGAAATGTAAGGTGACGAGCAATTGTCAAAAAGGAGAGGAAAAAAAGGTAATGAATTGAAAGACAGGGCCTGGAGCAATCATCACCATTTTGATCAACTTTTTGGTTCCTTTATTTTTATTTGTTTTTCTGATTCCAATGGCAATAAGTAACAAAAGGTCCACCTTGAATCCAGACAGATAGCCCCATTCATCTCACCCTTTTTTATTTATTTACTATTTTCAACTTTATACATACAAGCCAAGTTTGATATTGTGAAGAGAAAAGGTGGGGGTCGGATTCAGATACTAGCTTAGCTTCAAGCATTAGTGGGTTTTGGCCCTCATCCTATTGCTTACCAGTTTGCCACCACTCTACCAATAGCAGCACCAGGGTTACACTGAATTTAACCTTTTCAATTAAAATGATAATGCAAAGTAGGCAACGGCCGGTGTGAAAATGACACTCTTTGGAAGGACTGAAAGACTGGCTTTTACTAAGCTCCAAAGGTTGTTTCATTTGTATTAGGTGCAAGGAAAAGATGTGAATCTTTTTTGGCCAAAATTCTTACAGTTGGAATTCACAAGTAGGGCAACGTGCATCCAAGACCTCCCTTTAATTTTTGGATTCCGATTCAAATTATTATTATTATTTTTATTTTTATAAAGTTAGGGTTGGGACCCTTTTTGTATATGTAAATTTGGCGACCACCAAAATTGAATATTGTGAGATCCATGTCAGTTGAAAAGCATGAGTTTCCTCTTTACGTAATGTTGTAGAATTTGTGACTCTGATTTAATTAATTGAATATTCCAACCGGGAAGAAGAAATTTTAATTTATTTCAATGTAATAAGTAACGCCCCAAGGTTCCACTTTCCCACCCTTTCTTTATACTTTCCAACATGATTAATATATGAATTTATTTATGAATCAAATGATGATGTCTTGGACTAATTAATAATATCTATCTCTCTATTTTCTTTTAATTTTGAAATTGAATAAATTGACCACCATCAATTTCAAAAGTGAGCAATTAAAGGTAATTAATCATGGTATTAATGTCTCTCATCAATTGTACATAATTTTGATTGGTATAGTAACAATTTTATCCTTCGATGTTGCAGGATAATTTTGTCATTTTGACCTTAATTCTAATAAATTTAACAATTTAACCTCAACATTTACATAGATATTGCAGGATAATTTTGTTAAATTTGAACCAAATGATAGGATGTGTAACTTTTGAGGGCTAAAATTATTATTATACCAATTAAGATCATGCACCATTGATGAAAAATATTAATCTCATGATTAATTGTCTCTAATTAGTTACTCACTCTTGAAATTGAGAGAAATCACTTTAAAAGTCTTTTTACACTATCTATACTAATATTTAAAGTTCTCACCTCAATCGGACTTCAATTGAGTTGTGAGTTTACTAAAAAAATCCTTATTTTTATAAAATAATATTTTCTCAATTTTGCCATTTCAAATGAACATATGTTTAGTATTTACGTTAAATATTATTTGAAAGAGAAAAGGAAATATTTAACTTGGTGGCAAATTCATATGGACCTTAAAGGAAAGGCCCATGCAGGCCTGGCCCAACTGTGATCAAATTAGTAATACCTTGAGCATTTGAGAAAGCTTTAGCCATATTCCAATATGATTCAAGTTTTCAGGCTTCGTAAACAGGTTAGTGATTTCAAATGATATAAAGCTACTGTTCTGATTATTGCACAACATTAAGCTATACATTATAAAGCTACAAAATCTTTTGTAGGATAACTTTGGCGTATCAGTCTCCTCAATCTTCCTCCCATTCCCATCAACAGTTTCGTCTTCTGTGTCTGCTGGTAAGGTCAGCCGTCAATGAACTTTTTTAGTAGCCCGACCGACACCAGAATTCGAAAAATCAGAGCTTACACCAAACGTAAAGTCTGCCACCGCCAGCGTCTCATTCATCTTAGCTCTTTTTTTTTTTTTTAATTTTATCTCCTTTCACTATATATTAAGCACCTATTTAGTGTTTATAATAATATTTTCTAGTTATTCTAAAACAAGTTTTATATATACATGATTTTATATGTGCGTTAATATACTCAAAAAATATATATAAGACAAATTTGAAACAATTTTACTTTCAATTAACATTATAAATTAAAAAAAAATAAAATATTAATTAAAATTTATTATTAAACAGTTAATCCAAATATTTATTAAGAATAAAATTTATTATAAAAATTAAATACATGAAAGTGATCTTTTATTTAATCAGGATAAATTCATAAATTATAATTACATTCCTATAAAAGTGCTTAATGAACGAAATATGATAATGTAACTTTTATGGGACTTTAAACAATATCTTTCGATTTATACCAAAAGTTGTGAAGTAATTTTCCCATCAATCACAATCTATTGAAATCATAACTTGAGAAAGCACAAACGCTACCTAAAAGTAGGTATGAAACTCTCTTAAGTATTTAGGGTCGCTTGAACCATTTTCTCTTCCCTTTCATCGATCATTTTGATTAAAATAAATGATCCAAAGACATGGATTTATGAAAAGATACCTTTGGTACTAGATTCAACAATGAATTTGAAGCTATATCCCTAAACCTCTGGATGGAGAGGACTTGGCTGAATCCTTCCCAGATTGTACGAGAACATCATGATTTATTGATGCCAATTGTGACAAGTTCTGCAAAACAAATAGTATATTTGAAAAATTGATCGCCACAAGTGTACGAGTAAATATATCTCTGTATGTCTCAACATGATCAAGTGCCATACCTTAAAGGAAAAATTTATTAATGAGAGATTAAGAGGAGAGGAATCAAACTCTGCTAAGTCACCGCATTCATCCATCTGAATAAAGAAGAAACAAGAGATAATCATGATAGAGTTGCCGCATGCATGTAGCAACAGAAAATAGATTTCATCCAAATTGAAAACATTTTTTTCCTCTACAAAATCTCCTATCGCAAAGGATGAATATTGCATCAATGTTCTTTTACTTTCTTTTTTTTTGGTATTTTTCATGTCCCTTTTTATGCTTCATATTTGAGGTTTATGGCTGTTCTTCTCAACAATGTTGTCTCAAAGGTTTGAACCTATGTTCTCTCATTTGGAGTGCAATGTGCCTTGCCATTGCACCAACATTTGTTGGTATTGCGGCCATTTTCTTGATAGAATATATACTACTCAAAACCAAGCATAATAAAACCACAAAGCTTTAACCGCTAATTGAGTTTGGCTATGGATATAAATTAAGATCCTCAGTGGCACCATTCAAAATGAAAATTCCGGATTAAGACTGAATCTGAGCATGATTTCCGACATGTCCATCCCTCTAGGTTAAGTAAAAAAGTATCACTTTTTGATCAGATTCACTAGCGGATAGTATGGTCAATAAGTTAGAAGATTACCTCCGGTCCAGTATTTGATCCTGAGTCATAAGTCTCATTATCAGAACTGCTACATTCATTCTCAGGGATTCCGCCGGAAATTTGACTAAAACGTGATAAAAAATAGCTGGTGTCATCTGCACTATCAGTGTGTGGTACAAAGGCAGCCTACAACAAGCTAATGTTAACATGCTAATATTGGATCTCCATCAAAGACAAATCAACAGTTTCTACTATTCTCCTAACCAAGCCCCTTTTCTTCTCCCAAAAATTGAATATTCTTGCTGTTATATGCAGGATATATACATGCATCAAAAAGTAAGAAAACATCTATAAAATGTTAAAACTTTCACAACTTGAGAAGAAATTACCAAAATTACTGTATCAATACTAAAAGTGCTTAAGCATACACAGCAATACAAATGGGTAATGGTTACAAGCCCAATAGAAAAAGACAATAAAAACCTTAAATGATTGTAATGAGTAACACCAAGCCATCTTCAAATAGGTATTGAAAGACTATCCCAGCGAACATAACTGTCAGACATTCTGCTAGAAGCAAGAAAGAATGGCATATGTGGATTCATACCTTTTGCAATGCAAGACTATCCCAGTTAACTCCATTGAAAAAAGCATGTGCTTTTACCTGTAAGATGGTCCTTCTTAATTAAAAATGTCACAGGAATCACGGTAGCATAATATAACCTATTTTTCAAGTTTTACTAGTGAATGAACGGTATATTTAGCTTTTCCATGAAATAAAAAAAGTTAGAAAGTGATGAAAAACCTCAGTTGCTCCATTTGCTCCTAACCGCTGTTTAGGATCATGTGTAAGCAACCTGTAAGAAAATGTACCAGAACTGAATAAGTTGTTCTAAATGAAATTTTCCCTCAACAAGAGAAGGCAATAGAATACAAGCTATCATCATATCTTAAAGATTCAAAAAAAAAAAGCAACAACCTGTTAATTAGATCTTGAGCCTCATAGGAGATCTCACTAGGCACAGATGGCCATGGAATCTTTCTGTTCAGAATGTTGTCAAAAATTATCTGCAAAGCGATGACAAGAATGAGGCATGAAACAGAGCAGTTCCTAGTTGCCAACATACTTCTACAAAGCATTATGCTAATAAGAAGGAATCTGGTAAGGAGTGAGTTCAAGAGATGAAAGAGGAATCCATGCCACTTTTCAAACAAATTCAAAGAACATAAAATGCTTAAAAGATGCATGGCGGCTAGAGATCATACATTATGGTCACTAATAATTGCAAGATGAAATAATATCCAAACAACTAAAGTTTAATGCAAAAGTTTCATCACTTAAACATGTATCCAAGAGACTAATTTGATAAACGGAGTTACTATCCAGTTCAATGAGAACAACAAAAACACAAATTCAAGTGAAGGAATCTATAAATGTTGCACTTATTATGAAACTTAAAGGCAAGATATTGTCTACATCAATCATATATGGTATAGAGACAGCCATTTGCAGTTATAAAACAAAACCTTAGCCGTGACTTCACTACAAAAATAAAGGTTGTTGTATGTGTTCCCTTTTCAAGACCTAAGCTAAAGATCATAAAATTTCTTGTTTTGGGCAGTAGAATCATGTCGTTGAAACTTGAGAGGCAACACAATGAATTAAAAGAGAATCCACATCAACATAAAGATTCAATGAAGCAGGATTCTGCTTGACCACCAAATGGAAATAAGAATTGAACACCTTGATCAAAGTTACATACTGAATTAAGGATGAGGATATGAACGAAAGAAGAGAATACTTGAAGATATATACCTCAGGGCATTCAGCAGCGAAAGGTGGAATTCCTGTTATGAACTCAAACAAGATTATACCCACTGACCACCAGTCCGCAGCATAACCTGCATGAATCTCAATGTAGAAATATCAAATGTCAATTCTACTAAAGACTTGGAATAAACCTTACATCAGCTTGAATCCAAACCATGCTCAGTGCCAAGAAGAATTTCAGGGGCCAGGTAATCAGGTGTCCCAACTGCTGAGTGCCGACTTCTATCCTCCATTTGTTGCTTATGTAGATTACAAGTGTCTAATGAAGTTGTTCCAGTTGTTTCAGGTCCAGATAAATCAATTGTGTTGTTTATGAGGCCAATTTTTGATAGTCCAAAGTCTGTAAGCTGGTAACATAAGCAATAATTAGCTCATTAGCACTACAATAACATGAAGTTAATGAATATACGCAGAAAGAGCAAGTTAAACTAGAACTCGATGCTTCTTGATCAGCTACATAATGTACTTAATACATTGAAAAAACAAATCCACTGTTCATACGCCAGACCTTAATGTGACCATCATGTGCAATTAGTATGTTGTCTGGTTTCAAGTCACGATGCACAATTCCAACGGAATGGAGATACTCTAAAGCAAGAACCTGAAATATGGATGTAATCTAAGAAAAGTCCAGACAAGAATTAGATTGGTATGCATCATATACAATGATTGGTACAAACCAGCTCCGCAATATATGTTCGAGCTACTTCTTCGTCAAGGCATCCAACCTTTCTGAGTAATGAGTATAGGTCACCACCATTGAGATATTCCATAACCAAATAGAGGTTATCTCTACAGGTGAATGAATAAAAAAATCGAACCTGAAATGATGAACTCACATCTTTTTATTCAACTAGCATCATTGTAAATAAGAAAATTTAAAGCAGGGCTACAAGATAAACTTGGAAAATGTGGTTAATGCATTTTATTTAAATTAAAGTGGAGAATTTTAGAGCTCAAAGCATGCTAGAATTGGAATTTACCACAAAAGGGTTCCGAACTGCTATTAGAATATTCCGTTCAGCTAATATACGCTCAATATCATTTTTACGTATCATATCCAATTTCTTGAGAACCTACATAAGCAGAGAAATTGCATTGAGTTATAGAGTAAAACCAGACCCTCCCCCCCCCAACCACAAAAACAAAAGTGCTGAAGATTACTGTTCATCAATCTAATGCTTTACAAGAAAATTAAAACCTTGAAACTTATAATTAGACTTATTTTTAGTATGTTCTGGCAGAAGAAATCATAATGTTGAATTCAAATTCCAATCAACTAACTCGAGATGTGTTGGCTGCACAAAGCTCCAAATTATTCTTAGAAGTCAATTAAGCAACCAGTTGGTGCTGTCAAAGTTCAGTTTTTAGAAACAGAAACATGTACCATAATAGATTCTTTGGCATTTTCCTTGTCATGTACATGCGTATTATAATAGACATTATAGATTCTTGTATGTCCTTTATTTTTTGTTGGTGGAAAATAACAGAAAAAGGAATTTTACCTTTATTGCAAATAGGTCACCTGTCGTCCGTTTGCGTGCAAGAAAGACTTTACCAAAGGCACCTCTGCTAATTGGTTTGATGATCTCAAAATCATCTATTGTTGTTCTCTCTTTGTGGGACATATGTAAAGGAGTTGACACCGTGCTACTTTGAGATGCATTATCTGAGAGATGTCTAGAGTTTTCTCTTTGTTCAATGCAACTCGTTGGACTTTTTATATCTGTTGCTTCACAAGCAAGTATACATTTCTCCCTGCATGATTAGTTAAGAAACGCAATGACTGATTAAACAAGTTGATATATGCGTTCGGTCTCACAAATATATCTTTAACATTGCACTACCTCAGAAGAGTTTCTATTCGGCCTCCAAAAGTATCTATTACAAGAGCTTTAAGCTTACTATGCCGTAAAACATCCTGCAAGTCTTGCATGCATGCAAGCAAGAACTCATGAGACCCTTCTTTCAACAAGTCTGTGTCTGCTACACAACGAGCTATATCTGCAAGGTCAACCATCTGCAGATACAACAATAAAAGTGCAGATTAACCTATAAAGAGCATCGCACTTTAACATTACAACATTAGATGCATGACAGAAGCTCATTGCGAACATAATATCAGAAAAATGATTGAAAGAAAGTATATATTTAGGCACATGCATGTGCGTACATAGATTTGTCAAAAAAATACAGCCAGATTATTGTTATCCATTTAATTAGGCCTTGAATTGGGTGAATATACAACTTAAGGATTTCTACTCGACAGACCTGCATGAGAAACACATTAGTTCTATAAGATTCCTTAGAAATTCATTCAGCATCTTCACATTTTGGCAAAACATTATAAATATTCTTCACAACAAGAAGACAGGATGACAATGTCAAATAACAAAATGAGAGATCCTCAAGATCAACAAACCTGTTGCAAATCCTCTAGTTCAGAAGGATTGTTACGCTCCAACCAGAAAGAATCAAAGTGACTTCCTCTTGGAGTATTCGTAGAGGATAGTGATGTCATGCTCCCAGTTGAGGATGACGCTCCATGGTTGCCAAGCCTCATGCCCAAATGGCCCTTAAAGTCAATAGAAGCTAGATGAGAATCCTCAATACTGGCAGTGTCCATCTCATGTATGTCCTCAAACATTCCTTCAACACCCTTGTTTCGCCACTCACTTATCTTGGGAGAATAACCTTCAGATGTAACTGCAGAGCTCAAATTTTGCATTCTTGAATTCTCGGGGCTCCCAATGGAATTCAAATTCCGTGACTCTATAATCAGTTCCAATATTTCTGCCAGCTTTACTAGGCATTCGTCTACATCTATACAATTCAGTGCACATTTATCCGCATATGCACATATATAAGAATGAGATTCTAAATGAGAAATAGGTACAGCTTCCTCACATATTCTACAGATCACTGAGTCAGATCCATCTAGTGTTTGTTCAGGCTCACTAAGTGAACCATGAAAATTATGGTTGTGCTCATCAAGTGAACTATAACAGAAATTTGTCATTGAATCCCCTATAAAATGACCACCAGGGTGACAAAATTGTTGCTCCTGTGAAGTAAAATCAGACTGAGATCCCTGCGCAACTGAAATTTTCTCAGCATTAGTGGAACCTTTTCCAGAAGTTATACCATTCCGTCCAGCTGGCTCAGGGAAAAGAGGCACCTTATTCTGTCCCTGCAAATTGTGTTCACCACCAGCCTTCTGATGCACAGCATTAGCTGAATGAGAATCAGCAACTTCGGAAGTGAGAGACCAGCTCATTTCAACAGCAGGAATGCTTTCTAAACATTTCTTAAATTTGTTAAGAGAATTCTCATCAATTGGTTCTTTCTCTTTCTGAAACTGCAAAAGCCTTGTACAGCGTGTCAAAATAAAGAGCATACGCGTGCACAGCCACTTCACCAATACTGTTTGACATTGTTGTCTTTTTTCTGTCAAATCTTGAACTATTGTTTCACACTTAAGACGAAATTCAGTACAGGTCATTTCAACACATTGCTGGGCAAGAAGCAGAAGATCTTCTGCCATTTTGCGACCCTCTGGAGATGAGGAGTCTATGGTCTGAAGAACATCCATCACATCCCCAGCAAAAGTAGCCAGCTCCGTGTCTACCACCTCTTTAGCAGCATCAAATCTTGAATGTAATGAACCAAATAGTTCCTGATGATCAATTCATAGAAAGAGAAAGGAAAAGGAAAAGAAAAGAAACAAGTAACTGATTAACCAGAAATGAAAGAGTCCAATTGAACTGCTATAATGGCAAAGTATCAGAAACATAAGCACCAGCTTCTCCATTAAGGTTTCATAATGTTACTACTATTTTTCATGCAGAGTTACAGTAATAACGATCCACATAAAGTGATTAGATTTTTCTGCAGCAAACTGGTAAACTAGCCAAAATCTGATTAATGCCATTAAAAGAACATATATCAGAATAAAGCTGTTACTTCAACATGCAATATAGATGAAGCCTCTCAAGGAAAGAGAAAACTACATTGTACTATATAATACCATGAATGCTTCATGTAATATCTGGACTAACAATTTTGAAAATAAATTTCAAAATCCTTTTGTTTTTATTTTATCTTGAGAAGGAATTGACAAAGCATGTTATGAACCAAGTTCTTTCTTGAATAATATCAGCACAGTACCTTTAAATCATTGTAACTGTGGGCTCGAGGATACACAGATGGAATACCACCCTTAGGTCCTAATTCATGCGAAAAACTCTTTAGACCTTTTGACACTATTCTATAGCATGCATTCTCAGCTGAAGATTGCTTTCCATTCTTATTTTCCATGTAGCCAAGTTTAGTTCTCACAGGTTCTCTGTCACGTGTCTTAACTTCTAAGACACCATCCTGTCAATCATGGTTTCAATGCAAGACAAGTATATCATGGAACTGATATGTAAGCCAATGTTTGAGAAAAGTAAGTACATTTAATTTCACCTCAATATTTGTAACATTATTGAAGGCTTGAGTGGAATTCCTTGAAATATAAGACAAAAGCCACCGTGCCATCTTCTTTCCTTTTTGTTCCAATACAGATTCGAAACAAAAAAACGTAACAAATACACATTAATTTTTCTTCTCAACAATCAATTCTTCATTAGAAAAAAAGGAAAGGTAATCAGAGACTCAAGAAAAATCAGAGACTCAAGAAAAGGATAAGATAAGAAAAAATGAATCCGGAAAAAATGAAGCAGAATATAAAGCAAAATAAGGAAAAAGGAAACAAACTTGGATAAATCACCCAGACCCTATCCTAAGATAGCAGCTTTAGCAGAAATATTCTCCATCAGTAACCAGAAAATTAAGCCTAAGAACTAATGGCATGGTGAATTATTAAAGTTGCAAGAATTTGAAGCAGACTCGCCCTTTAATAGATGAAAAAGTGTTCCTTTGCATAAGAAAAGGGGTAAAAATGATGAAATCAATGGATAACTATTTTTCATGTGGCATAATTTAAATGACACAGTCCTATAAAACAACAATATTATAATCACTTTAACCTGCGTTCACAGTTTCGTGTGGGCATTCGTTGTCTAATTGACAATCTTCTTTTTGATCAAATGGTAACTTTTCAGCATGAGCATGTCGAGTACATTCTGACTATGACGGGGCAATACGTATTGATTCAAAAGGTATTAAAAATGAGAATCATACTCTTTTATGCTTAATCATCCTTAAGTTCTGTCAACAACGTGGTTAAAGCTCTGAGTGGGTACCTCAAGGTCCGGAGTTCGACTGGCTATTACATGCTCTTTCCCAATTTGTAAGTTTATAATTGCACCCAAAAGAAAATCATCCTTAAGCTCTAGAATGATTTGAACACGTTTGATATACATCAGTAAATTTTGTTAACATTGAAGAAGTTGAGTTTAATTTTTGTCCTCCACGTTTTCTCAGAAAACAAACAGTGAAAGCGATCCATAACACAAACGTGCTTTCTCAGGAAGCAAACAGAGCCTTAACATGGACGTGCGAGCTAAATTTGAGGAAGCAATATTAATAATAATAATCATAATAAAAATAAATTTGAACTTTCTCTAGACAAACCTGATTTTTGGCCATGTCCACGGGCGACTGACTTCTGTTTGTTCTTCGAAGTCCTCGACTCGTTCAACTCGCCCGGTTTCGAACTCGGTTGTTCCTTCAAAAGAACTCGTGGGGTCTTGATCCGATTCAGTCCGGAAGGTATCCCGACTTCCGATGAGAAAACGTGGTCGTTTCTTCTCGCATCAGCCATCAATAACAAACATCCAAAACTAAAACCCTTGCCCGCTAGCTTCTTTCAAGTTACCGGAGCAGTTTGTAACTAAAAAGAAACAATTCGAAATACAATAAACTTAAAATAATAGCAGAGAGGGAATTTGAAAATTAGAAATAAAAAGGGAAAAGGAAAAGTAAGAAAAAATATATATGGGGACTCCTCAAGAGTGTGCAGTTGCCGAAACAAAGGAGTCGTTGTAGACGGCGTAGTTGCACTTGCAAACCGGGAAAAAATATGAGCAAAAAAGGGTACTTGCGGCACTCTATATCATTATATTTTTTATTATTTCTATTTTTATGTCTATCCATAAAAAATGGGTTATTCTTTTTATTTTATTATTATTATTGGTGGAAATGATAGTATCTTTGAAAACTTTTTAAACTTTACTTTGATTAATTAGTCATATTCAAGTAAAAGATATAAAATTATGATTCTTCATATGCTCAATTATTTTTATTTGAAATTTAAGAAAATGTTAGTAAATTAAAATTTATGCTTGCTTAATTTTTAATGACTATACTTTTTTGACAAATTCTCCAAGTTTTTACTTGACCAATTAAGTTTTGACCTTTCTTTTTAGAGAAATCAAGTTTTGACTTGCTCATTTGACATTTCAGTAATAAATGGAAAATTATGACAAGAAATAAGTTTATTAGAGTATTCTTATTTAAAAAATTTAGTGTAATGATACCATTTAGCATCAACAATACTAGCAATAATTATCGGCCGTATGTTTTAAAAAACATATATTTTTCCCGCATTTAAAATTAGTCATATTGTTAAACATATGTTTGGATATATATAAAACGTAAATATCGGACATAAATATTTGAAGAAAAATGAAAAATCAGGGCAGCACACCATTAGCTATAAGAACAGACAGATTTTTCAAACCAGAACTAATGCTAAAAACTTCTGCAATTATTCTTCGTTTATGTTGCTAAAAATTAAAAATACAACATGGCAAGCTCAAATGGCTTTCATAATATCTTATGGAAGGGCAAAGGACAACTTAAAAGCAACCCACCTTGAAATGTAAGTTAATGGAAACTGGTTTTTAACAGTTAACTGTTGTCATCCACAACCTGGCTGTTCACAAATAAACTTTCTCTTCGTTTAGAAAACCCAGCAGATTCCAGGGTTGGACCCCTATACTTCAGCTCTGGAGCAGCTCTATAATTGGGATCAATCGGAGCACCTCTAGCACTCGGATCCGCTCTATAATTGGGCTCAATGGAAGCACCTCTAGCGCTTGGATCCGCTCTATAATTGGGATCAATGGAAGCAACTCTAGAGCTCGGATCCACTCTATAATTGGGATCAATGGGAGCAGCTCTAGAGCCCGGATCCGCTCTATAGTTGGGATCAATGGAAGCGGGTCTGGGATCAATGGAAGCAGATCTGGAGCTTGGATCCGCTCTATAATTAGGATCGATGGAAGCAGGTCTAGAGCTTGGATCCGTAGAACTTGGCCTGAAAGAACCAGTTGCTCCACCTTGATACCGAGAAGGGGATCCATACCTTCTACTTCGAAGACCGGAGCTTCTCAGGTCCGCCATATCCGCCCCTCTTGAAGAAGAATCTATAAAAGACCTGTCTCCAGTGTTGGATCCTAGTGGAGCAGAATTTGTAGCTGATGTAGAGCTAAAAGGGTCATCTGGTCCCCATGATGTAAGTGCCTCTTTCTTCTTTGCAAAGAATTGCCAAGCCCCAAATAGGAAAAGTATGAAAAATAGCACGGGGCTGGTCCACAGCATCGTATTAGATTCCCCTTTCAAAACCGGAAGGTTAGAGCGATACATTCCAATGTAATCACCTCCAAGGCCAAGAACAGTGAGCTTTTCACGGTCACTCGCTATTAAGGGTGTCACGTGTCTTCTCTCTTTATTTGTATCCACCACTTGGTGAGTTAAAAACGAAGACCTGATCTCATCCAAGCCGGCAGAGAAAAGAAACCTTGGCGCACCAGCCCTAACATAATGCAGCGTAGAAACATTATACACAAAAATCTTTTCCAGATCAACGATAAGCAAATATCCCTTAATAGCCAGAAAAGCAAGAGGCTCATTCATTTCCAACTTTTTCTTGGACCTAACCCTGCACTTGAAGTTCATACTATCACCCAACAGCAAAACATGAATCAAATCACCATCCGATGTGAAACCATATGCTTTAGACCGTTCCGTTGCATCAAAGACGTAATTTCGAGCAAGAGAATGATTCAACCCTTCGCATTCAGATTCCTTAATCTTCATACTCCGCAAATCCAAAGAACCAGCACCCATCTCCGTCAAGAATAAAAGCCTTTGCTTCAAGAATGCAAGCGGCCTACTTGTTGGCATCACAGATCCATAAAGTGATCCATTTTCTTTAAAAACCCTGATCTTTCCACTAAGATCTGCTGACAAAATATACCTCATCCTCCCAACATGATGAACTTCCAATGCAGTTATCGGGAACCCATCTTCCCCGCTTTCTGCAGCCACAAATTTACCAACAGTCTCCATTACAGGCGAACCCGATTCTTCTCCATTCAACCCTTCATAAATCCTATGTACCAAGATGACGCCATTTTGATGTCCGGTAATGACAACACTCTCATTCTTATAAACAGACATGTATGAAACCATTGCCGTAATTGGCGACTCGTACTTGGTGTAAAACTCAACCACAACATCCCCATTCCTTAAAAACACATAAACCCTTCCTTTTTCATCTCCCACAGCAACATACTTGCTAAGTCCCTCGTAATCACGAAATGGCAAAACATTTATACATGTTGGATCAGAATCTAATTTCACAGCTGACATGAACTGAAACCTTTCCGACCAAAAGGGACTGTATTTAGTAACTGAAACAGCCCTGCCTTTTCCCCCATCTGCAACACCAACTTCTCTTCTAACACCATATTTTTGTTCAGTAATTTGATCTTTCTTTCCAAAATCTGAAGACTCCGATATTTTCGATTCTAATCTAGAAACTATTTCACTAAGATTTCTAACTAGTTCTTCGAGTTTATGTAACAAAACTTCTTGAGGGATAAAATCATGTGGACTATTAGGGTCAGGTTCATGGTGAGGAATCCGATCATGTCGGTGCTCGTTTTCGATTGGTCCGTTAGAGCCAGCGAAAACTACGGGAAAAGGTGTAGAAGTGAAGATGAAAAGAAAAAGGAAGAGATAAGACTTGCCTTTGATGGGATTTGCCATTTCTGAAAAGGAGAAAGCTTGAAGACTTCGTTGATTCAATGTTTTGCCATTACAAATCAAAGCCTGTCTCAAGTACAGATCTCAGTTTCGGAGAATTTCGGGTGGAATCTATGTTAGATTCGATGAATCTGATGTGAGAAGATTGGCGAGATGGTGAGCAAAGGAACAACTGTTGTAACGTTTTTGACTTGGGTTTTGTACGCTGTAGTACGAGTTAGGGCAAGAAATGCGGATTTTCCATGAAAACAATAATATAGAGGGTAAAAAGTAAACATAATCTAATCTGAAGAAAACGATTCAGTCAGGTTAGCTTATTTGTAGTTTTATTGAGACCCAATTGCAGCACGACACGTTCATTTTTGAGAGAAAATTCTTAGTTCTACATTTGACTTTGCCCCCATTTTAATCGCATACGGTTTTAAGCCGCCTTGAAATGTATTACATTCATGCCCTGCATTTGCTGGGACTGGGTTTGGGCCCTTGTAAAAGGAAGCGTTCCGTTACTGTTCCTTTTTGCCGGGAAACCATCCATCCAAGACCAATTGCAGTAATATCCTGTTGAATTTAGTTACAGACTAATAGCTTCTTCAAATAATTATATGAATCAATTTATTTAAATTGCATATATTAAATTTTGAATTTAGTACACAATTAGATTCCCGAGTTGCTAAGCTTGGATGATGCAATCTTGTTGATTGATTTTCCTTTGGAACTGCAGCTTAATGTCAGAAAATGAAAAAGGCAGCAAAAGTATCGGCAACCCACTTTTTTCAATAGTAGGGAAGATAACATCAGGTAATATATTTTATATGTTTAGAAGAGTTAACCAACATAATTATCAAGAAAACCATGAGGCTTCCCTTTCTCTTGAAAATATAAAATGAATAAAAAAAAAACATGTATCTTTGTTTATCACTGGGTCGGATTTATATGATATGACCTGCATAATCTCATCATAGAAGATGAAAACAAAGTCACAGAAATATCAAGGCCTTGCAAGAATGGTGATTTGTGATATTCAATCTGATCAAATGACTGGTACAAGTTTTGTTGCAAGCAACACAATTATGTTTTTGAGCTCACAATGAGCTGTTAGTTCAAATGTGTGTGATTCAAACAAAGCAAATTGATAATATTGATGAGCAACAACATCACATTTCCAAATCCCAAGAACTCTCCGCAATAAGCTTCGGGATCTTAGTTTCTTCAGCCAGATTGACGGATGCTGAAATCTGGGAAAGACAGAAAAAATAGTTAGATCACTAAGCAACAAGTCACGGTGTCAACAAATAGTATTTAAGTCTTCAAAACTTAATTTCTAACCAACACATCATAACTCAACATGCCATGTTACCCAAAAACTCAATTATCTAAAAGCTTTCAACACGGGCTATTCGTCCTCTCAATCGCTCTCAATCGCTGCTCTGTTTCCTTCTCTTAACAACCAAATGTAGGGATCAAATCTGTTTTACTAACATCGCATGGCCAAGGCTATATGACAAGGCCGGTAAGAAGCCTACAAATTGATTCCAAAGCTGTCTTATCCGATGTTACACAGAACTTTGCCTTGTTGGGTCGTTACCAATAGTAAAAGTTTGCTTCTATGCATCCCAATCGAAGAAAGCAACCTTAGTTGGAATTTTGTATCCCATCAAAGGAAAGCCTCCTCAAATATATCCATACAAGATGGTTTCCTCTTCAATAAATCCACTCCTTACCACAGTGTGAGCATCTAGAATCTCCCAAGCAAGAAAAGTAACCCTTCACTTGATTCAGTACAAAGGTTGGATCAGTATGAGCGACCCCCCAATAAAACACCAGCATATTGCTTCAGAAACATTCCTAACTGCCTCCTTTATATCATTTAATTAGTTAGAAGTAATGAGAAACGGTGGCATTTTATTTCATTATATAAACACCTGCGCTATTCAATAAAATCCTCGCCTTAAGCAAATACAAATAACATGTACATTTGAGAAAAACAATTCAATCAATCCAAGGTCATGCTTGCTTCAAGCTCTTCTCAACAATTCCAGAAGTCTTTTATCAAGAAAACAACAAAGCTTCTGGTGGTTGCGGACGCAAGGAAACAGCAGCTATCTACTTACTTGCTCAGATAACCACACAAGACTGTGTTTTAGAAAAATATCTTGCAGAAAATGTCTTCTCAGATTAGAAACTCCCAGGCATCATATTACTTCAGTTTTCATTCTTGCACACAATTTCTTGGACAAATAGTTCATTCATACCAAATTCTTTGTTGAAAATAAACTTCAAAGCAAAATGGGAAAATGCAGTATTTTGACTGCATTTGAGATTGAAAACCTGTAGCTATCTTCTATGAACCTTAATTTACCTTTGTCACTATTAAATTATATATTGGAAACCACATCAGTCAATTTCTTTTTTAAAGTTCCCTAATTAAATTTTCAGTTAAATCAGATTGCAAATCCAATTTCAGAATAGAAATGGCAGACTTCAAGACTATATTATGCAACATAAACACTCAAAATTCAATTAAAAAAAAACATCAAAGAAAAAAAACTGGTTAGTTTCAGTTACCTTAAAAGTCCCATTAAACTTAGAGTTTCTCGACCACTCCAAAGCCAAATCCCTGCTCCAAGTCTGATACGTTGCCTTAAAAACATCGTCATACACTCTCCTCGAAATTGCAAAATCCCACGCATTTTTCCCGAAATCATAGCATGGCTCAAAAGTCGTAGCCCCTCCGTGCGAGTAACTGTACTTGACCTTACAGTTCCTCGTACCAAACATGTAATTAGCCGACACCTTGTTGGCAGAGTCTAAGGTGAGTGTCCCGTCCAACACGGTCCGGTTGTCCCCTCTGCCGTGAATGTAAGTAAGCTTCAACGGCTTCTCCGCAACCCTAACTGAGTTCATGAACTGAAACCAAAAATCCTATCCCAAATAGGCAAAATTCAGATAAACATCAAGTCAACGATTAATTAAAGGCGTAGTTAAAGGGGGAAATTTTGGGTCTTTCAAGTTAAGCGTGCCTTTTTGGGGACATCGTAGTCGATGATGAAGAAGCCGGGTTTTTCAACAGCAAGAGTCAAACCGTTCAGGCTGGGACCCTTGATGAATGTCGCATCAGTCAGGGAAGCGCGTAGCTTGATATCGCCAGCGTTGGCGGAAAGGGAAACGACGGCGGTGCTCTTGTCATTGGTGTATCTGCCTTTCAATGACGCCTTCATATTTCTTTGGGAAGAGACAATGAACCGAGACAAGAGGGAGAGGTTGGTGGAACTGTCGAGGGTTTGGGTTATTTTTCATGTCTTTTGTAAATTTTTTTGGATTTATATTTTCTTTGGCGCACAATTTCCGGCTAGACGGCTCGAATCTTTAATTGATCCTCGGGCTTTTCATTGCAGAATCTTTTGTCTGGAGAACAAATTAATGGGCCAAAGCCCATTACTAAAAATCTGATATAAAAAAGTAATATTTATTTATTTACATGGTAAAGAAATTTTTTTCAAATTTCATTAGAAAAATTTAGATTGCGATTGGTTTTTGTTTTTTTTAATATACGTTAAGATAAGTTTTATTTTTGCAATAATTGTGTTTAAGCTTTTAAATTTATATTGTTGGTGTCAACAATAGCCTTCCAACAGTGGAAATGGATGAGGTGTAGAGCAAACTTGTAATTAAAAACAAAGTTTAAATTATTATTTAAAGTTAGAATTTGATAAATTTGAATTATTTTTGTCTAAACTAATTCCTGAATAATGGATTTTAATTGGGGTTTGAATTTGACAAATATTTTTGCATTAAGACTTGAACTTTAAGGTTACAAAAAAATATTATGAACTAATTTGGACAAAAAAAGATTAATTCCAATATAGAAATGATTGTTAAATTTAAAGATTAAATTGAAAAAAATTTGAAATTTTAATATAAAAATAATGATTAATTTCAAGGATTAAATTTTAAAAAAAACCTCAAAAATGATTTTTTGAACGGTACTAATTAGTTAATATAGTTATTATAAACAATACTAATTCTATACTATAAAAATGATTATTTTAAGCTTGGTCCGCCTAGGCTCTGTAACTTAAAAGCATTTCATTTTCGGTAGCGGTGAGGGTGATTGATTTGTTGTTTTTCTTGATCCTCAGTGCAACTTAATTTTTTTTCAATAATCACAATTACTCAACATTGATTGATGACAATTATTTCGCCAAGGCATGAAACACCTTCATGAAAAATACACATCTAATTAGAAAAGAAAAATCTTTGCTTTTATTTCAATTTTCTGAAAAATTTATGAATAAAAGAATTACATCATATATTTATAGTAATTGATTGCTTGCAACCCCCCCCCTTAAAAACTGAAAGAGAAAGAATATAATATACTTTTGCACGATGCCTATTTCATTTTATCGTCCAACTTGAAGATTCAACTGACCGCAAAATTATCAGAAACGGAAATGGCGAATTTAGTAATAATTATTACAGGAAAATCAAGTGCTTACCATTAATAAGTTCTGAAGTTCCATTTGTAACTCAGAGGAGATTCTTGGGGTGACCGCCGAACAAGGTCTCCCAAATCTCGGTAAAAGCCTCCACGATGATTCCATGATATTGCCTTGAATTTAGAGAAAGAAAGCACTGCAACAGCTGCTCCAAATCATCGGCCTCAAACATCTGTTTGTCCAATATCATTTCCAGCATTGACCTCTTGAAGTCCTCATAAGGATCCTCCGATTTCTGTACCACCGCAACGCTCTCCCTTACCTTCTCTTCAGCCGTGCGCGAAGGTACCATCATCCGTCTCGCTGGATCAGTTTCAGTGCTCTCCGATGATAGAGCTCCCGTCTTTGTCTTTGTCTTTGAACAGTTAGGTTTCGAAGGTCCTCTGTATTTCTTTGAACCAAAGCTTCTCGGTCTCTTCATTTTCTTCCCATTATTTATCTCTTTCTTGCTCTTTTTGGTTTCGTTATGGGATTCGCCAGCCAGTGATTCATTCAACTCGAGGAATGAATCGTCCGAGAAGCTTAGTGAAGCGGAGATTAGCGTTTTGGTCTCCTCGTTTTCGGTTCCTTCGCTGCTGAAACACCCACTGTCACGCGATGAAACACTTGCAGTTGCCCTCTCTTTCTCCATCTTCTTATCCTTCTTATCGACCTCGTTTTTGCTCTCATCACTAACCGATGCTTTACAGGTTTTCCTTTGAAGCTTGTGATTGTGGGAATTTACCACTGCATGCAACCGAGCTGTTACTTTCTTCGACGAGTAATCAGGTGACTCAAAACTAACGTCCACTGAGGGTAAGTATTGAGTGTGTGATGATCTTGCTCGGCAACCGCAGCCAACTGTCGCTATCTTTGGTGACAAATGGCATTTGAAAAAAGAGTAGTCCGGTGTCGACGGCGGCGGTGCAGGGAGGTTCGGATAAAAGATATCTAATGCTTTAGGATTCACCGGAGATAGCCGGTGGGTCACCGGACCTGGAGTCTCCGGTAAATGGGAAGGTTTTTTTGATCGACAAAATTGAAAAGATGGTATAACACGAAAGAATTTGAGCTTGAAACGTTTAGACATCTCCCCAAAGTTGGTTTTTGTTTTCCTTTCAAAGTGCTGAAGCTTTCAGGCCGAAGACAATTATATAAAAGTGAAATGGCCGGCTATATGGCTGTATATAGAAAATAACAACATCTTTCTACCCAAATTTCCCTTATAATTAACTGACCGAATCCAAGTGATGATCTCAGGTTTTATACACTGAAAGCTACATAAAATTCCTTAAAAGTGAAACGTTGGGCTCATAATCTGTATATTAGGTGGCTAGTCAACATTGACACATACACTAAAACTTTCAAATGAGTTCATATTTGTATCGATGCTCTTGTTTTAATGGTGAGAGACAAAAGCCCAAACACCGCACTTTGTACCATATGTTTTGTTTTGTGTGTATGTTTCAACCGAATAGATTCATAATTTGTAATAAATATTGATAAACAAAGAATATTAAAGGCTTTGCTGAAAAATGGAACTTTGATTTTAAATGCTGACAGCAATTTGATTCATAAATCTGACAGCATAGCATTAAATCAGAAGCTGACGATCTATTGGAATTAGACTCGGGAAAATCTCAAAGAAGACACCAACTTAAAGAAATTAAGGGGAAAGGCTAAGAACTTTGAAGCATTCTGCGGAACGGTGTGGGTTGAGTTGGGTTTTGTGTTTGATGTGTGATATTGGCATAGGTATGATAGTTAGACAAAACATTAAACATTAAAAAACGAAGTTTGAAACTTGGCGGCAATGCGCATGCGTATTAAACGTTTTAAACTTCTGACTAAGCTCTTTCTAATCCTTCTAATTTTAACCGTTTCATTTACGTATTTCTTATAACATAATTAATGATCAAATGAATCATCATTTGGAATTTGAGAGATAGGATATCTCTAATTTCTCATCATCTTAGAGATCATTCCTATAAATCATATCATTTGGCATTCTCAAATGCCATGGGTAAACGACCGAAATTACATGAGAGCGTCTCCTCTCGCACCTTTGAAATAAAAGGGTATGATTAAGGGCAATCGATGTTTGAACCAACAATGTTTATTCCCTTTTTTTTTTTTTTCCTTTTTATCTGCATTTGAGTTTTAAAATCATTGGCTTCCAAGGCTATGACTCATATAGGTTACGGGCCTTATTTAGGTCTTTATTTTGTATGAGATTTAGGCCCAGACTTGTTGTAATTTCTTTCAGTTATGAAATAAATGATAAAAAAAAATTGATTGGTACAGGTGAAAAGCATTTAATAAAATCTTGAAAAATTATAATTGATTGACTAAACATTTTACAAAGAATATGATGGAAATTTTAAAATTATGCTTGTTACAAATTATTAGTTCTAATATTATCAATAATGTTTAATACTAATAAAAATTTGTTTTGTACTTATCAAAATGCATCATTTTATATATCTATTTTCTAAAATATTATTCATTTATTTCAAATCAGAATTAGTACATGATAAAATAGAATACTAATTTTAAATATTTAATATACATTCAAATTATAATGTAAATTGAATTTCACTTTGATATTACCTAAAATAAAATTAAAATTAATGTAACAACCCATACCCAATCCAATCACTAGATTTGAAATGTGAGATGTCACATTCGTTGCCGAAGTAACTATGATTTTGTTTTCATATCTAAAAGACATTATACTAACAATTTAGTTTCAAAAATGTTAACAACATTACTTATTCAAATCTGGGTTATAATCGAGCTTAAAAAAACTTTTATTACACTTTGGTAACGAATGAGAGACTAAAATGTAAAAATAAAAAATAAAAATATAGGGGTAATGTCGTGACATCGAATGAGGTATGCCGCGACACTGGGGACATAAGCATGATGTCACGACTTCAACTGAGGTAAGTCGCAGCTTTGAAAACAGGAACTTGGCGTCACAACTTCAGCAGGAGAATGTCGCGATGTTAAGGACAGCGGATATTCAATGTCAAAATCTAAATGGGGTAAAGTTACGACTACTGGAATAGAAGCTCGATGTTGCAACACTGATAGGGAACTATCACGACCAAAAGGACAATCTCTCATTAATTTTGCATTCTTCATCACAAGCCCATCATGTACCTTCCTTATTGGTCTAAATGACCCAAAACTCAACACATCTCCTTTTTAAACATTAATTAAAATGCCAAATTACATTCTCGATATATTTAAGCATTTATGTTGGAAGATAGGATTTGGAAAACATAATGGAAAATAGGTTTAAGGGAAAATCAAAGTTTTAATTTTTTTCCTAAACAATAATTTGATTGTGTTATCAGTAATAAACACTTAATCAAAATCCGTACATTTTTTATTCGTCTAGGATGAACGCTTCGACCGAGTAATATTCTCCGCTATTCTTAAGATCATGTCTGCTGAGTGTGGGCTTACTTTGAATCAAAAAAAATTTCACAAAATTACCAGTAAGGCTATTTCACAATTTCTTTAAACTTCTAGGATCAAGTTGTAAATAACAAAAAATTTCTTTAGAAATATTCTAGAATAATTTATTAAGAGATTTTCCTCTCTACAACTTTTTCTGAATTCAAGTGTGTGAAAATAATAACCTAGACTCTCTTTGTATAGGAAGGGTTTAGAGAAAGTTCAACTAAGATTGACAGAGTCCCACCAATAGTATAATTTTTCTACTGCATTACTGTAACAGCCAAATTTTTCAGTGGTGTCGGAAACAGTGATTCGAGATCACTAAATTCGATGAGTAAGTTTAGAAATTTTAACAAATAATAATTATAGGCCAAGCACGAACTTAAAAGAATTATTTTTAATTAGTGAATTTTGCGATTTTAAAAGAATTAACCAGGTAAATTTGGTTGAAAACGAGGTATCGAGACCTCGGATTTATAAACCGAGCCATAAATATTTTTATAAATATTTATGGAGTGTTATTAAGTTAGTATTAAAGTTTCGTTAGAAAATTTTAACGTTTGGTTAGTCAATTAATTAAAAAGGACTAAATTGAAAATAGTGTGAAATTTATTAAATTGTGATTAAATAGTTTAAGTGATTAAAAAGGAGGGATTTAAAAGGCAATTGGACCCAAATTGTATGGGCTGGACGGTTGGGCAAGAAAATCAGCAAAAAAAGACAAGGAGAAACAAGGGCAAAATGGGAAATTTTGCAAATTAAACATATAAAACAAGACAAATTTGAAAAATCTAGAGATATCATCATTTTTCTTCAGCAAAAACGTCATGGGAGGTCTGAAAGCTACTGGTTTTTCATACTTTGACATATATCCAGAAGATTCAAATACGAAGCTAGATCGAGGAAAGGAAAAAGTTCGGGATTAATAGATTTTTACTGTTTACAAACAAGTATCAAGTGTTAAGAGCTCGGAGGTCGGATTTGGTCGGAGACACATCACACTGTCAACCTCAGGATTTCGGTATATAAAGAAACTTTATTTTGGAAATCAATGGCATGTATAAGCTAACAAAGTAAATGTTAACGTGAAATGAATGTAAAGTTAGCCATTAGTATGGTTAACAAACCTGGTTATAGATATGTGATGACGTTATCTTATATAAATGCATGAATCTATCATGAATGTTGAATTGAAAAAAAAATTAATTCGTAAACTCCGGTAATGCCTCGTACCCTATTCCGGCAATGAATACGGGTAGGGGTATTACAATTACCTCCAAAGAACCATCGTCCTCGACCATCTGCTGATTGTCAGATCGCCACAGTCGCAGTTGTAACACCCCTAACCCGTATCCGTCATCAGAATGGGGTTACGAGGCATTACTGGAAAAGATACAACTTTTATACATTCACACAATTACTCAGATCATATTCGAAGGTATACCTTATTTGTAACTTCAGTTTATCAATTCTTGAATCATTAATACACAAATCATAAAACAATTTTATTAAACTCACATATAACCATTTTGTTATCTTATAACATGAATTACTATTCATATGGTCAATTTCCAATACAATAACTGAATATTAATACATACTAAATATATATACATTATTCAATGTCAACTTTCATTTTTCTCTATTACTATACACGCATATAACATTTCATATAACCAAACCAATATGTCAATCATAATTTACTTTTCTCATCAAACACATGACAAGTTTGTATTTATACATATAACATAACATACTCTTGTCTAATGCTATAAAGTGTCAAGGCCGAATTTAAACATGATAATATCACTTAATACACAAGCTAAATAGCATGTCTAACCATCATATTATCAAACAATCTACGAACCATTTCTAAGCATAATTATCAAATCTAAACATACCAAAATTTATATACTAACATCATGACAAAATTACACATACATAATCAATTCATTTGCTCACCTATTCGGCTATTAAAAATTAACCATTAAAGTCATACCAATTCCACCATTCAATCTTAAGTTAAAATTTACCATTTGCATATTCGAATACAAATATTAACTTGTCACTTAATGACTATCCGTTTAGCTAACAAAACATACCTCATACATATTCTTTATTTACTGATAAGTACCGAATCAAAATTGTGACAGCCCTAATTTGACCCTAGTCGGAATGTGGTTTCGGGACCACAAAATCGAGTCATAAAACTTTATTAAAAATTTATTTAAATATATTCAATGTGTGATAGTGCATGTGTGAAAATTTGGTGTTTTAATTTAGTCCTATGAATGTGAATTTTACTTGAAAGGACTTAGTTGAGAAACTTAGAAAATATGATAGGTAAATATTGTAAGGACTAAATAACTACAAAGTGTGAAAGCTTGGGTTTGCATGTCAAAATGCCCAAAAATCTAATAAGTGGCCGGCCAAGTAATGATGCCCCTCCACTAAGTTTAATTAATTATAATATTTTGTTATAAAAAAAGATGAATAAAGAAGAAATGGAAGGAGAGAGAGGGTGTTCATCTTCTTCTTCTTCCAAAGCCGAAACAAAAGAAAGAAACCAAGGCAATTCGGCATTTTCTTCTTGTTAGTAGGAGGTAAGTTTGAAGTGTTGGGTTAAATCTTTTTATATGTTTAAGTTAGTTTGTAAAGTGCATTTTGGCAATGTTAAAAAATAATAATAATAATTCAAACTTCTATGGTGGTTTGGGCACTAAGCCGTATATCAAGTGCTAGAATTTGGGGTTGTTTTAATGTGGTATTGAATAGGTAGATGATGGATTGGATTTGAACTTGTTGAACTAGTAGTTGGGAAATTCTTTGTGCATTCGGCCATAAGGGGGTTTAAATGGAAGGTCTATTTTAATTGTTATGTCCTTGTATGAAAAATGGTTTATTATTAAGGCCGAATGAATCATGATAGATGAGTTGAAATGCAAAAAAAAAATCATGTTATGAGATAATTTGAGTAATTGACCGAAACATGGGAGAGGGGGTAAGACTTATATTTTCATGTTTTAGGAGTGAAAGATATAATGAAAATGTACTAGGTTTAAGGTGCATATTTTAGTCTAGGTGTTGTGGAGAATTCGGTTAAAATAGTTGGTATATGAATGCCGAATTTAAATTATGATCATGGGAGTGATTATAATGGGCATTAAGATATTGAATGTATGAAATTAGAAGTATACGGTCAAAGTTTCTATAAGGATAAACCATGTGTTAAATGACAAAATGATGAATAATTGTTATTTTGGTAGTGATAATATATTCGGCCTTGAGGCATTAGATGAACATTAGTTGAAGTTTTAATGTCTTGAACAATGACGGTTGTAAGACGTAGTGAGAATCATTAATATTATTGGATATAAATAGCTAGCAAGGCGATTAAACTAGTTACTTTATTTATTTTTAGCTGAAGAACTTAAAGGAGGGGAATCAAGCAAGGGCAAAGCGAAGAGTATCGAGTAGCCGATTGGAACTGTTTTATCCAACACAAGGTAAGTCTATAAGCAATTAAGGTTGGTTATTCTATACATGATTGGTATATACACATCATGAAGAAATTACTCTCGTTTACATATTCATTTGATTGAAAGGTGGGTGGCCGATTATATTTAGTCAATTAAATCAATCACTTTGTTATAACGAAATGACCTTGGCACTATGTGTGCGGATTTGAATGGCACTATGTGTGCGGATTTGAATCGTCGATATGTGTATGGATTATTAAGGCACTATGTGTGTGGGTTAACATGGCACTATAGGTGCAAATTTCCTTGATGGAGCACTGCGTGTGCGAAATCGGTTGTTGATAAAATAAATACAGGAACTAAATGAAAAAAAAACTATTGTTAAAATAAGAAATGGGAGACATGAAAATTGAAACATATATGCGTGAATGCATCTATTTCATCATATTTAAATATGGGAGGAAAGAATTAAGGTATTCGGTTATATAATACTTTGATTTAATAGTAATAGTTGACTAGTAGTTGAATTGATGATTTAGATAATATATGGACCTTTTTAGTTTCTATTCCGGCACACTAAGTTAATTGTTGCATTTTATTGCTTATGACTTACTGAGTTGAAAACTCATTTGGTGCTTTTACTTGTCTCTTATTTAGATTTCTTTGACCCATTTTGCGTGCTTGGAACCATCGTCGAAGCCATCACACCAGCTTGCAACATTTTGGTACCCTCTTCTTAGTTGATCTAAATGAACATTTCGGCATGTATAGGCTAATATGTATTTTGTTTGAACTTTGATATGTATACTTCCAGCCATGCGAATATGGCTTAAATACTAAGTTTGAATTTGGTTATGTTTAATCATGGTATAATTCGTCTTGGTTATGAGATGAATTATATATATACATATGTTTGAGTGTTGAAAATGCTAAGAAATATTGATTATGTGTTTTTTGGGGTGGTTCGATTATGACACATTTATATAGGTGATTAATTGTAATTTGGCTATTGTATTTGATCTTAATATTTAATTTGAGATAGCATAATGGTTCGTCTGGTTATGTCTGAACATAATATAAAATCGTATGATATGGTTGTTATAAGATGAACTTAATGAAATGAAGATGATAGAAGTAGATGCATGAAAATTTTGAATAAGTATTCGGTTCGGTAATATATCGTAACCCATTCCAGCGATGGAAACGGGTTAAGGATGTTACAAAAATAGCCATATTATTTCTATAATTTGCCATTAACTCTTTATACATATAACAAGTGTAACACCCCCTACCCGTATCCATTGCCGAAATAGGGTACGAGGCATTACCGGAGTTTACTGAACATTTTCAGATAATTTTGATTCATTTATTATTCATATTTTGAAAATAATCATAACGTCTCTCTATTGGGCCCTCGAAGCCCAAAACATACATTAGAAACCAACCAAGATAAAATCGGGACCATAAAAAAAATTTCGCAAAATCTTAAATTATATTTTCATTTAAGTACTTACCATTTCAATGCTCCTTATAATTAAACATGTTACCATTCAATCAATAGCTTGGCACTTGTCTAAGCGTCAAACAACAACATTGTTAGTATACTTGCATATATTTCATATAAATTCAACATTGATATACCTATTTTCTCAACATATCACACTTGAGTTTAATAATAGTCTCAACTTACATAATTTCCTTGTATCAACATATCAAAGATAATTATATATGTACATGTCACAAAATATATTATTCTCTTACTGTTTCTTCATAAGCATATATCATTCATTTCGTTATATCAATATTTCATGCACCATCATTTCCTTATATTTTATGTATATTTATTTCGGTAATCGTTCGTATTAAACTTAACATAAATTAAATTCCATTTACCTATACTTATTTCATTTATCTATCTTCTTAATCATTTCATACAACTATTTTGTACATATATTTCCATATGACCAATTCTTGTAAACATTTCACACAACCATTTTGTATAACCAATTCATATAATCATTTGTCATCTGGTACATATTACCTGAATATTAGTCGTTCAACAGAGATCTTGGCGTCTCTCTTCCACGATCTTATTTATCTTCGACATGATGCCATAATATCTTTCAACTATGGTTTTACTCACTTTCTGTCAGGTTGCCATGGTATCTTTCAACCATGGTCTTATTCATTTCATGTCACGTTGCCATGGTATCTTTCAACCATGGTCTTACACATTTTATATCATGTTGCCATGGTATCTTTCAACCATGGTCTTACACATTTCATATCAGGTTGCCATGGTATCTTTCAACCATGGTCTTACACATTTCATTTCAAAGAGCACACTCCCGCGAACCTCATCCTTACAGTGGGATTACCAGTCCAAGCTAAATCCCCTGTAATATAAACTCATAGAGTATTGTTGGGATTACCAGTCCAGGCTAAATCCCCTGCAACGACAATTACTCTAATGAGCTTGGATCTGAATTACCAGTTCAGGCTAAATTCAGACCCTAATTCGGATTACCCGTCCTGACTAAATCCATTTTCCACATATTCTTCGGGAGGGCTATATCAGGATAGGATCACTCGTCCGGGATCTACCGTCAATTCCTTTTCAGAGATCCATCGAATTTTCCTTTCATTCAACCGGGATTTCTTTCCCTTTTATCAAATATATCAATGTTTCATAAATTTCCATATAATGACCATTCAAATCATATTCATATAAAAAACATGCATCTCAAGCATTTAAGAATATAATTCAAGTTACATGAACTTACCTAGCGAAATTGCAGAAATATCAAAATTCAGGGGCATTTTGATAATTTACCATTTTCCCGATTTTCATTCGATCTTAAATTGACAATTTCATTCAATTTATTAATTTAGATAATAAAAAAATTCATTCCCTTAAATTTGGTCATTTTAAACATTTTTTACAAAATTGCCCCCTAGAGTTTTACTTTTATTCAATTTAGTCCTTAAACCTAAAACATGCAAATTAGCCATACTAGTTGGATATTCATATATATTTTCCTCCTCCTCCTCTCCATTCCACATCCTTAAAGTATATAACACACTTGTAAGTAACATTATCTATAATTTTTATTATTTATTTTTATGAATATTCAAGCTGTCCATCTGTGTCATAGTCACTAAATTATTTATATCTGGAGCTATAGAACTCAAAATTAAGATCCTATAATTTACCTGAAACTAGACTCATATATCTTCTTACCATAAAATTTTCATAATTTTTGGTTTAGCCAATAAGTACAGTTTATTCTTTAAAGTTACCCCTGTTCTGCTGTCTGAAAGCTCTGACCCTTCTTCACTAAAATTAATTATTTCCTCGTAAAGTATTCGAATGATATTTTCATTTATTTCTATTGAAACTAGACTCATTCAGTATTCTAAACATATAAATTTAAGCCCCTAATTATTTTTATCCAATTTTTTATGATTTTCCAAAGCCAGAACAGGGGAACCCGAATTCATTCTGACCTTGTTTCACAAAATTCGTTATTTCTCATTATTTACAAATCCATTGTTTACACCGTTTCTTCTATGAGAAACTAGATTCAATAAGATTTAATTTCATATTTTTTTATCTTCTAGTTCGATTTATACAATTTATGGTGATTTTTCAAAGTTAGTATAATGCTGCTGTCCAATATTGTTTTAGTGCAAGTTGTTTATTACCATTCTTCCCCCGAACTTTAATAAATAACAATTTCATCCATACTCAATTAGCTTCTATTTTTCTCAATTAATACTTTATTATATCACCTTAAACTACTTTACAACTTTTGTAAATCATAATTTCGGTACTAGACTTTAATTCCAAACATTTTCACAATTAGGTCCTAAAATAAATTTCCGTCAATTTTACTTAATAAAATTATATTATATCAAAATTAAAGCTTCAATTCTATGTTTATTCATCATATACTTCCAGCACTCATCCATAATAACTTTAAAAATTATCCCTTCAACATAAAACTTATGAATTACTTTACAATTCAATCATTATTTCATTTCTAACTTGAATTTCTAACAATTAAACCATTATTTCATCATTTTACTCAACATAAACATTATCTAGAAATCTAATAACTTTCAAAATATCAACTTAATTTTATTAAAATCTTGTTCCAAAGCTTCCAAAATATCAAAATTAAGTAAAAAGGGCTAAATTGACTTACCTATTAAACTTCCAAGCTTCACACCTTAAATTTTCCCTTTTCTTCTTTCTTTTCTCTTTTTCTTTCTTTCCTTCCCCTGCTCTTTGTTCCGTTTGCTTTGTTTCTTCCTTTCTATTCTTTTTTTTTCTTTCTTTTATTCCTTTTTTTATATATATACACATATGTATTTATACTTAAATAATAAGTATTATTTATTTATTCATGTGTATATTATTAGTACATTTGTATTCATTTATAACCATACATTTGTCATTATTTAATATATTTATCATATAAAATCTTATAAAATAATTATTTAATTAATAAATATCTTTTATAAAATAATAAATATTTATTTAATATCTAATACATGTATTACAAATGTATGTATTTTTTTATCCATACACTTGTATATTTTATTTACTAATTTATTTATCATATAAATATCTTATAATATAATTATAATAATTTAATTTAATATCATTTATTATTAATAAATATATATATTATAATTAAAATCTAAGTGAAAATCTTAGATTTTTTTACTTTATATGCCGCCTCACTTATGCTAAATGGCATAATTGACATTTTGGTCCTTTTTATTTTCTTTTAATCTATAATTAAACTTTCACATTTTATTCAATTTAATCCTTTTATCCAATTATCCTTAATTAAGCTAAATTCACTTAATTAAACTCTAATTAACCACTCAATTAACTTTTTAAATATTTTTGATAAATATTTACGGGCCCATTTTTTAGTAACGGATACTTGAAAATACACTTTTCCGATAATCATAAAATTCGGGTTATTACAACAAGAATCAAACATTAAACTAATCATCTTGACCTTCAAATATCAAACCACAAACAAACATGTTACATACACACATATTTAATTTATCTATCATTATTCGAATATGAATGCACATCATTTATAACTAATGATTAAAAACTTATAATCATTATCCATATTTACTTCATCACATAACCAAATACCAATAATTCAAATCATAACCATTTACCTAATACATCCCACTTATATATCATACATATCACTCAACAAAAATATCCAACCACAATTTCACATCATACTAAATTTTCCATACGCATATACTTTGGCATAACTTCATCACCATTAGCAAATATATCAACCATGATTCACATATAAACATATAATGACCGAAACATCAAAATCACAACCAAAACATATCCATCAACCATATTAACCTCACTTAAGCCAAATTTTATAATCAACCACCTCACAAAATATACCACAAATCATACATCCAAAATGAGCTACTTTCATGGCCGATTATGATTCATCATTAACACATCTCATTTTTGAATCATATAATCAGCATCACAAACATTTCACCAAAATACAAATCATACATATCATGTAATATACATACCAAAATAAACTCAAACCATATCAAATATAACCAAAATTCGATCAAACCTTAAAGCAGAACCTAATAAAATAAACAAGCCATTTTCGCATTGCTTTAATATATACACATACCAAAGTCCAACATTTCCAAATATTATCTAGCCTATACATGCCATAGGTTCAAAATTTAGCTTATAAAGTACCAAAAACAACCGATAATGTGATAGACTTTGCAGACGATTCCCAAGCTCGTAACTTGACTCAAAATCTATAAACAGAGACAAACATACACACACAATAAACTATCATAGCTTTGTAAGTCATAAGCAAATAAATAACTCAATTTAACCAAACTTATACATACTATTATAATCACATTTAATTTCAAACTTACAATTTCATATACAACTTAAACTTTCATTTAGCCGAATATACATATATCCTATACCAAAATATCATTCAATATCAAAAACCATAATCTCGTTATTTAACTGAATATATATAAACTCATATACCTATAATCATGAATCATTTCATAAATATTCACATTATATATATTCATAAGGCAGAATATATTCATTCATATATGTTTGCACATAGATCACAATAATGATACTACTATACATAACCTTTAGCCAAATGTACTATTCACATACACATATATTTTCACTTACATCATATATAAATTGCATTACTTATTAAATAACAAACTTACCTTATTTTTAAATAGGTAATAACTAACTCATACCTAATCACTTTAGCTTGATTTATACATTCGATCACAACTTATCGTTGCCTGTTGAACTATTCGGAATTGAATAGGATACTCAGATAATCACACATATCGTGTAACAGCCCAATTTTTTGTGGTGTTGGAAATAGTGATTCAAGATCACTAAATTCGATGAGTGAGTTGAAAATTTAATAAATTAATACCTATGAGTCAAGTGTGATTATAGAAGTATTTTTTGTAATTAGTGAATTTTGTGATTTAAAAGAATTAAGTAGGTAAATCGGGTTGAAAACGAGGTATCGAGACCTCAGATTCATAAACCAAGACATAAATATTTTTATAAATATTTATGGAGTGTTATTGAGTTAATATTAAAGTTTCGTTAGAAAATTTTAACGTTTGGTTAGTCAATTAATTAAAAAGGACTAAATTGAAAATAGTGTAAAATTTGGTAAAGTGATTAAATAGTTTAAGTGACTAATAAGGAGGGATTCAAAAGGAATTAGACCAAAATTATATGGGCTGGACGGTTTGGGCAAGAAAATCAGCAAAAAGACAAGGAGAAATAAGGGCAAAATTGGAAATTTTGCAAATTAAACATATTAAAGGAATTAGACCAAAATTATATGGGCTGGACGGTCTGGAAGTTTCTGTTTTTTCATATTTTTACATATGTGAGTTCAATTTTTACTTTTTCTCAGTAATTTTTATGTTTTTGTAACTTTTACAATTAGGTCCAACAATCTAATTCATTAGTTTTTGATTTTATGGGTGACTTTAAAGTTACCATGAATAAGTGCTGCATGATTATGGTGAATTATTATGGAATTGAAGTTCTTATTTTATTATATGATGATTTTATTAAGTAATTTTGATAGAAATTGATTTTAGGACCTAATTGTGAAAAAGTTGTGAATTAAGGTTTGGTGCTGAAATTATGATCTTCAACGGTTTTTTAGTAGTTTAGAATGAATAAATAAAGTGTTAATTTAGAAAAGTTAGCTCAATTGATGGGTTAATTAAGCAGAGACTAAATTATAAAAATTGTAAAATTTGGGGCAAAAGTGTAATTTTTGGAATTAAAGAGTATAAACTGTAAAGTAGAGTAAAATTGAAATGAATGCTAATAAATGAATGATTTTACAATTATAGATCAAAAACAGGAAGTGAATTGTGGAAAAGAGAAATTAGCCGATTAGTGCCTGAACTTGTATGACTTTTGCGAATTTTCCCAGGTAAGTTCGTACGGTTAAATTACTAAATTTCAATATCATTTTATGAATGGTGATTAATATTTATGTATGTTAATTGTTGAAAATAAGTAAATTATGTACAAAAGTTACGAAATTGAACTGAGTATTTCAGAGGAACGGAACGCAGAAAATGAGTACGATCGTTCAGTGAAAAAGATGAATTGACGGTAAATCACCCAAGTAAAGCGAGGTTCAGTATTTTTTGTGAATTCTCGTGTTTGCTTTTCATTTAGCTCTTACGAGTTTCCGTTAACTCGTATGAGTTTTAGTTAACCCTTTTGGGGTTTCAGTTCAACTCTGATGAGCTTCAGTTAGCCTTTGGGCTTCCATTTAGCACTTGTGTGCTTCAGTTAGCCTTCGGGCTTCCGTTTAGCACTTATATGCTTCAGCTAGACTTCGGGCTTCAAATCATGATGTACTCAAATCTGTAAGCCGTTCCTTGAATGGACAAATTGGTAAGTCGTAAATGTAATATGTGGAAAAAGAAATGTAAGTAATGTTATCATTATTATTATTGAGCTCAATTTAGTAAAAAAAAAATTTAATGAGATTATGACTTACAGGATGAAAGTAACTTATTTGAAACGTCCATATGATTTGAATTTTGGAAAACTAATATTCGGTAAGATTTATTTTTCTATGCCTATGAGCTTACTAAGCTTTCATAAGCCTACTCTTGTGTTTTAAATGTTCTTTGTAGATTGACGTGAAATCAGTGGATCGGATCAACACATCAGGACACACTATCCAGATTACTTTGGTAAATTTTATTGTGCATTTTAAGGTTTATATAGCTTGTATAGGGTTTAATTGAAAAGAAGTGAATGTGTTATAAACTTAGTTATCAACATTTTTCACTAAAACAGTTTTTGGACAGCAGCAATAGTCCAACTTTGAAAAATCACCAAAAATTGTGGAAATTGACTTAGAGGTTGAATAGAATATGAAATTAAATCCAATTGAGTCTAGTTTTACATATTGAATCTTATTTTATGAGATATTTGAATTTTTGTGAGACAGAATCAGAATGATTTTGAAATTCCCTGTTTTGAATTTGGAAAATTATTAAAAATGAGATAAAAATATTTATGGGTTATAATTTATATGTTTAAAATTTTTAATGAGTCTATTTTAAAAAGAAACAAACAGAAATATCATCCGAATCCCGTATGAGGAGATAATTAATTTTTAGTAAAGAAAGGTCGAAGTTGTCAAACAGCAAAACAGAGGTAACTTTGAAGAATAAACTGTACTTATTGGCTAGTCCAAAAATTCTGGAAATTTTATGGTAAGAAAATATGTGAGTCTAGTTTCAGGAAAAATTAGTAGATCTTAATTTGGAGTTTCATAGCTCCAAATATAAATAATTTAGTAGCTATAACTCAAGAAGATAGCTTGACTGGAATATGAGCAAATAGTGGAATTATGTGTAATTATTCTGTAAACTCCGGTAACATCCTGTAACCCTGTTTTGGCGACGAATGTGGGTTAGGGGTGTTACATATCATACAATGCCAACGTCTCAAACGTGGTCTTACATGTAATCACATATTGATGCCACTGTCCCAGACAGGGTCTTACTCGCACACATAAATCAGAATCACATATCGGTGCCAACGTATTAAACGTGCTCTTACTCGCACACATATATCGGAATCACATATCGATGCCAACGTATTAAACGTGGTCTTACTCGCACATATATATCGATGCCATGGTCTTACTCGCACATCACATATCGGAATCCTATGTCATGACATATGTATCCTAGCTATTCCTAAGGTTCGTACGGGGCTTTCGGACGTCGTAACTCGATTGAATCAAACTCGTACACATAGATTCCAAGCTTATACATATTCAGCTTCCATATATATACTATCACATTATTCATTTCAGCATATATAGTTTGTATTTAATCAAATAAATAACATCTATTTGCTTATAAACTTACCTCGGACAACAGTAATCGAAACGGGACGACTATTCGACAACTTTGGTTTTTTCCCGATCCAAATCTGATTTCTTCTCTTCTTGATCTAAACATATTCAAATTAAACTCATTCAAACATAATTCTATTCAATTTAGTCCAAAAACACATAAATGAGTAAATTACCATTTTACCCCTGACATTTTACACTTTTTACAATTTAGTCCAAATTGCACAAAACACAAAACATGCAAAATTTGCACACACCATGCTTAGGCTGAATGTTACTCATGTTCATACAAGCCCATACATTTCATTTATTTCACATTTTAGTCCCTCAATTTATTATTTTTGCAATTTAGCCCTAATTACTCAAAATCATCAAAAATTCTAATACAAAACATATTAAAACATATCCTTCATAATTCATCAACTAATATTACAAAACTCAAATATTCATCAATGCAATAACTCAAAATATTCATCAAAATCAGAAATTCAAGCATGGGCTTTGTACATTACACTGCAATGATCTCAAAAACGTAAAATTATCAAAAACCGAGCTAGTTACATACCTTGATTAAGCTTAACAATGGTTGAACCTTTGAAAGCTTTTTTCTTTCTCTTTTATTTTGACACTCGGTCATGAAGAAATAAAAGACAAATGCATGATGAATTTTATTATAATACATATTACTATAATAACATTTTATTATTCATTTACTAATATAACCTTAATGATTTAATATAACAACTTAATAATGCATGCCATTACCGTCTATTCATTTATTCAATGTCATAAATGCAACATCAATACTTCAAATTATAAAGACACATTCAATTCGGTCCTTACACATTAAACCATCAAATTTTCATTTTACGCGATTAAGCCCTTTTATTAAATCGGGCACTCAAACAACAAAATTAAAACACGAAAATTTCACAGATATTAATTCACACATAATAAAAACAGAAAGTGTTTTTTAAATATTTTTCTGACTAGGATTTGTGGTCCCAAAACTACCATTCTGGATAGGGTCTAAATTAGGCTGTTACAGCAGTCACCATGCCCGGTGGTGTCATTGCTGGCGCAACTTCCCTTTGGCACCCCGAACCATCGCCATTTTTTGTTGAATGTGTAACACCCTTAACCCGTATCCGTCGTCAAAACAGGGTTACAAGTGTTACAAGTTACCAGTACATACAGAACATTTACAGATTAATCAAAACATTACTATTCACTTTCTGAGATCATATATATATATAACAACCTTTATTTGGGCCCTCGAAGCCCAACATGAACATTAAAATCAAGTCGGAACTCAACTGATTTCTCATAAAATTTTTCACTTAATTTTCTTTTTTTAAAATTCTTTTTACTTGTGAACAGTACCCACACGCCCATGTGATTAGGCTGTGTGGATTCCACACGCCCGTGTGGCTTGAGACACGCTCATGTGGCTTGGGACACGCCCGTGTCCCTTGTCCGTGGAGCTTTCTGTTTATGACATCATCATCAATTTAGGGGCACACGGCCACATCGCACGCCCGTGTCCTAAAGTTGTGTTCCATATACGGCTGAGACACACGGCCGTGTCTCTGCCTGTGTGGTCAATATCTAAGCTATTTTCCAAGCCTTGGTCAACCTTAATCTCTTACACACTTATACAAAATCAAAAGCATATAACATAGTATTCATTTAATGATTAAACATTCTCAATTAAACTACAAACATTGCATTTGTATGTCATCATACATGTGTCTCTCATACTCATTTTACCTTGTCTATTATGGTACCACTTATATTTTATACCATGATTATCATCTTACCAAATATTTTCAGCTTAATCATCAAGCATTCATATTTAAAGCTAGATCATATCTTTATAAAATACAACATTTCAGATGCGCAGAATAAAATACTTGCCTTAGACATTTCAATCCAACTTCATACCCAACAAGCATCATATTGAAACTAGTCATATATATACATGTCATGATATGTATCGTTCTCATACTGTTTTCTTATAAACATATATCATTTATTTTCCTCCTCCTCCTCTCCATTCCACATCCTTAATGTATATAACATTCTTGTAAGTACGATTTCACAATTTACTTATTAATGCTCACATCAAGCTGTTCACACGAGTCATAGTCACTCAATTATTTATAATTCGAGCTACAGAGCTCCAAATTAAGATCCGTAAATTTTCCCTGAAACTAGACTCACATATCATTCCACCATAAAATTTTAAAAATTTTTGGTTTATCCAATTAGTACAGTTTATTCACTTAAGTTTCCCTTGTTTCACTGTCTGATAGTTCTGACATCTCTTCACTAAAAATTAATTATATCACAGTACAGAACTCGGATAATGTTCTGGTTGATGTCTACTGAAAATAGACTCATTAAGGATTCTAAGAATATAAATTTGAGCCTCTAACTAATTTTCTTAAATTTTTGGTGATTTCCAAAGTCAAAACATGGGAACCCGAATTCATTCTGACCTTATCTCACAAAATTTATTATATCTCATAATTTACAATTCAACTGCTTACACCGTTTCTTCTATGAGAAACTAGACTCAATAAGCTTTAATTTAATATATTATTCATCCTCTAATTCGATTTTTATAATTTTTGGTGATTTTTCAAAGTTAACCTACTCTGCTATCCAAAGCTCTTTTAGTTCAAGATGCTTAGTACCATTTTTCCTCTAAATTTCACAGATCATACAATTCAGTCCTTGCTCAATTAGCCCATCTATTAAGCTAATTTTTCTCAATTAACATTTTATTCCATCATTCTAAACTATACACAACCTTTGAAAATTAGAATTTTAACACTAAACCTTAATTCACAACTTTTTCACAATTAGGTCCTAAAATCAATTTCTATTGAATTTACTTGATAAAATCATCAAACAACAAAATAAAAGCTTAAAATTCATTTTATTTCATCATAAACAACCAACACTTATCAATGATAGCTTTTAATTTTGTCCATAAAATCAAAAACTAATGAATTAAACACTTGGACCTAATTGTAAAAGTCATAAAAACATAAAAATCTCAAAGAAAAGGGCAAGAATTGAACTCACATATGTCAAAGTATGAAAAACCAGTAGCTTTCATACCTCTCATGGCGTTTTTGCTGAAGAAATATGATGATATCTCTAGATTTTTCAATTTTGTCTTGTTTTATATGTTTAATTTGCAAAATTTCCCATTTTGCCCTTGTTTCACCTTGTCTTTTTTGCTGATTTTCTTGCCCAACCGTCCAGCCCATACAATTTGGGTCCAATTGCCTTTTCAATCCTTCCTTTTTAATCACTTAAACTATTTAATCACAATTTAATAAATTTCGCACTATTTTCAATTTAGTTCTTTTTAATTAATTGGCTAACCAAACGTTAAAATTTTCTAACGAAACTTTAATACTAACTTAATAACACTCCATAAATATTTATAAAAATATTTATGGCTCGGTTTATGAATCTGGGGTCTCGATACCTATTTTTCAACCCAATTTACCTGATTGATTCTTTTAAAATCGCAAAATTCACTAATTAAAAATAATTCTTTTAAGTTCGCGCTTGGCCTATAATTATTATTTGTTAAAATTTCTAAACTTACTCGTTGGATTTAGTGATCTCAAATCACTGTTTCCGACACCACTGAAAAATTTGACTGTTACAGAATGGGCCTAGTCAATTGCCACCTCCCTACGAGGCCATCAGTGTCGTGGCTAGGGTAGGGTTGGCCATTTGAATGGTTGGTCATATGCCCAACCTCCCTTTTTTTTCTAATCGACAGGTGCCTGCCTAAGCCAATCGTTCAATCTACCAGCTACACAAGGTACAACATCCCTCGGCTAGGCGTTTGCACGCCTAGCCCGATGCTGCTGATAGGGTTGGCCGAGACCTCTACTAGGCTATTCAAACAACTTGCTGCCATGATCGGGACACCACTGACTATGCATTTGCATCACTCAATGTCACAAAATTAACTATTAAGCTTAGTTAAATTCTTACTCAAACTCAATTCCGTCACTTTTCACTACCTTCTAACTTAGTCCTAACATTGTCAAAATTCATACTTCTCATCAAATCAAGCTCAATTTCTTCAAGTATCCATTAATGACAACTTGCATTTAGCTTAATAATTTAAAAAAACAAATATATGGGCTAACTTAATCAAGTTTATTAGATCACAAAACTATAAAAATTTCAAAAAAAGCACTTAAATACCTTGGAGATTTTGGATCAATTTGTAAAGGAAGTAAAAAGGAAATTTTCTTTCTTTTTCTTCCTACTTGGACAACACAAGCTTGGAGAAGATGAAGATTTCATCTTTCTCTCCCCACTACTTGATATTTATACTAAGATTAATCAACTTAATTAATCAAGCTTAATTTACTAAATGAAGACATATTTGTTTATTTATTACAATTATGAAAACTAAGTGAATATCATCATATTTTTTTTTACTATCTCATAAAAACTAATGGTTAAATAACCATTGAATCTTTTGATTAATTGTCAATTGGGTCCTCAATCATTTTTCAGTTTAAAATTCCATAAAATGATTGAGAGCTGAATGAATTTTAGTGGCAAATGATGCACAATCCATGCCAAAGAACTAAAAAGGAAAAGAAGAAAAAATCGTCTTAATATAATGAAATTTGTTCTTCCTATCTATGGAAAATAATTAACTTAATTGGGTGATTTGATTTCTACTCTTGTAGTTTTGTTATGTAAGTTATAAGCTAAGCTCAAAGTAATCATTAGTTATGATTCATAGGTTAGCATTTAGCATCCGTTTCTTTGTCTCTTAAACCTATCTAAACTATTCGGTAATCGATGATTTGTTAATAATGGATAAATACAAGGCTCGAGTTCTTTTCATTCTTTATTTATTTTAATTAAAAGTAAAAAACAATAACTAAACTAAAACAAAATTTTAACAAATACCAAAAAATAATAAACAAAAAACCCTTAAACTTAATATATTAAGTCATGCCAATGTCCTAAGTAAACCGAAATTCACGTTTAAAAATCTTCCCAGAATCATAGAATCTCGTAACCTATCTCATTTCTCTTGCAAAGGTTGCTTCACATCTTCCCCCCCCTCTCTCTCTCTCTCTTTTCTTGGAGCCTATGCGAGTTGATTTTAAGAATGATATTAATGAAGCTTTGCCCTAACCTTGATAACCAAGATGGTCTGGAAACCGTCTTGGAAGTGCCTATACCCGAAGAAATGTACACCAAAATGGGCAGCAACGCATTTTTGCGATGGCAAAACTTGTGTAATTTCATGAAAGCTCAATCAGCTTTCTGTAACTCCTCCTATCTCCAAGCCAGTTCCGACAACGAGTTCTTGACATTGCTTAAGATTCTCGGAACTCCCCTCGTCCCTTTCCGTGTCGATTTAGAGAATTACATGCATTCAAATCCCATCCAAGATTCTTCCATCGTAACAACTCTTCCATGTCTTCTCTTTATTTATATGTTCACAATTTGAAATACTCGTATATATGAACATGAATAACGAAAATTTTCATTGTTTGTTGATGTACGAACAGGAAGCTTCCACAGCGAAATACATAATACAGCAGTTCGTAGCCGCTACGGGGGGGCATCTGGCATTGAGATCCATTAGAAACATGTATGCAGTGGGCCAAGTGCAAATGCAGGGTTCAGAGATGCTGCAGGGTAATAGTAGCATGCAAACAAGAGTCAATTGTGAGTTTGGGGGGTTCGTATTATTGCAGAAGAACCCAGATTTGTGGTATTTAGAACTTGTTGTGTCGGGTTTCAAAGTTAGTGCTGGGTGTGATGGTAAGGTTGCTTGGAACCAGTCATCTTCACAACCTGGTCATGCACATAGAGGGCCCCCTCGACCCCTACGTCGATTCTCCCAGGTAATTTTTTTAGATTGTTTCTTTGTTTTTTTAACGAATTGCAAAGTAATTGAAAGATATTTGTTGACTTTGTGGATTGTATAGGGATTGGACCCTAGATGCACGGCAAGCTTATTCATAAATGCGGTTTGCATAGGAGAGCAGGTTATCGACAACGAAGACTGTTTCATTCTCATGCTCGAAACAGATTCAGAGGCCCTCAAGGCTCAAAGTTCATCCCAAGCAGAAATAATCCATCACACCGTCCGGGGATATTTCAGCCAAAGAACGGGGCTTCTCACCAAATTCGAGGACAAGAAGCTGGTAAGGATGAAGACCACCGTTGGAAACGACGTGTTTTGGGAGACCAGCGTGGAATCCCTGATCCAAGATTACAAATACGTCGATGGGATCAACATAGCGCATGGCGGAAACACCATTACGACGCTTTACCGGTACGGAAAGTCCCACAAGCACAAGCGGAAGATCGAAGAAACTTGGACGATCGACGAGGTTGATTTCAACATTTGTGGGTTATGCACTGAGACTTTTCTGCCTCCGGCTGATCTCAAGAGGGAGCAAGAATAACATTGACGAAGTTAAAAGATGAAAGAACAACAACTAATGTACATAGGAAATTATTCTTTTTTTGAGAATCACTTCATTCTTTCAAAGCTAATTTGTTAAACTTTGAAAGAGAGACACGTTGTTGTTTGGATATAGGTACACAACCAAATTGCTTTCAATTGCAGTTCATCAAACAGGCTTACTCGTTCAGCTCAATGATGACGGTTTTCTGGGAAATTAATAAATATGCATGGAATCATGGAGTCAGAAAGGGAAGGTTACAGAAAAACTGCAGGCTAAACTTAGGCATGGGAGGTGGAAGTTGATCTTTGATATTGATGGTCCATGGATTGTCAATGACGAACTTTCAGCCTTCTGCCTCTGACCAATTATGGATTAATTTAGTCGCTTTTTTTTTTTTTTAGTTTTGCCATTGTGTTTTATTGAAGAGTTTATGAACAAATCCGAATTTAATTATTCAATAGAGATATATCATAAATGAAGGACTCATCTTGGGTTTATTTCATTGCCCTTATTTTAGCCTTTCTTTTACATTTCTTTGATTGGTTGCCTTTGTAAACCGACAAAAATCTAGTTAGGGTTGAAGATGGAAGTTCCTCCTTTCTTCCCTTTGTTCTTGCCGTGTCGTATTAATATGCATGGCGGCGGAGTTGGGACAAACCGGACAAGGGCGTTTACTACCCAACTGCTTTGTATTTGTTGGTTGCTGTGCTTTAATAAGACAAATAAACCCCATTTACAAAATCTAATAATCATTACTTTTTTAGATTAAAAAAATCATTCCTTTTCAACTTTAAACAAAGACACCTTTTACGCTACTTTTTTTAACGTTGTCTAAAGATCAGTTTAGAAAACCCGGACATGATTCACGAGGTTGGTTCGTGTAGGAGAAACAAAAAGCACGATTAATGTTCTTCAACATTACCCTTGCCGTCTTTGCCTCTCACATAATAACATAACAAAGCATGGTTTTAGATCGCCAAAATCAATATGGCTACTGGTCAATTTATAACCCAAATTTACGTTGTGATAGTTTTGAAGGATATTTTCATCAGTTTCTGAATTAGGGTAGAAAACGTATAATCCCATTACCCTAAATAAAACAAATTTTCAAAAAGGCTTGCGTTGCCTCATCAAATTTTATGTTAATTGCTACAAGGGTTAAAATCCATCATCAGTCCCTGCAATTGTATAAAATGTGGGATTTAATTTTATATACTTAAAAAGTAAAAATGAAGCTTTTCATTTTCATTTTTATTAATATTATTGTTATTTTTAGAATTTGTTAACTTTGTGTATTAATTAAGTGTATTAACAAAATTATATGACATATGATCGATGAAAATTTTTAATAGAAAATGTTATGCTTAATATAATGAAAAGGTCCTATAAAAAAATCTAATAATCAATTGAATCTTTAATTGAATATAAACAATCAATTATGTCATTGAAAAATCAATTTCCATGTAAGCCCTGGATAGTCGTTATGGTCGCTATATTGCATGGGAAAATCATACAAAATTATAAAAATATAAATTGCAAAAAATATTTAAAATTTATTAAAAATAATAGAAATTTATAATTTATATATAATTATGAAAATTATTTTAAAACTATTAAAATATTAAAAATGTTTGAAAATATTATAGAAAAAATTTTGAAAAATAAATTGGACCTTTAATCTTATTTTTTTTCAAAAAAAAATCTATATTTTTCTTTGTAATTTTTATGATTTTTAAAATTTTTTTAAATATTTTTGAGAGAATTTACCATCTTTCAACATATGGTACAATCTTAACTTGTGACGTAACAATAATTGGAAACTTATAAAAATTTAATTTTTAGATAATTTGATTATTTATATTCAATTAATAATTCAATTTATACTATTTTGATGATAACTCAAATTATTATTAAAATATATTAAGCTAAAATATTAACAATATTAATTATAATTTTTAAATTTAATAACATGAGAATTTATTATTTAACTTCAAACTAAATTTCATTTTCTGTAAAGATACAGGGACTAACGGCCTACTTTGACCCACTACTTCGACACTTCACCGACCTAATAGTAGCGATTGCTTCTCTCCCCCCCCCCCCCCAAAAAAAAAAAAGCGACTGCTTCTCTTTACTCTCTTCTACTTCACTGCCTTTTACATTTTAGCCAAACCAGGGGACGCCCTTGAAAGCTGTGTTTGAGAACTGAAAATGAAGGAGCAAGATTCACCCACAACACCGCCAATACCAATCACTTCACAGCAACTAGCAACGCCGAGTGTTGTGAAGAAAGATAGCTCCGTAACTGCTGGATTCTTGGGTAAAAGTGGGTACAAATTCTGGGTCTTGGCTGCAATTCTCCTGCTTGCTTTCTGGTCCATGTTTATTGGCTCTGTTTCTCTCAAATGGTCTTCTGGTCATCTTACTGCATTTTCCGATGACATCGATTTCTCTGTCTATGATGATCTTGACGTTCTCGTAAGCACCCAATCTTTCCTCCCTGTAATTTGGTTTGATTTTCTTTGGTTTTGGATTGAACAATTTGGTTTTGGAAAATAGGAATTGGAAGAAAGAGAGAAGGTGGTGAGGAAGATGTGGGATGTTTATACGCACAGCGCAAGCGTTCGATTGCCGAGGTTTTGGCTTGAAGCATTCGAGGCTGCTTATGAATATCTATCGAGTGATGTCCCTGGAGTTCGAGATACAGCTATGTCTGAGATTGCTAAATTATCTATGCGCTCCCTAAATCTTGATTCGCCCTCTCTTCGATCAAAGGTCACTCTCTTCTTCTTTCCTTTCTCATTTTTTTCTTATATGATTTTGAACCTGCCCAATTGCGCTGAAATTAAGGTTAGAGCTTGGCTACTTGGGTTTATTTTTTCTGCGTTTTTGTGGTAGTTGGTAATTTACACAAACACAAGATTCGTCCAAATGCTATAGAAATTAGATCCATATATAGAATTAAACTCATATTTCCTTTACCTTCTAAACCATTAATTCCTTTTTCTCAAATGAAGCTTGAAAAATTCTACAAATTTACTTCTTCGAAAGTCTTACCACACTACTTTTGCAGAGTTACTAAATGCTAAACCCATCATTTTAACCCCAAAAGTTCTAAGCTTGCCATGTTGAAAAAATATATATATATATACAAAGAATCACAGAAACAGGTTTTCTCATAGATGTCATGGTGTTGAAATGTGCAGAGCATCAGTGTAGGAAAAGAGAATTCTAACAGAAAGGAGATATCTGCAAGCAGGAGGAGCTTATAAGTGGAGCTTACAGTCCCTGTTGCTGTAAAAAAAATGGATGCTGTTTCAACCTCTCATACCACTTCATGTTCGGAGGACATAGCATTATCTTTTAAGTCTTTGGGATGACGTTTTCCACCATTAAACTATGAATTGTAGCTGTAAAAAAAAATGGATGCTGTTTCAACCTACTGAGGAGGATGCTACTCATTAAATATGTTTATGAACTGAACATTTACCGAATTTATTGTCTTTCATAAAAAAAAAAAGTGTCGGTGCTTAATAGAGTGTCCTTCAGATCTGAAATAATGTCTTGATGCATGACCTGACAATTGAAGGAAATAATCCAAATCCTAAAACATAAAAATGCGTATTTTGGTTATATAAATGACTTATACCGCGTTTCAGTTTACATATATAAAAACAAATATTCTTTTTCACAATTCTGCTTGGTGTATTTTGGTTCAGTGTCAAGGCTTTGCGATTACAATAAAATATTACTTGATGAAATGATGGTATTGGATGGAAAAAGGAAGCTAATGTAAATTTTAAATAAATCTTTGCTTATTATAATCACTTAGGTTAAAATTTTCATATTTTGGATCTTTTAGTTTTATTTAAAATTATCACAAATAAAATTACTTTAAAACTAATGTTTATTAGTTTAAAAAATTCAACCCAAATTTTAAATAATAGTACAGAATAAGTTTAATAGGAGCTTAAATGTTGCATTTATGTTTTAATGTCTCATTTGGTTACTAGTGTGATACATATTTAGCACAAAAGATAGTTAGACATTAAATAAAAAAGAAAAGTATCAATAAAAAAATTTTATTCCACAAGCAAGATTAAGGGGTTGCAATTGTCATATGGTGGTATAGTCAAATATTAAAATATGTATATATATATATGTTAAAGTTTTAAAAGTTGCTTGTAGAATAAAAAAGTACAATGTACCGAATATTCATCCAGACAAAAAAATAGTTAGTACAAATAAAAATTAAAATTAAAAACATAAGTAAAAACTCTTATAAAAATTAAGATCTCTTTCAGCGAAATTTTATCATTCTGTTTATTAAAAGTACGGTATGGTGTAGCTAAATATTACCAATTAAATTAATTTATTATTAACTAATGTTAAAACATGTGTAAAATATAATACTCGTACCAATCGTGGCATAAGAATTCAATATCAAGTAACTTGGGTAAATGCCCACCCAATAGCAACAACAACAACAATGATGATGATAACGATGACAGTAATAATTATTTATACTATACAAACATAATTAATTGAGTTGGTGTCATTAATTAACTTTACATCAATTCGATTAGTGAAATTATTTAAAACCAATATTAATAAAGTAATGTATATTAATATAAATGTATTTTTATTATTTTTATATAAAATATTTAATTAAAACAATTAAGGATTGAAGTTAAGACTAGAGGTGTGCATGGGCCGGGCTGACAAAAAATTCTAGGCCCGTTTTCTAGGCCCGGGCCCGGCCCGAAATATGGCTTAAAAATTTGCCCAAGCCCGGCCCGAAATAAAATTGTTAAGCCCAAGCCCGGCCCAGCCCGGCCCATATTAAAATTTTTTTAACTTATTTTATTAAATAAAAAAATTTAAAATATATTAAATAATCAAATACATTTAAAACAAATATTAAAACAATTCTTAAAACAATACACAATTTGAAAAATATAATAAAAATTGATTATATTAAAATTAAAATTAAAATATAAATATAATTAAAAATAAAATATATATTTATTATATAATTCGGGCCGGGCCGGGTCCGGGCTAAATTTTTTTTACCCGAGCCTGGCCCATTTTCTAAACGGGCCTCGTTTTTGTGCCCAAACCCATATTTCGGGCCTATATTTTTACCCAAACCCTTCTATTTTTCGAGCGGGCCTTCGGACCGGGCCAGGTAGCCCAGCCCATGCACACCTCTAGTTAAGACCAATAAAAGTTTTATTTATATGAGTACTTCACTACTCCGTTTATAGACTATTAATAAAATCTTTATATTTAAGGGAGGACAAAAATATAGTAAAATATTAAAAAGAAATTCTTATTAATTTTTTTATAAGTTTTATTTTTACATTAATAAGTGGCAACAAACCATAAAAGAAAATTATTGGTGTTGTTGTTTTTATTGTTGACTTAACAGAAAACTATTTGAGTTAAATCGATTATTATAATTATGGATAGATTAAAAAAAATATACATTTTTTAGTAGTAAAGTCTTTTTTCGAGGTCGATAAAAGGCCAAAATCTTCTTTTAAACAAAAGAGCAATCCCTCTAAGAGCCATAGTTGCCGCCGCTTCTTCCTCGTTGCCAGCGACCTTTCTTTGGCCAATGCCACCATCAAATGAGAGCTGTCCTCCTTTTTCTGTTTGTTTTAGTTTAGTTTTTGAAGAGAACACTTCCAAAGTCAATATAACTCCAATATCTTGAACACAAGAGAAGCCTTCGATCTGCCACCTCCAACGTCGGATCGGAGTATAAAATCATATTTGGCCTCTCCTTGGCTCAAGGGAGCTTTTGACTGTTTGAATGTAGAGAACGGTGCTCTGAGCCTCAAAAATCAAAGGAACCCGAGGTGGATTTTGGAATTTCTCTTCGCATTGCTTGGCTTCTCTACTCCCTTTCATTTCTCGACTTTTTTCATATTTGGCTCCCCATTTTTCTTTCTTGAGTCGTCAGCTTTTCTCTTTGTTATTGCGAAGAAATAAAACAATGGCACGTAATATATTATAGTTTTGCTTGGAAGAGCGGAATTAAAGCTCCATCTTCTTATTGATTTACTCGACTAATTGCACTCTACAAAAATCTAAATTGACATTAAATTTCAAGTTAATTGGCCATTCCTGACCATGGAGTGTGCTTTTGAACAAAGAGGAAGGTTGTAGAAACAAAGTGGATTGACTATGTTACTCAACATCTGTTAGTTTTGATAATTGTTTATAAAAAATGTTGTGAAAATTGTTTTTGAGAAATTTTTTAAAAAAGTTTAGTTTAATATTTAAATGTTTAGTATTGTTATTAAAAATTACTTTTGAGAAATAAAATATTTATTTTAGATATGGTGTTATAAAGTAACAAATATATATTTAAATAATATTTAAATTAATTAATATTATAATATTTTAATAAGAATATAAAAAATAATTTATTATAATTTTTTGTTAATATTTTAATATATAAAATATAAATTTTAAATCTTTTTAAATAGTTGATATTAATTATTTATAGAAATTTAATTAAAATATATAAATTCTATTTTAAATATTAAAATATAACAAAATAAAAATTTAAATATAATATTATATATTTGAAATAAATTTCAATAGAAAGTAATTATATACTTAATATAAATATTATATAAAATATTTTATAAAAGTCAAAATTATGGTTTGTTGTTAAAAGTATTTTTTGCCAAAAAAAAGTTAGAAGGTCCAAAAATATTTTTTAAAAGTACTTCTAAGTCTAACATTAAAAATTACCTATTTAATATTATAGTTCCAAAAACGCTTTTTTATCTCAACAATACTTTTGAACAACAATGTTAAAACAAGCCGAACTACAGTTGTAGGGCCAAATTGATATTTAACCCTAATAATAATGAAAACGCCTTCAGCTTGTATTCCGATGAACCCCTAGAAAGGGTTAACCTCGCAAAAACCGAAGCTTTAGATCCGAGTGGCACACGTTTCCAAGAAATGCAAATATGCAAAAGATTAAATAGGACCTCCAAATCCAATGCCCCACTAATGGCTAATCCTCAAAAAGTAAGGTAACGTTAAATAATGGGTTGGGCCATTGGGTTTCCAAGATTTTACCCACACACACGGTTTTGGGCTTCGTGAATGGCCCGCAGGCGATTGCCAGCCGAGAGCATTTAAGCAGGGCGGCAGATAGGAGTGGGCGCTCTTGGAAATGGCGGGAACACTTGGCGCCATCAGTTCGTGGGTACCTATAATCCCGGCTTTATTCTTATATAACAATAATCGCTGTGCTTCACGATCTTTAGTCTTCAAACCAGTCTGTTGGAATCGTCCCTCTGTTTTCTCTACCTTTCCAAGATCTCTTCTCACGATGGCCCAAGCAGATCAGATTAACAACAGCCCTGAAATCAAAGAGCCATCCCCGAAAGTCCCAAAACTTGGTCAAAATGGAGTACATGAAGTTACCCAATGTCCAGCCTCCCTCTTGAAAGTCAAAAAGCTTTCTGAAAAAGCTGTGTTGCCGTCAAGAGGCTCTCCTCTCGCCGCTGGCTACGATCTGTCAAGGTAACTCCTCAAACCATTCTCTACAATGGAAATCGCAGTCGATATGCAACAAATTTGATGGGCTTTTTTTTTAAAAAAAATTATGGCACAGTGCAACAGATACCAAGGTGCCAGCCAGAGGAAAAGCGTTGATTCCCACTGATCTAAGCATTGCTATCCCTGAAGGAACATATGGCCGCGTTGGTAAGAATATATTGCTCTACTATATTATTTCCTTCATTAATTCATTATGATTTGATTTCGTTGGCTGATTGAAAATGTGGGTACTTTGCTTGTTTGTTTTTATTTTATTTTATTTTATGTGTAGCGCCAAGGTCTGGTTTGGCTTGGAAGCATTCCATCGATGTTGGTGCTGGAGTGATAGATGCTGATTACAGGGGACCCCTGGGGGTGATTTTGTTCAACCATTCTGATGTTGATTTTGAAGTGAAAGTGGGTGACAGAATTGCCCAGTTGATCATTGAGAAGATCATGACACCTGATGTTTTGGAAGTTGATGATTTGGATTCTACTAGTAGAGGTGCTGGGGGATTTGGATCCACTGGCGTTTAAATCTCTGGGTTTTTTTCCCTAATGTTATAATGGATTAGCGTTAGGTTTAGGATTAGGGGTTGTTTTAGAAGGTTAAGTTTGGGGGACTACTGCCTACTGGTGAAACAAAGCTTTGCTTTGTTTTGCTTATCGGTTATTTTGTCTTGTAAGAAACCCTGAATGGGTCAATGGTAGCATATTAAGCAGCAATCGGCAGTAACTGAGCTCTATCATGGATATTTGCACTACTGTTCAACCTGTGCTATTTTGTGGATTTATATGGTTTATTGCCTATGATATATTTGCTGTGCCGTTGATCATGAGCTTCAAGTTCATCTTTCCCCCCTTATTTTTCACATTTTGCAATAAGAACGTGCGTGGCTGAGAAAATCATAAAACATTAAAAAATGAGCTTCAAAATGTCAAACAGTGGAAAAAACAGGTTAACAGTTTTGTGTATTTACTCGAAACTGCTATTGGACGTCTGATGTCATAATTTTATTAAATCCAATGGGTAATTTTATAACATTTTAAGTAAACGTGCAGTGTTACTCTCTTCAGTGAATGCTTCGTTAAGTCAAATTTAAGAGAATAAGCTACTCACCTGCCCAAAATTGTAAGCATACGAGATGAAAGCAAAAGACAGAGAAGGTCCATATCTAGAGAATGTCTAAGGAATAAAATAATGGTTAGGGCATTAATCTTGTTATGAACTAAAAGGCTTGGGACAAAAGCTAAGAGTCACCTTATGCGGAATAAGATGCTGTGGAACATTCCCCTTCCTCAATTTCTCTACTGTCTGCAGTAAAATCAATGTTTTTAAGAATCATACAGAATTCAGGCAACTGTTTGTGAAAAGAAAATGATTTAGTTGCTTGAAACGTGAAATTGCCCCTATAGTTAAGACAGATAATTGCTACCTACAAAAGCATAAAACATACCTTCCCATAAGGGAGGCATCAATGATTACTCACCACTCACCAGTCACCACTTGACCTGCCAATATAATGATAATGATGACTACTTTGAGTTAAAAGACGCAATATAAACAACAAAGTACATGGTCCAGTTAGTAATTGGTACAGTAATAGATTGGATTATACCATTAAGGGGCCCAGCTTAACCGCTCTTGAAATACCAATGAAATCACATAGAATTACACGTCCCTGGCAATGTCAAACGAGAACTTAAAATGCTTATAGCTTGACCTTGCAGTTTAGGACAGCTTGATTCTACAAATACCAAAAGTTGAACAGCCATCCCTACCCCATGCACTTTACCACTTCAGCATGATAACTAGAGAGTACCAAAAGCTGAATCTATTTATAATATGAGGTTATGCAGTGGCAGAATCGTTTTTTCCATCATAGCTAAAGGTAAAGATTTGAGCAGTTAAGACAATGAACTCTCAAACCCATATTATGGTGAACAACATTCAAAAGCAGTTTTTAATAAACCAATTCAATTTCTCCAAGTACATTTAGTACTTCTTTAAATTTGTCATGGTAACTAACAACAATAATGTGCCATATCTGGCCAGTCTCCAACAAAGCTTTCTGGTCTTTATTTTTTGCACAAGCATCTTATTTTTCCTATGGGCAGAGATCCATAGCTTTGCGGGTCCAGGGTCAAATATATAATTTAGCACCTTCAAGGTGGTCTAAGATGTTATATATGCAACACAAATCTCCTAATATTCTTCTACCATATGCAAGATGCAACAGACAATTCACCTGGTTGACTAGTTGATAAAACTTGTGTTAGCCATTTGTTCCAGATTTGCCTTTCACCTGTCACCAGCCTCGTAAGGAAGCAGCACACCATCAATTGGCGCACAATCTAAATTCCTGTATTAGATTACAGCCAAATCCGTAAACCCATAATAGCTTTGGTAGATGGCTCTATGCTAATATTATGAGCAACAAAGACGCACAACTGCAGTGGGAGTTGATATATATTAAGGCACTTACAGGCATATATAATATATTATTCTTGAAAGGAGCTGAACGGAAATGTTGATCAATGCTTGAAGTCCCCATTAAAAACCTTGAAGTAGAAAACACAAAATATATTCAAGATATTCAAGTATATACCAAAATCATGCAAATTATTATTATTACTTTTTTAGAGGGGGCAAAGTAAAAAAGATGAAGAAATAATTGCCAAAAGAACTACTGCAGTTGGAGATTTAAGAGCTCAGTTGAAACTTAAAACTAATCACACACTCTTAGTTGTCATGGTATTTACAACTGTAAAATAAACAAGTTCTTAGTACAGCGTGTAAAACTGAATTTTGCGATAATAAATGAACTCCATAAATGAAAATTGAAGAACATTTTCATCCTTAAGTTCTGTTTGTTATATTTGAAGTGATTTATTTCCTTAGAACAGTGAGATACTCTTTAAATTGCACAGATCAACATCACCTATCAGATACGGACTCCTAATGGACACTATAAACCATAATTTACAAGTTATAGAAATTCGAAAAGTGAATGCAGCACAACCACAATAAGGGCAGTCCTTTTATGCGGTTGCAGAGATCCACCAATAGCTGTTGGTGTTGGAAGACGCTGCTCAAGTTGAGAAGCTTAGCAGCTCAGTTCATTAACCTACAGAGACAGGTGCATGGATATTTCACGGCCAAAAGTTTATAGTTGGCAACATATGGAATGTGATAAGTGGCAGGGCTGATAAAAATCAGTATTCGGCAGCTTTGGTATATGAAGCTTTGGTACCCATTTCATATACCAAAGCTTTCTTTGGTGTCTTGGTTGGCTGTTCAAAACAGACTGCCTACTAAGGTTAGAATTATAAGGAGAGGGCAAAATATTGATGCCAGGCGCAATTCTTTTGGTTTGGAGCTGGAGACAAAGGATCATCTGTTTTTTGAGTGTAGATACTTGGGAGCAGTACGGGAGGGGGCCAGATTAAAAAATCAGTTGAGAGTTTGCAGCAGTAGTTGCAATGGGTGACTGTTAAACTAAGAGGAAAGGCTCTTATATCCATCTTGCCGAGAATAGGATGGAATTCATGCATTTGTTTGATTTGGAGAGAAGGTAATAACAGACAATTCAATACGACTTAGTTGACTGAGCCGGATTGGTTAAGTAGGATGAAATAGGTAGTTAGAATGTTTTTAACTGGCACAAATACAAGGCATATTGATACTGTAAACTTGAGATTGTGCACGGCTTGGGAATCGAATTTACTTCATGGTTAATTATCTTCCACAGCTCTACTACAAAAGGTATTAATCCTTAACAGGAACCAAAGATATTGATAAAAACTTACCACTGTAATGACCACTAACCCAGTCCCAGAATGCAAAAGCATCGTTATGATCAATGCCAAACTTTTTAACAAGCTGCATAGGAAACATTTATAAGCTGAATAGTATAGATACCAGTGTACCATATCATATGTTATATGAAGCAATATTTATAAGAGCTTTAGCAGTTAATGAGAAGTGAAGAAAACAAGCTCTGAACGATAGGCTATTCAAGCAAAATGAGAAAATAGATTTTCACTTTATCAAGTTGGTCCATCTCTTCTTTTTTGACACTAATTACCCAATGGAAGAAACAAAGAACACACAAAAAACATACCAGTTGCAGTAATAAACAACTACTTACAAACATAGATGGCGTCCTTTAGCAAATTCAACAGCCTGAGGGTCTGTGAGTCGTCAAGACTCAAAGAGAAAACCAAATGCATCAGCTATGCTTCCTTCTTCATGGGTTACAAGTAAAAAGACCAACAACAGTACACAATTAATAACAAAGTGCACCCGCACCTGTTTGGAGAGCCAAATGAACAAATAAAGGACCTAAGAAACTGGCATCAATACCAATTGCAAGCATATCCTTCGGTGGTTTTCGGTAGCTCCAACCTGCCAACATTTACCTGCATATCAGCAATTGAGGAACAACATATTCGACTAGATGTTTAAGAAAACAGGAAGCTCCTCAGGAGGAGCTACTGAGAACTTTCTCTGAAAAATCCATGATCTTATCCAGAACATTACAAACATCTGGCACCACATGCTTTCCATCGCGAACATAACAGCATCCCACGGTGCCGGGACAGCAACATGAAGAACTGACCTATTCTCTCTTCTATTTATCTGAAAGGTACCAGCAAAACACGATGCAAAGTCTAATACACTAAAAAAGAATAGCCATTAAATTATATTCAACAATTATTTCAACATCACTAACTTTCACAACAAAGCATCAAAACTAATCTTTCTTTTTTCTTTTACAAGAAATGATGTATAAAGAGAAAGTTGAAACTTACATGCTCGCCGCTGAACATTCACTTAATTTGTTGTTTTCAGAGAAGCATCCTAAAGAGGTGGAAAGATTTAAACAAAAATCGAAAGCTATCCCAATTTAAATCCATAATCCCAGAAACAATAATTAATCCTAATTCACCTCAACTATTTATAGAGTTTATCCATGATGTCAAGAGTGGCACATTGTCTTGAATAGTCCAAAAGCATTCCATCGAACTCACTATAGGAACATGCATATTAATAGTGAAATATTTCATCATTTCTTTTTCGAACCTGTAAGGCTTTTGTGCAGATATCGAATCAGAGGAAATAATGAGCGTTCATCGATTGGCATCATTCTTTGTCGTTCATCAAATCACGGAGATGGGTACTATCAATATCCTCGATATGAGTCTGTAAAACTCCAAAAGAAAGAAATAATTTTTTTGTTGCTATTTGAGCTGTAAGTTTGGCCAGAGCCTAGAAAGTGACTGAAGAAGTTAAATTCAAGTCCTTCAATGACTGAGTATGGTAAATTAGAGTGGTTAATTAGGCACAAACGACACCGTGTGCTGGAAAGGACTCATTGTCAATTACCAAAGCCCCAAGCCCGACCAGTTTTCTGAATTACAAAAAGAGTTAGGCAAAACGACACCCGTGCGTGCCTGGAAAAAGATAAAAAAACCTAATTACGTTGCCGGGAATCGAACCCGGGTCTCCTGGGTGAAAGCCAGACATCCTAACCGCTGGACGACAACGGAATGTGAGCCGGTGGCACCAAATTAGTTTTAAATTACTTATAAGTATTTTATTTTAAGATAAAGTCAATCTTTCAATAGGTGAATCATTTAATCATGGAATTAGGTTTCTTCAAATAGATGGGTTTTGTCGCGAGTTTTAATCAGCAACCCATGACATTTGCATAAGGACCAACTTGGTAATCTTCTTGCCATGGTGGGTCAGCTAGACTATCAGAACTTGCCTGTGAAGAAAATTTATAACATATCATTTTATTAAAATCCTTATCCCACAAGCTTTTTTACAGCTTGTATCTGATACTAAGAAATTTTCTTTTCTTACAGTATATTTCACTATTTCATGTGATAATCAACCTTGTTTTTAATCTATTATCCCGATGTCGTGACGTGATTTATGTCAACATTTTGTTTCTAAAAGGAGTGATATGTATAGATTCTGGTCCTTCACAGAAGTTTTTAGCAATTTTAGAAGGAAAAAAAAATCAGTTCAAGGTGGTAATAATTTTCTTACCTCTAGATATCTGCTTAACAACGTGGTAGTACTGGCATTAAAGCCCTAGACAAGTTCATCTTTTGTTTTGTGATGCATGAAGCTGCTTTCGGACTTGAGAAGCTAGTGACTGCATTTTTAGATATTAAACAGATATTTTAGATTAAGATGGAGAATAATCATACGGAAACATTCAGCAAAAATTTGCATCTTGGAAGTTAGAATCGTATGATTGTACGTAAAGAACATGACGGAATGTTCTCCGTGGGCACATACCTTCCCCAACTCAACTCCCCAAATAGAACCTTCCATGGCAGTTCTATGTTCATAGCTCGCCAACAGTTGGGGCAGCCAAGAAATTGTTGTGTTAGACCATACATGTGAAACACATTTTAGCATCAAGTGCTTGTACTTGAAGAGTAAAGCCAGAAGGCATACCGTAGTAGTGACTAACGCTAAATGAATAATAATGAATCCCTCAACGGTTATACCCGGCCGCTATATGCAAAATGCTTCATTAAATCAAATTTAAAGCAAAGAAGCTGCTCACCTGCCCAATATCATACGCACTAAGAGATCGTAGCAAAAGACTTGGAGAAGGCCGATTTCCAGCGAATGTCTAAGGAAGATAATAACAGCTAGGCCATTAATCCTATCATGAACTAGAGCTTGGTACAAAAGCTGAAAGTCACCTTATGCAGATAAGATGCGGTGGAACATTGATCTCCTTCAGCAACTGCTCTGCTGTCTTCAGTAAATCAATGTTTTTAAGGATGACTTAGGCAACAATTCATGAAAACCTTGTTGGGTATGGGTCCCACTATGTGGGAAACCCATAGTTTCTGCCATAATGTTTTGTCAAAAGCCATTATGGGGTTTTTAACGGGTATTGGGCAGAAAATTTGGTAGAGAGCAAAAAAAAAAAAAATCTCAAATTAAAACAGAGAGAAAGAGAGAAGAAAATTTCAGTTTTTCAAGTTTGGTGCAGCAGTGATCAACTCTTCGATCGAAGGTTCATCCGTGGTTCGATTGAGCTGATTTTTGGACAGCAGCTAGGCGATAAGGTGTTCTTGACTTTGTACGGTCGGATTTTTCATCCGAGTCTTGTAGCGTCGGAAATACCCATTTTCAGCAGCTACGTTTTTGGTGATGTTCTCTCATTTTTCTCTCTTTTGCTAAAGATTACATGTTGTTAGCCTTGTCGGAGTTGAATGCTTGTTGTAGGCTTGATATTGTGATCTTGTAGTTGAACATTTGATGATAGTGGAGCTCTTTATCGGACTCTAAAGTCCCGTGGTTTTTTACCCTTGATTTAAAGGGGTTTTCCACGTAAAAATATCGGTGTCTCTATTTATTTTTTGTTGTGGTTGCATTAGTTGATTTGTGGTTGATTAAGGTTGCTAGAGAACATATCTTGTGCTATTGTGCTTGCCATAATTTTTGACAGGAGTTATAAGGAGAGAAAGAACACCGGTTGTGCTTTCGGTTTGTTTCGGTTGTTCGGTTTCTTCCCAACAAACTGGTACCAGAGCTTGGTTATTGTGTCAGATAATTATGGAAATTAATACGAGCAAGATGATTATGTTGAATGGCACAAATTATCAACTTTGGCGGAATAAAATGAAGGACTTGTTGTTTGTGAAGGCTTTGCATCTTCCGGTCTTTACTACTCAAAAACCCGATTCGAAAAGTGATGAAGAATGGGAATTTGAGCATCAACAAGTGTGTGGCTTTATTCGGCAATTTGTTGAAGAAAATGTTTACAATCACATTGATCAGGAGACACATGCTCGAACATTGTGGGAGAAGCTTGAAAGCTTGTATGCTTCGAGGTCGGGCAATAACAAGTTATTTTGCTGAAGAAAATGATGGCGCTGAAATATAAAGAAGGAATGTCTATAGCTGACCATGTTAGTGAATTTCAGAGTATGATGAATCAGTTGCTTGGTATGGGTGTCAAATTTGATGACGAGATTTTAGGACTTTGGTTGCTTGCTACTCTACCAGACTCTTGGGAGACCTTTCGAGTCTCACTCATTAATTCTGCCCCATAGGGTATTATTACTTTGGATTTGGCTAAGAGTGGTGTGTTGAATGAAGAGGTTAGAAGAAGATCTCAGGGTTCTACATCACAGTCCGAGGTGTTGGTTATCGAGAACAGGGGGAGAAACAGAGACAAAGATGGAAAGGGTAGAGATAAAAGCCGAAGCAAGTCAAGATCGAGATACAAGAATCTTGAGTGTCATCATTGTGGTAAGAAAGGCCATATCAAGAAATATTGCTTCAAGTGGAAGAAAGAGAACAAAAGTGGTGGTGATAAACACGACCGGAATGACGATGAAAAATTCGAGCGTGTTGCTACTGTTACTCGTGAAGATTTGTTAGTTATTTGTGATCAGAATTTGGTCAACCTAGCATGCGACGAGACTAGTTGGGTGATTGATATTGGTGCATCACTTCATGTCACGTCGAGGAAGGAATTCTTCACATCTTATACTCCTGGTGATTTTGGGGTATTGAAGATGGGTAATGATGGTTTGGTTTCGGTTATTGGTATGGGAGATGTTAGCTTGGTAAGTAACAATGGAACAAAGTTAACTCTCAAGGATGTCAGACATGCACCGGATGTCCGTTTGAATTTGATTTCTGCAGGAAAACTTGATGATGAGGGATTCTGTAACACCTTCAGTGAAGGGCAGTGGAAGCTGACTAAAGGCTCCTTGGTTGTGGCTCGAGGAAAGAAGAGCTCAAATTTGTACTTGATGCAAGCTTTGACTTCTCGAGAGACGGTGAATGTGACACTGAATGACAACTCAACTGAGTTGTGGCATAAACGACTCAGTCACATGAGTGAGAAGGGGCTTAGTTGTTTAGCGAAGAAGAATCAACTTTCGGGTTTAAAGAATGCTACACTGAAGAATTGTGCTCATTGTCTAGCAGGAAAGCAGAAAAGAGTTTCATTTAGAAGCCATCCTCCTCATAGGAAATCAGAGTTGCTAGAGTTGGTCCATTCAGATGTTTGTGGTCCGATAAAAGTAAGATCACATGGTGGTGCACTTTACTTTGTGACTTTCATTGATGATTGTTCAAGAAAGCTATGGGTTTACACTTTGAAGTCTAAAAATCAAGTCTTTGAGGTGTTTAAACAGTTTCAAGCATCAGTTGAAAGGGAAACTGGGAAGAAGTTGAAGTGCATTCGTACTGATAATGGTGGCGAGTACACAGGGTCGTTTCATGAGTATTGTCTGCGACAGGGAATCAGACATCAGAGAACACCACCAAAGACTCCACAGTTAAATGGGTTAGCTGAAAGAATGAACCGAACATTGATTGAGAGAGTCAGATGTTTGTTGTCAGATGCAAAGTTACCAAGATCGTTTTGGGCTGAAGCTTTGAATACAGTGACACATGTGATAAATCTGTCTCCTAGTGTTCCTTTGAAAGGTGATGTGCCAGATAGAGTTTGGTTTGGTAAAGACGTGTCATATGATCACCTACGTGTGTTCGGTTGTAAAGCATTTGTTCATGTTCCAAAGGATGAAAGATCCAAGTTGGATGCCAAGGCTCGACAATGCATTTTTATTGGTTATGGTCTAGATGGTGAGTTTGGTTATAGACTCTATGATCCAGTTCAGAAGAAACTCGTGAGAAGCAGAGATGTTGTCTTCATTGAGGATCAGACCATTGATGACATTGATAAGACGGAGAAAGTGGATTCACAAGGTAGTGGTGACTTGATCGATGTGAATCCGGTTCCCCTAGACTCTTCACCAGATCCTATCCAGGATGATGTGCATGGTGATGTTAGTGGTGACCATCAGACTATAGGTGACTTTGATACTCCCATGGATGATGTTGTGAATGATCAACAACAAGCACCTATAGCTCCACCAGCAGTTCCACTTTGAAGGTCTTCCAGAGATCGACGATCTTCTGTCAGGTATTCTCCTGATGAATATGTTCTTTTGACTGACGGGGGAGAACCTGAATGTTATGAAGAGGCTATGGAGAGTGAATGCAAAGATCAGTGGGTTGAAGCGATGAAAGGCGAACTTCAATCATTGCATGAGAACCATACTTTTGAATTGGTGAAACTGCCTAAGGGCAAAAGAGCTTTGAAGAATCGGTGGGTTTACAGGTTGAAGCAAGAAGAGAAGTCTTCATCTCCACGATACAAAGCTAGATTGGTCGTCAAGGGTTATACTCAGAAAAAGGGGGTTGATTTTGAAGAAATATTTTCTCCGGTTGTGAAGATGTCCTCTATCAGAACTATACTGAGTTTGGCAGCTTGTTATGACCTAGAGGTTGAACAAATGGATGTGAAAACTGCTTTTCTTCATGGTGACTTGGAAGAAGAGCTTTACATGGAGCAGCCAGAGGGTTTTGTTGCACAAGGGAAAGAGGACTATGTGTGCAGATTGAAGAAGAGCTTGTATGGTTTGAAGCAAGCTCCAAGGCAATGGTACAAGAAGTTTGAGTCTGTTATGGGGGAGCAAGGCTACAAGAAGACTACTTCTGATCATTGTGTGTTTGTTAAGAGATTCTCTGGTGATGATTTTATTATTCTTTTGCTCTATGTTGATGATATGCTTATTGTTGGTCAGAATGCTTCTAGAATTGAGAAGTTGAAACAAGAGTTGAGTAAATCCTTTGCAATGAAGGATTTGGGGCTAGCAAAGCAAATTCTTGGCATAAGACTGACACGTGATAGAAAGGCCAAGAAATTATGGTTATCACAAGAGAGGTACATTGAGAAAGTACTTCAAAGGTTTAGTATGGACAAAGCTAAAGCGGTGAATACTCCATTTGCTATGCACTTTAGATTGAGTGTTAAGCATAGTCCTTCCACAGAAAAGGAGAAGGAAGAGATGCAGAAAATTCCTTACTCTTCAGCCGTGGGTAGTTTGATGTACGCAATGGTTTGCACGAGACCAGACTTGGCTTATGCCGTTGGTACAGTTAGTCGGTTTCTTTCTAATCCAGGCAGAGAGCATTGGAATGCAGTGAAGTGGATTATGAGATATCTTCGTGGCACTTCCAACATGAAACTTTGTTTCGGCAATGAGAAACCTGTTCTTGTTGGGTATACAGATTCAGACATGGCCGGAGACATTGACTCGAGGAGATCTACTTCAGGTTACTTAATCACTTATGCAGGGGGAGCTGTGGCATGGCAATCGAGACTGCAAAAGTGTGTTGCATTGTCCACCACCGAATCAGAGTTCATTGCAGCAACCGAAGCGTGTAAGGAGATGCTTTGGATGAAGAAGTTTGTGCATGAGCTTGGTTTTACTCAGGAGAAGTATGTCCTGTACTGTGATAGCCAGAGTGCTATTCATCTTGGTAAGAACTCAACTTTTCATGCTAGATCTAAGCATATTGATGTGAGGTACCATTGGATACGAGATGTTCTTGAAGCTAAGCTGTTAGAGCTTGAGAAGATACACACTAATGATAATGGTGCTGATATGTTGACGAAGGCCTTACCAAGAGGAAAGTTTGAAGCATGTTGTTTGACCTCCGGCATGGAGGCATTCCCCACATAGTTGGAGGGGGAGATTTGTTGGGTATGGGTCCCACTATGTGGGAAACCCATAGTTTCTGCCATAATGTTTTGTCAAAAGCCATTATGGGGTTTTTAACGGGTATTGGGCAGAAAATTTAGTAGAGAGCAAAAAAAAAAATCTCAAATTAAAACAGAGAGAAAGAGAGAAGAAAATTTCAGTTTTTCAAGTTTGGTGCAGCAGTGATCAACTCTTCGATCGAAGGTTCATCCGTGGTTCGATTGAGCTGATTTTTGGACAGCAGCTAGGCGATAAGGTGTTCTTGACTTTGTACGGTCGGATTTTTCATCCGAGTCTTGTAGCGTCGGAAATACCCATTTTCAGCAGCTACGTTTTTGGTGATGTTCTCTCATTTTTCTCTTTTTTGCTAAAGATTACATGTTGTTAGCCTTGTCGGAGTTGAATGCTTGTTGTAGGCTTGATATTGTGATCTTGTAGTTGAACATTTGATGATAATGGAGCTCTTTATCGGACTCTAAAGTCCCGTGGTTTTTTACCCTTGATTTAAAGGGGTTTTCCACGTAAAAATATCGGTGTCTCTATTTATTTTTTGTTGTGGTTGCATTAGTTGATTTGTGGTTGATTAAGGTTGCTAGAGAACATATCTTGTGCTATTGTGCTTGCCATAATTTTTGACAGGAGTTATAAGGAGAGAAAGAACACCGGTTGTGCTTTCGGTTTGTTTCGGTTGTTCGGTTTCTTCCCAACAAACTGGTATCAGAGCTTGGTTATTGTGTCAGATAATTATGGAAATTAATACGAGCAAGATGATTATGTTGAATGGCACAAATTATCAACTTTGGCGGAATAAAATGAAGGACTTGTTGTTTGTGAAGGCTTTGCATCTTCCGGTCTTTACTACTCAAAAACCCGATTCGAAAAGTGATGAAGAATGGGAATTTGAGCATCAACAAGTGTGTGGCTTTATTCGGCAATTTGTTGAAGAAAATGTTTACAATCACATTGATCAGGAGACACATGCTCGAACATTGTGGGAGAAGCTTGAAAGCTTGTATGCTTCGAGGTCGGGCAATAACAAGTTATTTTTGCTGAAGAAAATGATGGCGCTGAAATATAAAGAAGGAATGTCTATAGCTGACCATGTTAGTGAATTTCAGAGTATGATGAATCAGTTGCTTGGTATGGGTGTCAAATTTGATGACGAGATTTTAGGACTTTGGTTGCTTGCTACTCTACCAGACTCTTGGGAGACCTTTCGAGTCTCACTCATTAATTCTGCCCCACAGGGTATTATTACTTTGGATTTGGCTAAGAGTGGTGTGTTGAATGAAGAGGTTAGAAGAAGATCTCAGGGTTCTACATCACAGTCCGAGGTGTTGGTTATCGAGAACAGGGGGAGAAACAGAGACAAAGATGGAAAGGGTAGAGATAAAAGCCGAAGCAAGTCAAGATCGAGATACAAGAATCTTGAGTGTCATCATTGTGGTAAGAAAGGCCATATCAAGAAATATTGCTTCAAGTGGAAGAAAGAGAACAAAAGTGGTGGTGATAAACACGACCGGAATGACGATGAAAAATTCGAGCGTGTTGCTACTGTTACTCGTGAAGATTTGTTAGTTATTTGTGATCAGAATTTGGTCAACCTAGCATGCGACGAGACTAGTTGGGTGATTGATACTGGTGCATCACTTCATGTCACGTCGAGGAAGGAATTCTTCACATCTTATACTCCTGGTGATTTTGGGGTATTGAAGATGGGTAATGATGGTTTGGTTTCGGTTATTGGTATGGGAGATGTTAGCTTGGTAAGTAACAATGGAACAAAGTTAACTCTCAAGGATGTCAGACATGCACCGGATGTCCGTTTGAATTTGATTTCTGCAGGAAAACTTGATGATGAGGGATTCTGTAACACCTTCAGTGAAGGGCAGTGGAAGCTGACTAAAGGCTCCTTGGTTGTGGCTCGAGGAAAGAAGAGCTCAAATTTGTACTTGATGCAAGCTTTGACTTCTCGAGAGACGGTGAATGTGACACTGAATGACAACTCAACTGAGTTGTGGCATAAACGACTCAGTCACATGAGTGAGAAGGGGCTTAGTTGTTTAGCGAAGAAGAATCAACTTTCGGGTTTAAAGAATGCTACACTGAAGAATTGTCTCTATTTATTTTTTGTTGTGGTTGCATTAGTTGATTTGTGGTTGATTAAGGTTGCTAGAGAACATATCTTGTGCTATTGTGCTTGCCATAATTTTTGACAGGAGTTATAAGGAGAGAAAGAACACCGGTTGTGCTTTCGCTTTGTTTCGGTTGTTCGGTTTCTTCCCAACAAACCTGGTGACATAATAATGGGTACTTCATCTGCCAACATAATGATGATGATGATGACAATATTGAGTTAAAGATGCAATACAAACAACGAAATATATGATCTTCGGGTTAGTAATCAGTACAGAAACAGACCGGATTATACGTTTACAAGACCAATGAAATCACATGGAATTACATGTCCTTGATAATACCAAAAGATGAACAACATCCCAACCCCAAACTTTACCTTTTCAGCACGATAAATTGAGAGTACCGAAAACTGAATCTATTTACAAGAGATTATGCAATAACAGAAACTATTCTTAATATATATGGAATATGTTATATATATCAATGTTTTATTTTAGGTGTTTAAAATTTTAGGTTAATAATTTATTAATATTATATTTATTTTTAATTTTTATATTAGATAATTACTCATTGTTAATGGCTCGATAATTTAAGCTGAGATAAAATTAGTTCGAGGTTCTATTATTGTTGGATTTATTTATTTTTTAGTTGGTTTTATTTTAGTATGGATACTGCTACTAAATTGCTTTTTTACCCTTTTTCTTTGTCGTGGCTTGATGGATTTGATAGTCTATTTTAACCAATTGTCACATTCAATAATTAGCTGAGAAAAAAAAAGAGAAAAGAAATTGCATCGAAAAAGCACATTAAAAAAGTTTAAAAGTCATTAAAAAGCTTTTAAAAATTATTTATTTTTCTATCGGTTTCAAAGCACTTAGAAAAAATTACAAAATATTTAAGTATTTTAGAAAATTTTGATGCAGTAAATTATAAATAAATTGTAACAATGAACTAAAACTCAAATAGGAAGGGTTTTAAATATACTTAACTAAATAATAAAAAGGTAATTTAAATACTTTTGATAATTGTAATGTCTAAATAGATTAATAAAAATAATTAATATATAATAATTTTATAATATAATTTATAATAAAATTAAATGTACATGTTTCAAAGCGGAATTTATGATTATATCTCCATCTATTTAATATTTAATTAATATATTCACGCCAAAATTATTTTTAAAAATAAATCAAGTCGAAATCAAAATAAAAATAATTTTTTAAAAATAAATTTAATTTTTTTAATTATAAAATACTCAAGTTTTAAACATAAGTTTTGTATAGAGTAAGTTATTATATTTTTATAGAAATTATTATCTAATTATATGAAATTTGATAATTCAAAAGGTTAGATTTCAAGTTTCTGAAAATGTCATGAAAATATGCAAATTGAAGCTATAGTTACATAGACGTTATATATATATATTTGACATTTTTATCTAAAATAAGTATAATATGATTGATAATAATATATAAGTAAGTTACCCAAAAAGTAATTCTATCTTCCAAAAAAATAAAATAAATACTTAAAATATAATCCTCATCCAATAGAAGCAAAAGCAATAAATATATTAAAAAACCTAAATTCATTGCTTTTTATATTAAACTATTTAGCATATAAATAAATAAATTACTATAATGAGAGATTTTTCTTAAAAAATATATAAATATACATTAAATAGATAAGACTAATTGAAGAACATACTCTTATGTCGATATATCAATATTTTATATTTAAATTTAAAAAAATAAAAAATCTAAATGTCACATCCCGATATAAAACCACATATGTGAATTCACTATTAATCATATAAAGAAAAAGGTAAGAAACTATAAGTTTATTGAGAAGTTAAATTTTTTAAACTTCATACTCGTAGTAACCTTTAAAATGATATAAAAGAGTTAAATAGAAATCTAAAGAGTAAATTTTTTTTTATTTTGAAGTAAATAAAATAAAAGTATGATATATATATATGAGTGAAGGAACAATTTGATATAAGCTAGCATGCTATATGTTGAGGCTTTTAAAATTTTAAACAAATCATAAAATATTGAAAAACAATCATGGTAGAAGTATAATTCATATTAAACTAAGATTGACAATAAACCTTCGAGTGAACATTTTTTGTGGTGAAAATCTCATAAAAAAATTGTCAAAATTTTAAGCATCGATTTGTCTTTCCTTTTTTTTTTTTTTAGGAAACCATAGTTCTCATAGATGATAAGGAATGAATTTCGATATTTATATAAAGACAAAGTTGAAAATGGAAGAAAAATAAAATTATCATTAAAAAACTGTTATGTTTATATAAAATTAATTTTTTATAACTTATACGAAATTAAAAGTTAAAAAAATAACTTCCAAACAATAAAAAAATAAAGCATAATATTAAATTAAAATGTAACATATAAATGGATTGTAATCTCTATGAAGTTTAAAGTCATAAGATATTCTTGATTTTTCCCCTTCATTTATACAAAATTAATTAGAAAATAACTTAATTATATACAAATATATTTATTTATAAATAAATAAATTAAAATTAAAATTTATAAATAAACTTTTTTTTTGCTTGCCTAGATTACATATATAAAAATAACTACAAAGAAAAACAATTATATATTTATTTATAAATTAATTAATAAATAAAAATAATTAAAATATAATGATAAAATTTTTATTTTTATTTACTAAATAAATTTATCACAAAATTTCTAAATAATCCGTATTAGGTCCTAATATTTAAAATACCTTGTGGTTTGCTTCTCTTTTTTTTTCTTTAAAAGAAATGGTGGGTTTGACTAAGCTTGTTCAGTTGTTCCAAATACTTCCAACATTTTAATTTCACTTAACGATGTACGTAGTTGAAGTAGTGACAATATACTCTTCAAGAACGCAATTTATCACGATTATTTACTCTTCTGCAATTACATTTTCTTTTTCGAAGATTTTAATGACAACGTTAAAAGTTACCATTGCTTGCTCCAGTTTCTGAGAAAACCGACGGTTGAATTACTTAAAAGTCATCTTCAATGTGCCTTTATAAAAAGACAGCACTTCCTATTTTGAAGTAGGACAATAATTTGCCTCAATTCTTAAATCCTTTGCAAATACATGCATACATACATCCATATATATATAATGCAACAAGACATGAGCTCCTAATTTCTAAATTAAAAAAGGTAAGCATTTCTTTCATCTTTTTCGCACTTGAAGAAGTGCCAATCACTCAATACCATTACTGAAAGTTGATGAAAATAAAGAACAACAAAAGTTGCCCCCCACTGCCCTTCATTCATCTGCCCGACTTACTACTCTCCTTTTTCATGTACTCCCACCAGGGAAAGTGCAACCATTATAGCCTGTAAAGTGCCAAATATTCATATAAAATGAGATTAACAATTGTATTCATACAGTAAAAAGCAGAGGTCCACTTTAAGAAATTTGTACTTGGGTTGCTAGAAGAAAGCATGGCTGCTTGTGAGAAATCACAGCTCGATGGATCCCGGCCAGAACTTTGATAATAGAGATTCATCGCATATGCTGCATGTGCTGATAGTGTATTTGGCTCGAAACAAGACCCTCCCGGTTGGATTGGACTACAATCTATGCCATGTGCACAAGCATAATCCAAACTTGCCTGCAATTCGGAATCTGTAACATCTTTCTTTGGAACACACCAAGATGCTTTCTTTGGCTCCGGCGATGGTGCCACTGCTGACGGCGTCGCTGGTGTCTTCTCTGTTGCGGGACTTGCCGGAGTCTTGGGGAGAAAAATAAACAAAGATAAGATTCACTGCCAATTATTAACTCTATGAAGATGAGAGCTGTTGAGTAATAGCCGTCGCGGTTTTCTCACCTGGGCCTGGCTGCTACTCTTTGAGAGGCCAACGTCATAAGTCATGGTGAGATCGGCGGATTGGTAAAGCCCGAAAGATCTTTCGGAAGTTGGTCCGGATTTCAAGTTCTCATCGTAGAGAGCAAATAAATATGTGTCGACCGATTTCCCCGGCATCAATGGAGTCCCCACCATTGACCGAAGGTGCGCAATCAAGTTTCCATTGTAAGCCTTGGCGTTCTCAATGCTTGCTCCTACTTCATCGCTGTCTCCTTTGTACGGCCAACCTGTCTCGGCAACCACGATTTCGACGTTCTTAAACCCCATGGCATCCAATGCTGCACGAACAGCGTCCACCTGTGTATAAGTAAAAAATCCATTAAATTAAACGAAAAGAATCATTTTAATTGGGAATTATAAAACATGTTCATATTACATGCATGGGAGTATGGGACTACCTGAGCGTCGAACATGTTCATGTAATTGATTTTCGTGTTGCCATCCAAACGCCCCGAATTGGGTTGGAACAAGCAGAACGCCAGCGTTTCAGGCCTTGGATCGCTCCGGTAAGCGAAGAAAGGGTACGGGTTAATGGCAAAAGGTGAAGCGGTAGCATTGTTAAATGCTAAGACTCCCTTCAACATGTCTCCATAAGCCGGGTCGAAGCTCCCAGAAGATGGCGGCTCAGACTGTTTCAACAGAGTCATTGAATGCACCGTCGAGACCTTCACCTTATCCCCCAACGAAGCCGCATCGAGGGCATTCTTGACATTTTGCATGGCGGGCAACAACTGAGATATCAAATTGTTATCACCCGACATGATGACCTCGTTGCCAACGTTAATCAGGATGATTTTACTGGCTGGATAATAAGCAACTACGTTTGTATCCACCCAGTTTTTGGCAAAATTCGGGTCGGAGGCCAAGGCAGGGATGTCACCGTTGGCCGTGCCGATGACGATGCCAATTCCGGTGTTGGCTAGCGCCTTGATCATTGCGGCGTCGGACCCGTACAGTCGGACCTTTTGGATTGAAGTGGATTGGAGAAGCTTTGCCGTGGCTGCCGGTGATGGTAGATTGTCAGCATGTTGTCCATAATTTACGCCAATAAATGATTGGGATTCTGCAAATAAAGGCGTATCCTGTTAAACTTCTCTCGGGAATACAAATTTCCCCTTACATGTAGTAAAGTGAACTGTTTCCACTGTTCAACGATGTCTTAGAAGCGAAAACAAAGGAATGAACTGGTTTTTTACATATACGATGTTCAAAGAAAAGTTTGCATAAACAAGATAAAAAAGTTATATTTTAAAATATTGAAAAAAAAAACAAAGGAAAAAAGAAGGTTAATCCTACATTTTACCTTACAATTAATCTCAGATACTTGGATTAAACCCTGGAAGAAAGGAATGAAGAAACTTACTTGCTTTATTTACTTCCAGTAACAGAGTCAGAAGGAGGAAAGTTACAGTAAAATGAAGCGCAGACATAACTGAAGGGATGATCTCTCAGTTTTGCACGTTACAAAGTCTGATATCATTCATTCGTGAAAGTATCGGAGCGATAAATAAACAAGCAACGGGAAGGGAAGAAGGGTATAATCGTAAAAGAGAACTTTCGGTGGGAAAAGGATTTGAGAAAGAAAAGGATAAAAACTTCGAAATTAGTATCACGTGTTTAAGGGCCCACGTGTAATTCTTTACAATCAAATGAGTTCTGAATTGGTAGACGTGGCGAACATCACGTAGGAAACATATCACGTATGAGTAAATTCATTGATTACAATTTTTGTTAAGTGCTAAATTTTAATATAATTTTATATTATAATTATATAATTTTAAATTTGTAACAAAATTTTGAAGGTGAAATCTATTTTTATATTACATATATTAGAATATTTTGGATTCCAATTATTTTAAAATATTTATACGAGGATGTTTTAGTTTTTAAAAAGAAACTAAAAATAATTATACATTTTTGAACGATGTATTTGATGAATTTTGAATATATAAGTAAAATATTATATTTATCACACGTTCTTGTTACTTATATTATATTTTAATATTTATATTTTATTGCATTCATTGATTGTATATTTATACTTTTATAGTTCTATATCATTATTTAAATAATTAATTAAGTTGGTGTTACGAGTTAATTAAGTATCAATTTAATTAGGAAAATTACTTTAATATCTTTTCATGTTTAAAATAAATTATATTATTTGAGGGTATTCTAATCTTATTCTTTAAAAACAATATATATATACATGATGAAATTTCAATCCACGTCGATTGCATTAATTAAATATTAGATAGGCTACTTAACCAAATCTGTTTTTATTGCTTTTAATAAATTTTAATATTTGTATTTTTTACATCCATCAATTGTATATTTATACTATTATTGAAGTCCTAACTGAGTAAGTGTCACGAGTCAACCACGCATCAACTTGATTAGAGAAATTTCTTTAATATCTTTTATATTTAAAATAAATTTTATTATTCAAAAATATTTTAATTTTTTATAAAAAAAATTCACATTATTAAATTCAAATGCAAATCAACTGAATTAGTAAATATTAAATTTATTAATCAACAAAAAATTTTATAGATATTTTCTATCTTATATATTTGTACGATAAGGAAATTACCCGTATATATATATATTTATATATAAGATTTTATTTAAAGCGATTAATTGGGGGTGAGTTTGGATAGATGATACATTTACTTGTGGTTAGTGTAAAAATAACAGTAATGGTGAGATTAAATATTGTAACGATATTGTAACGTGAGACAAAAAGTAAGCTAAATGAACCACACCGCATCTAATTATCCACCCAAACTCGCTCTAAGTGAAATTTTTAATTCAATTGGAGGTAGGTCCGTAGAAAATTAGACATCAATTAAAACTATTTAATTATCCCATAAAAATATTTATATGAAGATCATATAATTCGAAATTATTAAAATATTGTTCAACTTTAACTAACCCAAAGTTCATTTGGTTTTGGAGTTTGGACATTGATTTGTATTTGTGTCTCTTGTTCAATGGCCGAACCGAAAGTTGCTTTAGTTCGATAACTTCATGGTTCTCCATAAATGCCCTCCATCATTGTGACCAATAATGCCCAATGTTTAGATTTTAGGTTTTTTTACTCCATTAATACCAAAAAAAAGTTTTTTTATTCCATTAATAAAAAAAAAATTATCACGAATAGTATGGACATTAGACTTATTTTTTTTTATTGGTGGTGTCAACCTATACTGTAGCATTAGTATTATCTGACAAAATACGAGTAAAATACGGATTGGAGGGGTAAAGAAGACTTGCTAGGCGACAATTAAGTGGAGGGAGTATGTCAGGTGATACTTTTTTTTTGGATTATAATTTATTTGTTTAAAATTTTGTAATATTTATTATTTGTTCGATTTTGTAGTTTGTGAAGGTAAGGAGGCAACAACAAATTTTATTTGAAATGTACTTTTTTTTCTTCCAAGCCAATTGTTTTTTTTTTCTAATGGCGGTGCTACTCTTTTTCTCTATTCTATAAACTCATTTTTTTTCTCATTTACTCCATGTGCTTTCTCTCCAGTTTGCAAATAGTGGTGTCTGTCGTCACTGAAACTCTAACAGCCACATGTAATTCTCTTGAAAAGTGGATGACTCTTTATCGACTTCTTAATATATTTTTGTTTTGAGAATACTTTGGAATAATAAATAATTTCACGAGTCGGTTTGGACTTATGTTGTATTAAGTTTTATATATTTTTTTGTTCAATAAGTCTTCACTTTTAAAAGTTTTTGTCTGCTATTCCAGTACATTTTTTTTTAGTTTTGTTTACGCATATAGTCTTGTTTTTGCAAGTAATTTTGGGGATGATATGCCGTTTCTTCTCCAATTTAGTGGATGCTCGATTTTTTTATCAATTTTTGCTCGCTGCTTTGAATTATCTGAAGCTAATTTCCTTATTGTATTAAATGTTTGCAATTACTCCAAACATGTCGTGCATGAGTTGTAATAGAGTCAATTGTCAACGTGTCATAAATGTTTTATTGATATTGAGGCTGAAGTCATTGATGGACCTTGCCCCTCAACACCTACTACGGATGTTTGTTGTTTTTTTTCCTTGAATTATATGGCCCCATTGATAGAATGAATTAATGAATTTTATTTTCAAAATAATAATAAAATTTAGATTTTTATTTATTTATCTATATTTACAATTAAAAATAGAATACTTTATAAATTCTTAAAAATATTTAAATTTATTATAATTTTCAAAAATAAAATAAAAATGATTGTGGTAGGTATATATTATTTTAAAGATTACTTTATTATGTTTAAATGTAGGATTAAATATTTGCACTTACACATATATTAACCCCTCTATTTTTATATTATAATTAATTAATTCAAATCATTGATGCTTTTAACTACTCCAGTTAAAACGGTGTGATGGAAATTTTTCATCTATTACAATTTATCATGCCTAAATAGATGGAAGATTAAAATAAAAAATCATATCAATACTTACTGGCGTTGAATTAACTAAAAATGAAACATACTATTTAGATTCTAAATGTAAGCATACTGGAAGATTAAAAATGTAACACTCTTAACCTTTATCTGTTGTTGGAATCGGATTACGGAGCATTACCGAACTTTTCAAATCAATTTCGAACATTTACATAATCAATTAGCATTCATATCATGAATTAATCATATTGTCCCTCTATTGAGCCTTCGAGGCCCAATATACGTGATAGAAACAAATCCGGACAAAATCGGGTACTATAGAAATTTTTCGCGATATTTCAAAAATTTCCCTAGTTGCAGGGCACACACTCCCGTATGGCCAAGAGACATGCCCGTGTCTCTGCTCATGTGAAATTACCTGAGCATTCTGTTTTGAAATTCTAAGGTTGTAGGGGACACACGGCCAAATTACACACCCGTGTGTTAGCCGTTGTATCTCACACGGTCCAGTCACACGCCCGTGTGTCTCGCCATATGAACTCAAAATGAGCCTTAAGCATCAAGTTTACCATACCCTGCAATCTTTAACAACAAGCAACTCAAAAACCAATCGTTCAACCACTTCAAAACACAATCAAACACCTTTAAAACTTGTCAAAACAGACATTCTAAATGCCTAACCAATGTACCCTCTTAGGTACCTTACTCATGTTATAAAAATAGTCCAATAAATCACCATTTAAGCAAAATTCTAAATTCATATCAATTTCATTCATATTTACCTAAATCATGATCATTTTATACACTAACTTAAGCACATCATATCATAGCCTCAACACAGTACACATATATTCATGTATATAAGTAACCAATATCATCTTACAACATCATTTACAATCATTTTCCAAATGACAATCATAAGACATCCTAAGCACATGCCATTACCAAAAAGAAATATACACCACCACGTTTTGAGTTAGGGATTCCTTATGGATGCTAAATCGGCAATCTGACTTTAACCTAACCTGCGCATGGAAAACAAACCGTATGCTGAGTATAACTCAGTGGTATTTCTATAATCCGAATACTTTAAGTAAAATAATTTAACATGCACATTAAATCATACATTAATATTAGTCATTCAATTTATCAATTTATTCATAATACATTCAATTCTCATCATTTGCTATCTCAAATAACTTTTCACACTATGTCACACAATTGATATGTCTCATTTCCATTTCACATTTGGTATTATTAAATACCTTTCATAATATCATTTCTTTTAATTACCCCTATTAACACAACTCAGACTCGAACGCATACACGGATCCAACCAAAACACACCAGTTTGGCACCCAGTGCCTCATCAGATAATTCAAAGTAATAATTTGACACCTAGTGTCTCATCGATTAAACCAAAGTAAATTGGTACTCAGTACCTCATCGAATTAATCCGAAGTAATAGATTGACACCTAGTGTCTCATCGACTCGAAGTCGAAATATCCCTAAACTCTTCCAATCCTATGGCATGCCATCTATATTCAACTCAGCTTGATACAATTAATAGAGTTTCAATCTTTCAATTCAATTAAAATCAAAATCCACACCAATCATAAATTCACATAATCTCAATTCAATATCAAGATGATAACACTAACCTCATATACTTATCATAACATTTAATCAAATCACAACAAATAATAATTATTAGATTCAGATTATAGAAATACAAACCGAAATTTTCGAGCTACGGAATTGAAACAATTGAAATTCATCAATACAATACAATTTCACATTGAATATTTCAATTTATATTCAACTTTTGCCTAAATTCTAATTTAGTCCCTAAACCGAGACTAACTTGTTTTTTTTAAAACTAATTCCATATTTTCATTCAATTTCCATTTTAGACTAAATTTAACTCTTTAATTTCACTTAAATACCTATATTTTAAAATTTTCTCAATCTAGTCCCTATTATTCAAAACTTATAATTTATCTTACAATTTAATCCCTTTTTCATTTCTAACTTAAAATTCTATCAATTTAGTCCCAAATCCTTAAATTATTCAACATAAAAAACATCTAAAAATTCATTATTTTCTAAAATTTCAACATAGATTAAGTAGTATTTGATATTAAAATTCTAAAAACATAAAAATTACAAGAAAATAAACTAAATTAACTTACCAATTAAGCTTTAAAACTTAAAACCCTAATTTTCTACTTCTTTTTCTTTCTCTTTTTCTTTCTCCCTTTTCCCCCACTATTTCGTTCTACTCTCTGTTTTTTTCTATTCTTTTTCTTTTCTTTTATTTACTTTAATATAATAATATAATATAATATAATATTTTCTTAAATAATAATAAGTATATATAATTATTACAAGTATATGTATATAATTATTACACATTTCACGTCGAATACCAAACACTTGTCAATTTATGGTTTAATTCTTATTTAGCCCCTTCACTTTTTTCTAGTCTATAATTCAACTTTTTTCCTACATTCAATTTAGTCCTTACACCTAATTACTTTTAATTTAAATAAATTCACCTAATCAAAACTTAATTAACCACACCACTAACTTCATAAATAATTTTAATAAATATTTACGAATCCATTTTACGAAAACAGAGATCCAAAAGTACAGTTTCTGATACCTGTGACTATCGGGTCGTTACAAAAAATACACTTTAACGAACTCCATATAGTGGTTTGATGATCAAAGGAGTTTTTCGCCCCAAGTGTGGCTTGCGTTTAAGTTGCACTAGTCGCGTTTGTTGTTTGGGCTTTGCCCTATTATTATAATTAAAAAAAAGTAATTTAACAAGTATGAAAAAAAATTTTAGACTTGGGTTTGGTCTATGCATTTAAATGATTTGTTTTACTTTATTAAAAATAATAAAAAAAATAAAATCATTTTAATATTATTTAATTTGAAATAAATTAAATTGAATTAAACCCAATAAAAAACAAATCAAAATTATTAAACCAAATGAATCATCTACATGTAATATAAAAGCTACATGATTTAATTATATAACACAAGTTTTCTCTGATATATTTTTTTTCCTGGTAAATGGGGATTACAGTTCGGAAGACCGAAATTAAAGTGAATAAATTTGCTACCAAATTCTTACAAGTAAATCACGAATATAATATATGTATCTAAAGTATAACGCCGTATAACATGATACCTAAAGGTTAAACACCACCTCGGATTAAAGCATAATTTGAAGGTTGAATTCTGAATTAATCCAATTATGGAATTTTTGATCCATTTTAATATCATATTGTCTTTCAAATGTCAAACTGAAAAAAGTTGTCAATTATTAAAACAGGACATTCAAAGGAAAAAAAATGTCGAACAGACAAACATAAATACGGGAACTGCATGGATGTTGACTTTCCGTTATTTGTTTTAAAAAAGAAATGATCCATAATTTGGACAAAATATTACGGATTTTGGATCAAAGATTCAAATGTTGAAACTCAGAACGAGGAACATATTTTGGTATATTTTAAAATACTTGAGTGAAATCAGTTGAAAAGGGCAAAGGAAAGATGAGTGGGAAGTGAAATTAAAGGGCGCACAAGGGATATGTGGTTTTGAGCATTTTCATGGTTCTTTTTTCCTTACCCATTAAGAAACAACAAGACAATTCAAACACGATAAAGAAAAGAGGAGCTTTGAAAATAACTAAGAAAGTAAAAGCATATTCAAACAAAACCAAAGAAAGGAAGAGCTTCTCACGTAGTTGTAGAATATAGATTGTGGTGGTCATGGACAAAAAGCAATAAAGGTGAAGCAACTTTAAGAAAGGAGGAGTAGCATGATTGCTAATTGGGTCACATATATTAAAGTGATTTAAACCTTCGAAATTAAGTTTTCTACTTCCAAATAATTTGAGCATGTAAAGAAGAAAGATGACCCTACGTCGATTAAAGTGATTTTAGGTACCAAATACATTAATCCACCAACGCCCAATATTTTTCAACCATAAGTAACACCAAGTTTCCAAAACCGGTTCGAATTTGATTTATTATTTAATCATTTTGTTTTCGAATTCTAAATTAATTTTTTTATATATTTAAATATTTTAAGACGATTTTTTATACTTTCCTATTGCGGAAATGTGATTTATTGGTAATATGATTTTTAGAATGTTTATTTTTTCACTATATTTAATATAAGATTAATATTTGATGTATATGTTTAGTTTTACATACCATTAGTTAATAATAAAATAGCATATTATCATCTGTGTAAATTAAAAAATTGAATGATGTTAAAATAAAGGATATTAATTTTATTAAGCATAATTAAATATTAATGTATAATTATTTTTTTCTTTCGGCTTTTAGATTTTAGGTTTAGATTTTTGGATTTCGGATTATGATTGAGGTTTTGGATTCCAAATTTCGTATTTAATTTTTTTTGTATTTGTTTATGTTTAACGATTATAATTAATATTTATTTTTAAGAAATATAAGAATTGCTTGTATTTTAAACCCTTTAATATTTTTTGTTTTATACAAGTGATGATATGTCATTTTATTATTAACTAATCAAATATTTTCTATTTGATATATATTAAAAAATATTGATTAAATTTAAAAAAAAATTAAACTATAACAGTTGGTTCCCAAATAACTTGAAGATATAATGGTATTTTATAAGTTTATCTTGATTAGATAATAAATAATATTAATGTGTTTTTAATATATTATAATGATGTTTATTCTTAACAAATATCTACTTTAATGTTAAAATTATTATTTTAACCTATATTTTTAATCCACAATAAAGACATATTAAACTTGTCTTGTACGAAATATATATATACACTCTAAATAGGGGCGAAGCCAAAGTTATTGATAAGGAGCTCAAATTTTATATAAAATATACATATTGAGGGCTAGATTTATTATGAACAATGTATTTTTAAATTTAGGATAATTTTGATCATTAAAATTTTTAAAAAAATAAAATAAGTGAATTTTTCGATTTGTATTATATATTATAATTATTTAAGTTTATTTTTATCTAATTAATATTTAAATACTATTTATACTTAAATATTGTAATTATTAAATTTTATTTTTTTCAACTTAATATTTAAATACTACTTTATATTACTTCAATCAGATTAAATTAAAAAAATATTACTAAATTTATCATTAAAAATTATAAAATTTTATAAAAAAATCAAATTTAAATAAAACTTTAAAAAACATTGGCAACTAAATACAAATTTATCTTCTTCTTCTTTTTTAACATTAATTATAATATTAAAGTAAATAAAAAAAATTCAAAACTCAAACCGCCTAAAAGAGTTTACAAAATTTGGGGGGTGCCTCCCCCGACTGGTATTTGCGTCTGACTCCACGTCATGTGTTTTCTTTTGTAGAAGTGGTCACAAAATATTATTTTAATCCCATTTTACTGAAAATGCAAGGCATTCAATAAAAATATGCTATGTGTCATATTTTTATTAATTGATGTTGTTGTGGTTAAAATATTTCACAAGTTTTTATCTTCTTCGTAAAATTAGAATTTAATTATTATAATTTTATTTTTAGGAATTTAATTTTTTATCTTTTAAATTTTAACATTTAATTTAATTTATTAACATTGTTAAAATTATTTTGTTAAATCTAAGTTCAGTACAATGTTCTTTTTAGTTATATGACTACCAAATGATTTTTTTTATATATTTTAAAACAATAAGCTAACAAATTTAGCAAAAAAAGAATGGTGTTAACAATTAAATTATAGGAAATTTTATTTGATATATTGTTAATGAAATCTTTTTAACTTTATATTCGAAGATAGAAAATTACCGTATGTACTATTTTTTCTGTTTTTTATTGTCTGGTACGTATCTTCAGTTTAACATTGTGAAAATTTAAGGACTCCTTATATGCATGCGCATGCATGCTTATTTAGATAATGTGGATCAATATAATATTTAGATTTGTACATTCTCTTGCTATCTACAATGAATTCAAAACGAAAACAAGTATTAATCCGCTCTATATTTTTGTACATAACAATCTTAAATATGTAAGTCATTATAAGATACAAACAGAAATGTTAAATCAATTTGCTTAAATAATTTGGATTTTCTGAGAGAATATTACAGTTAAACTGAAACACTTACGCCTGTGAAAAGATCTCTGGTCATCTCATCTAGAAGTCCATTAAGCACATACTTCTCTGCATCCCTTACAACATAATCTTTCTCGAGAAATGCAAACATCATGCTGTTCCAACCCATGTCCCACATACAATTCAGATGAGGTTCCTTGTTGTTCACATCGGCTTCAAGCATTTTTGGTAGATAGTCTTCGAAGGGGGAATTTTCTCTTCGGCCCCTTCTGTATAATTTCAACTTATCGATGTCTTCACACATTTGCTTGACCAATTCATCCAAAGTTTTCTTCTTGTTTGGAATGATAGTTACCTTTAGAAATGGGTGAACACTTAGCTCCTGCCTTATTCCTTCACTCTTCATTACTTCGTAGCCACAGTCTAAAACGAGCTTGCTCTCTTGGTCCTGATGGTTGTGACTGTTTGTATGAAGAATGTTGAGTTTGAAAAGTGCTTCTGCTGTGTTCATAAATTGTACACTTTTCGTACGTATCTCCTCGGGGTGATTTTCACTCTCTGTCAGTGGTTCTGGCATCTCTGAATCACAAGTTCTTTGATGCTGCGACTGGGGGGTGCAAGGCATTTCTCTACTCTCTTCACGAGTTTCTGAAATGCAATAAACTTTAGCAGATAATCTTCTTTCTTCCTCCCTTCCCAAACCACCCACCCAAGGCGAAACATTAAAAGAAGCATCTGATGCTGCCACTACTATGGACTTAATTGTTTGAAAGATTGGAAGTAAATTAAGGTTTTCTCAAGAGAACTGGATAATATAGATAAGTCAACCTTTTATGATTCAGTCTCCATATATAATAAAACAGGGCACCTTATGCATGGTCATCTATACGTGCTTGTCTCATTGGGCGTGCTAATGAACATTTATCTCAAAATCATAGAAATTGGTCTAAGCTAATGTTCATAGTCCTTTTTAGTTAAATAAAAGCATTTCATAAAATAATAATGGATAAAGGTCATCTTTTGAAAATGTGAAAATAGGCATTGGGTTCAAAATTGTACTTACCATGTAGTGGTTCAGATATGTTGTTCTTAAACTTGAGCTCTTCGTCTTTGCCAAAATCAGGTTCTTGATCTTGCTGTTCTTTTGTAACCAATGGCACTGATCTATTTTGACACTGCATGAGACGAAGAGAGTTATTTTGGCTCCACCAATAAGTACAAAAGTGGCTTCATCCGATAATTGGTTAGGGGATCTTACACTCTCTCTCCAAGCCAAAGCTTGTAGTTCATTTAGGCTTTGGCATCCATCTTCTAGAGGACTGCACAAAATAGAATTTTTCTGTGCTTCTACACTTGATATTTGTTTGCTTGCTACTGATTTATTGGATCTAATGATCTGTGGTTCCACTTCTTCAAACCTGCTGGTTTTCATTTGATCTGCTTCGCTTGAGATAGCAAGTTTCTCCTGCCTTGCCTTTTCCGTATCTTGTGAAATGGAACTCCCATGTTTATACACATTTATGGTTCTTGCCTTCATTGTTGTTTGCCCTTGAACAGGTTTCTCATCCACGGCAAACAGGTTTTGATCTTTTAGAGATTCAGATTCAATAACTCCTTGAGTGTAATGCTGACCAGAGTTTCTGTCTAATGAACCTTTAATTTTTGAACTCCCAGTCCTGGCTAGGTTTTGGTGGTGCCTGCCATCTGGGAATCCATTTAATTTTGTTACATCAATATGTTTGCTGGGGCCTTTCCTACTAGTTTCTGCTTGTTTCATTTGTGGCTGCTTCTTTTGCAAATTGGTGGCACCTGACATTGGTTTGGAGAATAGTTCATTTCCCTTTTGTTTCTTCCTCCGCAATATCTGTTCAGTACTTTGTTCTTCCTTCAGTTCTGACTGTTGCTTTTTGCCACGAAGCTCTGATTTTTGGAGCATTTGCACCTCTTGAAATCCATGATTACTTTGCAGCTTTTGTTGATTGCCTAGGAGAAGCTTGTTAGCATGTCTGCTTTCCCTTTGAGGTATGCATTCGCTATACTCTGGCTTCTCTTAGTGCAAATTCTGATGTTTTTTGCACATGTGGTATCATGTGCTGCATCCCATCCTTGAGAATGAGAAATGGTTTCTTTATGTCAATTCTTTCAATGCCCTTCTTTTCCCTGCACTTTATACTATTCTGTTCGGCTCTCCTTTTCCTGGATTTCCTTTTTATTTCCAGAGTTAAGATTCAAGTGGGCAATGTCACCTTGTTGTTTGTCTACCTCGATCAAGGCTTTTCTCAAGCTCGTCACTGGTTTGTTGTCTTTGAAGTTCTTTTGTGGTGGTAATTTGTCATGAGCGGCAACACTTGTGCTGCCATTTCTAGTTGTCAAAGTTTTTCCAGCTTGTGCCGTAACTTTGTCCTGAGTCAATGGAGTCTTGCTGGCTGTTGTTGCCTTTTCTTTTACTGGTGGGAGATGATGAGCCAGCGCTGCAGAATCTTTTGTTCCTTGTTCAGCCTTCTTGGTATCCTTTGCTGGTGTCTTTGTAACCACTCCTACTACCTTTTGATTTCCCGTCACCTTTTTGGTGACCTTTGAATCTATGTTTCTGGGATGTTCATCAAGCCCCATCAGTGTCGTGATTACATTTGAAATTCTGGACTTTCCTTGTTTGAAGTGCACTGAACTGGAGCGGCTTTGTTCGGAGAACGCAGTGTTAGATTTGGTGTCTGGAACATAGCTAACTAATCGCTTGTGAGAATGTGAATTTGAGGAAGCTAGAACATCATTCTTATGCTTGGAGTCACTAACATCTGAAGAGTAGGTAAGAGCTGCCAGCCTCAGCCTGAGATCAGTCCTTGCAACTTCTTGAATGTCATTATAATTCGAAAATCTTGGTCTTCCCAATTGCATTTGATCAACTATTTTGACAGTGTTCTCATCATCATCTTCATCCTCCTCTAGCAATGTTATCCGACTTTTTCTCCGTGGCCTTATCATGTACTCTGAATCCTCCTGCAGTTTTACGAGCATCCCTAGAGATTCCTCTGAATCCCTTGCTCCTTTTAATAGTTCCCTTCCAATTTCTATTGAATATCTGTCAAAGTTGAGTCCATTAGAGCAGGCTTTGAGGATCTGATTCAACTTTTGTACACCCCTTGATATTTCTTCAATATGGAGATGTGAGAGAGTAGGTAGTTGGCTACTTGAAGGTTTATGACTATTTACACTACTGTTTCTTCTTTCCATCTTCCTGTAACCCATCTGTTTCCTACCCATGCTATGCAGAAAACTGAAAATTGAACTTTTGCCCGAAGACTCTGCTCTTAGCTTTCCACCATTTCCAATTTCAAAAGCCAGGGCCATTGACAGATTTCCTATTTGTTCTGACTTCTGGCCTCTACCAAAAGGAACAATTTGATTCGATACCTTCTCAGTGGTGTCTGATTTCCTGCCTCCACTAGCCATCTTTTGTGTGCTTCCAACTCTAAAACCAGTCTGCATGAAGCCAAACATTTTAACTAAATGAAATAATTAATATGATGCAGGAACCGATCACTACTCTTGATCTTTGGAAACTTACTGTTTTGAGTGTCTTTGATTCCCTGGATGATTTATAGGCTGTCTTGGAGTAAGCATATGCATCTGCTCAAGTGCAATAAAAGGAACAAAGCAAATTATGCATTTCTGTTGCTTATTGATGGGTTTTGCTAGCCAACTAAAGCTCCATTATCATGAGTCTAGTCTTTATATTCTCATGTGAAATAAACTGTTTTATCATCTCTTAAGTTTTATTTACATGCAATGCTTTTCAAACATGGTCTTCTAGATATTAGTCTGGATTCTGGAAGAGGGTAGGAGAGGAGCAGTTATGCTGAATACAACCTATACCAGACAAAACTTGATACCGTTTAAAGCAAAAGTGCAAAAGATTCCTCACTGTCTTAGCTTCTTCAATCAATGTCTCCAAGAGAAAAGAATTGTTGCTTAATCACGAGGCTGGTTTTGTTAGGTAAGGGAATACAATTAACAATATGTATTTCCATATGGGAAAGAAAACAAAGAACAGTGGTTAATGCTCAAATTATGCATTTCATCAATCGCATATGCTTGATTTGCATATTTGAATGATCGTTTTCTCATTAGCATTAATTAGCTTTGAAATGTGCATAAGTAATGCCTCCAGTTTTTCTAATGTCTAGAAGAAATTGAAAAAGAATCATGATCCACAAGATTTTTTATTGCAGGGTTTTAAACTGATTTGTTGAACGATGTTGTAAACTTGTTATTTAATACATGTTCCACTACTGGTGCTTATTGCGTAGGTTTCAGGAAAATGCTCAACTGCAACCGTTGGATTTGTACCCTTTGAGCTCTGAGAGGCAGCCATCCGTTCCTTCCGCAACCGAAGGTCATCTAACAGCTTCTGTGCAAAATCCGATCTCATAGCCATGTTGGTACTCTCAACAAGGTACCTTCAACTCTCAACATAGGATTTCTTTATTTTGTGTTTTTCCTACTACAGATAAGTGGTGGGAACTAGGAACAGGAATGCTTTTTTTGTTTTGTTTCTTTTTCTAGTTGGAAAGTTCGTTTCAAAGTTGGGTGAGTTGGGAAGGTCTAGCCTCGTGGTCAATCAAAATGGAGGTTGAAAATGTATCTTAGATGGGTAAACATGAATGTTAGCTCTCCTTTTTTCTTTCTAGATGTTCTCTATAACTATCACGAGTATCCCCGACTCTGATTATGATTATGATTATGATTATAATACAAGCAAATGACAGAAAGTTTCACTCAAAGGGCTTCCATCCCAAGGGCTTCTTTAATATTCCCAGTCCATCTTCATTCCCTTTAGCCACGTGAAACGCCTTTGCATCAAACTGATGCTCAATAAGCATCATCGCCCATAGCCATGGGCACATGTCATTACGGGAACGCTAAAAAGGAACTTCGGAATTTTGAAGGGAAAAGAAAGGTATCTATCTTGCCACTCTTTCACACAAAGAAAGGTATCTATCTTGCCACTCTTTCACACTATCTTTATTGTTTCTTTGGTATCCGAAATCATAAAAGTTGTGCACTCTACAATGAAGCAGTCGATTTGGTTCTTATTTTGTCGTAAGATAAGAATGGCAGGCTTTTGAAAAGGTGATGTTGAGAATGAGAGGGAGCGGGTGTGCTAATAGGAGCAGTTTTTTGGAGCTTTAAACTGACCCCACCATTATCAAAGAAGCAAGAAATGGGCGAAGGGGCATCTAGTATTGAATGATAAGTTCCAGTTAAAAGAGAACGGTCTTCTCAGACTACAAATTGATTGGTTTTTTAAATTTTCTAATGTTGTGTTGTATGTAAATTTAGGCCTTTAATTTTTAAGTGTTGTTTAATGATAATTTTTCTTATAAATTTGGAATTATATGAGTAAAAAAAGAGAGCAAATTATAATGTTAGTTGATGATAGATAGAAAAAATATTTAAATTAAATACTATTTTTAATAATAGTAATTAAAAAACAATTATTTGAAATTTAATTTTCTTTTCAAAATAAACTCACAAAACATTTTTCATCTTCTATAGATAAAAAAAAACTAGTTTTAAGTGCTTGTTTTACATAATATAAATTTATAAAAAAAATATAAAAAATAATATCATATTATGTCATATCAATTAATTTAATCATCAATCATTCTTTGATTTCAATGTTGTTCAAATATGATTCAATATTATATTTTTTGAAGAAACATGATTTTAATTCTTTATTTTTTATATAATTCTCTTATTATTATTAAAAATCTCCATTTGTTAAGGTACTTTTTCTTAAATGCTACTTGATTGAATATACTTAATTACATGGTACTATTTATAAAGTTAAACTTGAATTTTAATTGGTATATACCTCTAATATTAATTAAATGATAATTAATATGCTCAAGTAATAATTCCATTTTACATTAATAACCACATTTTAAAAAAATAAAGATAACACAACTTTGGTACCATTAAATTTAATAGTTAATATCTTAGAAATCATCTTTGTCAAGTACACGAGCCAATTCAATATTTAACAATCTATATTTATCAAACAATTTAATTATACTCAATAATTAATTTTAAGTGATATATCAAACAATTTTATTACTTAAACTCAATAGTTAAATTTTCAATACTTAATTTTTCAACATTTATTTTTCAACACTTACAATTTTTTTCAATTTATCAAATAACACCTTATCTAATATAGATTAATTTCAAATTAAATTTATTAAATAATAATACTTAAAAGTTGTATTCATAAAATATAATATCAATATATTTTATATTATTAATTATTAAATCCAAATTATAGTAATTGTTCAGGGGAGGTCGAATATGACTACGAAATTGGTGTAAATACACAATTCAATCTTTTATATAAATAATCGCTATCATTTAAAAATAAAACAAAAATTAAATTTCTCTTTTTAAACAAATCGAATTTTCACCAAAATTAATTTCCTAATGAATGTGGGAGCAATGCCTTTAAATATATCATTTAAACATTAAATAAATTAATTATCTTTTTTAATAATGTTACTTCTAAGAGTCGAATTGCATTGTTTCATTAGAAATGTAATATATCATATCACTATGTCAATACTTGTTGATATAAAATAATTTTATTTTTTTAATATATTTAATTAATAAACCAACACATTACAAGAATTTATATAAAATAAGTAACGTAAAAAAATATGATATAAAAAAATAATATATATAAAGTTTCAAAAAAATTAATATATAAATACGTTAAAATATACCTAAAATAAACCAAGACCCATTTTTTTTAGTTTTTGATTGAAGAATAATTAGTCTAAATTTAAATAATTAGTTTTTGATCTATAAAATTATGAACCCTAATTTCTTTTTCTTTTGTGCTTGTCCCTTAAGCAAGAGCCCCTAATTTAAAGGTAGTCTTCGTTTTGTTATATGGAACTCCTTTTGTAATCTTATTAGACTGTAGTTGCTATTAGAGTCGAAGGATCGAGTGTGTGAAATTAACATAAGAGGTGAAAATTTTGAGGGAAAAGAAACACTGACTGATTTTGGTGTTATCAGACCTTTGCCATGACAGGTGCGCTTGCATGGCAGGTCATAAACCCTAATAAAATTTTAATTTTCTTTGTTTTTGGGGGGGGGGTGGGGATTGGCACGGGATATATATAATTTTATTTTCCCCCGGCTCTGCCCCCTTTCTGTCTTGGCATTATTGTCTCTTCTACTTGTCTCCTGCATCTCCGGTTGCCTATTTGTGATTCGTTCTTTTATGTAAATCCATGCATTACTGCTCGCAATTGAAGCATGCCCATTTGATAGACTGCAATTGCAACTGCAACGAACAAGGTACATTCCTTCATTTCAATTTTAACCCAAAATGTTCAAAGCTATTTATACAATCGGGTCATTCCTGGTTTTGAGTTGATACCGACGTTTAATTATATTACCCGTTTACATCTCTATATAGACGATAGTTGTGTTTATCTCACTGCTACGCTTTTCACCAAAATTATACCGCATGTCCTTCCTGGTTCTCGTTTTATTAATATCTCTATGCGATAGTTGTGTTTATATCAGTGCTATGCTTTTCATACTTTCAAATGTTCTTGTTTATATATGATTGTAAATTGAGGTTAAATAAATGCCCCTGTGAATTGTGGTGATGTAATCAGTATAGATGCTACTTCAGCATCTAGTTACTACCTTTTGATAGAACATGAACTTAAAGTGAATGTTTTTTATTATAACCCATGGGTGTTGGTCCTCTACTGTCCAGAATTCCCAGTAGTTTGTTGTAAGAGAAGTGGTATTGGTCCATTGTAAATTGTTAGGAAGACTGGGTCTTCTTATTTTAGCATTGCTGGTTATGGATCAATATATTATTTCATAAGTTGTCTGCTTCATTGATCCAACTAATGGCTTCCTTTGCAATCGAGGCTGTGGCAACTTTATATTGATGGTGAAGCAGTTTAGAGGTTTTTATATTCTCGTGCTTCCTAATTCCCCTTTGAAAGGTGAGGAACTTCTTGGATCTTTATTTTTGTTTTACATTAGCTATCTGTTGATGGCATATGTATTAACTTGTTGAGTTGACTATGAGATAAACTCACTTCTTCAGAAAGCTTAAGCACCTTATGCAAGCTCATTTGCAGAGGAAAAGAAGCTTGCCCCAAATATTGTCAATTTGGTGAATCCTTTTATGATATCTAGTCCACAACTCTACATCATTAGAAGCATCAAACCATACGACTTGAATGAACCTTTTCTAAAAAGGTTCTGTTGATATCTTGGTTCACTTTCGAACTTCAAAGACACTGGTAATATGTACAAGTCTTTTTCCTCTTGTGTTTTTTATGTTTTAAGTTTCACGATTTGTCTAATCATTTTGGGGACTTAGCATGACATTTTCGGACAATATAACTTTAGGATTGCTGACGGTAAAAAACTTCGGCAGTTTTAACACCAATGCTATATGTAACCAAAGTTCATCCTACACTGCAGTCAGACATGGAAATCGAGAAGTTTGTAATAATGTTCTTTTGAGTTATCTGGAACTTCTCAATCTTTGACTCCAATTTACTATTTTGGTTTGTTCTTTTTGTTGTAGACTGATATTCTTTAATGCTGTCTTTATGAAAGTTGGCATTGAAGTCATCGACATAACTGTATTTTTTTATCCCATTTGTTATTTTTCGTTTGTTATGATAAAATGGTGGTAAGGGCGAAAAAAAACTTAAAAATAAAGGACCATTTTACTTACAATTTGTGGAATAGCTCAAGTTTCAACTTGCTTGTTGGTACGTTGGCCAGTGGCTTATTGTATGCGAGTCACTTGTTTGTATTGGTTTAAGTCCGGTGTAGGCTGAAAAGCTCAATTTTTGGGGCCTTATATTTAACTAACTTACATGTCTTATGGGCTATTAGGTGTCGTAGGAATTCGGCCGTACATCTGTCGTCCTTAATATGGATCCATAAGCTCAAAACCGGCAGAGCGCTCAAACATTGTTGTTTGGGAGGCTGGTGGTTCGAATCCACCTGGATCCTTAATTTCTTATGGTTTTAATTCCAACTTTTGATGAGAAATATACATGCAAAAATATTCGATAGATCTAAAAATAACAAAATAGACGAAATCAGGTTTATCTTTTCGTCGAACCTAAATGTTTTTTGTTTCAACACAATAACATGCTGTTTTAATAAATTGTGTCCAACAAACAAAAATGTAGGGGTGAATGTAAGGAAATTTCAGATTAATTGAGTGAAATTATTCTGGTTAATTTAAAAAATTTAAAAATATCAAATTAAAATTTTATTACAATATGATTAATTCTATGGTCAATTGGTAAAATAAAATTCGAATTGGATTTTTTTATAATTTTAATTAAAAGAGATCAATTTAATCATATTTAAACATCTATTTTCACTAATCTATTATTTAAGTAATTTGAGTCTTTTAAATTATAAAATTAAATTCAACTCAAACTCTAAACATATTATTATTTTTTCAAATCGAAATCTATAAGAACAATAGGCTATGGTAAAATTTAAAACGTTATCTCTAATTTTTAGAAGTAATACGATTGCAAAGCGACATTGGTACTTCTGGAATGGCGTGGAAAATCTAAGGCCAAGGACAAGAAGAAAAAATCTATAAAGAAGAAAAAGAGAAGCTCGCACGGATGAATTGACAGGCCACGTGTTTATGGAGACTTTTCCTTTTGGAAAGCCATTAGTCTAGTCGGTGGCGGCCGACCATCCATTTTCAATCCCGATTTGCTGTTTCCATTGTATTTATTTTCCACTCTTGCTTTCCATTCTGTCCACTATGTAATAATGTTGACATTGTTTCCCTGTATGTCTGAATCATTTCCTTGTTTACTGAAAAGCTTAATGCATCAGTTATGCTATTTCCCACAAAACGACGACAAAATGTGGCCGTAGCACTTTCTCAACACCCGAAAAGAAAGAAGCTAAAGCCATAAAAGTTGGCTAATCAAGATCCGATCATTTAAACTTTTAACTTTCAATCTTCCTGTTGAATTAGCTACCTGCTCGTGTTTTAGAAGCCCATGCCACTTTCCTGATCAAACATCCACCCGTCTCATTTTCTTTTCCCTTTCTCTCTATAGCAGAACAGAGTTTTTGCCCTGTTTCTTTTCACAGGCCACTTCTGAAGCACAGCTATTGGGTTTTCTTTTTTGTTAGGTTTTCTCCCCCGCATATTTGGCTGCCTTTTTTTTCTTTGTATTTTTTGATCTATATTTCATTTCCTTTCTCTTTCGATATTGACTTTTTTTTAATAATGCAGAAGCTTTTCTGGGTTACTTTTTATTGGAGTTAACTCTTACATGTTTTCTATTATAAAAATAAAGCTTTTATTACGTTGATGGAACAAGCACTAGGCTTTGGCCAAAGTAGTTGAAGTAAAGACTAGGACAAGCCAAGCGTTTATTGTTACTAGTTAGGACGGTGTCAAAGGCATCATCTTTTGCTCCCTCCTTTGTGACGTGTGGGCGTTATGGAATAAAGAATCTTATACTTATTTTCTTCCATTTAAATTAAAACTCTGTTGCTATTCTGTTTTATGAGATCAGAATTCATCAGATGTTATTCTGTCTTCTTCTGTAAGTTTGTAGCAGTTTGTTGAATCATGCTTCTTCCGTTGATTTAACTTTGTAAATTGCGTGAACAAGTCTAAACCTTTACTGCTTTTTATACGACTGCAAGTTAACTCTCGCGGAATCGATCCATAAGGAAAAGGCTAGTTAATGGTGATTTTGATGTCAACAGATCTGATGGAATAAAATGAAACCTGGTGGGTGGGTCTTCTGAGGCGTGGTGTCCCAGGCCTCATCCGTGTATGTGATTTTGCAGCACTATCTTCTGTTCCCCTAATTTTTTTTTCCATTGTAGCATCTAATAGCAGGTCCAGGCACTTCGCAATGTTCATCTCATTTCAATGACATAGCTGCAGCTGTAATTCACTGCTGATTCTTGTGATCCAGGCATGCATGCTCTGTTAGCGGCTTGACTTGCAGTCTTGAAGGTGTTATCTTTGGTAAAGTTTGCTTTCTTTTTATACTTTATTGTGGGTGAATATTACAATGAAGTTATTGATTTCTTGCTCTATTTTGGTTTTTTTTTATTTTTTTTATTTTTATGTGTTCCTCTTAGACTGTAACTGTCTGGTTATTTTTGGGTGGGGAGGAAGTGGAAGCATATTTTCTCTGCAATTTCTTTCACTGCTAAGTTGAATAGGTTAATTTCTCCTTTCTCAAATCTTTATTTTTTTATTTTTTATTTTTTATTTTACTTCGGAAAGCAGTTTACCAGCCATTTCAGTTGATTAATTCCAAATTAGAGGTCCCAAATCTTACGCAACGTAATGCTGGTTGACCTAGGTTCTTAGATTCTAGTATTAGTCACAATGTTTAGTAGATGGAGCAATTCACATCACAAGAAGGAGAATGATTCTTTGCAGCAAGAATCCAAGGTAATAAAGTTGGACCAATTAGTGAGTTATTTAATTTATGGGAAAACCTTTGTGCTGTCTACTCAAAATTTTTTTTACTCAAGTCTTTAGATTGTGCTTAATAGTTGGTTAATAGTTGCTGTAATGCGGAAATACAATCAGATCAAGGAGCTTCAAGCTGCAATCGGACCACTGTCTGGTCGAAGTTTGAAATATTGTACTGATGCCTGCTTGAGGAGATACTTGGAGGCAAGAAACTGGAATGCTGATAAATCGAAGAAAATGCTGGAAGAGACCATAAAATGGAGATCCACCTATAAGCCTGAGGAAATACGTTGGGTAAGCTATTACGTTCAATGTTCATAAAGAGAGTTGAATATTGGTGAATGGTGATTGATATAATAGTAATGAATAGCTTGTGTTTAAGAATATATTTTGCCTAACCAAATTTGATGTTTGGTTGCAGCACGAAGTTGCAGTGGAAGGCGAGACTGGAAAAGTATACAGGGCAAGCTTTCATGACCGACATGGTAGAACAGTTCTTATACTGCGACCAGGAAAGCAGGTAATAGGTTTAAACTTGAACGAAAACCAAAAACTTTTTTAGTTACTAACATGGACTGAAATGTTGCAGAACACCACATCGTTGGACAATCAGCTTCGCCATTTGGTGTATCTGATAGAGAATGCAATCCTAAACCTTCCAGAGACCCAAGAACAGATGGCATGGTTGATAGACTTTACTGGGTGGACATTGAGCACAAGCGTGCCCATCAAGTCGGCTCGCGACACTATTAATCTATTACAAAACCACTACCCCGAGAGGTTGGCTATAGCATTTCTCTACAATCCCCCGAGAATTTTTGAAGCATTCTGGAAGGTTTGAGTTCTGTCCACTTAACAACTTTCCCTTTCGTATTTTTGTGTATGTTAGAGGATGCCAAGGTTGAACCCTATTTTTTGAAAACTAAAACTCCAGCGTTCTCCCTTTCATGTCTTTGGACATTTCTATTTATGCTTAGTCATGTTTAATAATGCTTAAACCAAGGTTTGTGAAGCTAAATGAGATGATATTGATGCATTGCACTATAAATTGCAGCTCATACTGATTGATCTATTCTCAAATAGTAATCAACTTGCTTTGCTTTCGTTTTTTGCAGATTGTTAAGTACTTCATGGATGCAAAAACCTTCCAAAAGGTGAAGTTTGTGTACCCTAAGAATACAGAGAGCGTGGAGCTGATGAGATCGTATTTTGACGAGGAAAATCTACCAACTGAATTCGGAGGAAAGGCTGTATTGGAGTACAACCATGAAGAATTCTCGAAACAGATGAGCCAGGATGATATCAAGTCTGCCAATTTGTGGGGATTTGATGATAAACTCCAATGTATCGGCAACAGGCACTCTGGATCCGACGTTGCTCCAGAGCCAGTCTGCCTTGCACCATCAGCCAGTTGATCTACCTGCCTTATGCCAGTTATGTAGGAATAAAATTCATATATACATATGTATATTGTCTATGCGACTGAAAAGTGAGCAGCAGGTAGGAAGCAGTGAAATGTCCTTTTTGACTAACAGGGGCTACCCCTGCAAGTGATGCATGGGGATTATTTTCTGTCATTCCCCCGATGATGTACGGTACCTGCCACCGCCTTTACCCTCCTATATCTAGTAAAGAGAAGCATGCATGTGAGATGCCTACAAGGAAGTTGCCAAATCTAAACCTAACACGTAAAACATAGTAAGATTTTGTGAATTTGATTCTGTCCAAAAAGAAGCATGAAATTCTGCTACAAGAAGAAAAACGAGCCACTACAAAGTAAGCCCACAGCAGGTTGGAGATGCAAATAAGCTTTGATGGCTAAAGTTTATAGGGTCTAAAAGGAATAAGGTTTGAGCCTTAAGGCTCATCCATGAAATTCAGTTCAGTATGATTTATGATAGTACTTGAATTTGATAATGATGTATTGAAAAATAACTCGTTGGTGCAACGTTTTCAATGGGCGAGCTCATAACTGCATATGTAGTAGGACATTTTCATTTTCACCCATCTTTAATTAAATTAATAATTAGTAGAAAAATAAACAAATACATATATATTTTTTATAATTAAAAGTGATTTGATTCATTTTACAGTTTTAATCTAGTCTTATTCGGGTTGGAGGTAAACCCTTCAAACAATGTCAAATTTAAGATTTGGACCTAATCCAAATTCTTTTCCAAAATAAATATTTTAGAGCTCTTTTATAAAAATATTATTTTTTAGTTAATTTAAATAAATGATCTAAATAATAAATAAAAGAGTCTACTTTTTTATATCATTTAAAGTGAGAAATATTATAAAAGAAGCCTTTTTTTTTTTACTTAATTTACTGGATTTATGAAAAGAGTCACCTTAGATCATTTTGCACAAGAAACTTAGAAGATTTATGAAAAACGTCGCATAATCAGTTACGAAGAAAACTGTTCAATCGACAAAAAACTTTTGTTCAATTGAAAAAAAAAAGGACTAAACCTCAATCCTAATTAATCGACAAAAAAGAGATTAAACTTGATTTTAAAATCAAGTTTAGAGGGCCTTTGAAATATCAAATTGAAACAAAAGAATATAAAACTTATTCTTCGATATCAAGTCTAAAAGGTCGTTGAAGCAAAGTCATCTATGCAATATCAAGTCTTAAAAACGCCTGGATTCAAACTCTCTCCATTCTTGTATTTAAAGATCAAGCTTTGACAACCTTTTAAATAGACTTTTTTAATTCAAGATCAAGTCTAAAAGACATTTGAATGTAAATTAAATCAAATTCTCAAACAAATATCTATCTAATCTTAAGTCTTGATGACTCTTAAATAAAATTAAATCTAAATAACTTTCAGATGAAAATTCCGTTAAAGAAAAGAATCAAAATAAAATTTTTTCATTAGTTCTAAGTTATTAAATTTTATTTGAAATTAATAATACAAGTGAAAACATCTTAGAAAGTAAATCCAAGGCATGCTCTACCCAAATACAATATTTTTTGTTGGATTATTGACAAATATAGTGTAATACCCCTACCCGTATTCATTGCCGGAATAGGGTACGAGGTATTATCGGAGTTTACGAATTTTTTTTTTTAGAAAAAACTCAATATAATCCCTTTATAGATATCTAACCCTCCCTGCAATATTATATCGAGACCAATCCAAATCAACCAATCCAATTCAACATATTTTCAAGATAAATTCATGCATATTTATAAAATAACGTCATCACATACCCAAAACCAGGTTTGTTAACCATACCAATGGCTAACTCTACACTCATTTCACAGAATCATTTACTTTATTAGCTTATACATGTCATTGATTTCCAAAATAAAGTTTCTTTATATACCGAAGTCTTGAGGTTGATAGTGTGATGTGTCTTCGACCAAATCCGACCTTCGAGCTCTTAACACTACAAAATAGGGAAAAAGGAAACGGGGTAAGCACTTTGTGCTTAGTAAGCTCATGTAACAAGAATTATACTTACCTAATATTTTCAATACAATACAATAAACATTCCTATATCCATTCAATGCATTATTACCCTAATATGCACAAACTCAACATTCAAGTTAGTACAATAATTTCCATGTACCAATAATATATACTATGATTGATGAGCTCATCAATACCATGATTTCCATTTCCTTGTTATTTTTCCATATTTATCCCGTTTAATTTCTTGGAATTTTCGATGGATTTTCAGAGATACACTTTTAGTGTACATTTCCGGGTCTGTCAATTCATATTCATGTGCGCACATATCCATTTCAGAGAGCGCACTCCTGCGAACCTCAACCTTGTAGCGGGATTACCAGTCCAGGCTAAATCCCCTGCAACGACAATTACTCTAATGAGCTTGGATCTGAATTACCAGTCCAGGCTAAATTCAGACCCTAATTCGGATTACCAGTCCGGGCTAAATCCATTTTACACATATTCTTCGGGAGGGCTATATCAGGATAGGATCACCCGTCCGGGCTAGATCCTTTTTACCGTCAATTCCTTTTCAGAGATCCATCGAATTTTCCTTTCATTCAATCGGGATTTCTTCCCATTTTATCAAATATATCAATGTTTCATAAATTTTCATACAATGAACATTCAAATCATATTCACATAAATAACATACAATCTCAAGCATTTAAGAATATAATTCAATTTACACGAACTTACCTTGATACTTGTTTGTAAACAAAAAAAATCTACTAATCCTGAACTTTTTCCTTTCCTCGATCTAGCTTCGTATTTGAATCTTCGGGATCTAAATAAATAAATTTAATTATCAATTTAATACATTTCATATTCATATGCAACATTCTTTATAATTCAACTATTATTTATAGTTCATTCAAAGCTATCTACTTGAGTCATAGTCACTAAATTCTTTTTATCTTGAGATACAGAACTCAAAATTAGGATCCGATAATTTTTCCTGAAACTAGACTCACATATATTCTTACCATAAAATTTTCAAAATTTTTGGTTTAGCCAATCAGTACAGTTTATTCTTTAAAGTCACCCCTGTTCTGCTGTAGACAGTTCTGACCCTTCTTCACTAAAAATTAATTATCTCTTCATACATAATTCAAATGATGTTCTCGTTTGTTTCTCTTAAAAATAGACTCATTAAGAATTTTATACATATAAATTTAAGCCCATAATTGTTTTTCTTAAATTTTTTTATGATTTTTCAAAGTCAGAACAGGGGAACCCAAATTCATTCTGACCTTGTCTCACAAAATTCATTATATCTCAAAATTTACAAATCCATTGCTTACACTATTTCTTCTATGAGAAACTAGACTCAATAAGTTTTAATTCCATATTTTTTTCATCTTCTAATTATATTTCTAAAATTTATGGTGATTTTTCAAAGTTAGTCTACTGCTGCTGTCCAAACTGTTTTTGTGCAAGCTGTTTATTACCATTTTTCCCCTAAGCTTTTAATAAATGATAATTTCATCCCTACTCAATTAGCCTCTCAATTGAACTGATTTTTCTCAATTAATATTTTATTCTATCACCTTAAACTAGTTTACAACCTTTAGGAATCAGAATTTCAGCAATAGACTTTAATTCCAAGCATTTTCACAATTAGGTCCTAAAAATCAATTTCTATTGAAATTACCTAATAAAATCATCTCATAAACAAATTAAAGCTTTAATTTCATTCTATTTCATGAAAAAATTACAGCACTAAACCATGGTGACTTTCAATTTCATCCATGAAATCAAAAAACTAATGAATTTAATAGTAGGACCTAGTTGAAAAGTCTTAGAAACACAAAAATTACAAGAAAAAGGCAAGGATTAACTCACTTGGTGCAAAAATTATGAAATACCAGCTTATATAACCCTCCTATGGCATTTTTAGCTGCTGGAATTGAAGAGAAATGAAGAGAAATCTAGATATTTCCTATTTAGTCCTAGCTTTATTTAGTTAATTTTGCAATATTCCAATTTTACCTTTAATTTATCAATTTTTCTGCTGATTTCATACCCTTGCCATCCAGCCCAAATAACTTTTGGGTCTAATTCCTTTTAAATCCTTTCTCATTAGACTCTTAAGCTATTTAATCATTCTAGCAACTTTACACCTATTACAATTTAGTCTTTTTTATTTAATTAACTATCCAAACATTAAAATTTCCTAACGAAATTTTAATACCACACTAATAACATTTCATAAATATTTATAAAATTATTTTCGACTAGGTTTTACAAGATAGAGGTCCCGATATCTTGTTTTTACCTAATTTCTTCAATAATTTCTTTTTCTAACTAACCACTAAATCGGTAAAATTTTTCTATCAATATTTTCATACGATTTTCCTATCATATCAATTTTCATGCAAAAATATTGAAATAAATTTCTCTTTAAATCGGATTTGTGATTATGAAACTACTGTTCCGATAACCTTGAATTTAGGCCATTACATATAGGCTTGTCTTCACCCTTCAATTTCAGTTCCAATGTATAACAATTAACAGCCTCTACCGATCGAAAAATCTCTTATTAGTTTTTAATATCTTATTAGGAAAAGCATATTTTTTATAGGCTTAATTTATAAAATACTATTTAAATTGGCTTTTATTTTTTTAAACTGTTTTTTTTAAATCTTTTAACAAACCATACAACAGTTTTAAATTAAAATTAAATTAAAAGAATTAAACTAACAGTTGAGATAATTTAGATGACGGAGTATGATTTAGATCGTAACTTAAAAAAGGTATGATTTAAATTATAAAGTTGAAATTTTATTTTTTTATAAACTAAATTATTATTATGGTTTTTCTTTGATATTTTTAAGATAAACTATTAAAATAGTTACTTTTGTTTGTCTCAGGTTACATTTTAATCATTTAAGTTTGAAATGTTACGTTTTAGTCACTTATGTTTTCGTGTTGTAACATTTTAGTCACTGAGCCGTTAATTGTCATTAACGCTGTAATAATAAGCTCATGTGGCACGTTAAATTATCATTTCAAACAAAAATTTTAGGTTAAATTATACAATTGGTCCCTATATTTTTTCATTTTGAGCAATTTAATTTTTTTCTTTTTTTTCTTTATTTTTGATTCTCTTCTGCGTCTCCCTCTGTTTCCTCCCTTCTCCATCTCTTTTATGTTATTTTAACTTTCCTTTTTTTTTCTTTTATGTTCCATTTTCCATTCCCTATATTCCAATGGCAGTTTCAAAAGTTCTTTTAAATGATTTTTGTGTAACTGAGCCTTTATATCCATCATATAGTTAAATGCTACTGTAACTACCCGGTTTAGACCCTAATCGGAATAGTAGTTTTGGGACCACAAATCCGAGTTAGAAAAATATTTTAATATTATTTTCTGTGTTTACAACATGATATATTATATGTATGAAAATTTTGTGTGAAAACTTTATCGTTTGTGTGCTCGATTTAAAAAAAAAAGACTTAATCTCATAAAATGTAAAAGTAGCTTTCTATCTGTTACAGTGCTTAATTACTTTGAGGAATTAATTATGGGGTCCTTACGTGGCAAATTGGCCATTAACTAATGGCATGGCCAGTTTTGGGCTTGAAATATATGGTTGTTAATTAAATTTATAAGGTTAAAATGGTAATTAGCATATTATAATGTAATTAAATAAAATAAACATAAAATGGCCATGCATTTTAGTTCATCTTTGGCCGAAAATTCAAAAGAAAAAGAACAAGCTAGGTTCGGCCTTGTCCAAGCTTGATTAAGCTATGTGTTTAGCTTAGTTTTTTATGATTTTTACGTTTTTGAGATCTTTGCTATGAGTACTAGCTAGCCCATGCTTGAATTTTTGAATTTGATGATGTATTCATGAATTTATATTGTTGATAGCTTGATGATTTTTGTGTTTGATGATGAAAAATAAATATATATTGTTAGATTGCCAAGTTTAATTAAGTGATTTTTGATAAAAATGTCTATTTAGGACTAAATTGTAAATTTTGAAAATTAAGGGGTCAAAATGTAAAATAAATGAAACATATGGGCTTATATGGACTAGAGGTAAATTCGGCCTAACATGAATGTGGTGAAATTTTGAATATTTTGTGTTTTGTGAAATAGGGACTAAAAAATGTGAAATGTCAGGGCAAAAGTGTAATTTGCCCATTTATATGTTTTTGGACTAAATTGAATGAATATGTTAATAAAAAATTTAAATTTTTATTAATTTAGATCAAGAAAAGAGGAAATCAGAATTGGATCGAGGGAAATCTAAAGTTGTCGAATAGTTGTCCCGGTTCTTTCATCTTTGTCCGAGGTAAGTTTATAAGTAAATAAATATTGTTAAATTCGATTGTATATATATTATTTGTGCAGAATTGAATTATTACTTGTATATATATGTTCAAGCCGAATTTGTATAAGTATGGGAGAAGTATTTACGAGCTTGAATTGATCGAGTTACGACATCCGAAAGCCCCATATGAACCTTAGGAATAGTTAGGATACATATTTCATGACATAGGGTTCCGATATGTGATTTTGTGTAAGACCACGTTTGGGACGTTGGCATCGATTTGTGATTTACGTGTAAGACCCTGCCTGGGACAGTGACATCGATATGTGATTACATGTAAGACCACGTCTGGGACGTTGGCGTTGTACGAGCTTTTCTATTATCCGAGTATCCTTATTAATTCCGAATGGTTCAACGGGCAATATCGAATATTGATCGAATGTAAAATCAAGCCAAGAGGTCAAGTATGTGCTAAGTTTAAAGGTTGGGAAAATAAGGTAAGTGTGTACTTATGATATATATATATGAAATATACATATAAAAGTTAGTAATATTCATGTTTATGAGTATATGTACATTTGGCCATTGATATTAGAATGTTAATATTTATGAGATATGTTTGAACTTACAAGAATGATATATGTACATTTGGTTAAGGTTCGTTTGGTTTGGTCTACTATAATTAAATTAAGGTTGTTATTAAAAATAAATTATTTGCTTTTGACTTACTAAGCTATTTTAGCTTATTGTGTGTATTCGTTTGTTGTTTTATAGATTTTGGGAGTTGATTACGAGCTCGGGGATCGTCAAGGAAATTCGTCACACTATCGATCGTTATTTCGATATTACAAAAGTTTAAAACTATGAACTTATGGCTTGTATAGGCTAGCCTTTGTGTTAGTATATTTTGAATGTGTATATATTTAGCTATGCGAAAATGACTTAATCTTGATATTAATGCTTATATGCATTCAGTTATGGCATAGGCTTGTTATTAAAGTATATTTCATGGTGTATATATGTGTGGTATTTGGCTATATGGTTCGGCTTGATTATTAGGTTAGTTGATGGTTTAGTAATTTGACATGGGATAAGTATATTTTGGTAAGTATGTTCCATGACATGTTTGAATGGTGTTTTGGTTATATGTTTTAGTCGAGTATTGATATGAATGACCTATAAATTAGTCATGTTGATAAACTTAAAATATGACATATATGTTGTGGTGTTTGATCATATGTTTCGGTAATGAGAAATGTTCAATATGATGTTTATATATATTGGCTTTATAAGTGACGTTTTGGCTTATTACAAAGTATATAAAATTTGTATGATTATTGTGATTAATTTTACTACCCGAATTGATAAGAAGCAAGTTGGTCTTGTGTTATATTTTGGTATAATGCATAGTATGTGTAATTAACATGATTTGATTCGGCATTTGTACATATAAATTAGGATGAATTGGTTTGATTTCATGATTGTATTATAAACATGTTGTATTGGTTATATGACTAGTTAATAGTGAATTAAATGCATGATTATATTCGGGTAGTAATAGGTTTAGTTAATAAATTATGCTTACATAGTCATTGGTTGTGAAATGATCAACTTTGTTATGATTAGAAAATGGATTATTTAAACTTGTAGTTGAATGGCGTAATTTGTACTATATATGTGCTTAACCTTGATAGCCGAATAAGTAAGGAATGGATTTGTTAAGTGTGTTTGAATTTTGAAATGTTATTATAGATAATTTTGCATTGTTTATTTTTATAGTGACTTGCGCATATTTCAATAAAGTTTTAAAGTAAATAAAATTATGTTATAAAATTAGTTAATGATAATATAACCATGTGATATGGATTGATATGGTTATTTTTGTGCTTACTATATAAAGTGAAACATACATAGTTTAATTTAAATGTTTGAATATCGTAGTATAATGATAATTAAAGCATTTCGGGTCATGTTTTTATATTATCAATGCCGCACAAATGAATGAAAAATTTTAGTAGTGAAATATGGTTTGTTAGATGCTTAATTTGTAATGTACAAAAGCTTTATAATAATATGTTTGATAATCGATTAATGGAATAGTTGTTTGTTTATATGTTCTGTATATGTTATGATCTAAGACTCGATATTTGATTAAGTTGCGAGCATTGATGAGATTGGATTTCGAGATGTGAAATGTGATGTTTATCTGTATGAACTGTGATAAGACCGGTAACGCCTCGTAAGCCTAGTCTGGCGATGATACGGGTTAGGGGTGTTATAGCTACACATTAACAAGTAACATTTAGTTGACTGTTTGACATAATTTGAAGATGTCTCATGTTTGAAATCTCATTTCTTTGAATTAAATTACGTGGAAAATAGAGATGGAGAAGGGAGAAAAACAAAAGGGAGAAGCATAAGAGAATGAAAAATATAGGGAAAAAAAAAGAAAGTTAAAAGAACATAAAAGAAAAAAATTAAATTGCTCAAAACGAAAAAAATATGAGGACCAAATATATAATTTAACCAAAAAAATTTTTTGAAATGAAAATTTAATGAAAATATAACGTGTTACTTTAGCTTACCGTTATATCGTTAATGGTAATTAATAGCTCAGTGACTAAAATATTACAACATGTTAATATAAGTGAATAAAACGTAACATTTTAAACATAAGTGACTAAAATGTAACTTAAAATAAGCAAAAGTGACTCTTTTCATAGTTTACCCATATTTTTATATAACTTTAATTATTATAAAAATAAACGAGATGATGTAAATGATATAATTTTAGTCTATCACATAAGCATCCTTTTTTTTAATCTAAAAATATAATATGGTGGCATTTTAGTCAAAAAAAAAAAACAAAACAAAATCAAAAGTGACTCACGCAACTAATTAACTTGACCTTGATATAACGGTTCAACATCCAATTTGTAGTAGATTTGTGCACCACAAAAGGTGGCCGAAAACAATTGCCAATTGCCATAGACATCATTACATCCTCATAATAGCCACTTTTTTACTTTAGCCGTTTACGTTACGGGACTCTGCGACTTTGCATTTCAATCTGGTTTTTATATTTTCTAAAGTTTGGAGAATCGATGGATAGTTGAAAACTGCGTAATAATAGTTGATAGTATGATTTAAGTGGCAGCCATTGAGAAAAGGTAGTAGTAATGATCAAAATTCTAACAACGAAGTGGTTGACAAACAATGAAGTACTTTCCCACTCCAAAAACATGACTTCGATTACATATATAGAGGCGGTTCAATTGTTACAATAATTCTCAGTGTGCTAGAGAAATGTAAGTGTAACCAAAATTTCTATATTCAACAAGAATAAGGCCATTTTTATGAATGCGTGAATTTCACATACAAAAAAAAAAAGAAGCTAAATACCATATTCATATATATATATATATATATATATTTCTGAAAGCTATATCCACTTAAATTTATTAAATCATATACAAAACTTTAAAAACCATTTAACTTAGAAAAAATAAAAGAAAACACGAGTCTGGATTTTGTTAAAAGTTCTCTTTGTGAAAATCAAACTTTGTGCCTGTCTTGTGAGAGAAATCCAAAGCTAATTGTCTTAGCTCTTTGGTTAGTGCGGGTGCCCCACAGTAGAAAACACCTGCATCATTGAATTCATCCATGGGAAAACAATGTTTTAGTAAAGATGGGTATAGATTAGAAAAAAGGATGGTTAGGTGAAAAGCGAAAACTGACCAATTCTTGCGCCTTGATGATGTAGAACAATGTTCTTGTAGACTTGACGCCAATTCGGCTTGGCAAAGTGGGATTTGACCCTTGTTCCCGACACCACGTCCACACCGTTCTTGGCATGGTGCAATGATTGAAGCATGGTTATGAGAGCCGACCTGGCGTCTCCTTCCTCATACACGCTGGTGCAGTAGTTGTGGAGCTCGATCACCCACTGCTCGTCCATCTCCGCTACTTCGTTCATTATCCCTTTGAACCACTCGAACGACCCTTGTTCCCTTGTTACCCAATAGAAGTAGGCTTTCCTTGTTTTGAACCCTTTGTTGTTCTTCTTGTTGTAGTTCCCGTTCTCCAAGCCTGACCCTGGAAACGAATCCTCTTCCATTTCTTCCATTTTCATGTTGTTGATGATGTCCTTCACGATGCTGATCATTGGGGTGGCACCGATTCCGAGCCCTACTAGAAGGACCACGTCATATTTCTTGTAGTCTTGCGCTGGAGCACCGTATGGACCGTCGATCAAAATCTTAGGGAAGCTGTAGATCAGTGAATGCAACATAAAGCAATTCAGTATTAACACATTAGACGTTTGACGTTATTAATGTTGGTTCCTTCAATGACTTGAATACGAGGATGAGGAAATCTTACCTTGTATTGGTTCCTTCTGCCCTAAGCAATCCACTTTTCCCAGCAGGTGGAGGCTGACAGACCTGTTTAATAACCAAATCCAATACGAGCAAAAACCAATAAGGCATTTGATTCCAGATTCAAGTTTTAACGTCATAGGAGAGTAGGAACATTAACCAACCTCAGAGAAAACTGTTTTGAGCTGCCTTGTCCAATCACCCAGAGTTCGAATATGAACGCTAAGGTAGTCATCTCCTGGTGCTGAAGTGATGGAGAATGGATGCCTGGACTTGCCGATGGTTCGCTCAGTTAAACTAAATGGTAGACTTGAAGCAAAGTGAGGAATGGAACAAGGATCGAAATGTACATACCACTCAAATGAGGAGACTGCAGAGCAGTTGACAAACATGAATTGCCCGCTTTTGTATTTGAATCCTTGGGGCTTTGACATGTGCAGTGACAATACGTTTCCAGGGTATACAGCAACCTTCCATATTGTCAAGAAAACAAAACAGCATATCAGTATGTTTCAAAAGAAATGTGGACACTTTCAGTGCAATTGGCTGCAAATGTTGGATACTTGAAGCATATAGAATAGGCTTTTATACCTTGAGAATTTTAACCGCCTTGATACTGGATCTGAAAGCTCGAATCAACCTTTCGCAAGCATAAAGTGTGATTGGCACTGCTAGATACATCCATGTCTGTAATTAAGGTACAAAGATTGACTACTGTCAATGAATGTACTAATGAAGGGAATCGAAATGATGAGAAGAACAAAGAAGACAAAGCATACCGTTTTCTGATACCATTTCTTGGTGAGGTACAGGTAAATACCATGAACAATGAGGAGAGAGTAGACAATAACAAAAAGGTGATGGGAATACCAAAATGCATTGAATCCAGTGAGCTTCTTAAGGAACTTGGGAAGATTGAGCTTGTTGCGCCTGAACCATGGAGTGGCAAGTGTGAAAGCTATGGCCATTAGCACCACCATTATAATACCTGTTATACCTTCAACTCCCTTCAAAAACCACCAATAGTTTGGAGGTTGCTCTTCCCCAAAGAAAGGTTCCATGGGTTCATATTCTTCTTCAGTGGCATGAAGAAGCCTTGGAAAATCACAAGCTAAATGAGCAATTCCGTGTAGGGCTACCCCAATGCTGATTCCAACAGCAATAACCTGAATGTTACATTACATTAGAAAAGAACGATTTGATTTCATATTTCAAAGTTGAAATAGAACTGTCACAATTCCAGAAGGCAACAAAGTTAAAAGACTTGCATTAATAGTATCACTGACCTTGTGGAAATTCAAGTTGTCATCAAAAGGAACAACAGCGCCCAATTTAGTCTTGTTTCTAAGCCAAGTGATGGTGTTTCGGCACACCGGTAATAAAATCAAAGCCATGTTGAATTTAAGAGTCTCCGCACTTCCTTTAGCAACACAAACACAGTAGCCCATCACATCGAAAACGGCCTTGTTCCGGTACTGTACGAACTTATAAGCGAACAAGCTTCCCATAATGCCAAGCCACAGCATCATAACCCAGATCCTTTGCCAGTTATCAATTATAAAGTACTTAGTCTTGTGATACCACCTTTTTAATGGGTTGTTCTCTTGAGTAGGTTTCAGTTTCTGGCTTAACATTTGACTCAGAATACGGCTATCGCCTACCCTCACGGATTGGTTCGGAGCTTGCAATAGGAGAGTTTCCAGGTTGTGAATCTGTTCAGTGCCAAAAACCAATAACCATTAGGAAATAAAAATAGCAGAAGATAAAAGCAAGCAAGATAGATTTGTCTTTAGGGTATTTTTACCATGATGTATCCAGCATTATCTGGATCCAATTCTTCCATGATCAAAGCTGCATATTCTTCAGCCTGTTTCTGAATGTTTGAAAGTCTGTTTGCAGAAGCACTGAGACTGATAATCTACAATATGAAGTGCATACAGTTAGAATTTGTCTTTTTAAAATGACAAAATATTCAAAAAGTAACTTAATGTGAACAAAAATTGTCATTTCTAGTTAGTTGAATGAGGTCGGCATGACCAAGTACGTAGACACCTACCTCCTTGACTTCCGCTTCGGTGATCCTTCCGTCAGCATCTTTGTCCACCCTGCATAATTACAAATTACATTTAAGAACAAATTCATGTGGTAAAAATTCAATTCGTTTTTGAAAAAATGGAGAAAATTAGCTTTACATGTCAAAGAACGTTTGGAGTCTAGAATCAAAGCTTTCGTCAGAAATCTGGTCCCAGAACTGTTTGAGTTGTATTTTATTGATGGAGTCACCAGTTACATTGTGCCTCCGAGCTAGTGCTTGAAACAGCGCACCGGCAAATTCTTTAGACTGGTTCATCCCTGTGTTTGAAAGACGAAGAAAGTTTTGTAAAGCTTTAGAATTGATGGTCCTTAAGTGATATTTGGGTCATGAAAATACGTACCAATGCATTCGGCGAATTGGGAGCGGTGAAGGAGGCCATTAGTAGGGGCAGTTAAATCATCGAATCGTTTCTCGACCGAGGACCATCCATTTCCAGATGCCCCTGTTTTTGTAGTGATGAACTTGAGTCCTTTCAAGGCATGAGCTGCAGCAGATTTGTTTCTATCGAATCTCCTGCCTGCATTAGAAGATCGTCTCGAAACTGCACGTTTCAGTTCCTGAGAAAACTGCTTGATTCGAGCCGACGTGTTCCTGAACAGATAGGAACGAAAAGAAGCCGACTTGTTCTCTAGAGTTCGCTTAGCTAACAACGACAACTCAGGGTCTTCGTAGCCTCCATCGGCACCTTGAACGCTGTGAACCGCAACGGAGTCGTCGAGGATATCAAGGGTGATTTCGACGTAGTCATCATCGCCTGCAGCTGCAACGGCCGAAGAATCGAAACTAGCGACGGTGCGCGCGGAGTTAGCCTTGGACATGGTGATTTCGGGTGGAAGATTGAACGTTGCACTCTTTTTGGAAGCTCTTTTGTTGGAAACAATGCCAACACCTACCCCTAATGGTCCACTAAACGTCGCCCTTTCGCTGGCTATGCGTTCTGTATCGGAATTGGTCTCCGAGTACCCTCCTCTCCAATCTTCATTCTTCATTTTTTTCTGGTGTTATTGAACCAAAGGGTGGGAATTGTCAACTTCAGATTAACAGACAAAGGGTTCAAAGTTGGTTCCTTTTGCACTAAATTGACCAATCAAAAGATTTGGAGATTCCGAAAAGAAATGAAATGAAAAGGAAGATTTTTCTAAAGTTTGTTTTGGTTTTTGAAAGAGAGCAAAGAGCTTCGTTCCTTATAAATAGTAGACACAGTCTCTCAAGGGAAAAAAACACACTCTTATACGCAAATGCAATGAGAAACTCAACAGGAAGTCATGTTCTTGGCGCCAGTCAAAGTCAAACGCCGTTTCACACCCCAAATTTATTTATTTATTATTTATAATTATTCCAAAATCGATTAAAATGAAAACAAAAAGTATTATTTGGGTTATTTAGAATATACAACTCAAATTCCTTTTTGGATAACTTAGAATCCCAAATCTTGATTTTCACTTTAAGTACACTTTTTCATTTGTTTGATTAAAATCAGCAGGTTAGCCAAAGTCTGATATGTTTGGATTACTGAGTTCAGTAATTAAATTCAACCATTAATATATATATAAAAAAAACTTAATTCAATTGTAAAAGTAATAATGATTATAATTTTATTCAAAAAAAAAGTAATTATAATAATGTTTTGGTTTCCTCTATTTCATGTTTTTAGTTTTTACTTTATAATAATATTTTGGTCTGTTTGATTTTTCTTTTCCTTTTTGTTTCTAAATAAAAGCATAAAGCAATGGAAACCTATGAATTGTGCATATCTCATAAAGTTAAGTACGATAAAAAAAAACATTAAGAAGTTTCTATTTGGTTTAATACGATTATTTATATACATCTTCCTTTATTATTTGGCTTAGGCTTGATGATTATTTAATATGAAGTATTGAGATTTTTTTATTACAATTTGAAGTTGTTTAAATCAATAAAAAAAATCCAAATAATCATCCTTATATCATCAACCTACCACGAAGAAAGAAAAGCCCGAAAATAAGAGTAGGTTTGGTTGAAGGTAATTATTAGAACCAATTTTTCCTTTATTCACCCCCAAATAATTTGAAAAAAATGTAAAATTTTCTTTCATGGGGTTGCCTTCCTTATCTGTTAAAGGTGGCAACAAATAGCAGTATGTATGTTACCTGGATAAAATATAACAACTATAAATGTACGTATGTTATCCGATGAAGTACGTTTTTGCAACAGACAACCTGTATATGATTTGACAGAAAACTTTTTTGACTGGATAAAGTTAGTCAAGTACTTTCCAGTTTTAGACAGGTCTTAGGTTATCATTAGGATGAATTTAATGTTTGTTCACTTCTACAAGTTAAAAATATTGTTGTAGTTTTATATATGTACATCATACATTTGATGAATTAATGTAATGAGAATAGCCAATTCTTGTTCTCTTAGTTTTCTCATCTTTTTTGCTTCTGTTTTTGGTTGCTTTGCTTGCAACTCTCATTTCTTTGAACCTCAAACATATTTCATATTTTATCCAGAATTATTGCTTTGTTGTTCTGGCTTCAACAAGAGCTTCATATTTTATCCGGATAAATTAGTTCTATTTTTCTTCCTGTGTGAAAAACCCAACATTATCACACATTACAGTTTTATTTAGTTGTGTTTTTTAAAAACACTTTTTATTTTAAGGCTGTGTTAAATAAATTACTTTTGTTTAAAAATTTTTATTTTTAAAAATACTTTTGCTCAGCTGAAAAAAATTAAAATTTTTAACTTTTTTTTAGCTAAAAACACTTCTGATTTTAACTTTTTCATCTCTCTATTTTTTTTCTCCCAAAACACACTGTACTTCCATTTTCTTTTTCTTTTTCTCTTTCAAAGTTAAAATTCTCAGATTTTTTTTTTGTAATGTAATTTGTATAATGTAATATAGTAATATACAATATCTTTTAATTTATATAATATAAATTTTATAAATATTAATTGCTTAAAATTATTTAAAATTTATATTTTATATATTAAAATATTAACAACAAAGTTATAGTAAATTATTTTTATATGCTTGTTAAAATATTATAATATTAATTAATTTAAACATTATTTAAATATATATTTGTTACTTTATAATATCATTTCTATCCTGTCTAAAATAGATATCTTATTTCTCAAAAGTACTTTTTTACAATAATATTAAATACTTACATCTTAAACTAAATTTTTCAAAAATATTTATCAAAAAAACACTTTTCAAAATAATACTAAACTTGGATGAAAAGCTTCAAGAATTTTGGTTTCCTTTTTATGCTAAATCACTGGTACATAGTTATGGATTGAATTTTAAGGAATATGAATTTATGTTGAGGGACATTTACTTTAAAAGTGACACAATGATTGATTTAAACTAAATGGTTGCCGTCTTTCACAAGTAACATTTATATTTTGGTATAACATGATTTATATTTAAATTTAAAATTGACATTCATCAATTCGACCATTAAACCACTTTATCATATCCTTAAAAAAACAAAAAAAATTGTTAGTGAGAATTAGAAAGAAAAAACATAAAAAGTAAATTACATACTTAGGTGTTTTGAAAACAACATATTTTCAAATTTTCCTCTTCTTTCGTATAGAATAAAGACTATTGACTATAACTGAGTTTAAGATTGGTTTAAGGATGAACTAGAAACAGTCGACCTAACAAAATTAAACAAACTATTTAGCTTATATAATAAATTGGTTAAAATTAGACAAACCATTCAGCTTATATAACAAAGAAATATGTATATTTTTTAATTTATATATATTATCATGCTAAGTTGAGTGATGTAATAAATATATTTATTAAAATATTATATGAAAATTAAATAATTTTTTATTAAAATAATAAAATTAAGTGTCACTTTGATTGAAATAGTAAAGTTTGTATAGATTTTATATATAAAAAGAAATTTTAATAATTTTTTAACTAAATTAATTTTTGATTAATTTATGAGATCTAATGACTTAAAATAAAGATGTAAATATATATGTATGTGTATGTATGCATGCATGCATACATGTATAATTTTTCAGTTGTTTTAATTCAAATTAATATATTTGGATATATTTCTTGGTTTTTATATTAATCATATATAAAGTTGTAAATGCAAAATAATAAAATATTAGCATAATATTAAATTTAGCTCTTAATGTTTATATTATTGTCAATTTTATCCTTATTAATTTTTTGAGCTAAATTTGACTATCAACATTTTAAACATAAATAAATTTAACCATCAACCTATTAAAAAAGAGTCGAAATAATATTATTTTAATGAAAATATTAAATAAAATGTTAAATTTTAAACACAACGGTTTGCATGATACTCTAAGTGTACTCCATACTAGTTCTTTTTTTTTTATGAATTTTTATATTTAAAATTTTTAAATTTTTTTATTGTTATAATGTTTTGAATTATTTGTTGATGTGTGACATAATAGACAAATGATGTTATGTTAGTATGATATGCATATGGATTATCATGCTAACGACGTTAAAAATTAATATTTCAGTTATCATTTGGCCATTAAAAGAAACGATTTGACTCTTTTTGAAAAGTTAAAGATTAAATTTAACTAAAAACAATAATGACCAAATTGACAGAAAAGATAAACATTAAAGGTTAAAAATATCATTATACCTAAAATATTACATATATCATGTCAATTTCTTTAAACATTCTAGATTATGTTAAAAGTGAAAAATAATAATTATTAATAATAAAAGACTGATTAACGACTAATGGTGCAAGCAAAGTATTCCATGGACAACCACCAAAAAATACATAAACAAGTTTGTTAATGGGTACCAAAGTATTCATGGTATACAGACATTTTGTTTTACCCTAAGTTCTTAATGGGTACCAAAGCATATTAAAATGCCTTGACAGATGAATTTGTTAACTTTTTATTTATTAAAATTAAAAAGTCAACATTTCTTTATAAATACAACCACAAATATTGACATATAATTTGAGGTCTATTAATTAATTTGAGCAACTACTGCATTGTTGTTGGTTTTTTAGGGGGGTAATTGCATTGATGTTTCAAGAACATTTAATTATTGGAGTTAGCATGCAAGTGTTCCTAAATTATATGGTTAGTTTATTTATTGCCTTCCTAAGAAAAACCTTATTATTTTAATAAGTAAAGATAATCTAAAATTTAACTAGTTAATAACTTCTTTAACCTAATGGCAGTTGTATTGTTGGCCTGGGATTGGGATTCAATTCTTAATATCTTTATCCCCATGTTTAAATATTACAAAAATAAAATAATCGTACGAGTGTTTAATCAATGTTTGGCTAGGTGGAAAAGTAAAAGGGATGAGAGAAATAAAAGAAAAAGTGAAAAGAAAATGAATTTTGAGTGTAGTTGGTAGGAAAGAAAATAAGAGAGGAGATTATTTTTCATCTTTATGCATTTAAAATTAATCATTCTAAATTGAAATAATAAGAGAGAGATGTACGTATTAATTCAAAATTATGCATTTTTCATATGTTTTATTTTATTTCCTTCTATTTTTCTCCTTTACCAAGTAATGAATAGAAATAGAAAAATAAATTCCCTTTCATTTTTTCATCTCTTCTACCAAACACACCTATAGAAAGAAAATTATATTTTTCATCCTTCCAATTTTCTTTCCTCTCCATCAAATGAAGCCTAAGAATGTATTTAGGTAAGAGCTAGATTTGAAGGAGAAAATTTATTTCTATCAAAATTTTTGAAATGCCAAAACTGAATTTCCTTATTTGAATAAAAATGATAAAAATTTCAAAATTTTTAAAAGATCTTAAAAAAGTAATTTTGAGTAGCTCAATTTATCTATTTAAATTCCACTTAAAAATAAATAAAATAATTCCACTTAAAAATTAGTTTTCAAAATTCTTTTATTTTAATAGAAATAATCCCACTATAAAATAAAAACATAAACTTCAAAATATAATTATATTTTTATTTAATTACAATATATGTTTTTATATTTAATATTATTAAAATATTTATATATTTTTATCAATATAACTATATTCATAGTGTTTATTTTTACATATATTTATTTTTAATAATATTATTTTATAATTGTATTTTAAATTTATGAAATTTCAACAGCATATTTTTATTAAAAATATTTATCCAAACAAAATAGATGCATTTTAAAGTTTTCTGAAATTTTAAAATCCCTCACCTTAAATTTCAAGACTTGAAAACAATACCTTTTTATTAAAGTTATTCTATTTAGACTATAACTCTTATAAAAACATAAAAACAAATAAATATTTATTTTGATTCAAATCAATATTATTGTCAATGTTGAAGAATACATTAACTTTGACTGGTTTGGTAAGAATATTATGTACACGATCGTATTCTTAATGAAATACAATTACCTGTTTGGACATGACAATCACATTATACGTTTTTAAACATCAAGAAAAAGCATTCGAGTCAAGATGAAAGGAATATTTCGAACCGTTTTTTTCTTATCTTAATATTATTTCTCTAATTATTATCTGGATATCCAACAAGTTGAGCATGAATAAATAATTTTACCATTATGTGTGCATTTATATATTTTAAAATGTATTTGAAATTATAACATGAATAAATAACATGAAATTATCCAACAAGTTAAGAATGAATAAATAATTCAAAGCACTGGAATTGATTTAATAAATAATTATAACATGATTGAAATTATATAGATAAATTGAAGACATGCGAATTCATCACGAGCAAAACATTAGCATTTCTTGTGCGATACAAATTATAGTTTATTTTTTTTAAATTTAAGTACATTATAATGTAATAATTTTTTGTATGAGTAAGTATTTTTTTAATTCAAAATGTTACATTAATAAATTTAATATTTTAACAATTAAACTTAAATTTTTAAATTTAAAAAATGTAAAATTAAATATTTAAATTTATAAAAAATATAAAGACTTAAAACATATTCTAATTTTTAAAATTGTACTCTATAGTCTAATATAAAAATAAAATTAATCTGACACGATAATATCAAAGTTTAGATTTTAATTTGCTCATAATTCAAAGTTTTCCATTTCGCCCAAACTCATTTAGACATAAACCCTATCCGACCAAATACACGGAATGCATGCTTGTTCGTGTGAATGTACACAAGTGGCAACGTCTGAGAAAAGATGGAACAGAAAAAGAAAAAAAGGCAAATTTTAAAGTAAGGTAAAGAAATACACGTGCGTAAATACAAGGGAGTTGAGGGATGACTTGGGCCACGCCTTGATCCAAAAAGTCATTAGTGTTTTGGAATCGTCCAGTATTTGATCTTTTTGGTCAACTTTATTTGATTTATTTCGTTAGTTGGGTTCGTGTCAACAACGCCGCTGCCGCAGGCTAAGCACTTTGCCGTTACTTCTCGCATTTCATTGCGCTGAAATTTCAAAACGCTCATCGATTGTTTTTGTGTGCCGCGTTGTACGCGTTACGACCCCAGCAAACGGATCCCAAGATGGTCTTTCATGAATAATTTTTGGATTGAAAAGAAGGGACTTGAAGTTGGTATTTAATTTCTTTGGTAATTCATTAACTTATTTAAAATTTAAAAATTATAATAATAAATATTAAGTGGAACAATAAAATATATTATATTTATGTCGGAACTCAACTTTAAAAACAATATCATTAAAAACATAATTATGAACTCTTTGTTAAATTGTAAAATAAACAATATTACTGGAGACTCTTTTTTTTTCCTTGCATAAGGCAGTTTAAAATTTTAATTTTTAGAAATGGATATATTTAAACTTTATTTTTGAAAAAAGACACTTTGATTTAATTGGATTCCATATAAGGGTGATCTTTTCATGTTATGGTATTTTCCCTAAATAGAGGGTTAAAAGTTACAGGTCTCACTCCTTTGAGTTTTTCAAGGAAAAAATTCGTACAATTTCAAATTGGGGACAGAACAACTTAATCAAAATTTCAAAGGTTTTTACTATTTGTTTATATTCATTCCAAATATTTATAATTTTTAAAAATTATTTATTTTAATTTTATATATTTTTTATTTCAAAATAATAATATAAAACAGTATTTGGTACTCAAATTTGACAATTTTGTTTTCTAATGAACTATCTATGTTATTTTTTTTGGTTTAATCTTATATTTGTATTTAACAAAAGTTATATATTTTGATAACCAAATGTAATGATGTTAATTTTATAATGTTTAATTCAGGTTTGAGAGTAGATTTGATAAAAGTTAGTTGCTAATATTATTAAGTTTAAAATTTTCATGATTTTTTAATAGAATAAATTTAGTGTTTTAAGTGTGAATTTGTTTAATTTGTCAAATACAGTTCAATGAATGTAATTTAATTCGAGTTTTAGGATTGGTTAGATGAAAGTTAATTGCTAATATTATTATCTAATTATTATTTTTATCAAATCAACTCTAAAACTCGAGTTAAATACTAAAAAGTTAACAGTATTATCTTTAAGAACCAAAATATATAACTATTTTTAAATACAAGTATCACATTTAACAAAAACTACATAAGTACTACATTAAAAAAAAGTGTCAAATCAATACCAATTTATGCCTTAAGCCTTATAAAAAATAAAAATATATATATGAAATAACTAATTAAAAAATGAAGTTTGAACAAATTTTATAATTTGTCTTAGTTGATTCCCAGTGTGAAAAAAAATAATTATTTTTATAAAATTTAAATATTTTTAGATATTTTCTTTTTTTAATGACACATGTCGGGTTGTCATGTGTTATCATATTATTAATTATCAATGTCATGTTAGCATATTTTAATGATATTACTACAATAGTAACATAGTGTGACTAAATTGAAGTTTAGGTATCAATCATATAAAAAAATGTACTGATTAAATATAAGTAACCAAGTTTAGGAGACAAAATATATACAGTTAATCCTCTCTATATTAGCTACCCACTATAACAACATTTAATTATAACAATCAAGTTTATAGTAAAATTAATTTTTTACATTTTATTTTAGCCTTTTATAACAATTTTTCACTTATAATAGCAACATACATAGTTTTTAAAGTAATTCTTTATTAAATTAATTCTCTACAAAAACATATTTTCTAAAATTTTAAGTAAAATTATATCTATTTCATATAAACAAACCTATTAATTATAATTTATTAAATAAAAATGATATTAATTAAAATATTATTTCAATAAAATATTTAAATTTTATGTGAAAAAAATTTATTAATCATATTTTATTAAATGAAAATAATATTCAATTAGTGGAATTAAATGTAACAGCCTAATTTTCAGTGGTGTCGGAACAGTGATTCGAGATCACTAAATCCGACAAATGAGTAGGAAATATTATTAATTTAGTGAGTATAAGATAAATGTGAAGTTAGGAAAAATTTTGAAATAGTGAAATGTACAAAATATATATATTAAAATAATTAGAATTGAAAACGAGGTATCGAGACCTCGAGAATTTTAAATCGAGCCATAAATATTTTTATAAATATTTATGGAGTGTTAATAAGTTAGTATTAAAGTTTCGTCAAGAAATTTTAAAGTACTGATAGCTAATTGAACAAAAAGGACTAAATTGTATCAAATGTAAAATTGTGGGAAATGATTAAATAGCTTAAATGATAAAAGAAAGAGAGTTTAAAATGAAAATAGACCCAAGGTCTATTTGGGCTGGACGGCAAGAGCATGAAATTACCAAGAAAATAAGGGAAAAATTGGAAATTTGTAAAATTTACTTAATAAAGCTAGGACTAAAGTGGAATTATCTAGATTTCTCTTTATTTTTCTGCATTCTCATTAGAAAAAACACCATGGAAGAGTTCCCTTAAGCTGGTTTTTCATATTTTTACTGCAAGTAAGTTCAATTCTTGATTATTTCTTGAAATTTTTGTGTTTTTGTGACTTTTACAACTAGGTCCATTTGTTGAATTCATTAGTTCTTGATTCTATGAAAGAAATTGAAAGTTTCTATGAATATGTGCTGGAAGTATATGATTATTTGATATATAATTAGAGCTTTAAATTGTTTATATGCTGATTTTATTGAAAGAATTGAATAGAAAGTGAATGTTTGGGACCTAAATTGTAAAAGAGTTTGAACTTAGAGTTTTATGTGGAAATTCTGAATTTCAATAGTTATGAAATAACTTATAATGTCTAGGAAAAGTATTAATTGAGAAAATTAGTTTAATTGAGGGGTTAATTAAGTAAGGACTGAATTGTATGAACTGTGAAATTTGGGGCAAAATAAAAATCAACATTTTGCACTAAAACAGTTTTGGACAGCAGCAATAGTCTAACTTTGAAAAATATCCAAAAATTGTATAAATCTAATTAGAGGATGAATAAAATATGAAATTAAAGCTTATTGAGTCTAGTTTCTTATAGAAGAAACGGTGTAAGCAATGAAATTGTAAATCATGAGATATAATAAGTTTTGTGAGACAATGTCAGAATAATTTTGGGTTCCCCTATTCTAACTTTGGAAAATCATAAAAAATTGGAGAAAAATAATTAATGGATTAAATTTATATGTTTAAAATCCTTAAAGAGTATATTTTCAATAGAAATAAGTGGAAACATCATCCGAATCTCGTACGATGAGATAATTAATTCTTAGTGAAGAAGGGTCGGAACTGTCAGACAGCAGAACAGGGGTAAATTTAAAGAATAAACTGTACTTATTGGCTAAACCAAAAATTCTGAAAATTTTATGGTAATAAGATAAGTAAGTCTAGTTTCAGGGAAAATTAGCGGATCTTAATTTCAAGTTTTGTAGTTTAAGATATAAATAATTTAGTGACTATGACGCAATGGACAGTTTTGAATATACATAAGTAAATAGTGAAATTATTGATAATGTTACTTGTTGCATGTTATATAAATTAAGGATGTGGAATGGAGAGGAGGAGGAGGAAAATATGTATGAATATTCAGCTAGCATGGCTAATTTGTATGTTTTAGGCTCATGGACTAAATTGAATAAAAGTAAAATTTTATGGGAAATTTTGTAAAAAAATGTTAGAAATGACCAATTTGCATGAAATAGATTATTTTATTATTTAAATTACAAAATTGAATGAAATTATTAATTTAGCTCAAGATCAGGGAAAAACATGTTTTAAGGATTAAATTGAAAAGTGTTGAAATTATGGAAAATTCTGACATTTTATAGAATTCATAGGTTGTTATCAATTTGTGTGAGAATAACGGCTGGAAATAAGGATTAAATTGCAATAATTTTATTTTATTTTAACCTAAGGATGAAATCGTCATTAATAAAAAGTTTAAGGGTAAAATGATAATTTTGTTTAGAGCATTAGTTGAATGTATTATAACATGAAATAAATGAAAACGACGATCAAATTTCTTTATAAAGATCCGGATGACTTGAATACGAGACTTGAACGTGGAAAAGAAAATATATCGGATTAATGAAATATCTGATAAATGAATCGGTAACTCCGGTAATACTCTGTAACTCTATTCCGGTGACGGATTCGGGTTAGGGGTGTTACATTAAATATATCAGTTCAATAAATTATTAAGTTTCCTAATTAAATGTTCTACTATGAATTTGGAGCATTATAAATTTATAAATTGATTACTTTAATTTAATAACTCGTGATAAATTAATTATTTTAATTTGATAACTCATAATGATTAATTGATCTTGCTAGATTTATGAACTTCATAATTAATCATGTGAAAGAATGTAAAATAAAATATGCATAAATAAATAATGCATGCACTTGGAATATGTCTTTTTAACTTTCCTAATTTGATTATTACTTTCAGTCAAAATCTTGATAGACAAACTGGATTGTTATAGATTCTCTCCCCCCGGTCCCCTGTCTTTGTCCCCGGTCAATTGGTGTTTGTATGTTAATAATAAAAATAACCAACACATAGAATGGCTAAATGTTCAAATCAGGACTTAACCTTTTAAAGGTTATTTACATAAAGATCAAACATTTTAAAATAGTCATATAAAGCTCAAAAAAGTGCACAAATAAGAATTTTATGCACTTTCGGTCTAGTTACGGTCTAGTTATAGTAAAAATTAGGAGGATGTTGACTTATTTAGAATGGAATGCATGATAGCAAAATCAAATATTACATAATAATAAAAAAAACATAAAAACATAATTTAAAACTTGATATACAACATTTGAAAAACCCATTATTTGAACACTTTCGAAAATATTTAGTCATTATTTGATTATTTTAAAATATTTAACATTTATATAATCATTTTGAAAAGTTTAACCCTTATATAAACAACCTCTAAAAAATTAGAACCTAATTTAAATATTTAACCCACATCAAATACCAAAATGCAGGCAAAATTAAAACCAAGCTAAGAAAAATATCTTGTTTTGAGCCTCCATTTTAGCCTATGAATCTACGAATTTCTTGAAAACAAATTTTTTTTATTTAACAAAGACACTATTTTAAGAATTCGACTGCATCGATCAATCGGATAAAAAATTGATTAGGAATCAATGTAGAGAGAGAGATTGAATAAAAAATTGATTAGGAATCAATGTAGAGAGAGAGATTGAATCGGTTGACCTGAACTAAAAAATTAGTTGAATTAGTAATTAAATTAACGGTTGAATCAGTTTAATTAATTTTAATTTTTAATTTTTATGAATTTTTAATAATTTATTTGATAAAACTAAAAAATGATAATCTAATCCATTTAATCATCAATCCAATTTTAAAATCTGAGCGTCACAATTTGAATCAAGTTTGGCTCTTATTTTCATTTTGACAAATTTAACAGCAACCCCTAAAAAATTGGGTCATAATTTGAGCATTTAACCTACAAAAATTCATAGCTAAAATTTTCTAGTTTATCCAAATATTCATTCCGAGTGTCTATATATAAAACATAGATATTTCAATTTCTACAATTTCTTTCACATATAAATTATTTTATATATTTAGAGTCTTGGCGAGGATATCTTTTATATCTAATTATCCATACAAATGTTGACATAATGGAATTAAATACTTTTAAGTAACATACGGGTTTTTCCATCAGTGCACGTAAGTAGGGCTAAAGCTTATCTAACCAGAAGATTTCAGCATTCCAATTAAATTTCCACATCCAGGTCATAACTATCACCCTAATTATCTGATATCACAACCATGACTTATGAATTTATTTATATATAATTTTATTAATAAAAATATAAATATATTTGGAAATTTTATAATAACAATGAAATAAATGTATAACAATCCCTCCAAAATTGTGACAAACCAACCAACCCTTGTACAAAAACTAAGTGTACTTTTTTTTTTTTTTTTACCATGAAAACAGAACACACATCAGTTGCCTCAAAAGCAGAGTTATATACAGGGAAATACAAGTCATACAGGCTTTAACATGTAATACCTAAACAATCATTTACTTCCCAATAGCAGTAATAAAACTATCTAACAAACTAATTGCAAAGCAGCGCGGGGAACTACTCAGTCAAAATCTGTACTGAATGATGCATCCTTGTATACAAGATGGCGTTAATGCTTTTGGATCTCAACAGAGCGGGCTGTAATACCGATTTAGATGCAAGGGCTCAGATAAGCCGCCTTTTGAAGCTTCGAGTGGTAGCTTGGTAAGTACGAACCAACAATCCAACTCCTATACCGACGCCAAGACAAACACCAAGACCGATCCCTACACCAACCCTTACACCTGCATTGAACCATGAGAGCTCACCATCTTCGCCATCCATGTACTCTGTCCTCCTCCAGAAAATATTACTGTAGTCTTCTTCGTTTGGTGGTTTGTAGTTTCTGTATTCTGAAAACTATAAAAATGGAACGTAACATGAAAAGTTAGAGATGAGTGAAATGTGTCGCATGAAAGAAAACAAACTATCGAAATAAAAAACTTGAATTTAACAGGAATGTTAATTTTAAGGATTTGTCCCGTGGCTTTCTTGTCTCTCCATCTCAAACATATACTACACACAGGTAAAAAGGCAAAGCTTTATGATCCTCGCTAAGAATCATATCTTAAGGATGAAATGAAAGCCTGAACTGATTCAGCAGATATCCAATCCTGACGGGGTGAGAATATTCTAGTTTGCCAAAGACCAAACCTTATACCATCGAAACTAAGAGTGGCATTATACCAAGGAATCGAATGACATAAAGATAACGATAACCAATCGAAGAGATGCCAAAGAAGAAAACAACTAATACAAGTACATAAAGTTTTAAATAAAAGAGGGTTCAACACATTAGTTTCCCCGCGATATGATTTGTCTTCAAAGAGGAAGAGATCTCTACTTTCATTGTATAAGGTGAGTTAAAACAGCAAGCAACAACGGAGGTCTACAAAATATTAGGTCATGCTCAAACAAAATTTGAGAAAATATGGTAGTATGTTTAGATACTCCAACCAGTTTTTTGGTAGCAAGAGTTCAGTATATCCATTCATGTAATAGGAAGTTTTGTGCAAAGTACAAAGCCTAAAGATCAACAGCAACTTTTTTGAGGCTGGTCTGATACAGGTTCGCAAAACAATTCCAAATTAAATGTGTTGATTCAAAGACAGCATTCAGCTTATAAGCAAGATAAAGTAAACAACATTGACCCTCGATTGGCTAGCAAGTTGCTACTTAATCAAATACTTGGATTGCAATGCACTCTATAACACAGCATTTGCTTTGAGAGAAGAGAATGGGGTACCCCCCAAAAAACAAAATGGCAAGAAACGGCCAGGAAAAGTGGCCTCTACATGAAACCAAACCAGTATGGCTCTAGTGGGCCTATAGCTGTCACGATTGGCAGACCAATTATATTGGAAAGTACACAAGAGAAAAGGAAAGGGGGTATATCCTAATCTACTTGTCCATACACTGATGACACATATAGGATAAAGATTCTGTTTCCAATCCATTTCAAATCTTGCAATATGGACCATATTGCAAAAAGAAACATGTTTCGGAACAGGAAGCACATTGGCAGCCACAACAATGAGGAAGGAAACTAACAGAAAATAAAAGAAAACTTAATGACTTTTAAATCACAGTAATTTGTCAGGATTAGCCAACCTTAAATATACAGAATATGAGCTTCTAAAATGGTAAGATTAACAATGCAGCACCAAAGCATGGCTCAAAGACAGTAAATTAGTCCGCTAAAGAGAACAGAAAAGATACGAACTGGAATTTTAATGGTGATATATCAGGTATGTTACCTGCATATCAAGTTCAGGTGACATATCTTTCTGGCATTCAGTGCTCTCGTATTCCGGGATTGCATCTAATGTTCCCTTCCGATTATGCTTCTTCCGGTAATTAAGTTGCAATGTTTTGGTCAAGATGATTGGTTTCCCAGAAAAACACCCCGCAACATAAACCTCAATGGTTGGTGGTGATAATTTGGGAGAAGAAATGAGCTTTCCCTTCAGGAAACCCCTGCCAGATGTGATATTTGATTCACAATTCATACTCCATTGCTTCATGTTATTTTTCGATTCCCCAATGAAGCCATTACTACTAGACATTTCCAAAATACCAGAGAGAATAAGATCCTTTTTATCAAACACCTCAAATTTCACACTTCCTGTCAGCCTAACATTATCTGTGCTCACAAAGGTGACTTCTTCCGATCTCTTATCTACACGATCCCTTCTAAGGAGTATAGAGACCCCATCAGAGTATATGCTGCTTCTAATGCCATTAACTTCCAAAAGGGTGTCAGGGTCTAAGGGGATATGATTGAGAGTCAGAAACTCGGGGGTTGAATCATCAACCTGAAATTTGCTGACTCTAACATAGAAGACTCTCATATCAAACCAAAGTAATGATAATCCGGTAGAGGATGGCAAGTACTGAATATTCCGAAGGTCGGGATCTGCTACTTTACCATTTTCTGGTGTTTCACAAAGACCTTCCATGATTGAGGAGCTTAATCCTCAGTGAACCCCTCCAACATCAATTAGAATCAGAACAGCCAAAGAACCATAGAAAATGGTATTTGAAATGCCTGTAAAAACCTGTTATAACAAATTGAGATTAATGCCAGTCAGATAATCACAAGGAATAAGCCATCCGAATCAGCTAGGTTGAAATTACGGGAGAGAGAAGGGTATAGGAACAAAGCATATATGAGAAAAATTCAAGGGAGATCTTGATAAGAGGTTTCCAAGTCAAAATCTAAATAAATGCCTAAACCACAAAAAATTTAGGAACATAGACCCTTGAAATATGGAGGAAAAACAATAACAGAAAAAAAAAAAAGCATAAGCAGTCAAACAAGTAGTAAACTCCTTGCCATAAAAAGAAGATGAGTTTCCAACTTTACAATATTATGATCATCGCTAATACAGATCAGGGAAAAGTCCAGATTTTTTTTCCTTTGAAAATATACACAATTAGTTGTTAAGTAATCCCAAAGTGATAAAAAAAAGTTTCAGACTGCACAAAAAAGATAAAAAAAAATCAACCTTCTATTAGCTTACTTGAAATTTCCATAGAACAACAAAAGAATTAAGACAACCAAGTGGGAATTTAAAATAAAGATCAACTTCAAAATAATAATATTCATCATTTGGAAATTGAAATAAAAGTACCCACCACCACCAGCAGCTTCCCCAGGGGATCCTACAGATAAGCAAACCAGGGGTCAGCTTTCTCTTATCTCCAAGTTTGGAATGATAGCAAGCAAGAGGATCTAATTGAAGCCCTTCTTTGAGTTTTTAACTATCTTCCTCTCCTTCCAAGAGAAAATTAATTAAAAAAAAAAACCTTTGAAGAAGCAAAAATAACCAGGCACATGACAATTAACAAATATTAAACACACACGTCACACAACCAGCCAAATTATGAAAATATCAGTTACTCTAGAAATACAGAGCACCACAAAATATGCAAAGGAATTTCCTTACCAAGGAAATAATCTTTACCAGGAAAATCTTCCATCCACAAAAATTCTAACTTGGGGAAATGTATAAATTGTCTTCTATTAATCGAAAAGAAAAAAATCTACTTTGCTAGTCACTAACTATTGACCTCTCAAATCGCTTTCAACCTCTAAGATTATCGCTTTTGATTTCCTAAATAAAAATTGTGGATAAGCACATATACAAAGACTACGAAAGCCCAGAGTCTCCAAATATACAAGAAACTTCTAGCCTTACATTATATATACTGCTACAGTGTTAATTGAAATGACGTGTCAAAATTGAATGGGTGATGGGACTTTTAGATGACTAATCTTATTTAGGATTTTTCTCTACGAGTAAATTTGTCAAATGGTTGAATATACTGAGAGAGATGGATTACCTCTGTGACTTACGCTACCTATGTATTATAATATATATCGATTACCTTATCCGATTAGCACCCCCAGATTATTACACTTTACGAGGCCGGTGCCGTTTGAAAGGGATGTTCTGCCTTGTCCCTGCCTTGCCCCGCTTTGATGATTGACTGAGGGACAATCTGCAGCTATGTCAACGTGGCCGTCGCCCGTTGCGCCATGAAATCATTAGCATTTAGATGTTAGTCTCCTCGGACTTATTGGGCCTTCCTACTTTAAACTTGTACAAAGAAGCCTTTTAACGTATTAAAAACCCCAAAGGAGAAGCTTCGGTTTAGTAAGAGAAGCCCAATTCTTGAAACCAAGAGACCAAAAACCAAATACCCATTGTCACCTTTAGTGCTGGTTAGAAAAAAAGAGTGGGCAGAGCAACCGAGGAAATCCCCTTTTTTGTGCAGTGGCAGTAAAAATTACCTACCATAAAAAAAGGAGAAGGATTGGTAAAGTATTGCAGCGCTCCGTAAAGGCATTTTGGTATAGCAAGTAGCAGCAGATCATCAAAAGGCAGCATTTCTTTTTGTACCAGGGGCCCTTTCGAAAGCTCAACTCTCGCGCTTCTTTGCGTTTCAAATCTCTCTGCAAGTCGCAAGAACATCTGAAGCAGAAAGCCCAGATTCCTCTCTAATCTTAGATTCCAGGTAAGCACCTCGTTTTTCTACGCAATGCGAAAGCTCTGCAACTCCCACGCTCCTGCTTACTTCATATTTAATCTCGAATTTTCTCTATCGTAATTGATCTGTATCATGAAATTTTGAAGTGGGTTTTGGGTTGCAAATCCTTAGTGGGGGAAAGTTCCTTTCTTTTGGGGATGGATTTGGGGTTTTACTTTCGATTTATTGTGGTGGCTGTACTTCCTTTTTTCTGGGATTAATTAACTGATAGTTGAAAGTAGAAAGAAGACTGACAGTTTTGAAAGGTGTAATCAAGGTTATTCTTGCTTAGATTTGCATAGGTTATGGCGTATCCTGAGCCTCAAGGTGCAGATAGGGAGATGGTTAAGGTCAATCCTACCCCAAGAAAACCCCGGGTTTTACTCGCTGCCAGTGGAAGTGTAGCTGCCATAAAGTTTGGGAATCTCTGCCATTGTTTCTCTGAATGGGCAGAAGTAAAAGCAGTTGCCACGAAAGCTTCTTTGCATTTCATTGACATAGCATCACTTCCTAAGGATCTAAAGCTTTACACTGATGAGGAGGAATGGTCTAGTTGGGGGAAAATAGGTGACAGTGTGCTTCACATTGAGCTTCGTCGATGGGCTGATATTATGGTCATTGCCCCATTGTCAGCAAACACACTTGGCAAGGTAATCTTATTTTCCCGTATTTTGGTATATATTTGTTCCTCTTTTCTTGTACATTGTATTAATTGTTGAAGGGACGCTCAACATTCATTATATGTGCATGTCAATGTAAAGAGAACTGAAAATGCGTTGAGACTTGGGACTATTATCCCTAAAAGTCACCTAATTTTGAGTGATTAAGGTGTGAGTACTTATTTTATGCTTTATGTCAATTATAATTTTGGTTGACCATGAGTTTATAATTTATGCTAAGCATTCATGTACCTGAACATTTTTTTTCCTGCTGTCATATGCTTTTGATATTACCCTTTTCGTGAGCTGGTTTGTTGCTTAAATGATCTTATTGCACGATGCAATTGCAACTCTTCTCTTAAGCCTTTTTATTATTTTCCTAATATATGCTGATGCAGATTGCTGGAGGATTATGTGACAATTTGTTAACTTGTGTCGTACGAGCATGGGACTACAGCAAGCCAATGTTTGTGGCACCAGCTATGAACACTTTCATGTGGAGCAACCCTTTCACAGAAAAGCATCTCATGACAATTGATGAGCTTGGTATTTCTCTCATCCCCCCTGTCTCCAAAAGACTAGCTTGTGGGGACTATGGGAACGGCGCAATGGCAGAACCTTCTCTAATCCACTCGACTGTAAGATTATTCTTGGAGTCACGACCTCAACCAAGTGACTGAAGAATCTATTTATTCGCCATGAATTACAAATATTATATTAGTTGTATGGTAGCCCAGTTGACTCTAGGTTGGGTGTATGTCTATTAGCTGTCTAACAAGCTTTTTGTACATTTATAGTTGCATTTCCGAGTTTGCTTAACTTTGCATATCATGAGGAATGGTCTTTGAATACTACTGAAAATTTGATCCTGTAAGCTGATGATACTGATGAGAGTTGGCAGAATTGTAGTAGATTAACTATTGTTTGTGCCTTCAATTTGCCATAATTAATATCTTTAGCTGGCCCTGAACCACAATGATTAAGTCCAGTGGGAGGGTTAAATGTTTATGAATCTCAGCAGGGGTATATTGCTGGAGGGCTCCATGGCCGTATAGCGACACAAGTTGTCAGACTGAGACACTGGATCTGACTTCTGAGTCATTGTACAGTACACTCCAACCCTTTAACCACGTTATAGGCAAAACCCAAACCACCCTTATTTTATAAACGAGAATTGAGGATCACAAGTCACAACACACTGGTTTCAAACCCCTAGTCATTATTTAACCATGGTTATCTTGGCGATTCCTCTAAAGTCATAATGTATTGGTACCAGTATTCTACTGTTTTGCTATATTGAATTGTTCCAATCAGTTTAGTTGGTGTAATCGGTTTGGTTAAATTAAAATTTCAAAAAAATTTAAAAAAATTCAAAAATCTTGGTTTAACCATTGATTTATCCAGTTTAATTGTTGGTTTAATAGGTTCGTATCAATTTTTAATCTAATTTGTTTAAAATCACTTTTCAAATTAATTGTCAATCCAACTAATTTGATTGATTAATTTATAGTTACAGAATTTTAATTCACCAATGCTCGGTTATTTATGAGAGAAACAATTCTTCTTGCCAAAAAAGAAAATAAGAAGATATACAAAACAATTCTAATCGTTTTAACCATGGCTTGTATAGCCACTTCATTTTGCTTCATTTTCTTAGTTCTTGAACTATCCATGTTGAACAATATAAAAAGAAAATTTATGAGGGTGCGGGGAAAAGGGTTAGCTTTCGACCATATTTTCTCCTGCTCGTCTTTTCTTTTGCTGCAAAAGAAAAGCATATATATGCACACACACGCATATATTAGGATGGATGGATAGGGTTGGTAGATAAAGAAAAGGAAAGTAAATTTAATGGCTTTTTTAGCTTTGTTTATTCTTTGCAAATAGAAGCATTTACTACTGATATTGGTATTTGGTAGTAGATTGTATAGTATATAGAATAGAATAAAAGGGAATTAGAGGAAAAGAAACCCCCAAAAAAAAAAGAAGAGATTTGTATTAATGGGGTTTCCAGAATCTTGATATTGGTCAAAGATATTGGTCCAGTTGCTTTAAGGTGTTGTATAAAAAATAATACACCTAGGGGGCATATTTGAATGAATTAATTTTGGATTCAATAAACAGAAAGCTTCAAACATTAAAAAAAATTTAGTAAAATAAAAACAAGTCATAGAAAGATTTGATATTGATGGTTTATTTCTGGGTCGTTGAATGAAAGCTAATTGACAAGGAAAGATTGATGGGTAAGAAGAAGAAGCCTCAAAAGACAAAGGAACTTTCAGTAGCAATAGCTGAGGCTTCATCAGCTGGTGAAGAGGTCCCTCAACAACAGTCTCAGCAGCCTCTCACTCCAAGAAAGAGAGGTAGACCACGAAAGACTGTTGAGAAAACTGAAACTGAAGAAATAAAAGAAGAGGAAGCAGCTGAAGTTACTGAGACCCAATCAAAGCAACTAAGAATTACTGAGGAACATCATCAAAAAGTTGAAAAAGAAGATGAAGAGCAACAAGAGCAAAAGCCACAACCAAAAGCAGAGGCAGAGGCTTCATCAGCTTCGATGGGAGGCATGAAGAGAGGAGAGGAGCAATCAGTGGCACCTAAGCAGCCTCCAACAAGGAGAACGAGAAGAAAAAGTAAACCAAGAAAGAGCAGCTAAAATTGCTTCAATTTGCCTTTATAAAGTCTGGTAAAATCCATTTTTTTCTGCTTCTTCTTCTTCTTCTTCTTCTTCTTCTTTACTACATATATGGTAGCTCCAAGAAAGGAAGATTTTAAAATGAATTTAGCTTGTCATGCTTGAGTAGGATAAAGATAAAGCTTCCAGCTTTTATGATGAAAACTTCTTGCTTTCATCAAATTTGTTGCTTTATCAGTTTATCCGTTTCAAATGTAAACACAGAAAAGCATAATACAAAGGGCCTTGCTTTTTCTTTTCCTTTCTTAATTGCAGTATTTGGGCTCTCTTAACCATCTTTTTCCCATGAATTTTCTGTATAAACAAAACATAGCTTAAACCAGAGATGGTTTTTATTCTTATACCATTGCATGAACTTTATAGCAGATTAGGGTTGTTACAACTATTACTATTACGTATTTTTCTTGTTAAACTGTTTCTTTTCATTCTGATTATTATTATTTTAATTGACTGTATTCTTTTCCTTTGCTGTTGGACTTAATTACTTAAACAAAGTAAAAGAAAGCCTAGCTAGTAGCTACTGTATTAATCATATTGGAAGTTGAAGAAACTTGGAGCCAAGAAAAGAAAGGGATTTGCTTAGTTAACTCCATAATGTAGGAATTTTAATGTTTGGTGACATTGAATGAGGGGGTAAAGTTGAAAGCTGAAAGCAGAATTAAATTCTGAAGGTGGGGAAGATATGAGGCACTTTGCTGGTGTCAGTGCCAGCTCTGCCTTATAAATCATAATTGCAGTGAACAAGAAAGTAACTAGAGACTGCTGCCAACACATTAGCACCTGATATCAACAACACAGCCACAGTAACTCAATGCGCAGCAATGGAGGCAAATCTCTTTTATTGCTGTGCTCTTTCTTTACCACGAAAACTTGAGCGGCAAGTGATTCCCGAATGATATAAAGGCGCGTGAGAGTTTTATTTTAATTAGAGACACTAGTGATTGACAAAAGTCAAAACAGTTGGCTAGTTATTGCAAGAAACAGTTTTTCTAAGTAGCTGCAGCAAGAAGTGAAGAGGTTTTGCCATTTGCCACACCCAGACGCGCTCTTGCCAGTAGGACCCTCCTTATCTGTACCCTCTGCATAGCTTTTGACAAGTCGTTTGAGTAAATAAAAAATCCCCACCCGAAAATCTCAAGCAACACTACTGTTTGATTGAAGTTGCCCAATTTTTTATCAGCAATTTTCTTTTATCTTTATCTTTATTATTGTCTGTAAATGCAAAAACCCAAAGCCTGAGTTGAGAAACTGAGATGTCACTGTTTTTACAACAGAAAGATATATACTAGAAGTTAACTGGCAAGTAGTATATTATAGTGCGGTAGATGTTGCACAGCGCAGGGGACTGAGCTTGTCATCCAACACCAATCTTGCTGTCATCCAATTACACGTTTCAATGATTTGATTTAACATTTTCAGGGCCACATTTGCCAATCTGGTTTCTTGTATATACATCTCAATCAAAGATTTATACACATGCATTGTGAAAGTCCGACTCTTTGAGCGCAAGGAGTGCTTTTAGAAAGAAAACATTCCCTAAAACATTCCCTGATTCAACCTTGATAAACAAAGAAGTGGCTTTTAATACACTGTAATCTGTATTCGTCTTTTACCAAATACTGTGACTGGAAAATGACCATTTAGCCATTTTTATGCTTAGGGAAGTTAAATTTAAAAAACATAAGACGAAGTCCGACAAAAGGTACAAAACATTAGGTTTAAATAAGAGCTGATGGGGACATTTCTGAGTAGGAAAATGTCCCCACCTCTCAAATGTAAGATAAATTTGTAGGTTAATTGGTCTGCTGCTTAGTACTGTCCAATCAAATTGTCTATCATACAAGGCCTCAATTTCTTCTGAAAATGATGTTTTTTTTCCGTTGGCAACTGGTTATCATGTTGCCATTTTCAAAGGTCGGTTCTAAAATTGTTTGAGCCCAAAACATCCGCAGAAACCAGATGATTATTTAATTAATGCATTCCCTATTCTTGGAATCAAATTTAAGAAATGGATTTTGCGCTCCAAAGTTAAATTTAATTCATATAACTATAAATGTAAAATCTAACTACTTCAGATTTGAAACTCTAACCTCATTTGTACTAAAAACATATAATTGAGCCACTTACATCATGAGCTCTACAACTAAATGACTGAAGTTAAAATTGTTTTCAGAGAATATGACTACAATAAAACTACAGGCAGAAAACTGTCATTTGAATCAGACTTTTTATCCGTAAGCATAGCCACATAAAGCAAAACTGTAAAAATGCAAAGAAAATGATAACCCGAAATGGATTATGCTGCCCGATACTGATATAATTCTGAATTACTTAACTTTTTCACTTTTGATTCTGAATGACTATAACTTTTTCACTTTTGATGTCACTTTTTCCTGTACCAGGATTGATTGGGATAATATCTACTTTCCTCGGCTCCATAGATGGCCCAGGATGGAGTGAGAGCCATATAATCCTCGCTGTTGAAAGGTCTTCCTGAAGCCACCTGAACCATCAGTGAGAAACGATGTTTAAAACCAAGAAAAAAGGATGACTCCAGATACACTCCAAAAGACAATAATGATGCCGTTACTAACCATGTATACAATAGGACATTGACCTTGAACTTTCTGGTTTTTGACAGGACACTGCATGAGTGTGCATGTTCACATAAACCCTCATACTCCCCTTCACTTTTAAGAGTCAATGCCTCTGAGAAAACCTTCACATTAGAATGCCATGACACATTCTATACGGTTAACTTTGATGTGGCAGAACTGTAAAAAAGATCATCATGAGTGAGCAAAAGACTTCCGATCCACAGTTTGTCTTGATTTCAACAAAACTAGGCTTCCCAATGCTTTTTACATCTACATCTTCTCTATTCCACCCTTTCACGACAGTCAAGCAATATACAGTTTGTTGTTTCTTTTCTTTGAGAGCTGTCAAGGAATCCTAAAAAAACAGATGTTAGCAATAAGAAAACAGTAACGCCATGCCAGCCAAAGAAAAATCATCAAAAATGGCTGTTAGAAAGGTGTTTCAAATTGAGATTTAAGGCAACTGCCAATATTTCCTCCATAGCATGGTAAGTTCCAGATCAAATCAATATGAATTCAAGTTTGAAGAGGAAGTTCGTTCCACAGTCCCCATGTAAATGTTTGAGCTCAAGTTTCTAAGCTTTCAAGAATGAAATACTAACAATGAATCTTTCCTAGAAGTCCCCAAAGAATGGCCTATCAATTGCCTTCGAGCTATCTTTTGTTGCAGCATCTACACTCACATATAACTGCACAAGGCAAATAAGTTGACTAGGTTAATCAAGAGCACAGCATTTTAAATTGGCTAAATGCTTAAATTGGAGCCCGACCTTTTAGGGGTTGTTCATATAAGGGCCAAACCTTTCAAAATACTTATATAAGGGCTCAACCTTTGCAAAAGTGCTCAAATGAAAGCCAAACCTTTCGAAGTGCTCAAGTAATGGCCAAAACATTTGGGAAGTGCTCAAATAAGAGCCAGACCTTTTTGAACTCAAATAAGGACTTCCTAAATGCCTTATATCAGGTCCCAAATTATGTTTTTATTGTTTTCTTTTATTTTCAAGCAACATCTGATTAAACCGTCATATATTTTATTCTAAATACGTTTGAATTCACCTAATTTTTATTCAAATTGAGCTGAAGTGCATGAAAAGTCCTTATTTGAACATTTTTATGCAGGTTAGGTCCTTATATGAGCATTTTCAAAAGTTTGGCGCTTATGTGAGCAACTCTAAAACGTTGAGCTCTAATTTGAGCAGTTAGCCTTTTAAATTTTAGGCTAGAGCAATTTAATCAAATAAATTTCTTAACATAAATTCACAAGCAATAAACCTGGTTAAAGGCTTCACCATTTTAATTTCTTTCAGGGAACTGTACATTAGTGACTAGAAGTGTAGAGATTCGCCTTTTCTGCAGCTCATCCAAAAATATACTAATCTCTAGATACATAATTGGTTCACCAACAAGTGATAAGGCACAGTACATAGCGGATAGACCTTCCACCAGTCGCTCTTGTGTAACACCAGTAAAATTCTCTGCATGAAATATTAAGATCTATGCTGCAATCTCTGTCCATGAATCTAAGTTGTAAAAAATAATTTTGAAGACATTCTAATCCTATCAATTATTACTAAATGATTATGAGATACGTAAGAAGGGCATTGACTAAACTGTCAGTGTCAGAAACTTGGTAAAAGAAAATGTTAATTGCAATAAATCCCATATTCCGAACGGGATGGTATAATCAGGAGAAATATATGACATTTACCAGGAACTCCTTTCATTTGGTTAATCATCTCGGTATGAAGGTCAGCGGCAGTATTGAAAATCTCTAAGGGATCATCCATCTTCCGTTGCCAACTTTTTTCCTACAGGATTCGAATGGTGCCTCCAGCAGAAAACATATTATCAGCAGATGCCACTCCAGGGGTAGCCTCCATGCATCTGTTCAATTCAAAAGTTTAACAAAAATGAATTGCAGTCTACAGCTGCCCTGCAAACACGAAGTACAGTGTGCACCTACTTAAATGTGACTCACCCGAAAGGGTCCAGAGACACTTTTGCTGTCTGGCTCTTAACAACACTAAGACACACATATAGTATGGCGCCTTCCTTCGCAGATCAATGCTCCTTTTTTTGCACTGCCTAACGTATTACAAGAGTTTTAGTGCCTAGAGTGTGCCTTGTGCCCTCGTCAATACTACTTCCCAATTGAGGTGCGAAAGGAAAATAGCAATAATGAGCATCAAAGGATGGCAAATTTACAATACGGGAGTAACAGATTCCTGGCGCGAAGTCTGTGCTGGTTTCGGTAAAGCCAATTGAAGAAGAATTTTGAACTTTGAGGAGGGTTTCCATCTTCCCACGTGGAAGCAACGATAACGATTAGGGATTCCATAGGGAGGCCCTCGGGCTAGTAGTTTTCGGGATGGACGAGGTCGAAGGAGATGTTGGAAGAGAGGAGGTTGACGAAGCGTTTGGCTAAGGCTTTGGATGTTCCTGTTTGGCTGATGAGGAAGAGTTCGCCTTTTCTATGGTTATGGTTTAGAGGTGGTTGCTTAAGGGGTTTTAGACGGCGGCTGTATTTGCATAGGAAGTAAAAAGTGGCGGCAGAGAGAACAGCCAAGGGGGGGAGGGGTAGAGAGCGAGGATGGGGACGTGTTGGGACTCGGGATTTACTGTTTTCCTTTTTTGGTTCGGGTTTTTGGAGGGTTTTAGGGGAAATGAGCACGTAGACGCCGCGGCACTCGTCGCGTTTGTGAATGAACTCGGTGGTGAATTGGCGGAAGACGGCGGCGAGCGAAGAGATCGTGGGCTGAAACCAGAATATACGTTTAGGTTCAATAGACCACAATTTGCGGTTAAGATTCTGGGCTTAAAGAACAAGCATCTTTGGGCCATATTGGACTTAGAGATCATGATTTTTCCCCCTCCGATAGGGCTTGTTAGAATTACAATATCTAGGCCTAGCCTTGCTAACCAGCATTCCCTGTTTGATCATACTGGTTGCAACATTTTTAGCATTCTATTTGATCAAACTGCTAGTAATCCTGTGCAGCTCAGTTTTACCAGCAAAAATCATTATGTATTTTCACATAGAAAGGTAATCAATGAGTGTGTTCAAATAACCCCATAAGGTATTCTTACAAATGAACTTTGGGAAGATTAAATTGAATCAGCCGTGTTAAATGTGATGATTAATTTACAAATATCTCGCAAAATTTGAATACTCAGCGACCCTTCATGGTTCGTAAATTGAGCCTGGACGTAAAGAACAACACAAAGGAGGCTTCTAAATCATGATTCTGCAAAAGAAGAGAAAATGTATTGTGTTTTGTGACATTCGTGAATGTACAAATATGGAGAAATGTCATTGTCAAGGTCGCCATATGGTCTTTTGTGCACATATGATACCCTCCTTGTTCTGAGAATAAGTCATTCTGATCTCCCAACGTAAACTTCTCAAAATTGCCTCTAGAGGATCAAGTATCTCGACCTTATCACGCACAACCACCCAACCACCAGGACGTAGAATACGATCCATCTCAACAACAATCGAAACAGGGTGCTTACACCTGCAAAATATGATATTTTTGGTGTGGCACAATGACTCGATGAATCCACCAATGAGAGTGATAAGAGTGCAGACAAAACATCTTTATACAGATGACAGTAAAGTTCAATGGTAACTAACCTGTTTTTTAGCCTGGAGAAAAAATGATCAGCGTGCAACAGATCATACGATCTGGGGTAAGTCCCGAAAGGCTCACACCAATCGTGGTAGATGCCAACGAGTCCGCGTTCAAAAATGAAGGGAAGTGTATCCGGTGCATGGACAGGGACCACGTTCATCACCCAAATTTTCTGTTGTAAAAGTGCAGCAGCAAATCTGTTTCAGAACATAAACATTTGAACATCATTCCATGATACATAATATATTTGCAAAACTGAGAGGGCCCTTAATATTCCAAGAATTTTGTTGTGCCATAATTATACCCTCCATAGGTGGCTTTCATGTCCATCACATTCCTGATAGTTGACCAGACAATGCCCAGGCCAGTAAGATAGGACTTGTCAACAATATCTTTCCAGTGCTTGGTATCATCAATCGCTTTTTCTTTGTTGTTCAACCAATCCGGATATGTTTCAAGCCTCTTAGGCCATTCCTCGGGCCACTCTGTCCCATGTTGTTCAATTGCAGATGGAACAGTATGCAAGCAAGTTTTCATTGGAATATACCTATCAGGAAAACATTTACAGCCACCAAGTAAATTAGGTTTAAATTATCAAATATGTGAAGGTTAAACATGGTTATGTTTCACCGAAACTCAATTTTGGATTGGTCAGTTAAATGAGTATATAATCAAGTGCAGGAACTTGCATAGCATTAAAACTGAAAGATACACTTTGTGTAGCAATCACATCTGAGCTTACCAGGAAGCATCAGGATTTTCATTCTCCTTGCATAAAGGCGGATTTATCCTCCTCCTTAACACATATATATCATTGGATTCAGGCTTCTGATATATTTTAACACCCACTTCACTGACATCATCGGTTTTATGCGCCAGAATATTCCAACAGATTGAAGAAGTCAATGTGTTCATTGCTGGAAAAAAAATATCATTAAAATCAGAATATCATAGTATAAAGCAAAAGAGAAATTCCTTTTTGTAGATTAAAAATCAAGCACTAAATATGAAAACCGAAAGCACATAAAACACATGGCCAGGGGCAAAATCTTTGAGAGTGGCAGATAGACCGACCATAATATAGCAGCAGGATTCACCGATGTTCTATGTAGTTAACAAAATCTTTCTATCACACAGAAAGTGAAATCCAACAGAAGACACTCAATAAATTCCATGAATATTACAAAGAAGTCAAGGTGGTACAAATCCTATGTTCATATTTGGTATGCATTGTCAGACAATAATTTTCAAGGGAAGGCATATGGCAACATTATTCCTGTATTCAAAACATAATAAACAGTAAAAAAGAAAAGACAAGGCCTAACCATTTTCCTCCTCGATGCTGTCATGTTTAGTTGACAAAATAAAGTATCCACCAGGCCTCAAAATCCTATTTATCTCTAGAAGAAGCTTACCCTCTGAAATAAATAAATAAAAAGCAGGTTTCATATTATCAAATAACGATGAGACTTAAAATATGAAATAAAATTTACAGGACAAAAAAAGAAGGGAACAAGTACCATGGGCATGCCAGGGAATTGTACATCGACCACAATGAATAGCATCAAAAACTCCACTGGGAAAAGGAAGACTTCTTCTTGCAAAGGGGCTAACAAACGTAGCAAAACCACGTTCAAGGGAAACCTGTGCTAGGTCGACAAGATCATCCTTCAAGCCCAGTGACAATGTTAATACATCCTTATCAAGAAGAGAGGCCACAAAGCTTGAATCTGAGCATCCAACGTCCAGCACTACACGTATATTCTTTCCCCATTCAATATCTGGTACCATCTAAGAAAATCCACCCAAAACTTTAAAAATGCTAAATGAGGAGACAATTGCAACATAAGGGTTCTCTGGCTAAACAGTGAAGCTCACTTTCTATACCAAGAAATCAATGAGAACAATTTAGGCAGAAGAAACTTGAGAAATATCATTTTTGGTTAGGTAAGTGCAAAGTTAACAGCATGTTTTTCAGAGGGCCAAACAAAATCAGGAAGAAAAAGGTGTTCACGATATTCATTGAACACAAGAGTACTAGTTCAATTTCCATTATGCAAGTGCAGTAAATAAATGAGCAATGCAAAAGCATTGTATATACCATACTTTGCTCTATTACAATATTTGTTTTAAAAGAAGCCCAAAAATATTTTCTACACAGATTTCTTATCCTTCAGAGCAATCATAGGTAGGAGATGCAATCCAAGAAAAGTTCTCCCTGAGATAATTTTCACGTAGCTTTGCCGTTTCCTATATTGGCCGTGACATTAGATGTTAAACACAAACAAGAGGTAGAGTAAGTCCACTTTGAATATGATAACAAAGTTATTATATAGTGACAACGACAGAATGATCTCTTATCCAGTAAATTTATGCTCTACTAATGAATGGTTCTTAATATCTATCGAAGGGTGGAACTTAAGGAAGTGCAGATAATCCATAAAATTTCATTAAAACATGCTACAATAAAGGCTCACCTCTTCAATGGATTCAAGGTAGTGAACAACTCCACCCTTGAATTCAGATTGGTTCTGAGGGAACATTAAATATTCCCCAGATTTAATCAACCAATTATGGTTCTTCATGTACGCTGCTAGCTTTGGATGAGCCACATTCTTGTACAATACCTGCAAAACAATTAGATTATTACAAAATCAGAACTGAAAATGCATCAGCATAAAGTCAAATTAACCACACTCTATATATTTACCTTCAATTTGCTCTCAGGCCAGTGCACGGGAGAATCATAACCATCATGGGGAAGGGGAACAAGACACATTGGAGGAGCTTTCGGGCAAGTCCTCTCTCTATGCCTATAGCCGTGCAGCCTTGTGAAGCCACTTTCAACATCAATACATGGGATATAATTATGCTTGCTCCTTGTGCTACATTGTTTCCAACTATAATGTGCTTTCGGATCGAAAACCGGACCTTTGATCTGTCTCTTCTTCCCTTCATTCTCATTTTCCACCATCTCCTGTGTCTCTTGGTCTACTGATTCATCCACGTCAGCATCACCTTCCATCTCACCCTTTTCTTCACTTTCACCATCTAATCCTTCTTCCTTGTCATCCACTACCACTTCTTCCTCATCTTCATTCTCCTTCTCGGCTTCTTCACCCTGAGATTCTTCTTGCTCCTGATTCTCTTGATTTTCTTTTGATACTTCGTTGGATAACTTTGACTTATCCTTGTCTTTTTTCCTCTTTGAAACATGTTTCTCATTATTTTTCCCAGATTTATGTTCATGAGCAGGTAAAGGCAAAGATCCATTAACCTTTTTCTCATCTTTTTTCTTTAAACTAGATTCAACCTTCTTTTTGTTATCATTTGCATCATGTTTTTCTATATCTTTTCCTTTAGATTTGCTAACTATTGTGCTTGAAGCTACAGGTTCAGCGATGTCATCAAAGCTCTCCCTTTGAACAGTGACAGAATTAGAAGGAGAAGAAAACATAGACCAAACAAAAATAAAACAAAGACCCAAGATTGCCACTGCCGTCATCTTCACACAAACCCCATGCTGGCGCTTAACTTGTCGACCAAACCGAGCCAAAGCCATGTCCTTCTGTTTTTCAAAGCTCTCAATAAATGCTCCTTGAAGTAAGCAAATTTGAAACAAAACAGCACACCAAACAATGAAATCTAGTACTCAGATGGGAGAAAAACAAAGAATAAGCCCACCAAAAAGTACATATTTGTAACAAACAAAAAAAGAACTTCAAGAAAGAAGTAAATAAGATCTGTCGAGATCTGAAGTGGAGCTTTTAAAAACTAAAAGCCTCGGACACTCAAGCAAGCATTATAACGAAAGAGAAAGAAAGAAAAAAAAAAGGTTTTAATAAAGTTTTTTTTATTTTTTTAAAGATTAGGCATTAGCTTTCAAAGAACTGAAATTTTGGAGTACCCAGATTTAGAAAACGGGTAGAAGCAAAGCTGACGTTTATATTTTTAGCTTTTGTTCTATTGAAAAATAATTAAAGTTGAAGACTGAAATTCCACCCACCAAATTTATAAATAAATTTATGGATAAATTTCACCATCAGTCACCTAACTTTGGGTAGCCGGACAAAACAGTCACCTAAGTTTCATTTCAGTTACTCAACTTTCGAAAAGTTACAAAACAGTCACTAATGTTATGAAAAAGTGACAAAATAGTCACTCATTAATAGTTTCCGTTAGGGGGTTAACGGGACCGTTGACGTGGCAAGTTAACCAGCTGATGTGGCAAGTTAACTTGCCACGTTGGTGAAGCAACTGATGGGTTTGGTTTGGGGCGGGTTTAGGGAAAAATTTGAAGAGTTTTGGACTAAATATTTTAGGGTTAGAAATAGATTAGGATTAAGGGGATTTAGGGGGGGAGAAAAACGATTTCTGGAAATTTTGATTGTGATTTCGGGTTTTTTTATGGTTGAAACTAATTTGGGAATTGATTAAGAAAGCTTTAGGGTTAGAAATAGATTCAATAATCGATTAATAGGGTATAAGGGTTTAGGGTATGATTGGTTTATTTTGTTTAGGGAAAAAAGAAGACGAAACCAGAAATCATTCAGTGTTTTTTATTCTCAGCAACAATGGGCAATAGAAGAGAAGCTACCAGTGTTGTTACATTCACTTTAACAGGTAAGTTGTTGCATTTAGTTTTAAATTTTTTGGATTTCAATGTTGTTATTTTGATTTAGGGTTATTTCGATTTCAATTTTGATTTTGATTTTGATTGTTATTTTGATTTAGGGTTATTTAGGGTTATTTCGATTTCAATTTTGATTTTGATTTCGATTCTGATTTTGATTTTGATTTCTATTTTGATTTTGATTTCAATTTTGAAACACTAAACTGATTTTGATTTTGATTTTAATTTCGATCTCGATTTAGCTTTAGATTTTGATTTTGATTTCAATTTGGATTTCAATTTAGGGTTATTTCGATTTGTATGACACATAATGTGTATTGTATGCCATGTGCATGATGTTTACTGTTTGTATCTGCCATCGTATGGATGCCATTATCAAACTGATGTTTATTGTTTGTATCTGCCATTGTATGGATGCCATTATCAAACTAATGTTTATTGTGTATATCTGCCATTGTTTGTATCCAAGCTACTATATTGTATGTGGCAAAATCAAAATTTGAATGCCATTATCAAACTAATGTTTATTGTGTATATCTGCCATTGTTTGTATCCAAGCTGCTATATTGTATATGACAAAAATGGTTGTGTTTGTATTAAATTATTTTTGTATTGGTTGTTGTCTGCCATTTGCATAACAGTAATGGTTGTGTTTGTATTAAATCATTAGGTATTTTGTATTAGTTATTCTGACAGAAATGGTTAAAGTGTTTGCCTTTGTTGTCTGCCTTTATTGATGAGTACTTTGTTTGGCAGGTTTAATTGATGACAATTTTAATGAGAATAAAGAAGACATGTCTGGTAGTGATGTGTCTGGTAGTGATGCATCTGAAAGTGATGTGTCTAATAGGATAGGTGTTAATTTAGATGGTTTAAACATGGATGGTATAGGAGTAGATGAACTGTGTGATAGTGATTATTCTGGAAGGTTAGATAGTGCACATGAATCTGACTCAGATGGCCAAAATTGGCCTCAGTTCAACTTAGAGAATGACATGAGTAATCCTATACTTAAGGTTGGAATGTTATTTAAGTCTAAGGACAGTCTAAAAGAAGCTGCCAAGCAGTATGGTAGGTTGAACAATTATTTTATTAAGTTTCCCAAAAATGATTTAAAAAGGTTAAAGGCAGTCTGCAGTGAAAAATGTCCTTGGTTCATATGGGCTTCTAAACTAAACCCTAATGACCCTACTAACCAGACTTGGCAAATTAGGAGTTCAAACCCTAACCATACTTGTTCTAAATTATATAAAACTAAGAATGTAACCTTAGCTTGGATAGGTGAACATTATAAAGAAAAATTCATTGTTGATCCTGATTATTCTCTTAAATTAGTGTTGCGTAATCTCACTAACAAAATGTAGGAAGGCTAAACTTAGGGCATTGGAATTAATTGAAGGAGCTCGTAAAGCTCAATATAAGAAGATTTATGAGTATTTATTGGAGGTTAAGACACAAAATGAGGGAACAACAACAATCTGTTATCTGGATAACTGGTTGTTTCAAAGGATGTATGTCTGTCTACAGGCATGCAAAGATGGTTATAGGGCTGGTTGTAGGAGGATAGTAGGTTTAGATGGATGTTTCTTGAAGGGCTACTATGGTGGCTACTTGCTTGCAGCTGTTGGGATGCTTGCATCATGGCTTTGATTCTTGGAGTTACTTGCAATAGACTTGAAAATTGTGAGCTCATACTAAATATCTTTCATGTCTGACAAACAAAAGGTAAAACTCTATTTCTTTATTTTTTTTATGTTGTTTCTATTCAGGGATTGACAATGAATTAAACTATTTTTTTTCTAATTGCAGGGACTTTTAGAAGCAATATGTATGTTGCTTCCTAATGCAGAAACAAGACACTGTGTTAGACACCTACGTGCTAATTTCAGCAAGGCTGGTTTTCGAACAAAAGAATTGAAAGATTTGCTTTGGAAAGCTGCCAGAGCAAGCACAATAAGGGATTTTGAGGATGCCATGGATGAACTGAGAAAAACCAATCAGCATGCTTATGATTGGTTGAAGGAAAAGAACCCTACTCACTGGTCAAGGTCCCACTTCTCAATTAGGAGCCATTCTGACATGTTGGTGAATAATCTTTCTGAATCATTTAATAAGGTAAACCCCTATATTTTATGTTTCTTACTAATCATTAGCAATTCACTAATTATTTATATTGTTTACTGATAGATGATACTAGAAGCAAGAGGGAAACCTATTCTGACCATGATGGAAACAATAAGGATCAAGATTATGTTATTTATTATCAAGAAGAAAGAAAAAGCTGACATATAGAAAGGAATGTTGTGTCCAAAGATCAAGAAAAAGCTGGATGTAAATATAAAAGATTCCTTGAGGTAAAGTTACCATTTTTAATCTTTCTGATGTCGTTATTCTGACTTCATGTTGCCTTTATTCTGACTTCATGTGTAACATCCCCTACCCGTACTCATTGTCAGAATAGGGTACGAGGCATTACCGGAGTTTACAATTTTTTTTATATTCAATATAGCCCCTTTATAAATATCTAACCTTCCCTGCAGTATTAAATCGAGAACAATCCACATCAACCAAACCAATTCAACATATTTTCAAGATAAATTCATGCATATTTATAAAATAACGTCATCACATACCCAAAACCAGGTTTGTTAACCATACCAATGGCTAACTCTACATTCATTTCACAGAATCATTTACTTTATTAGCTTATACATGCCATTAATTTCCAAAATAAAGTTTCTTTATAAACCGAAATCCTGAGGTTGATAGTGTGATGTGTCTCCAACCAAATCCGACCTCCGAGCTCTTAACACTACAAAATAGCGGAAAAGGAAACAGGGTAAGCACTTTGTGCTTAGTAAGCTCATGTAACAAGAATTATACTCATGTAACAAGAATTATACTCATGTAACAAGAATTATACTTACCTAATATTTTCAATACAATACAATAAACATTCATATATCCATTCAATGCATTATTACCCTAATATGCACAAACTCAACATTCAAGTTAGTACAATAATTTCCATGTACCAATAATATATACCATGATTGATGAGTTCATCAATACCATGATTTCCATTTCCTTGTTATTTTTCCATATTTATCCCGTTAAATTTCTCAGAATTTCGATGGATTTTCAGAGGTACACTTTTAGTGTACAATTCCGAGTCCGTCAATTCATATTCATGTGCACACATTTCCATTTCAGAGAGCACACTCCCGCGAACCTCAACCTTGCAGTGGGATTACCAGTCCAGGCTAAATCCCCTGTAATATAAACTCATAGAGTATTGTCGGGATTACCAGTCCAGGCTAAATCCCCTGCAACGACAATTACTCTAATGAGCTTGGATCTGAATTACCAGTCCAAACTAAATTCAGTCCAGGCTAAATTCAGACCCTAATTCGGATTACCCATCTGGGTTAAATCCATTTTCCACATATTCTTCGGGAGGGCTATATCAGGTTAGGATCACCCGTCCGGGCTTGATCCTTTTTACCGTCAATTCCTTTTTAGAGATCCATCGAATTTTCCTTTCATTCAACCGGGATTTCTTCCCCTTTTTATCAAATATATCAATGATTTATCAATTTTTATACAATAAATATTCAAATCATATTCACATCAATAACATACATTTCAAGTATTTAAGAATATAATTCAAGTTCCACGAACTTACCTTGATACTTGTTTGTAAACAAAAATCTACTAATCTCGAACTTTTTTCTTTCCTCGATCTAGCTTCGTATTTGAATCTTCTGGATTTGGTGCAAAAATTATGGAATACCAGCTTAGAGAACCCTCCTATGGCATTTTTAGCTGCTAGAATTGAAGAGAAATGAAGAGAAATCTAGATATTTCCTATTTAGTCCTAGTCTTATTTTGTTAATTTTGCAATATTCCAATTTTGCCCTTAATTTATCAATTTTCCTGCTGATTTCATGCCCTTGTCGTCCAGCCCAAATAAATTTTGGGTCTAATTGCCTTTTAAATCATTTCTCATTAGACTCTTAAGCTATTTAATCATTCTAGCAACTTTTACACCTATTACAATTTAGTCCTTTTCATTTAATTGACTACCCAAACATTAAAATTTCCTAACGAAATTTTAATACCACATTACTAACATTTCATAAATATTTATAAAATTATTTTCGACTCAGTTTTACGAGATAGAGGTCCCGATACCTTATTTTTACCCAATTTCTTCAATAATTTTTTTTCTAACTAACCACTAAATCGGTAAAATTTTTCTATCAATATTTTCATACAATTTTCCTATCATATCAATTTTCATGCAAAAATATTGAAATAAATTTATCTTTAAATCGGATTTGTGGTTACGAAATCACTGTTCTGATAACTTTAAATTTAGGTCATTACATCATGTTACTGGTTACATGTTGTTTTAGTGAATGTTTTTTAATATGCATGCAGTGATTGTTTGTAATGACTCAAAATTTACGAGTATCGAAAAAGTACATTATCAGGCCTCCGTCTTAACAAAATGAGTTCGTAAATAATTATTAGAAATATTTATGAGTCTAGTGGTGTGTTTAATTAGGTTTTAATTAAGTGAATTAGTTTAATTTAGAGTAACTAGGAAAAAAGACTAAATTGAATAAAGGGTAAAAGTTTAATAATACATTAAAAGAAAATAATGAGGACCAAAATGGAAATTAAGCCATTAAAGAGGAATGAGGCGGCATATAAGTAATAAAAATCCAAGATCTTATGTATTAGCATATCTTATTATATTATTGTTATTAAATTGAATTATATTATTATTATTATTATTATGAAATAGAATATGATTTTGACAAATGGATGGTTATAAAAATATACAAATGTAATAATATATATATACAATTGTAACATATTTATTTAATTACTTTTTATTAAAATAAATAGATATTTATTATTATTTATAATTGTTTAAATAGATATTATTTTAATTATATAATATTATAAAAAAATTATATGACAAATAAATTAAATGGTGACAAATGTAAGCTGATGATGAATCCAAGTGTACTAAATAAAATATATACATTTGTAATTTATATATGTACTTAATTAATATCAAAGTAAATATATATTTATTATTTTTATTAAATTAAAAAGATAGTTATTAATTAAATAATTATTCATAAGATTTTTATGAAATAATTAGATAAAATCATGACAAATGTATGGTATTGATCATGTACAAATGTAGAAAAGTAAATGTATACTTTTGTATTATATTATTAATTATATGATAGATATTTATAATAATTAAATTATAATATATTAAGTTAATAAAATAAATAAAACAAATGAAATAATAAAAGAATAAAAAGAAAGACAAAAGAAACAAAAGGGTAAAAGAACAAAAAAGCTTTCGAAATAGAGCAGGAAAAAAGAAAGAAAGAAGAAAAAAAAGAAAAAAAAGGGGAAATAGAGAATTTGAAGCTTGGAGTTTAATTGTTAACGTAATACAGGAGACCTCGACAAAAAAAGGAAAGGAGAAAGTTGACGAAGAGTAATTTGAGAATTACAGTTTATATTTCTATAAATCGAACTTAACATTTAAATTTTTGTTTTTATTATTATATGTGTATGGAAAGATATTAAGGTAAGTATTAGTGTTTTGATATTGAATTGAATGTATGTGAATTTGTGATTATTGTGAAATGGATATTAAAATGATTAATTACTGTGAATTGAGAAATGAATTGAATACCCTATTAACTGTATCGGTCTGAGTCGGATATAATTGGCATGCCATAGGATTGGAAGTGTTCAAGGATACTTCGAACTTGAGTCGATGAAGCACTATAAGTGTCGTACTGTTACTTCGAATTCGAGTCGATGACTACTGTACTGAATAATTGATAGATACTGAATAACTAAATTACTGTATAGAATAATTAATAGTTATTGAATAACTAAACTACTGCACTGAATATTTGATAGTTACTAAATGACTTACTGTACTGAATTACTGTTTGTTATTGATTGTTTGATATTGAATAACTGATTATTATTGAATAACAATAAACAAATAATTGTTATTGAAAAATAATGATTGATACTGAGTTTGAAATAAAATAGAGTACTGGATTAAAAGGTGAATATTTGAATAGTTATTGAATTTGAGTAGTGTTATATATGTATTTTATAATTATTTAAGTGTTGGTTTATAGAAATACCACTGAGTGCATACTCAACATACAGTTTGTTTCCGTACGTAGGTTAGGTACAAAAGTGACTAACGACTCAGCATCTAAGTCAATCCCGAACTCAAATACATGGTGATGTACTTTTCTCTTTTGAAAATGGCATGTACCTAGGTTGTAATTTGTTGTTAATTTGATACATAAATATTAATGATAAATGATGGTAATGGTTGTTCCATACAATTACATATGTCCTAAACATAGTCTATATCATAGCTTTAGGCAATTTTGTTTAATGATAATTTAAATGAATCAATTAGACATCTTATGGTAGACTGTTATAAACATAAAAATGTTAGAACTTTATATTATTAGTTTGTTATAATTAGGGATGTATAAATTCATGAATTGATTTATTTGTATTGGTCTTGATTTGAATTTTCAGGAAAGGTCAGATATTTATAAATGGGTTATATTGAGTTCGCACAAAAAAAAAAAAATATTTGGAGTACCCGAACAAGTCCCGATTCGATTTTAACGTGTGATTTGGACCTCGAGGGTCCATTATAGGGACTTTATAATTAAATCAAGTTATGTATGTCATTTAGTTTGAATTAATTGTAAATTGTTTGATAGGTTCGGTAATGCTCCGTAACCCTATTCCGGCGACGGTATAGGGTTAGGGGGTGTTACATTGTTGGTGTGTTGACTATTTTTTAATATGCATGTAGTGAGTATTTTTTTATAATATGCATATAGTGACTGTTTTTTAGGGTGTGTGTGTGTGTGTGTGTGTGTGTGACTTATCAACAAGCCGCCCTAAGAGAAAAACTCTCATTCAAGAGAAGACCAACCATTGTTAGATGGATGCCTCCTACTCAAAGGTCATCTATAGGAGGCATCCATGACAGACCATTGATAATGATGTGAACAAAACTTATTTTGTTAAATTTTGAAAATGTGTAAATTTGCTCGCTATTGATCTATCAACTTATCAACAAGCCGCCCTAAGAGAAAAACGCTCATTCAAGAGAAGACCAACCATTGTTAGATGGATGCCTCCTACTCAAAGGTCATCCATAGGAGGCATCCATGACAGACCATTGATAATGATGTGAACAAAACTTATTTTGTTAAATTTTGAAAATGTGTAAATTTTGAAAATGTGTACCAAATCAGCAAAAGAGTACCCCAACTCAACAAGCTGCCCCAACTCAGTTACCTAGTACCCCAACTTATCAACAAGCCGCCCTAAGAGAAAAACTCTCATTCAAAAGAAGACCAACCATTGTTAGATGGATGCCTCCTACTCAAAGGTCATCCATAGGAGGCATCCATGACAGACCATTGATAATGATGTGAACAAAACTTATTTTGTTAAATTTTGAAAATGTGTAAATTTGCTCGCTATTGATCTATTAACTTAGGCAGATAATTTTTTTGTAAATTTGCCTATGATTTCTACTGTTGATAAACTTAGGCATATAATCACTGAATTTTTTTGTAAATTTTTCTACAATTTACATCTGTTCACTTGTGTTGAATTGTAGGAAAATTTGGCAATATTTTGCCCCTCATTCCTTTTGTAAACAGTTTGGTGTTTTGGCCTTAATATATGAGTATTAATCTATGCTATTTTTGTTATCTCTTATCTTCTAATATATTAGTATTGAAAAAACAAATGTGTGAGAATTGAGAAATACATATGTGTTTTTTCATCTGTTATCTTTTTCTGCATTTTGAGTATTGAAAAATACATGTGTTTTTCCATCTATTATCTTCTCTTCTAACTGTTGTAAGCAACAAAAATATTACAAAACAATTTGTAATCAACAAAAATATCTCATTTCAAGTCTTTCAAGTGTTTGTAAACAACAACATGAGCTGGTTAGCCATGTATACCAGCAGCCATGTATAACATATGTTAAGCAACAATATACCAGCAGCCATGTATACCAATATAACCAACAATATACCAACAATAATATTACAAAACATAAGCTGGTTTTCAATGCTAACAACAACAACTTAAGCTGATTTTTAAGGTTTAAAAAACAACAACAAAGTTAAAAATACAAGCACCAAAAACCAGGTTCTCTCCCTCCTCGCATCTTCCAATGTCCTCACTTTTTTCAGAAGACCCAACAACACAATTCATGATCGGGGCGTCAATGGCAGATCAAACCAGCTGAAAAATCGACATGGTTTTCGAAATCTAGAGCCAAATTTGTTACACCCAAAAAACCTCCTACCTGGATTGTCATTGGACCAAGACATGTTTAACTTGGCTGGGTTTCCACAATAGCACACCGGAATCACTTCAGGCATCTCTATTTTTCCTCTTGTCCTTCTTCTTTTTCTTCATCTTCCTTTTCTTTTTCTCTAACCCTAAAATGGTACTGGTAGGGCTGTTAAGTGAGAGTAACCAGCAACTGGACAATTTTTTGACACCAACGACGCCGTCAATTGCCGTGTCATTTTGTTGTGACGTTTGTGACGGAAAACGGTAAAAAAAACTGTTTTGTAACTTTTCGAAAGTTGAGTGACTGAAATGAAACCTAGGTGACTGTTTTGTCAGCTACCCCAAAATTGGGTAACTAATGGTGTAATTTACCTTAAATTTATCTTACTTTAAGAACACAAAGTTATCCAGAAAAGAGGGTAATGGCTTTTTTTCCTGTTTTCTTTTTTACTACAACTATTATTAAAGTTCTAAATTTCTAAACAAAAAAGAGGGAAAATGTTTGAAGCTAAGGATAGTAACAAGAAAATGAAAGGACAAAAAAGGTTAATATATTATTTAACACTCGAATTTGGTTTCAAAATTTAATTTAATACTTGTATACGTTGATTAATATTTATTTAATATATGTATTTAAGTAGATTAATATTTATTTAATACATGTTTTTAAGTAAAAGTATTTAAATACTTAATTGAAATAAAAAAAGTAAAGTACAAAATTAAAAAATTCATATTTCAATTTAAATATTGAAATCAACCTCAAATATTAATTTTGAAAAAATTTAGATATCAAATTAAAGATTAAAAAATAAATTTAAATATTAAATAATATATTAAAAAAAAAAGGTGTTTGGAAACTGTTAAGATTACGTTGTTCAGTTAAGATGAGCAGGGCATCCAACTTCGTCGCTTCGGTGTAAAGTAATGAATTGTCACTGCGCTTTCAACAGAATGACCCTTCATAGATGTGATTTCTCGTCTTTGACAGTCCAATTGTTTTGGACTTGGAAATGATAAAAAGCTCAAGAGCCATCAAGCAAGGCAAGGCCCGCAAATTGGATTGTGGGTCCACTTGCAAGAGACTACTGACAGTTGGCCCTCAATCTTACACTGTCTCCAAAAATTATAAGAGTATATGTAAAATTAATATTTTCTAAATTTATAGTTGTTCCCTCAATATTATTATTAAAATTTGAACTCTTCAAAAATACAACATATTTTAATAAAACTGACCATTATTAATCATGCCAATCTTGTCAAAATCCCAATCTGTTTTCAGGAAATATAAATGGGAAAATGGAGACCCCGTAGAGAGTATATTAATGGTAGTATTGGTACTCTAAACCATGTTGGATTATTAGGTCAAAGTTCAAACTCTAAAGTATAATATCCAAAACCAAAAGAAAAATCTCAAATAGCATTGGTATTTGACCGAGACTTTAGGATTAAGATAAGGGATATGACTTGATTATCTTCTTGAAATCAGTTCCACGTTGTCTTCCGTAAATTGCAATCTTCATGCAATTCTCTTCAAGAAAAGAGTATCGATTTCGTGCGTAAATTGCTTTGATATGAATGTAGCATATAATTCCAAGCAGATTTTACATAAAACAATCACCATCTATATATATTGGATGATCTCAAATGGTGTTTTCATCCATTAAACTAAAATAAGCATCTGTTCTGTATGCGATTTCACGTATCCTCCAGGCACTCCGTCTAAAACTAAAGTAGGGTTCGTCATTGGTTCTTATCAAGTAGCTAAACCTTAGCTCATATATATTTTTTCTTAAGTCTATAGTTAATTATCATGTCCTACAGAAAAAGAAGATGAAAAAATGCTGAGGTTTCACCTATCCTTTAACGAGTCTTTCTCCTGGAGCTCAATGTGAAACGGTTGGCGTGAGGGAAAGTTGAGAAAGATTTCTCTCATGAACTGGTGATACCGGAGAAAGTGATGTCGCTGCCAGTCGCAGGAGGTTGTGTTGAATTCAAATGATGAGCATTTTCCTTAGATGTGTGCATATTGATCTTTATCCTGCATGGGACACATGGTCAGAACTCTTGGGAACTAAATCTATTTAATCTTTCCATTTTCAAAAAACAAAAATATCTTTCATGGCGCTAGAGCTGAATCAGAACCATACTCTGCTACACGAAGGTGACTGAAGTTAACTGGTTAGCATGATCCACATGCTATGACATCGACTTTAACAAGATACATACCAGATGAACATAGAGAAATGGTGAAAATCTACCTGTTGTGGATATTGACGTACTCATCGGTCTCATCTAATATCTCCTCCTGTCAGAAGCAAGCATTGACAAAAGAGATTAACACGTAATTCCCATAAACCTTTTTAGCATACTGGAAATAGTTGTTCCAAGCTATCAAGCCACCACCAGAGGTAAAAAGATTAATATCATTACACCATGGGGAAGGGAGAAGTAATATGAAGGTCCCAAAGATGGTTGGTCTCTTCATTACCCCCTGATTGCAAGAGATTTACCTGAAGCAGTTCTTCAATAACATCCTCCATGGTGATAACACCAACAACCTCTTCATTTGATCGAAACTCAGAAATAGGAGCGTTTTCAATGTCCAATATGCAGTATGAGCAACCTCTGTGTCGTTTCTTAAATGCAGGAGTAGTTGGTGGGCTCTTCTTTGTCTGCTGACCTCCATCACTGTTAGTCACAAGTGTCTGAACATCTTGCGAGTCCGACTTAAGCCCTAATTTTAGGGCACTTAAGCCAACCTCACGATCATCTGGAAATGCATGAAGGTCGGTGATATTTTACTTCAAAAGAACAAGATCAGTCAACCTAATGAAGGTATACTTAACCAAGAAAGAAAGGTACTTGTGGTATGTAACAATATGCTAAAAAAAATTGTTTAGAGCAATTGCTTTCCTAGTACGTATATAATCACCTTTTCTTGATGTCTCGGGTTCACCTCTTCGCTTCTTACAGTTGTCCTTAAACTCAAGTCGTTCACCATCTTTACCTTTCTTCACAGATTCTTCGCTCTCATTTAGATCCTTATATACCACAGCAATGTGGCTGTGACCTTTTTGGAATTCATTAAGAATATCGTATAGTGGCATGTCCTCTGGCACCCTGTACAGTGAACAAGAATAATAGAAGAATAGATTTTACTTCTTTCTTGTTGTAAGGAAACAAAAACAACAACTAAACCGACTGAAGCTGATTATGAACATTCCAAAGGGACATACATATCCATTGTTAAATTTCGTGTCCTCATCTCTTTTCCACCTATTTAGATACTAAAAAGTTATGCTATAACAGAAAGACGAGATACTGTACCGTGGGATTTTTCTTATTATCATTTTTCTCAAAGGAACTGGACCTTCTGAATCAATTGTTAACAGATTTTTAACCTGCACATTTCAAGCCAAACCCAGAAGAAGAATGTAGTAATTAAAGAGAGGAAAACATAAAATAAATTCGAATAAAGCCATGCCGGAGATAACCAATATAAATAATATTATAGAAATGATCTTAAAATGAAAGGAATTGCTTTTTTGGGAACTACTAAACAAAAAGGCAGCAATGGAAGTGAAGTGCATCCTTGCAGGAGCTAGTAGGAATTTGATACAAAGTTTTCAAGTGACAGAAATCAATAACATGTATTATGAATGGTACAAACACAAACTATTTCCAAAATAATACCCAAGATAGGAATAAGATAAATACACAATGGGTGAGCTGATAACTGTTTAAACAAAGGTTTCAAGTTGTACCTACTAGAGTGTCTTAAAGGAATAAGAGAAGGCAAGCAAAGAACAAGGTATTTTTAGGACAGATAACAGCACAGCTAACATGATACTCATAGCATTCATCAACGCCCCAAAGGTGCATCTTAGCATTCTCTAACTCCAAGGTTATACATGGCCAAAAAGAATCCAAGGTTTTACCAGCAAAATAAACAAGAAATAGTAGCTCAGTTCTAAATTTCGAATGCATACATTTATTGGGCTTCGTCATTATGTCATAAGCTTTTAGGTCAAGAAAATCACATTTGATTACCAATGGCTATTAGTCATGTCACTGCAACTCCCTGCCATTATTCTTACCTTATTCATCATTTTGTCTCTCAAAAAGATATGCGAACTGCCATTGTTAACAAAAGAATTGCAAAAAAAAAATAAAGGAGAGATTTCCGTCAAAAGTTTTTCAGAAACAAAGACAGGAATGGGAGGCAAGGTCTCATATGACCATGGAACAGAAGTGAATAGCTGGCAAATAAGTGTAAAGTATCCTAGCAAGAAACGATCATAAAATGATAGCTTGTGCAGAGAAAGGAAATTACCAGAACAAGTCCAATTATATTTGTTGGGTTTCGATAATACACTGGAACTCTGCTATGACCGACTGCCATTACTTTATTCAGCGTTTCCCTGATTTGCAAAGAGAGAGAGAGAGAGAAAAGCTTAGAGCATAGGTAGAGTGGTAAATCCTGTTAGCAATTCACTGGGATCCACGAACCCACGAATCAAGAATGGTATCCAGATCAAGGGAAAATGCGTTTGATATTGGCGTCATGGCAACTTTAGCAGTCTTTTCGGTCATTTCAAGTGCTCCGGCAATGATAGTCGTCTCATCATGAGTCAGATCACCACCTTTCCCAGCCTAAAAAAAGAGCATATATATAATGACATATAAAGAAAAGCCAAGGACTGCATAAAGCATTCAAACATAAACCAGCGGTTTTAAACATTATATAGTACCTCATTGCCATGAAAATCCACAAAAGTCTTTAGCTCTGCTCTCCGAAGGAGGGCAGCGTGACCCTTACCCAACATCCAGTCCAAAATCTGGAAAGTACATGATATTGATTGAGAGAATATAAAATATAAACCCGGTTTCTAGTATAATCCTAGCAATTTAGTTGCCAAATTCAACTATATCTAGTAACAACTTATTAAGAGCACAATATACAGAAAATACCGATATTCCTAACAGCATAATAGAAAAATTTGTAGATGACTATACCTTGCTAATTGGATAAGACATTGGAAAGAAAAGAAAAAGAAGAACACGGACAAGAGGTGCCATTATCGCTCCGACTTTCAAGCCATAACGAGTGCAAATGGCTTGGGGCAATATCTGCAGTCAGACATAAAAACATATTTTAGCAACACTACTGCAACTTCCTCCTAAAGATAGCAAGCTCAATCCATTAACAACCAACCTCTCCAAACATGAGGATCAGAGTCACTGATATCAGAATTGCAGCCCACGGAGGCACAAGCTTGTCCAAAAAAATGGGAAGAGCCTGCATAGAAGGAAAATAAGTTAGGAAACAAGCAACAACATTGAAGAGAGAAACCGATAATGATAGTTTAGAGCATTAACCTCCATTGCCAAGGAGTTTCCAATCAATAGAGTACATAGCAGAAGATGCTGATTTTTCACCACAGGAAATATCTTTGCTGCCAAAGAAAAAACAAAACAAAACGAAAGTTATTATTGTAAAAAACGCCATAAAGTTCTCACCTTCTTGTAATAGATCAGCTAACATGCTAAATAAAACCCAATTCTACATGGAACTGATTGTTGCTTTGTTTATTGACTAATTTACTTTTACTATTCTTTTCTTCTTCTTCCAGAATCTAGAATACAGTCAAAAGCAAACAACAAAATAACAACCAAGACAAAGCCTTTAAGAAACCTTGAAGTCAGTAACCGGCCGCCTCACTTCGGCATCAACGTCATGTAATAAACCTATCGTAGTACGAAGTAGGAACCGAGTAACAGGACTCGGTGAGTGGACTCAATTCCAAAAGCTAATTAAACCTTTTTTTTGGCTTTTAACTATCTAAAGATTCTAAACATAAACTATATATGATCAAGCCCTTACATTGATAGCTTAGTAGACCAACAAAAGCATCCCTATTCAAAGCACCGACAAGCTATTCGATACAACAGTATTAAAACCCCGCAATCACCAGCTATACCCGAATTAACTGAATTGACAAAATCAAGCGAACGAAGTACAAGAATATTCCAGTCAATAACTCATTAAAAATGAGAAAGTAAGGAGCGAAGGTTACCAGCATGGGTACGATCTTGAGGACGGCCAGACTTGATGAGGACTTCAAGGTCCACGAGACCCAGAGACATAAGTCCAAGTGTTAGCCCAGCCATCAACCCAGCAAAACACACCAACCCCGCAATTATGAGCAGGTACAACGAGAATTCAACCCCGCAACAAGGAACGTCTGAAGCCATCCTTTCTGTTCTCCCTTTTCTCTCTGTTTAGTGTTGTTTTATTAGCTCTCTTGAAATAGCAATCAGGATTCTGTAGAACAGCCGGGAAGTTTGTCTGTTGCTTTGTCCTTCCAAATGATTGGAGAGACAAAAAAAAATGTGAAAATTTGAGCGGCCCAAATAAATAATGTGCTCACGTGTACTGTAAGGATTAGTTTACTACTGCTTTGTGTTGTTGGAATTCTTAGGCTTTTGTCCACTTTATTACGGATCTCTGCAGCTTCGATTTGCTTACGTTTTAACCAGCAGTTCCTCTGGGCTCACTTTTTTTTTTTTAAAGGTAAACTATCTCATTAGTTAAATTAAAATAGAGTCATTTATATCTAAAATTTTTAATTGTTTTTTTAATTTCTCAACTTATTTATCGTAACAAACCCAATAAAATAGAGTAAAACTAAAAGTACCGCAGTTAAAAATAAACACCCATCCAGAACCCTTCATAGTTGGGAAGCTCGAATTTAAGCTCAAGTTCCATTTCTTCATTTCAAAGCTTACAAATGGTTGATCAGGACCTCACGACATGGTGGCTTGTTTCTTAGCAACAAAATAGTTCCTTCCTCATTTCATTAAAGACCCAGAAATGTTTTGTTGATAAAACTGAAAATGTGTGTTCGGTTTCTTGTTTTTCTAGTGGTCGGACACTGCGTCCTGTGAAGTCGAGGAGAGGTGATGGCAAAGAGGGCTGGGTTTTATAGGCGAGTTTGTCGAGGGAGGAAGGGTATGTTGGGGAATCAGGAGAAGATTGAGGGCAAAACGGGGATAACAATTTAGAAGCGGTGGAAATGGTGGAAGAGGAGAAAGGGAAGAAAGGATCAAGTGTTTTGAATACCACTAAACATCTCTGGGCTAGTGCTGTTGCTGTTATGGTTTCAAAATTTTATTTTTTCTTCTTCCTTTTTTTTAAAAAATTCTTTTTGATTGTTGGGAAAAAAGGGGTATGAAGACAATGATGGATGATTTGTTTGTGTCTTAGTTTTAACTTTTGTTTCAGATGGAACATTGAATAACAAAACTTATTCGATTTAGTCCTAGAACCGACTAAACCTAATTAGCTCTGATACCAATTAATATTGTAACATCTCTCTACCCGAGACCGTTGCCGGAGTCAAGCAGGAGACATTACAAAACTTATCTTAGCACTTAAACAGTTTTCGTAGTAAACTATCCATCTGCGTCATGGTCGCTAAAAACATCATATCTCGAGTTACGAAACTCAAAATCCAATTCCGTAAATTTTTCCTGAAACTAGACTCATATATATACTTACTAATTTTTTTCTAGAATTTTTGGTCAGGTAAATTAGTACAGTTTATTAGAAGAAGTCTCCCCTATTTCAGGGTTCGGCTACTCTGACCCTTGTGCACTACGAATCAAATTTCTTCCTGTACAGAAATCCAATGACTATGCCATTTGTTTCAATTAAAAATAGACTCAATAAGGAATCCATACAAATAAAGTTTGAGTCCTAATTCTTAATACACAATTTATCGTGAATTTATAAAGTCAGAACAGGGAATCCAGAAATTGTTCTAACCCTATTTCACCAAAACGTAAATATCTCATAAAATACAACTCTTTTACCTATTTTGTTTCTTCCATATAAAAATAGATTCATTAAGCTTCAATTACATATTTTATTCATCATCTAATTCACTTTATACTATTTTTGGTATATTTTCAAAGTTGGACTATTGTTACTGTCCAAATCTGTTTTAGTATAAAATGTTGATAACTAAGTTTATAACATCTTCATTTCTTCTCTCTACAACATTTACCAACAATTCCTCTTATTACTCTTCACTAACATATCAAAACATACCATACTTAAGGTTTTGGTAACATTTACAAAACATACCAAAATATCACTTAACAACTTAGATACTTTCAAAATGACCAAAAGACATCCTAGGTACAATGCCATTTTCCAAAAAGATAGAAACTTCACCAATTTGAGTTCGGGGATCGGCTTGTATGCTGAGTCCTTATACTTTCATACCTAGCCTGCGCACGGAAACAAACCGTACGCTGAGAATACTCTCAGTGGTATTTCTATAAACAATAGCTTAATCAACTTTAAAACATGGTAATTCAAACACATTATTGCTATTATTCAATATCAATCAGTACTTTAATAATCTTTGCTTTATTTACCCTTATTAACATAACTCGGACACTGACGGATACACGGATCCAACCCACACTCCGGGATAAGCACATAGTGCTTCATCGGAATAAATCCGGAACTTTAACATTATAGTACACAAAGTACTTCATCGGAACAAATCCGGAACTTTAACAGTAGTCGACACATAGTGTCTCATCGACTCAATGTCGGAATATCCCAATACTTCCAATTCCTATGACATGTCAACTATATCCAACTAGCCCGACACTGTTAATAGGGTATTCAAAATCACATTCATTTCAATATGGTAAAAATACTTACCTCATTCACATTTTCATACAATACAAATATCAAATATAGCAATAACGATTAAGCTCGGTTTATAGAAATACAAACCACTATTTATCGAATTTAATCGATATCTTCGTTCACTTTCTCTTTTCCCTTCTTTGATGACGTATCCGGTGCTACGTTTGCTACTAACAATCATACAATTAAAAATCATCAATATACTAATTCATAAAACACATTTTCACTTTCTATCAAACTTTTACAAGAATTCCAATTTCGTCCTTTTTCCATTACTAATCTTTTTTTCTTTAACTTAAGCTTCATATTCTCTTTTAATCAACTCATTAACAATTTCTAACTCATAAAATTCATTATAAAACATAAATTTTGAGCTATATTCAACTTAATCCCTATTTAAACCTAACTTAGAATTCTTTTAATAAATCACTCAATTTTCACTTCTAACTTCAATTCCTATCAATTTAACTCATAAAACCTCAATTTATTCAACTAAATCAATATCTAAAAATTTTCTATTTTTCTTCATTTTAACCTCATACATGTAGAACTTTGAATTAGGAATCCATAAACATAAAAATCATAAAAAATGAGCTAAAATAACTTACCAATCAAGCTTTAGGGCCTTAATCCTCAAATTTCCCTTTTCTATTTCTTTCTTTCTTTCTTTCTTTCTTTCTCACGTTTGCTCTCTGTAACTCTTTCTATGTTTCTTTACTCATTATTCTTTATTCATTATACTATATTATATTATTATTAACCTATAATAAATATAAAATTAACATGTGTAATAGCTATAACATAAAATATCTTATAGCTATTACACATATATACCAACTATTACACATGTTATATCATACATTCACACACATGGCACTTAGGGTCTAATTGCTAGATTAGTCCCTTTTACTAATCTTTAATCTATAATTAAACTTTTATACCGTATGCAATTTAGTCATTATTCTAAATTCAAGCTACTTAACTTAATCAAACATTAAATAACCATTCAACTATAATTCATAAATATTTCTAATAAATATTCATGAATAAATTTCACGGAAACAGTACTCAAGACTCAATTTCCGATACCGTAACTTTCGGTTCATTAGAATGCTTATGTTTCTATTTTGGTCACCCACCTTTAATTTTTTTTTTAATTTAGGCACTAACATTTGATTTCATTCCTGTTTTGGTCACTCCTCGTTAAATTAATAACGGAAAGCATTTTTCTAACTGGTATTATAATACATTTAGTCCTCAATACTTGCATGTTCTATCAATTTGATCCTAATTCTAAATAATTCAATAAATTTAACCTTTCACATTTATAGATTCTATCAAATTGATCCTTAAATGTTCTAACAAAAGCTTTCAACTTTTAAATAATAGGCATTTCACATCTTGAAACTATATCTTAAAAAAATTCTCTCAACTGATGAGTTATTTTTCAATCCAATTCTTAATACCACTGAGTTTATCTTGAAATTTTATTTCATTTTATTTTATTTTTTTTCATTAGTTTTCTTCTAAATATAATTTTTTATAACATTTTATTGATAAAATTTTAGCTAAAGAAAATAGAAAAACCTTTAAAAAAATACTTTAAACTTACTTTTTTGGTTAATTGTATGATATTCCTTTTTAAGGTACATAAAAATAGTCTTCAAAGTTGACTATTGATATTGAAAATTAAATTCAGAGTTAAAAAATATGGCTTTAAAAAATCCAAATATTCAATAAATGATTATAAAAGAAAAAAGTATGAACATTTAAATTTCATAAGAAAAAAATGTAAAAGAATTAATTGAATTTCCTTTTGTTATATTGATAATGAGTTTTTTTTAATTTTATAAACTGATTAAGAGATTATTACGTGTTTTATTTATTTTTAAATTTTAAATCCACAATAAACAATACATATTACTAATAATTTGATTCAGTGTCAAATCATTTATCAAATTAATTAAAACTAAAATTATGCAAGTTAGAGTGAAAATTTATTTTTTATAGATATTAAATTATTTATACAATTTTATTATATATTGTATTTTTAAATTTGTATTTTTTATTTTTTTCAATGATATTTAGTTAATTTCTAACAATAACTTTTTAAAAATATAAACAAAAATGATTATGTATTGAATTGAATAATTTCAACCATAAATAAAACAAGTAATAGATGTGGAATACTTCTGTTTTAAAAGCTGAAAGTCTTGGTTAGGAAGTTTAAGGATCAAATTGATAAAATTTATAAATATGAAGGTTAAATTTATTAAATTATTTAGAATTAGGATAAAATTAATAGAATATGTAATTGTTGAGGACTAAATGTGTTATTATATCAATTAAAAAAAGGCTTTTCGTTATCGATTTAACTGCGAGTGATCAAAACTAGAATGAATTCAACTTTAGTGTCTAAATTGAAAATTTTTAATGTCAAGTGACAAAACAGGAACACAAGTATAGTTGAGTGACCATTTGTATAGTTTACCCTAAGTTTTTTATGAAATAGTTCGAATGGCACAAATCTGCAAACTAAAATCGAAACAAATTTTTTTTAATATCTTCAACACTAACCATTAGATTGATTTGAACCTATGGTATGTTCTTTGATTGGTACTAATCTAATATATCAATTGCCTAATTGTAGTTTAAAGCTCGCTAGCCAAATTTTTTTTAATAAAAACTTAACGACCCAGTAACAAAAAAAAATTCAAATAATTTACACCCTAAATAAAAACTTCTAAAAAATGCAATAATCATTTTATAATTTTTTAAAATGAATCATCAAAACCTAAATTTACTATTAATTTAGTGTGTTAGTTACCAATAATTTATTACTTTAATTAAGTATAGAATTAAGGCTACCGGGGCCAGTACTAAATCTATAATCCACCATAAAGACATTATCCAAGTTTTGTTTTATAGTGATGCCACGTGTCACTCCATCTTCACTAACTAATTTGTTTGCCTGAATGTTTTCCTACAGTGTTTCGATTTCTCCGGGGTGGAGTGAAGGCTAAGAACTGAAATCAGGCATATTAATTTCCCCTCCCGCATCTTCCCTCGCTATTTTTTACCATATTCCATTCACCATCCATCATGGATGAATAAAAATGAATCCAGTTCTGATGGCAAATTCCATACTAGAATAAATAATCCTTCTTTTGTTTTCCTTTTTCTTGAAGCAAACAAAGGAATTAGCTCAATTCAATTGTTTGGCTCGTTGTTTTGTTTCAGTTGCAACTTCCTTTGTCAACTTGTAACTGTACATTCCCCTTTTCTTTTTAAAGCATCGAAATTAATTTCACTGTTTTTATCACTTCCACTCGTTCTTGAGATGTCTGTTTAAATCCACCTTGCGAATTCCCAAAATACCAATTGCCTTTTCCCGCTCCCGTGACTTTCCTCCTCCTTTCTTCTTCCCGGTTTCTTCGCTTCTTCTCTGGGTTTCCCGCCAAAGTTAAAAGCTATCAGCGCTGCAGGTTACCAGTTACTGTTTTAATCTTTATTTATTTGTTTGTTTTCTCTCACCTGCTATTTGCATGTTGCATTTGAGCTAATTTTCCTTTTTTGGTTGTGGTTGAGTTTGGGGAAATTGTTTGTTACGTGACTTTTGTTAGTTTTGATTGATAAATTGGAGATTTAGGTGTTACTTGGAGCATATGTTCAAAGATTCTTTGTTTCAGAAATTAACATGGTTCACTACGTGATAATTTTTATTTGGCTCCTGAAGTAAGCTGTCAAGTTTCTGTCTAGTCGTCTATAGGAAACCTCACTGTTTATTTTTATTGATTAGTAACTTCTTTAATATGATGGAAATAGCAGATGTTCTGAAATTTGTTATAGCTACTTAATGAAATTGAGTTTTCAGAAAGAAAAAAAAAATTAAGTACCGGATACTTGGAATTTATACTAATTTATTAGGAACAATGCATGATGTCGTGTGGAACAAGTTAATATATGTCATCCATTTGGTTTCTATGTTCTAAAACTTGCAGTCTCACATGAACCTGACCAATCCCGTATGATGTCATCTAAAATGATTTTCAACATAAAGCAGACCAATGCTCATTCTACTCACAGCACTTGGAGTAAATTTATTCCTCTGGGACATGAGGACTGCTTCATGTTACCGGTTGGACTCTATAATTAACATTAATGCTAATCCGGTTTTCTCCCAGCTAATCTATCCAGGGGCAAAACAGCCACACTGTTTCTACTCAATGGACCATAGTGACAGGACTATGTTAAGTGACAAAGTATTACAATCTCATGGTGGTGAGAAACCACATATATGGTCATCTCTTGAAGGTGGATCTCGAATTGATATAGGAAAACAAATTTTCTGCAACAGATCATTGAATATGAGGAATATTGTTGCTATTGGATTTGATATGGATTATACCCTAGCACAATACAAGCCTGAGACGTTTGAGTCCCTTGCGTATGAAGGCACAGTAAGAAAATTGGTGTATGATTTGGGCTATCCTCAAGAGGTTTGTCAACTTTCGACATATTTTACATCAGCCAAGAAAAATTTTCCTAAGTTTGAGTGGTATGTGCAAGCATGCTGATAAGGACAAATTTTAATGCAGTTACTAGAGTGGACGTTTGATTGGAAATACATGGTTAGAGGTTTGGTTCTTGACAAAAAGAGAGGCAACATTTTAAAGGTCGATCCATTTATTTCTGCTGTAGTTTCTCCATAGCCAAGTTAATGGAATATTTATCTCTCTCTCTCATCTACTTTTCTTGAATATGATTTGTATTCATGGTTGTGCCTTTTATAGATGGATCGACATAAATATGTGAAAGTAGCATACCATGGATTCAGAGAGTTGTCCAAGGAAGATAAAGTTGGCACCTACGGAAATACATTCATACGGGATTCCTTTGATGAGCCAGATTATGCTCTTATTGATACACTATTTTCACTAGCTGAAGCGTACTTGTTTGCTCAACTTGTTGATTTGAGGGACAATAATCCTGGAAAAGTTCCAGAGGGTGCTGAGTAAGAAATTAATTTCCTCTTTTCTTTTTTTTCTTTTTTTTTTTGGTTATGATCAATAGGCCATTTAGTCCCATCAGTGCAATTGGTAGTCCATGCTGGTAGAGGCATTTAAGATCATATCAAGTTTGAAAACAGTACATCGTGGTTGGAATTTAGATGTGATCCAAGTTTACCTATGTAGTTTCTGAACTTGAATTTAATGAACAAACTCTATTGTTTTGATGCTGAACTATTAACATATACTTGGAATTACTAAGTATGTAGATCTTAATTCCTTTTATCAGGTTCTGTATATTAACCAGTGCCAGCTATAAACGATTCTTTCAGTTACCGTCGCATGTACAAAGATGTACGGGCTGCAGTTGATTTGTGCCACCGGGATGGAACCTTAAAGCAAGTGGTTGCAAAGGATCCTAAAAGGTAAGTTGAAAAGAGGCATTATTTTATTATTTAGATTACCACTAAGTTTAAGAACGGTTCTGAATTCCATTTAAATTCACATGGGAAAATTTATCTTTGTTTGAAGATATTGTTATAGTGCATCTTGAAGTGGTTTTCATGTATTTATTTTCCCTTTTTTTTCAAGATATATCAATGAGGACACTTCTATAGTACCTATGCTCAAAATGCTGAGGAATTCTGGCCGTTTAACTTTCTTGGTGACAAATAGGTATATTTCCTTGGTGATTTTAGAATCTAATTGTTTAGGCAAAGGTAATATGGGATTCAATGCAATTTTTCTTGTCCTCTTTTTTTTTTCTAATAAAATATCCCTAAGTTGGAAAAGTAACATTTTATACCTATCCTACTAATGGTTTTGCTTTCATACTTAATGATTCTCAAGGCTTTCTTTTTTGCCTTTCTGACTTCCATTTCTAAAAGGTTGTGCAGAACAATCATTTGATACTTGATTGAATCTCTTGCAGTTTATGGGACTACACAAATATTGTAATGAATTTTCTCTGTGCATGGCATACGTTGGATGGTGGTATTACATGCAAGTTTGATTGGCTCCAATATTTTGATGTTGTCATCACTGGCAGGCATGCTCTTTTATTTCGTATTATTGATTCTAAATGTTGATGCTTTTTGACCTTTCATCATTTGGAGTTGTGAATTCATTTCAACCTAGTTTAACATGATCCTAGAGTTACTCTTTGATTTTATTTAATATCTATGGTACATGTTATCTGTTCTATCCTTTGATTTCTCGTGCTGAAAATGGAAGTATTCATGCAGCGCAAAACCTGGCTTCTTCCTTGAAGACAATCGTGCCAATATTTTTGAGGTTGAACCCGAGTCTGGAATGCTCCTCAATACTGACAATGGCACTCCTATGCCTCAGGTTGGGTAAAATATACTTTCCTCATTCTGTCTAATTGTCAGTTGATGATTTAAACATAACTTTGATATTAGGTGGGAAGTACTTCACCAAAAATGCTGCCGAAGGGATTAAACAAAAGATACCGAGTTTTCCAGGTATTTTGAATATTATCTATTATTAAAATTTAAAATAGTGGAGTTTTATTTCAATTAAAGTTTCTGCAAACTTGTCAGGGAGGCAGTGTTGGTCATCTACATAAGTTGCTTTCTATCGAGTCAAGTACACAGGTGATTCTTGTTAACTTCTTAAGTTGTTCCATTTTGATCATTGTATCTTTGGCTTGTTGAATTCCATAATAATTACTCTGTTGTCTTTTATAATCTAATTAGTTTTATGCTTCTATTAGGTTCTCTATGTTGGGGATCATATCTATGGAGATATTTTGCGCAGCAAGAAGGTTCTCGGTATGAATTTATATCCTTGTTCTCCTTTCCCCTTTTTGATGTAGAAGTTAAATTTCTTGTTTTTGTTTAATTTAATCTTGTTAGATTGGACCTTTGAACCTATCTGAACGAGACAATTCTAATATATATTGGTCTATGGATTATGAAGTGGTTTGTAGTATTAATGCAGCACGGTTAGATGGAATTATGACTCTAATTTTTCTTCTTCTTTTTCTTTTGCCTAGACTGCAAGTATTCAGTGAACTATATTCAACGCTTGAAAAGCAATAGAATATAGGAACAATAAAATCCCGAATCGAAGGCAATGTTTATGCCAGAAAAAAATTAGACAATATTAGTTCTTATTTTTGCTGTATAAGTATGCAATATTTTCTCATGATTTCATTGTGCTTTTGGGAACTTAATATTCCTTGTGTCATCGAGTTTCCTATATTTCTTCATTAATTCTCATCAGTAGTTTCACGATGATCATTGCCTTTAAAATGAGCTAATAATGTATTTTTGCGCAAGATGTTAACAACCTTGTTTCTTTTGGTGCATGGGGCGCTTTTAATTCTGTAATTTGTCAATGATTAGGATGGAGAACGATGCTTGTTGTTCCAGAGCTTGAGAGGGAGGTTGAATTGCTTTGGGAATTAAGAGATACGCGAAAGGTGGGTTTACATGTTGAATATGATGTTAAACTGAGATATTGATCATGATATTTCAATTTCATATCATACTGTTTGGATAATTTATTGTAAAATTCTAATTTATTAGGAAGAGTTTGTTGTAATAACACATTAGTGAAGAACAGTTTGCATGTTGCTTTTTTCTTGATTGGTAATTTGTTAATCTATATCTATATTTTCTCATGGTCCTTCTAACTGTTTAATAAGTTTTGAGGGGAAATCTGCACAAAAAATGTAGAAGTTTTAAAGCATGAGAGTTCTTACTAACGGTCCTGTTTATCATAGTATTTTAATTCCTTGCAACTAATACATGTACTTCCATGCAGCAACTAAGGTTGTTGAGGAATGAGCGTGATCTTGTTGAAGACCGAGTTCATCATTTGAAGTGGTCTCTCAAGTACGTACTTATTTTATCATTAAAACTGATGTCATCAGTATCACTACCCTTGAATGATGCATAAGATTCACTACCCTTCTCCGTGTGTCACACATAATGGACATGACAAATTAATATCGAAACCCTGGATTTGATTTCTTATTAATTTCTACTTGATTGCATCAAATCTTTAGTACAAGGGAGAATTTTCATCTTTGCTTTTGTAATTTTTGGTTATTATTTTTTGGTTTGGTTCCATTGGTTCTCTTTTGAGTAAAGAGAGTTGCATTCTTGTTATTTAGATTTGAAAGTCTTGGTGATGATGAAAAGCAGAATATGATTTCAAGTCTGGGTGAATTGGAGGTTAGACCATTTGACCTTGATCTGTTTTATGTAGTGCCAGATGGATGACTTGAAGCTTTCTAATGATTTTATTTTCAATTCTCTCTTTTAACAGTCGCAAAGAGATCAAGTGCGTCTCGCTCATCAACAGGCTCAAGGAGATTATCACCAAAAGGTAGAAGAAACTTTTCTATATCCTTAGATTATTTCGAGACGTTAAGGGGGCTATCAGGCTTATGCAACCTTTGAATAAAGATACTTTCAATGACTATTTTATTACGAAACAGTTCCATAAGACCTGGGGGCAACTCATGAAGACTGGCTATCAGAACTCTCGCTTTGCTCATCAGGTACCAATACTATTAGCTTTGGATGCAGTTTCTGAAGGATCTGAGAAAACTGCCTAGATTACTGTATCGTTAGTACTTGTTATTATCACTGATAATTTGCTTTACGCTTGGCACGACGCAGGTTGAGAGATTTGCATGTCTTTACACTAGCCAGGTCTCTAACTTAAGCTTGTATTCCCCAGACAAATGCTATAGGCCAAGTGAAGATTTCATGCCTCACGAATTTCATATTCTTCCCTCTTGAAAAGTGAAAACTGTTCCCTGACCGACAGCTGAACGTAGAAGCAAATAATTTTTGTTCTGTTCTGGTGCCGCAGAAGTAGTAAAGCCGGATCCTCGTATTCATCTTAACCCCTTAATCAACGAGATTCATTGTACTTAAATTTCCCCATTTACATTCTTACTCAAAAAAATGCTTCTAGTCATCGATACTCGTTTAGTACATGTGTTCTTTTTTTTTCTTCTTAAAAATAAAGTTTGACATAAGTATTAAACTTATTCTCTAAATATCTGAAAAAGTAATTAAAAAATGGTGTTTCGGGACACAGATATATATATATATGATACTCATCATTGATGAATTAAAATGACAAACTACACAAGACCTCGGATTGATTATAAAATTTTATTTTATTTTTATATTTTTCATGTTTGTTTTACTCTTTATATTTATATTTAAGATTTGTGATTATTTTTAACGAGATCATTTTTAAAACTTTAATGTATCTTATCAATATAACCTTGTTAGTTTAAATTGTTGTATTTTGATCGTTGATGGAGAGTACATTTTTTTTCAATGGCATTTTATGGTATTAGTAGTGGCCATATTTGTAAATGGACTCAAATTGATGTACTTGTACCAACTTAGCCCATAGACAAATTATACGTATAGATGACATTGGAGTCTCAGGACTAAGATGTCGACTCGCCCAAGTCTACATACTGGACTGGATGGTTTAACATAACTGTGATTATGGTCCACCCATATTACTTTTTTGTTTTATTCTTTCTCTAAAAAAACCCTTTAGATTAGGACCATATTCATATGATCCTTTATCCGCGGCTCAACATTGGCTTTTATACAGTGGTCCTAATTTGTTCAGTCAAATTTGATGGTCATGATTGAACGAAAAAATCCCTCGATAGCTATATCAGCCTATCACCCTAGATTGGGAAATATAAGTGTAAAACCCCCAGAAAAAGATCAAGAAATCGTCTAGTTCCAATCTAGGTGAAAGTGTCATGGGTTGCGCGTCGGTGCTCGCAACCATGACAAACTGGTGCGATCCATCGTGTTCGAGGGAGGTCATTTAGGCCAACCAAACTGGCCCAACCAAACTGGCCCGGTGATTTGAAAGATTAAAAGCCCATCTCAAGAGCCTGATAGAAATGGGAAGTGTTCTAGAAGATATAATTATGGAATCTTAGAGTTCTATTTGTACATAGTTGGTTATGTAAGCTTAGAGTTCTAATTGTATTCAGCTTTTAATTATAGCTATTGATATACTGTGAGGCTCAACTATAAATAGAGACCTCTTTGCTCATTGTAGATTCATGGAGTTATTAATAAGAATTTTGAGAGTATTCACTCAAACTTTTCTCTCAAGTGTTCTTGCTTTTGTTCATCTTTCAAGGCTCGTTCTTACTTCGTTCTTCCGCTGTTCTTCGTGAAAATCTTAAGGGAATTCTATTGAATCCTTTATTGTTGCAAGTGAAGTTGATTTGGGCGTTTTTGCTGCTGAATCTTTTTTTTGTTACAAGTTAGGCTGACTTAGGCGTTTTGAGCAGAGAAACTGCCTAAGGCCGCACGGATCGCGTGGGAAAACTCTAAGTCCGTGACAGTTGGTATCAGAGCTAAGGTTCGAAGCCACCGTTGAAAGATGTCAAAAGAAGTTGAGGGAGTGGAGACCCGTGGGAGGGCTAGGAAAGCCAGTCGCTCAAGGGACATATTGTCTGCTTTAGAGGATCGCGTCGTCACTCTCGAGAGTTCAATGGGGGATATCAAGGAGAGGGTGGAAGACGTTGATGATAGGCTCCATGATGGGCTGCAGTCCATGCAAGAGCAGCTTAAAGAGTATGTGACGGATAATATGAAACAGTTGACTGGTAGAGATGATGCCATTGAGGCTATGGTGGTGGCCTTGAAGGGAGAGATTGCGGAGCTCAAGGGTGAACTCACAATCTACAAGGTTGCCTTGGGCAATGGTGGGTTAGCGGCTGCCGCACCCAAGCCCAATATTGATGTTCCCAAGCCAAAAGAGTTTAAGGGAACAAGGTCCGCAAGAGATGTGGACAACTTTTTGTGGGGAATCGAACAATACTTCTGTGCCAAAGGCATCACGGAGGATGTCACTAAGGTAACTACTGCTGCGATGTATTTATCTGACGTTGCTTTGTTGTGGTGGCGTCGTAGGTCCACTGATGTGAGACGTGGTGGGTCTGAAATCGAAACATGGGAGGAGTTTCGATGTGAGTTCAAAGCACAGTTTTACCCAGAGTATGCCGAGGATGAGGCTCGGGCAAGGTTGCGTCGGCTTGCGCAACAAGGCACTGTGAGGGAGTATGTACAGGAGTTTAGCGAGCTTATGCTCCAAATCTCAGATATGGGGGAGAAAGAGGCATTCTTTTCCTTTATGGATGGATTAAAACCGTGGGCGAAGCAAGAGTTGCAGCGCCGAGGAGTTCAAGAGCTCACCAAGGCTATGTCAGTAGCAGAATCACTTGCTGAATTTGGTGGGAGGAAAGACAATTCCAATTCCTCTAAACCCAGATTAAAGGGTAATAGTGGGGGAGATAAAGAAAGGCCCACTAGGAACGGCGATGGTAAGAAACCTTGGGACAAGAGAAAGAGTGGGCCTATAAAGTGCTTCCACTGTGAGGGTCCACATATGATCAAGGACTGTCCAAAGAAGGCCGCTCTCAAGGCTATGGAAGCAAAGGGGGAGTCCGATGTGGAGGATAACAACCTTGGATCGATACTAGGGGGTGTCGAAGATAGAATGAGCCATGGTTTGATGTTTGTAGACATCATTGTGGCCGGCAGAAAATTGAATGCACTCGTTGACACAGGCGCTTCTGATTTATTCATGTCTGAGGAGGCTGCTTGTAAACTGGGCCTCAAGATAGATAATGAAGGGGGTCGGATCAAAACAGTGAACTCGGAAAGTATTCCAATCAAGGGGGTTGCAAAGGGAGTGGATCTTCAGCTCGGCGATTGGTCAGGGAAGGTATCCATTAAGGTAATACCACTTGATGACTATGATTTTGTGGTGGGACTAAGCTTCCTTGATCAAGTTAAAGCTCTTATTGCCCCTTCGAGCAATTACATGGTGATTTCAGATGCGAAACATCAATGCATGGTGAAAGTGACAAGGAAGAGAAGCTTTGAGGGAAAAACACTATCAGCAATTCAATTTGCTAAAGGTGTACGGAGAAATGAAGTCTCATATTTAGCCACCTTGAAGATCGAAGAGACCGCTGAGTTTGTTAGTGAGACCCCGAAAGAAGTGGGACAATTGCTACAATCATTTCGAGATGTAATGCCTGCTCAATTGCCAAAAAGTTTGCCACCCAAGAGGGAGGTGGACCACAAAATCGAGTTAGTATCCAATGTGGTGCCGCCAGCAAGGGCCCCCTATCGTATGTCTCCGCCAGAATTAGAAGAGTTGCGGAAACAATTGAAGGAACTTTTGGATGCGGGATTCATTAGACCATCTAAATCCCCATATGGTGCGCCAGTGTTGTTCCAAAAGAAACACGATGGGTCCTTAAGAATGTGCATCGATTATCGAGCTCTAAACAAGATCACCGTAAAGAATAGGTATCCTATTCCTCTTATCGCAGATTTGTTCGACCAGCTTGGTAGTGCAAGATGGTTTACCAAGTTAGATTTGAGATCGGGGTATCATCAAGTTCGGATAGTCGAGGGGGACGAACCAAAGACAGCTTGTGTGACACGGTACGGTTCGTATGAGTTCCTTGTGATGCCTTTCGGACTCACGAATGCTCCAGCTACATTCTGCACCCTAATGAATAAGGTACTTCAACCCTTTCTTGATCGTTTTGTGGTTGTTTACCTTGACGATATTGTGGTCTATAGCAAGTCGCTTGAAGAGCACATAAGACACTTGAGGGAGGTGTTCCAGACTTTGAGGGAAAATGAGCTGTTCGTCAAGGAGGAGAAATGCTCATTTGCCCAACAAGAGGTGTCATTCTTAGGCCACATTGTGGGAGGCGGTAAGATCCGAATGGATAAAAATAAGATTCGAGCCATTTCAGAGTGGGAGCCTCCAACCAAGGTAACAGAGTTGAGATCTTTCCTTGGATTGGCAAATTACTATCGCCGCTTTGTCAAAGGCTACTCCAAAATTACCACTCCCTTGACGGACATGTTGAAGAAGGGGAAGGTATGGGATTGGAGTCCAGAATGTGAGAAGGCCTTCAACCAATTGAAGCAAGAAATGACGAGGGAGCCCGTACTTGTCTTGCCAGATTTTACGAAGCCTTATGAGGTACGTACAGATGCATCAGATTATGCTATTGGGGGAGTACTGATGCAAGATGGACACCCAATTGCTTTCGAGAGTCGAAAGCTTAACGAGACGGAACGTAGATATACGGTCCAAGAGAAAGAGATGACTGCGGTAGTACACTGCTTGCGCACATGGAGACATTATTTATTGGGTTCCAGGTTCGTGGTCCTTACCGACAATGTTGCCAATAGTTACTTTCTAACCCAGAAAAAGTTGTCTCCCAAGCAGGCTCGTTGGCAGGTTTTACTAGCAGAGTTTGATTTCACAATGGAATATAAACCAGGAAGTGCCAACAATGTTGCTGATGCACTTAGTCGAAAGATGGAGTTCGCAACAATCAGTCAACCTGATGGCTCTTTGTTGGAACGCATTCGAGAGGGATTGTCCCATGATCCTACGGCCAAAAATTTGTTTGAGCTTGCCAAGGAGGGAAAAACAAGAAGGTTTTGGCTTGATGGGGAGCTACTATACACTCATGGACACCGCCTCTATGTGCCCCATTATGGGAAACTCCGTAAGGAAGTAATGAAGGAATGTCATGACTCGAAATGGGCAGGCCATCCAGGGATGCATCGCACTTTGGCCCTTTTGGAGGATCGCTATTATTGGCCTCACATGGGTGCTGATGTGGAAACCTATGTGAAAACTTGTCTAGTGTGCCAACAAGACAAGGTTGAGTTAAAGACTCCAGCCGGCTTGCTTCAACCCCTGCCAGTCCCAGAAAGGCCATGGGAGAGTTTATCCATGGATTTTATTATTGGTTTGCCTAAGTCTGACGGGTTTGCTAGTATTCTTGTGGTGGTGGACAGGTTTTCAAAGTATGCGACTTTTATTCCGGCGACCAAAGAGTGCCCTGCTGAGGAAGCAGCTCGGTTATTCCTTAGACACGTGGTGAAATATTGGGGAGTGCCACTATCTATTATCAGCGATCGAGATGGTCGATTTACTGGTCGGTTCTGGACGGAGTTGTTCAAGTCAATGGGCTCAGAATTGAACTTCTCCACAAGCATGCATCCACAAACCGATGGGCAAACTGAACGAGTAAATGCACTGTTGGAGACGTATCTTCGACACTATGTGAGTGCCACACAAAGGAATTGGCCAAAGTTACTGGATGTGGCCCAATTTTCATATAACTTGCAGCAAAGTGGGACCACGAATCAAAGTCCATTTGAAATAGTGACGGGTCAACAGCCACTCACACCCAACGCTGTTCTGACACATTACACAGGACCAAATCCGGCAGCCTATAGATTCGCAAAAGATTGGCAAGAGAAGAATGACTTGGCTAGAGCTTGTTTACACAAGGCAAGTAAGCGTAGCAAGAAGTGGGCCGATCAGAACCGAAGGGATGTACAATTTCAAGTGGGTGACTCAGTCCTTGCTAAACTACACTTGATTTTACGATATACTGGTTTGCACAAGGGTCTTGTGCGAAGGTATGAAGGGCCATTTAAAGTTGTGAAGAGAGTGGGCAAGGTGGCCTACAAGCTGGAGTTGCCACCAAAACTTAAGGTACACCCAGTCTTCCATGTAAGCATGCTTAAGCCGTTTCATGAGGATCAAGAAGATCCGAATCGAGGCAAGTCCGAACGAGCACCGATGGGGGTAAAAGTCTCGTATGATCGTGAAGTAGAAAACATTGAGGCAGATCGGGTAATTAGACGAAAGTACCATCGACCACAGCACGAGTACTTAGTTCGATGGAAGGGATTACCTGATAGCGAAGCAAGTTGGGAACCTGCTGAGGCATTGTGGCAGTTCCAAGGGAAGATTGACCAGTTCCATAAGGAGGATGCGACGAGGGCGTCGCTAGAACAAGTGGGGGAGAATGTCATGGGTTGCGCGTCGGTGCTCGCAACCATGACAAACTGGTGCGATCCATCGTGTTCGAGGGAGGTCATTTAGGCCAACCAAACTGGCCCAACCAAACTGGCCCGGTGATTTGAAAGATTAAAAGCCCATCTCAAGAGCCTGATAGAAATGGGAAGTGTTCTAGAAGATATAATTATGGAATCTTAGAGTTCTATTTGTACATAGTTGGTTATGTAAGCTTAGAGTTCTAATTGTATTCAGCTTTTAATTATAGCTATTGATATACTGTGAGGCTCAACTATAAATAGAGACCTCTTTGCTCATTGTAGATTCATGGAGTTATTAATAAGAATTTTGAGAGTATTCACTCAAACTTTTCTCTCAAGTGTTCTTGCTTTTGTTCATCTTTCAAGGCTCGTTCTTACTTCGTTCTTCCGCTGTTCTTCGTGAAAATCTTAAGGGAATTCTATTGAATCCTTTATTGTTGCAAGTGAAGTTGATTTGGGCGTTTTTGCTGCTGAATCTTTTTTTTGTTACAAGTTAGGCTGACTTAGGCGTTTTGAGCAGAGAAACTGCCTAAGGCCGCACGGATCGCGTGGGAAAACTCTAAGTCCGTGACAAAAGTACTTGTTAAGACTCTCTATTATAGGTATTGAATTAATTTAGTCCCTTTTATTAGATAGGTTAATTTAATTTTTGTCCTGTTAAAAAAATCAAATAAATTTAATAATTACTGTTTAAAAAATAATATAAATTTTTTTATTATTTATTATGCAATTTTAAATAAAATATTTTATTTACAAAACCATAAAAAGCCTACAAAATATAACTATGTTATACAATAAATGACACTTTTAAACGGTAAATGTTAACTCTAATAAAAGTTAAATTTATTTGATTTTTTTAATATTACAAAAACTAAATTGATTTATTTAATAATATAAGGACTAATTTTACCTAATATGTATAATACAAATATCTACTAATTGCATTCACTCATCTCTCTAACATTTCAGTAGATGAAAAAAAAAACTAATTTTCCACACTTTAGAATTAATATGCTTACTATAAAAAATTGCAATAATATATTTTAGGTAGTGTTTGAAAAGCCACTTAATAATATATTTTAATAATCATTGTAGTTTGTAGATTCTATTAAATTAGATGTAATTGGAGCACCACAATTATTCTTTCCTGTTCTTAATGGGGAGGGTGAGAATTGAAGTAATTATATTGGTAATTACATCCAAATCCAATTAATTTGTGGCTTTCAAAACACTTTTATAGGATTTAACTTTAAAAAATACTTTTTATACAAGTTTAAGTTATAAAATATACATATATATATTATAAACATAACACAAATAAGTATGAGTGTTTCGGATGGTTATGACAAAAAAAATTCTAAAATTCTATTATATAAATAATTTATTTGTATTGTAAATTTATAATAAAATTTATATTATTTAAATCGTAAAAAAACTGAAATTATGCTAAACAAGTATATTATAAAATTAATTTATGAGTTATAAAGGTGTTATAACGTACTTAATTATAAAAAGTTATGACTGAAAAATATTGTCATAATTTTTTTCTGTGTCCATGCTATATTTTATAAAAAGCAATATACTTATTTATATAAAAAAAAGTGTTATAATTTTGAGCCATAATTTATTTATAAAAAAATACCTTTATATAATTTTGAAAGAAAAATTATATTATTTATATATGATTTATAAAACATTTTCTATAAAGGTTATATTTAATAAATTTTATATTATTTTTAACTTAATTTATTTATTATAAAAAAGGTTATAATCTAACATAATATTTAAATTTTTATAATCAAAGTTACAAATTGTTTGCACTATGAACCTAAATATAATGTAGTAGATGTTATTTATGTAAATACAAAATATTTTCTTGCACCATATCATGAGGCACAATAGCATTTGAGAGAATAGTGTCAAACACAAATGCCACAGACAACTCATGAAATCTTTAATTTAATACATTCAAAGCTTCAAAATGTTGTTGAGGACATTTGTTATTCTAAAAAATAAAAAATTTCTCGTATTAACAACATCACCTCAATAAACATAAAAAAATTGGATCGTACTAATATGTTGTATACTTAACAACTTCATTCGTAAGTAGAATTAAGATGATCCATACTTTGAAAAGTACACGGAAAAAAGATATATTGATACAAATTTATATTCAGATGATGATAAAAATATATATGTTAAATGTTAAAGAGGGAAATAACCAAACAAATATAGAATGTTAGAGCAATTAAAAAAGAATGCACATAATGTTTATTTTTATTAATAACTATATTAGCAACTACTTTCTTGAACTAACATATTACATTTTATTTTATTTCAATTTTTGTTATTCATTTAGAAAATTTTTATTGTACTGATATTTTTATAGTAATTGATATTTTTAAATATATATATAAATTATGTAATTGTGTTATTACCATTTATAATTATAATTTGTACTGCCAAATATGACACAATAAATTATGATTTAATTACACATAGTCAATTAGATATATCAAGAGAACTATAATTCTTTATAATTATATAAAAAATATAATTACTGTTCTAATAATTATACTTTTCTCTAATTATTTTGTGTTACGTAAATAACGCTGAGTTACTCTAATTTTTGTTTTCTAAATATATTTCCTGTTGCATTCAACTTCTTAATAAATAACTTTCTTTAAAAAAGTTCTTAATAAATAACTAAATTAAGGCACAAGATGTGATAAAATTAAACAAATTTAGTTAAAAGAGTAGAGTTAAAATGATGAAGAATATGATGTTTTAGGGTAAAATTTTATAATCCTATGTATTTTTTTAGGTTTATCAAAATATAAAATACATAAATACTTTAATCATATTTCATAATTAAGGTGGGATCGGATTGACGAGTAATACTAACTCAATCAAATTCTTAATAATAACTTGATTATGGTACACTACGTGTGTAAAAAAGAATATGTAGAAAATATATTTATAAAAAACTTGATTGAAGGATAATACGAAGTCTTAGTTGAAATGGTAAAGACAATTAAATTTATAATATTTTAATTTAAAATTTATCAAACATGAATTTTAAGATTTCAAGTGATTCAAAATGATAAAAATATCCTCAATAATATTTATTATTTTATAAAAAAAAATTCGATAATTAGTCAACGGAGTGAATAACAATTTATTTAAAACTAAAGTGGTTTGGTGTTTCTGTTACTTCTAGCCAAGGGCATTTGTCTTTCGAAAGCATTCCAGCCCAAGGCATAAATTTCTAGATATGGGTCAATTTTCGAAAATGTAATTGCACTAGAGTTGCTCAGAATAATGGTCCACAGATTTTACTTGCATTTGGATTGGGCATAAAATGTGATCTCCAATGTGCTAATTTCATGGAAGAGGTAAGGAAATAATTTGGATTGGAATTAAACTGTATAATTTTATAATAATTATAAATCAAAATTTAATCTTTAAAGGGTCCAAAGTTGAATTTCTCTCCTGGCAGAATACAAAGAAAAGGGGAATATGTTTTTTGTACTCCATTTCTATGGTGCTCTTTGCATGGGAAACAAAGGGAGTTGTAATTTTACAGCATTGGGTCAATTGGCTAATGAATGTTTGATTTGAGCAGTGAAAAAGTTGTCATAAGAAACAACAAAACAGAAAAAGGGAGGAGAATCTTCATCTCACGCCATTGTCACTGCTTATTCAACTCTATGAATCTCAAGATTCGACTCTCATCTTATACAGCCTGGCAAAGTTTGACATTCTTATCTCTCAGCTCAACCCATGCATGCATATCTTTCTCATGATGCTGAACCAGACGATCCAACTTTCATTTGCTTTGTTAGCCCCAAAGTGGGGAAGGAATTCTCAAAGTTGAATATACCTATCAACTTTGTACTTATATTCATATCAGCTTTTTACTGATTCCTTTGCTTTCATGTATTTTTTTTCCCCTCTATTTTAAGACATTGGTCGACCCAATGAGATATTAGTTGTTTTTGACAAATTATTTAATTCTAATGATTAATTCAATTTATTAGTTGTTATTTTGAATCATATATTTGTATTATTACTATAGTGTTTAGGAGTGAAATTCATAAAATCAAACTAATTTATGCATAACTTTTATCTGTGTAAAAACTACAAATTATTCTGTAGAGATCGCCTCAATCACATTAAAGTTAAACACTATCTCTTATAAATGTGATTGATATATATTTTTTCCTGATTAGGTTTTGGTCCAGAAAAATATTTCATCATTTGTTCTTAGGGATCCACAACTTTTGACTTTTATTTGAAACAGGTTGCTGGCTTGTCCTCGTATAGATTATTCCCCGACGACTTCTTTGCTTGTTGGATGTTGCAGTTAGGTTAGGTCCCCCACAATGTAAAGAGGCTATGCAGTAGTGCAGACAGCAGATTCATGGATCCTCATCACTCACCCTAAGCAGGAATAATATTCAGCCCCCTCGTCTGGTGAATCCGACGGACACATCTTGCAACTTCAGACCATAATTTGATAGCCCTAGATGGCTAATCCTAATCTCTCCAACTAGAAAACAGAATCTAAATTATTCAAGTCCTTAAAAGGCTGTTGATAGCAGGAAAATGGTACACTTTTACTTTTGGAAATGACATGGTTAATAAGGTAGCCTGATATTCCAAGATAAAATAAGCATGTGTTTATGAACAAGCAGCCCTATCATATACAGCTTATATGGCATTGCATGTTGTTACTCAGCTTTTAAATTTATTAGGAAGTTGTTGATAAAAAACTTGTGTTAAAATTAATAAAAAAAGAAGCTAAGTTTGTTTTTAAAATACAACTAGTTATAAAACAACATGAAAATATAGTAACAAAAATAGCATTTTTGAGTATTATATACGCACACTATAATTTTTTCATCAAAGAATGTGGTGCTTACATTTTTCTATAATATAACAACTTTCCAAAAAACTTATTTTTTTTCTCTACAAAATTTTCTCAAAAAATTATTATTTTCAAATAATTTAGGTAAGATGCAAATAAGAATAATTATTTTTAAAAATAAAAAATTGTAACACCCCCTAATCTCAAACCGTCGCTGGAACAGTGTTACGGAACATTATCGAACCTATTAGACAATTTACAATTAATTCAAATAAATGGCATACATATCTTGATTTAATTATAAATTCCCTATAATGGACCCTTGAGGTCCAAATCACACGTTAGAATCGAATCGAGACTTGTTCGGGTTCTTCGATTTTTTTTCCATGCGAACTTAATATAACCCCTTTATAGATATCTAACCTTCCCTGCAAATTCAAATATTCACCTTTCAATCCAGTGCTCTATTTTATTTCAAACTCAGTATCAATCATTATTTTTCAATAAAAATTATTTGTTTACTTTTATTCAATAACAATTAGTTATTCAGTATCAAACAATCAATGACAATCAGTTATTCAGTCTAGTAATACATTTATTCAATGCAATAGTTTACCCCTATTAACATAACTCGAACTTAGACGGATACACGGAACCAACACACCAGTACGGCACTCAGTGCCTCATCGGCTTTGCCAAGTTAAACAATAGTAGTACGGTACTTAGTACCTCATCGGATTAAACTGAAGTAACAATAACAGTACGACACACATGGTGCTTTATCAACTCGAAGTCGAAGTAATAGTACAACACTTATAGTGCCTCATCGACTCAAGGTCGAAGTATCCCTGAACACTTCCAATCCTATGGCATGCCAACTATATCCGACTCAGCCCGATACAGTTAATAGGGTATTCAATTCATTTCTCAATTCACAGTAATTAATCATTTCAATATCTATTTCACAATAATTACATATTCACATACATTCAATTCAATATCAAAACACTAATACTTACCTTAATGTCTTTCCATACACATATAATAATAAAAACAACAATTTAAATGTTAAGTTCGATTTATAGAAATACAAACCGTAATTCTTGGATTACTCTTCGTCAACCTTCTCTTTTCCTTTCTTTGTCGATGTCTCGGGTTCTTTGCTAGTATAAAAATAAAAATAAAAACAATTTATACTATTAATACAACACTAATTTATATTGAATAATTGCATTTTTTATTCAATTTCTACCTTACTTTCAATTAGGTCCTTACTAACTCATTCACTTTAATTTATACTTCATTCTTATTCAAATTCCTTCCATATTCTACTTAACTATCTAATGCTCATGATAAAACTCTAATTTAAAACTTCTTTCAATTTAATCCCTACAACACAAAACTTATAGCCTAGTTTACAATTTAATCTTTTAATCAATTCTAACTTAAAATTCATTCAATTAAACTCCTAATTAATTATTTTGTTCAACATGAACTATGTTCAAAAACCTAAAAACTTCCAAAACCTCAACTTAATTTCAACAAAACTTTGCTCTAAAGCTTCTAAAATATCAAATTTAAGTAAAAAGGATTTAATTGACTTACCAATTAAAGCTTAAAGCTCCCAAACCCTACTTTCTCCTTTTATTTTCTTTCTTTCTTTTCTTTCCCCTGTTTCGAAATGCTTCTGTTGTTCTTTCTTTCTTTTGTTTTATTTATTTATTTTATTTATTTTATTCTTTTACTTTATTAAATTAATAATAATAATAATAATTATTATTATTATTATTATAAATATCTTATTTATTAACAAATATATATATTACAATTGGACACACATATATTTTACACTTGCCTACTATCATTACCATCCAATTGTCCTTATTTTATTTATTTTATATAATATAATATTTTAATATAATAAAAATCTTTTTACTTAAATAAAAAGTAATTAAATAAATATATTACAAATGTATAAATATATGCATTACACTTCTATACTTTAATCACCATACATTTGTCTTTATTTTAATTTATTTTTAATAATAATAATAATAATTTAATAATATAAATTATAATTTGATAGAATAATAATGATAAATAATAAATATCTATTTAATAACAAATATATGTATCACAAATGTAAATGTAACAGTCCGGTTTAGACCCTAGTCGGAATAGTAGTTTCGGGACCACAAATCCGAGTTAGAAAAATATTTAAATATTATTTTCTGTGTTTACAGTATGCGACTAAGCATGTGTGAAAGTTTCGTATGAAAATTTTATTGTTTGTGTGCCTGATTGGCAAAAAAGACTTAATTGCGCAAAATGTAAAAGATGTGTTCCAATTGTTAAAGTATCAAATTGTCATGTCTTTATATATGTGGAGTCCTTATGATGCAATTATACCATGGTTTAAATGAACGGACATATTTGGATATGTGATAGTGGATTTTAAATGAATTTAGCAAGGCTAAATAGGTAATTTGTGTAATAAAGATTAATTAAATCAAAACAAAAGCAAAAATTCATTCATTTTCACATTGCTTTGCCGAAAATCAAAAAGAAAAAGAAAGAACAAGAGTTTAGGGTTCGACTATTGATTTTGGTGATTAAGGTATGTGTTTTGATCCGTTTTTGATAATTTCTATGTTTTTGTGATCGTTGTTTTGTGTTTTACTAAGCCCATGTCTCAATTTCTGTTTTTGTGGATGATTTTGAGTTGAACTATTGATGAAATTATGAGCTTTATGAAGTTTGATGTTAGTAAATGAAAGATATGTATTGGGTTAGTATATTTTGTCTTTGAATTTTTTATGAATTTGAGTAAAATGGGCTAAGCATGTGTAAAAGGAAATTATGTGTATTTTGTGATTTTGTGAAATAGGGACTAAAGTGTCAAAATGTGAAAATGTGAGGGCTAGTTTGTAAAGTACCCTAAATATGTGTTTTTGGATTTATTTGAATGAATGTGAAAGTGAATAAGTTAAATTTGATTTGATATAGATCAAGAACTAAAGAAAACGGAATTAGATCGGGAAAAGTCGAAAGTCGTCGAGTAGCTGATTCTGTTTATTAGAATCCGTATGAGGTAAATGTATTTTGAGTTGAATTTTTATTGATTATATGCTTTTGAACAATGTTGAATGATTATATGTGTTGAGAATGAGATATCCAAGAAAGTATCGACAAAGTTTCGACGTTCGAAAAGCCCTGTACGAACCTTAGGAATAGTTAGGATACATATGTCATGACATAGGATCTGATATGTGTTATCGTGTAAGATCACGTCTGGGACGTTGGCATCGACTTATGATTTATGTGTAAGAGCATGTCTGGGACGTTGGCATCGCACTTGATTTCGTGTAAGACCCTGTCTGGGATAGTGACATCTATATTTGATTACATGTAAGACCACGTCTCGGACGTTGGCATTGTACGAGCTTTCCGAGTTTTCCGCGTATCCTTATGATTCCAAATAGTTCAACGGGCATTCCGAAAAAATAGATGATTATGTGAATTTGTATCCGACTCAAGTACGTTTAAATTGTATACCATGTTTGAAAATGAAAGGTAAGTATATGTACCTTGGTGAATATATGATATAAGTATGAGTTGCTATGAGAATGAGATATGATATGTATATGTGAATCATGTTAAAATGAAATATAAGAGATATATGGCTAAATGAATGTATTTTGCCTTAATTTACTTGAATGAATTGATGTTATTTGTTAAGTTTATTTGTATGGCTTACTAAGCTTTTGAAAGCTTACTTTGTGTGTGTTTGCATTGTTTTATAGATATTGTAGCTATCGGGAGCTCGAGGATCGTTGAGGATCATCACTACACTATCGAACCTTATTTTGGTACCTTTTGACATTGTGAATATTAGAATATGGCATGTATAGGCTAGGAGTATTTGGATATGTCTTGTAATGTATATATATCATGCCATGTGATATGGCTAGTTTGTGGTTGAACTTATGGTTTGATTTTAGTATATGATATGTGATGCAAATTATGCTTATGTGATGTGTTTATAAATGACCAAATGAAATGGTCAATATTGGTAAGTTTTAGTATGTGCAAATTTGAGATATTGGTAAGTGTATAACATGTGTTTGAATGATGTAAAATGAGGTTATGAAACAAAAGTTTAGATATGATTTCGTCTTATGTTTTGGTGTGATTTGGTATGACTATTAAGCATGAAATTGGTTGATAATGTTATGGTATGAATGATGTAAGTTTTGGTATTGAAATTGGCTGAAATTATAGTGCAGATGTGTTTGGTTTGATTCTTGTAGGTTTGACCCAAATTGGGTGGCAAATTGGCTTTTCAAATGGCCTATTTTTGTCCACACGGGCAGAGACACGGGCGTGTGCCTCAGCCGTGTGCAACACACGGTCATGTTGCACGGCCGTGTGTCCCTAAGGTACCCTACGATTTTAAGTTAGTCTTGAGCACGGCCAAGGCACACGAGCGTGTGGCTAGCTTTGTGACCCAAGTCAGTTTTGACCACGGCCAAGGCAAAGGGGCATGTCTTGTGACCATGTAATTAAGTCAGTATGTATGTAACGCCCTTAACCCGAATCCGTCACCGGAATAGAGTTACGGAGCATTACCGGAGTTACCGATTCATTTATCAGATATTTCATTAATCCGATATATTTTCTTTTCCACGTTCAAGTCTCGTATTCAAGTCATCCGGATCTTTATAAAGAAGTTTGATCGTCGTTTTCATTTATTTCATGTTCTAATACATTCAACTAATGCTCTAAACAAAATTATCATTTTACCCCTAAACTTTTAATTAATGATGATTTCATCCTTAGGTTAAAATAAAATAAAATTATTGCAATTTAATCCTTATTTCCAGCCGTTATTCTCACACAAATTGATAACAACCTATGAATTCAATAAAATGTCAGAATTTTCCATAATTTCAACACTTTTCAATTTAATCCTTAAAACATGTTTTTCCCTGAGCTTGAGCTAAATTAATAATTTCATTCAATTTTGTAATTTAAATAATAAAATAATCCATTTCATGCAAATTGGTCATTTCTAACATTTTTTTACAAAATTGCCCATAAAATTTTACTTTTATTCAATTTAGTCCATGAGCCTAAAACATACAAATTAGCCATGCTAGCTGAATATTCATACATATTTTCCTCCTCCTCCTCTCCATTCCACATCCTTAATTTATATAACATGCAACAAGTAACATTATCAATAATTTCACTATTTACTTATGTATATTCAAAACTGTCCATTTGCGTCATAGTCACTAAATTATTTATATCTTAAGCTACAGAACTCGAAATTAAGATCCGCTAATTTTCCCTGAAACTAGACTTACTTATCTTATGACCATAAAATTTTCAGAATTTTTGGTTTAGCCAATAAGTACAGTTTATTCTTTAAAGTTTCCCCTGTTCTGATGTTTGACAGTTCCGACCCTTCTTCACTAAGAATTAATTCTCTCATCGTATGAGATTCGGATGATGTTCCCGCTTATTTATATTGAAAATAGACTCTTTAAGGATTTTAAAAATATAAATTTAATCCCTTAATTATTTTTCTCCAATTTTTGATGATTTTCCAAAGTCAGAACAGGGGAACCCGAAATCATTCTGACATTGTCTCACAAAACTTATTATATCTTATGATTTACAATTCCATTGCTTACAGCGTTTCTTTTATAAGAAACTAGACTCAATAAGCTTTAATTTAATATTTTATTCATCCTCTAATTAAATTTCTACAATTTTTGGAGATTTTTCAAAGTTAAACTATTGCTGCTGTCCAAAACTGTTTTAGTGCAAAATGTTGATTTTCATTTTGCCCCAAATTTCACAGTTCATACAATTCAGTCCTTACTTAATTAACCCCTCAATTAAACTAATTTTCTCAATTAATACTTTTCCTAGACATTATAAGTTATTTCATAACTATTGAAATTCAGAATTTCCACATAAAACTCTAACTTCAAACTCTTTTACAATTTAGGTCCCAAACATTCACTTTCTATTCAATTCTTTCAATAAAATCAGCATATAAATAATTTAAAGCTCTAATTCTATATCAAATAATCATATACTTCCAGCACATATTCATAGAAACTTTCAATTTCTTTCATAGAATCAAGAACTAATGAATTCAACAAATGGACGTAGTTGTAAAAGTCACAAAAACACAAAAATTTCAAGAAATAATCAAGAATTGAACTTACTTGCAGTAAAAATATAAAAAACCAGCTTAAGGGAACTCTTCCATGGTGTTTTTTCTGATGAGAATGCAGAAAAATAAAGAGAAATCTAGATAATTCCACTTTAGTCCTAGCTTTATTAAGTAAATTTTGCAATTTTCCAATTTTGCCCTTATTTTCTTGGTGATTTCATGCTCTTGCCGTCCAGCCCAAATAGACCTTGGGTCTATTTACCTTTTAAACCCTCTTTCTTTTATCATTTAAGCTATTTAATCATTTCTCACAATTTTGCATTTGATATAATTTAGTCCTTTTTGTTCAATTAGCTATCAGTACTTTAAAATTTCTTGACGAAACTTTAATACTAACTTATTAACACTCCATAAATATTTATAAAAATATTTATGGCTCGATTTAAAATTCCCAAGGTCTCGATACCTCGTTTTCAATTCTAATTATTTTAATATATATATTTTTTGTACATTTCACTATTTCAAAATTTTTCCTAACTTCACATTTAACTTATACTCACTAAATTAATAATATTTCCTACTCATTTGTCGGATTTAGTTATCTCGAATCACTGTTCCGACACCACTGAAAATTAGGCTGTTACAATGTATGCCATGTTTTGACACGGTCTAGACACACGGGCGTGTCTAGTACCGTGTGAGGCACTTGGCCTGTTCACACGGGCGTGTGATCTGTTCAACTTTGAAAAATGTTTAATTCAAAAAATTTTATATGAGCTCGGTTTAGTCTCGTCCCCTTTATAATGTATGTTTAAGGTCTCGATGTCCTATATAAGGGACATTATGATTATGATTGACTATGATTATGGATAATGTATATGAATTGTTCGTAAAATGTTTCGATTCGTCTGGTAACGCTTTTAACCCTAGTTCGGTGACGAATTCGGGTTAGGGGTGTTACAGTAAACATATGTATTTTACATTTGTACATTATCATCACCACCCACTTGTCATAATTTCAATTTATTTATCATATAAAAATCTTATAATATAATTATTTTAAATTAATTTAACATAATTTATATCTAAATAATTAATTATATAATTAAAATATAACATAAAAATCTTAGATTTTTATTGCATATATGCCGCCTCATTTCTTGTTAATGGCTTAATTGCCATTTTAATCCTTTTTATTTTCTATTAATCTATAAATCAACTTTTATCCCTTATTCAATCTAGTCTTTTTTACTATTTTCTCTAAATTGAGCTAATTTCACTTAATTAAAGCCTAATTGAACACAATACTAGACTCACAAATATTTCTAATAATTGTTTACGAACCCATTTTATTAAGACGGAGGCCTGCTAATGTACTTTTCTGATGCCCGTGAATTTTGAGTCATTACAAAAATAATACTTATGTTCCACCAAATTTAAGCCCAAACCTCTATCTTTTGATGATATATATATAAAGCCCAATAGGTATGGGTTCGGCACCAACTCAATTATTCAAGTTATAAAAGATTTATATATTTGTTAGTAAAGTGGAATTACTAACATTGCAAATTATTAATAGTTGTTTAGAAATTGATATAGGTATTGGTTAATTAGGTTTAAATTCCTTGTAATAAACTGCGGTTGCAATGTAACCTAATAGTCACGTTGCAAAGGTTTTGCAAGTTACCGTGCTACAATATCAACAGAACGCAATAGAGGTATTGTATCACGAACCGTTGCGAACAAAATTCGTTACGTAATACTACAATGCGATAATATTCAAACATAACGTCGCAACAATTCACTGCATAAAGAATCTTGTTTTTTATGTTAAAATTATTATAGGGAATTGAAGAAAATAGATAAAGAATTAGTTAAAATTAACTTTGAACCTTCTTTGAAAGAGTTGGATAACATAATTGAATTATGCAATGAATAAAAATATAGCCATGGATGATTTGCAGATTTTCGAGTTAAAATAATAAGTTAGAATTATTCAATAGTTAATTTTAATAACCAGGTAACATAGTAAAAACCAACATAAAATCAAGAGTAAAAGGTTTCTTTTTTCAAAAGAAAAAATATATAAATAAATTAGAATTTTTATTTTTACTAATTAAATAAAACTCATAAAAAGAATTATTAAGATTAGAATAGTATAAGTATAATGTTTTAAAATATTATGATTTTTTTGAAAAAAATTGACATCCACAATAATCATTATGTGATATGTAACGTCCATGATATCCGCGATGGCAACCACAATTTAATACTTATTTTTGTGAGCAAACTGTGATACTTTTTTGAGAAACAAAAAAAGTTACCAGGTTTGAGCAAGCACCTCAATGCAAAATTCCGACCTGAGTTAAACAGGACCGCTTTTACAAGTTGGGGTGGTCTTCAAACTTATGAGCTTTCTGAAATAAAGTCCTGGATTCCGTAGCCCTATCCTCAACTTGCAGAAAAGTTAGGGAAAAGAAATATACAGAAAAGATCTTGAAATATACAGAAAAGACATGTATCCAATAGGAAAATGAAGTTCTCCTTGCAGTGGACATGGATGATAAGGATTCTAATCATCACCAAGATAATCTTCTTTCTTTGTAGATATTCCCCCCCAAAAGTTGGAAACGCCATATAGCCAACTACATATAATTGGCTTTGCCGTTTCTCCCGTCCTTGTCCAAACTAAAGTTTAACTTAACGCTTTCTAATATATTATGTACTTACTAGTTTACCTCAACAACCTTCTTTTCTATCCAAATTGTTTTGAATAATTGTAAAGTGATGTAATCTTTTAATAATGTAATCAAGATTTAATTTTTACTTATGAAAATAGACTACATTTCATATAATAAAAGAGCAACCGCAACCAATTTCCCATGACCTATTAGAGACGTAATCTAACTTTTACATCTATAAAGTGAGATCATTTCATTTATGATTGATCGGTTTTTCAAGAATTTTTGCAATACTGTGTTTGACAACCTGTCAGGTAACTGATAGTAATATTCATTAACTACGACCAAATTTCCAGTGCAATAATGTGGACTACTTTAAATTAATAACCAACATTTTCAGTGCGTTTACCATTACTAGCATCTAAGACCTGATGAATCATTCTCAGTAGGGGGAGGGGGGACATGAACAAGTACAAAAAAATAGTACGGAAAGATCTAGGCAGCCATCTAAAACAGAACAGTCTTTGGATGCTCCTGAGAAGACATTAACAACAAATAATAAGGGCAGCTTCTGCCAGTTTTAAGATCAATTCACCACACAGAAAACGCCTCGAAAGAAAACAAAATAAAAGAGGTACAGCAATCTCGACGTGAATATTTTACCGGGTAGCTATGGTGAACCCGTGAATATTGTTAAAAGGTTATCAGCACACCCACTGGTTGGCCCACCCCTGAAGATGAAGCCTGTATCTTACTTCTGCATACACTGGTTGGCCCACCCTGCTCAAGGCTGTATCTTACACACTGCCATTAGAGTACTGAACTGTTGCTATGTTAACTTCACTTGGGAGATTTGTATATATTTATTTATTATCTGTATCCATTACTAGAATATTTAAGCAAGTATCATTTAAACCTGATATTGGACAGTCGGGAATCTCAGATACAGGAGGATAACAAACGAACTAATAGCACTGCTTTGAATTCTAGTGTGAAGTATAATAAATGAGGAATTAATTAGTACCAATCTGGGAAAGGGGTTTTAATATAGCAAGTTTAAAAATATAACACCTTGATATCAAATTTATATATGTCACCTTAAATACGTTTATTTTGAAATTTTGATTCTTTCTATGAAATGTTGTCCACAAAAAATAATCAGTTCCAGCACATTTATCATGAAGGTGGACAGTACACTTTCGAATCCAGTGCATCACCGCAATCATCACGAGTAAAATTTTCCATCCACTGTAATAAACCAAATCCTATTTGATCCTAAAAAAGCCACCTATTTTTCTTACAAGGTCCCGCTGTTTTGCAAGGAAAGCAACGGCAAAGTATCAGACGAAAGCCCACCGGCCCACCATTTACAACCCCCACTTTCGATTACTTGAGCTCCCTCTTCTATATAAAGAGCACCATTGACAGTTTCCTCATACACAACCTTCCTACAGTTCTTTCTCCACTTTCTAGTGCGTTCGTTGACCCTTGTGGTTATCGTTGCATAGTTTCTGCAACTGCAATGGCCTCAGCTTCGAGCTGGACACCATAGCAAAACAAGTTGTTCGAGAATGCTTTAGTTATCTACGACAAAGATACCCCAGACCGCTGGCACAATCTAGCCAGGGCAGTTGGAGGGAAAACCGTGGAGGAAGTGAAGCTACATTACCAGAACCTTGTCGAAGACATCCAACAGATTGAGTCCGGCCAAGTGCCCTTACCTCCTTACAAGAAAGCTGGAGGGAACAAAGGATACAATTTCATGGATGGAGAACAAAGGTATACCCATGCCTTTCAGCCCACCCCCCCCTTTTTAATTTTCAATGTTTTTCACTTCCCAGTGTTTATTAAGATGGGAGAGTTTCATAAACTTATTAAGAACCATTTATCCATGTACTTGATAGAGTACTGCATGGCTAACAGCTTACTAAACACTGTTATACACTACTTGCAAATTGCAATATTAATTGTGGCATTTAAGTTACCCATGCACAGCGAAGACTGATGTTTCTTGGATCTGTTGTTCTGCAGGATGAGGAATCTGAGGCTTCAGTGAAATATGAGCCGGAACCGGTAGAAACAAAGGCCTTAGCCTTTAATAAAGCAAATGCAGCCAGTTGTCTGGTGCAACAAGCAGCAAATATGTCGCCTATTATTTCGTCTCAAAGTGTATCTTAAATTGAAAGTTGTATCTTCATTCTATATACTTCGTTTACACTAGTTGTGCTTCCTTATATGTACCAATTAATTATCTCATAGCACTGGTACATAAAAAAGTTCCTCTTATGTTGTTCCTGTTTTTAATGAATATATATATCGTCCATTAATCATTAATGAATGTCTTTGTCTTCGTTTATATTAGAAATAGATGTTGCAACTTTTATGTATTATTTTTATCAGCCGATAAATCTAGATACAAATGTGTATTTTGATATAAAACCTTTTAAATGATAATTATTCGTATTTCAGCAAGAAATTAATTTTTTATATATTATAAATGTCTTAAAACTCAACTAATTAAATTAATTTTAAAAAATATTATATGATTAAGTATAATTTTTAAGTTGTTACACTTGAATTAATACCCAATCATCATAAAAAATTTATTTTAAATTGTACAAATATATATGATTAAAGTAATACTCAATAATCATAAAGTATTGACAATATTGATATCTTAAGTTCGAGTTTCACGAGGCGTGAATATTTTGTATGAATTTTCTCTTAAATTTATCTTAGTTTTAAGTCTACCATTTGTGGGTTGATTTCAAATTTACTTGCTCCGCCATACTTAGTACTGATTTTATTTTAGTTATAATTATGTGATTGAATTTGTATTTTAAAAAAAGTCCTATTTGTTACGGGGTTGGGCTTCAATGTGAGAACAAAGTTTATTTAATATAGTAGCTGCATTGGTGGGCCTAATGGCCCTTAAGTTGAACTCTAGAAACGCAATTAGGGCTTGGGACCAGATTTTATTTTGGTCGTCTTGCTAAACTCACGCGCCCTCGTCTCTTTACCTAGTTAGATGAGTCGTCGCTCTGTTTTTCTCTACTTGTTCGTTGGCTCCACCTTTGACAAAATGGAAGACAAAACTAGTCCCTTCAAGGTACGCTAAAAATCGTCATTTGCTCAACAAAAAAAAAAATTGTTTTTTATTTTCTCGTAGTTTTCCAAAAAATTCGGGACTATATTTGCTGGCAAACAAGAAATCTTAACACCTGCTTGTATAATTACCAAACTTTCTTGATCAAGGCCACATAAAGTAAATGTTCTCAGCTGTGTCAAGTACCTAATGAATCATATCAAGAGAAAATATCTTCAAGAGCCCTAACATATGTGAGGAGCCTTATTATATAACACATGTTCTCAAGTACGAATACCCAACACCCAAAATTGTTTTGGTTTGAACCCAACTCTCATTCCAATGTCCTTTCATGATTCCTTGTTTATGTGCGTATTGGCTACAGTTCTCCAGCTTTCTTGTTCCCATTATTGGTACCTGGACCCACCATGGTAGCCACAGCCCACGGAAATGGCATCAAATGCATATGAAATAGTAATGGAGTGTGTCTTTTGCTCTTACCCACTACTTCATGAATGTTCAATTACCATTTCTATTTACTTATCTGAAGGGGGTAAAAAGCCCATTGTTGATTGAAAGATCTGCACTATCTAAGGTCTTGGAATTATATGGTCATAGGCACTCGATAGATATTGTTAAGGTTACAAAGCTGGAATTATGTGGATTGCAGTTGTTCATACGTCCAGTCTGAAGCAGCATCTTTTTTTTGTGGTAGTTGGTGGGTTTTTACTAACTGAAAAATAATATTTTAAATATCAGAGGTAGATAAAATGTCGTTTGTTATCTTTATTTGTAGGGTCAATAGAAAGTGTCATGGATTTGCCGAAAGCTCTCACAGACACACTAGTAGGAATATCCGTTTCTCCTCTAGGAGCTGCATCGTTTGATTCTTTTGTAGGACCTTGAGGGGAAGCGAATTTCGTCAAAAGAAATTTGTGATCTGGCAAATCCTTCCATATTGCTCTAGGTGAAAGTTGTGTCTCCTGACTCTACTGAGAATCCGAGTGTCTAAAGAGACGATTGGTTCAACCAATCATATAGCACTTTATACTAGACTCGATTGTCGGGTTTAAGTTATAAGGTATCACATTCGTAGTCGGAGCAATTACAATCATTCTACACTCGATTTGAATTATAAGCAAAAAAAAGTTGTATGAAATGATATGTTGTAACACCCTTAACTAGTATCCGCATCCAAAACAGGGTTACAGAGCGTTATCAGAGATTTTCAGAACATTTACAGACATTTCATGTTATTAACTATTTATTTATCGAGATCCTTCAAAAAGTCCCTAAATTGGACCCTTGAGGCCCAATATGAACATTAGAATCGAGTCGAGACTTAATCGGGAACTCTAATAATCTTTTTCGCGAAATTTCAAAATTTTTCCAATGTAAAAGCCTAATTTTCAGTGGTGTCGGAACAGTGATTCGAGATCACTAAATTTGACAAATGAGTAGGAAATATTATTAATTTAGTGAGTATAAGTTAAATGTGAAGTTAGGAAAAATTTTGAAATAGTGAAATATACTAAAAAATATATATTAAAATAATTAAAATTGAAAACGAGGTATCGAGACCTTGGGAATTTTAAATCGAGCCATAAATATTTTTATAAATATTTATGGAGTGTTAATAAGTTAGTATTAAAGTTTCGTCAAGAAATTTTAAAGTACTGATAGCTAATTGAACAAAAAGGACTAAATTGTATCAAATGTAAAATTGTGGGAAATGATTAAATAGCTTAAATGATAAAAGAAAGAGGGTTTAAAAGGCAAATAGACCCAAGGGCTATTTGGGCTGGACGGCAAGAGCATGAAATCACCAAGAAAATAAGGGGAATTAAGGGCAAAATTGCAAAATTGCAAAATTTACTTAATAAAGCTAGGACTAAAGTGGAATTATCTAGATTTCTCTTTATTTTTCTGCATTCTCATTAGAAAAAACACCATGGAAGAGTTCCCTTAAGCTGTTTTTTCATATTTTTACTGCAAGTAAGTTTAATTCTTGATTATTTCTTGAAATTTTTGTGTTTTTGTGACTTTTACAACTAGGTCCATTTGTTGAATTCATTAGTTCTTGATTCTATGAAAGAAATTGAAAGTTTATATGAATATGTGCTGGAAGTATATGATGATTTGACATATAATTAGAGCTTTAAATTGTTTATATGCTGATTTTATTAGAATTGAATAGAAAGTGAATGTTTGAGACCTAAATTGTAAAAGAGTTTGAGGTTAGAGTTTTATGTGGAAATTCTAAAATTTCAATAGTTATGAAATAACTTATAATGTCTAGGAAAAGTATTAATTGAGAAAATTATTTTAATTGAGGGGTTAATTAAGTAAGGACTGAATTGTATGAACTGTGAAATTTGGGGCAAAATAAAAATCAACATTTTGCACTAAAACAGTTTTGGACAGCAGCAATAGTCTAACTTTGAAAAATCTCAAAAAATTTTAGAAATATAATTAGAGGATGAATAAAATATGAAATTAAAGCTTATTGAGTCTAGTTTCTTATAGAAGAAACGGTGTAATCAATGGAATTGTAAATCATGAGATAATATAAGTTTTGTGAGACAATGTCAGAATGATTTCAGGTTCTCCTGTTCTGACTTTGGAAAATCATCAAAAATTGGAGAAAAATAATTAAGGGATTAAATTTATATGTTTAAAATCCTTAAAGAGTATATTTTCAATAGAAATAAGCGGGAACATCATCCGAATCTCGTACGATGAGATAATTAATTCTTAGTGAAGAAGGGTCGGATCTGTTAGATAGCAGAACAGGGAAACTTTAAAGAATAAACTGTACTTATTGGCTAAACCAAAAATTCTGAAAATTTTATGGTAACAAGATAAGTAAGTCTAGTTTTAGGGAAAATTTTTGGATCTTAATTTTGAGTTCTGTAGCTTAAGATATAAATAATTTAGTGACTATGACGCAAATGGATAGTTTTGAATATACATAAGTAAATAGTGAAATTATTGATAATGTTACTTGTTGCATGTTATATAAATTAAGGATGTGGAATGGAGAGGAGGAGGAGGAAAATATGGATGAATATTCAGCTAGCATGGCTAATTTGTATATTTTAGACTCATGGACTAAATTGAATAAAAGTAAAATTTTATGGGCAATTTTGTAAAAAAAAGTTAGAAATGACCAATTTGCATGAAATGGATTATTTTATTATTTAAATTACAAAATTGAATGAAATTATTAATTTAGCTCAAGCTCAGGGAAAAACATGTTTTAAGGATTAAATTGAAAAGTGTTGAAATTATGGAAAATTCTGACATTTTATAGAATTCATAGGTTGCTATCAAATTTTGTGAGAATAACGGCTGGAAATAAGGATTAAATTGCAATAATTTTATTTTATTTTAACCTAAGGATGAAATCGTCATTAATTAAAAGTTTAGGGGTAAAATGATAATTTTGTTTAGAGCATTAGTTGAATGTATTATAACATGAAATAAATGAAAACGACGATCAAATTTCTTTATAAAGATCCGGATGACTTGAATACGAGACTTGAACGTGGAAAAGAAAAGATATCGAATTAATAAAATATTTGATAAATGAATCGGTAACTCCGGTAATGCTCCGTAACTCTATTCCGGTGACGGATTTGGGTTAGGGGCATTACATCCAAGGTGCAGGGTTTACACACCCGTGTGGTCCGAGGACACGCCCGTGCTACAGGCTGTATTCGATCTCGTGTAACTCTCTGACTTGTACACACGGCCATGCCACACGTCTGTGTGCTAGGCGGTGTGGTTAATTAATTCAATTCAAAATTAGGTGCAGGTTTCACACGGCCAAGACACACACCCGTGTCCCTGCCCGTGTGCTCAATTCTAAGCATTCTGTTTCTCTAATTTAAGGTGCATGGGACACACGGCCTAACTCCACGCCCATGTATCTGGCCGTGTGTCACACACGGTCTAGACACACGCCCTTGTGTTTGCCCGTGTGGACAAAATAAAGCCATCCTAGCTTCATTTTCTACCCAAAATCACACTCATGACTTGCACTTGAATCATACATCCTAATACCAACCATTTCAAGCATTCAAATTAAGTAATTCCATCATTCATCATGGCATATCAATTCATGCATACATGTCTATAATTTAACCTTAGTTAAGTCCTCAAGTTAGACATAGTTTGATCAACTACTTAACATATATGTAGCTACCATAGTTTGACATTACAAGTATTTTAAAACAAACCATTACTAGCCATTCCAATGGCTAGATTACAAGCATCATTTACATTTACATGCCAATATGACCAATATATCCTATATATGCCATTACAATCATAATTGATTTACCATATTGTACCGACATGGGCCAATGGATAGTGTGAGTGATCCCCGCCAAGCTTTTAATCTAACGAGTTTCCGGTTTACAACAAAACAGGAAAATAAAATTAAGTAAGCATAAAATACTTAATAAGTACGTATAACATAGTACTTAACTTGCCATTCATTCTATTATGAGGTAAATATGTAAAGCATATTCAATCAATTTGACCTCAAGTCCTACACACACATCCTCATTGCCCTTGTTAGTCATATAATCCATAATAACATCAAAACATATATGGGCTCAACAACAATCAAGATTCCAAGCACATATACTTTCTATAACATGTATTCATTCAACATGCATAATTCATCTCATTATTACAAGTATAATTTGATACTAGTTCATTTCAATGTTCAGATCATTTCATCTCATTATTACAAGTATAATTTGATACTAGTTCATTTCAATGTTCAGATCATTTCATATTAGAACTTTACTCATATTACTTGGAATGTCAATGTCATGATTAGTACACTCAAGGTGTATAAGTCTAATCAACGGTGTACATACTCATCAAATAAATTCCATATACAATATCATCATTTCATATTTCCATATATCAATTATCACGTATTTCAGGTTGATATGTGTAATAACTCATTTCTTTTTCATATCTTCTCATGTCAAGAACTTTTACCCGTTGAATTTATCTGAAATATCGATGGATACACAAGTACACACGTGGTGTACGAGTCAGGATTTGTCAATTCATATTCAATGGTACTCATAAGGTATTATTTCAGGGAGTATACTCGATCCACACATGTATACAATAGGATTACTAGTCCAGGCTAAATCCTTTTTATGACATATGCTCTAAGGAGCTTGATCTAGATTACTCGTTCGGGCTAAATCCAATCCATAACATATGCTCGAGAGGACTTATATCAGGATTACCCATTTGGGCTAAATCCTTTATGTAATAAGGTCAATAGGATTACTCATCCGAGCTAAATCCTGTCAGCAACAAATGCAAGACCTCATTCATTTCAGGAAATCACATATCCATCGAATTTCCATTTTATTCAACCGGGATTTTAACATTTTTCTCAAGCATTATCGGGCATGTGATTATTTCATACATCCACAACATTCATATAATTCAAATAAACACATTCCACATTCATTTCAAGCATGTAAATAACATTCTCATCGTTTATCCTTTATCAGCTATCAGACATTATCATTTAATTTAAACCTTTTAATTTATCGGGCTTGATCGAATATGTAATCATTTTACACAATCAATGCAAGCATGTAAATAAACACAATTTAGTTACATGAACTTACCTCGACAATGTTCGTGTAAGTAAAATCTACTAATCCGACATTTTCCTCTTTCCTCATTCTAGTTCCGAATTTGGTCTATCCAGATCTATACGAGTAGATTTTACATCAATTTATCATATTTCATACTCATTTGGACTCAATTTATATCCTAGGAAAAATTATCATTTTTCCCCTAACTTTTACATAAATTCTCTGTAACGCCCCCTTACCCGAGACTGTCGCCGGAGTCGAGCACGAGGCATTACTAAACTTATTTGAGCACTTAAACAAATTCAGACAAGCTGTCCAACTGCATCATAGTTGCTTAAAAATTCATATCTCGAGTTCTAAAATTCGAAATCCAATTCCGTAAATTTTTTCTTAAACTAGACTCATATATCTATTTACTAATTTTTTTCTAGAATTTTTTCTCGGGCCAATCAGTATAGTTTATTAGTTAAAGTATCCCCTGTTTCAGGGTTTGACTGCTCTGACCTCTGTGGATTATGAATCAGATATCTCCCTTTACAGAGTTTCAATGACTATGTCATTTGTTTCTAATAAAACTAGACTCAATAATGAATTTTTACATATAAATCATGACTTCTAATTATCTTTGTACAATTTATGGTGAATTTACAAAGTCAGAACAGGGGATCCAGAAATCGCTCTGGCCCTGTTTCACAAAAAATTAAACATCTCATAAAATATAACTCATATACCTGTTTTGTTCCATTCATATGAAAATAGACTCATAATTCTTCAATTCCATATTTTATTCATCATCTAATTATATCTCTACTATTTTTAATGATTTTTCAAACTCACGTCACTGCTACTGTCTTAATCTATTTTATGGTAAATTTTACCTATTTCATGATTTCCATGGAATAACTAGCATTTAGGCATACATAACACCAAATATGTCCTTGATTAGCCATTCCAACAGCTAATCATTATCAAGCATTTTCATACCACTCAATAACCATATCATAAGACTATATACACAAAATGATTATAATGCTATACATGCCATGCTCAAAATATACAAACCGTTATACCAAGATGATACACGGATAGTGTGAGCGAGCCTCCGATCGTTCCTGATTTCCGAGCTGGCTTGTCAAAACTACAAGGAATGAAAAGGAGGGAGTAAGCATAAATGCTTAGTAAGTTCACATGCAAATAGCAAGTAATACAACTATATAAGCAAACATAAAACATCATTTTCATAATCATCACCGAGACATTCATATCACATTTTCATTTACAATCTTACCATATTGTTGTTATGTCGAGTTTTCAACCCGAGGGTTAAGTACAAACCTGTTCAAAGTATTCATTTTATGACACTTACCAATACGTCCCTTTCATCTCTAGTATTCCTCCATTTGAGTAGAATTTTACCCGTTGAACACATCGGAATATAATTCGGATACATGGAAAGTTTGCACATAAGTGCCACATATGTAGCCAAGCTACCATGTAACCCGCCCATAAGCGAACTCGGACTCAACTCAACGAGCTCGGGCGTTCGCATCCATAAGTGAACTCGGACTCAACTCAACGAGCTCGGATGCCTAGTTACATCTCTCGAACTCGGACTCAACTCAACGAGTTCGGACATTCGCATCCATAAGTGAACTCGGACTCAACTCAACGAGTTCGGATGTTCAACCATCCTAGTGACATGTCACTTGTATCCTAATCCATTCCTAAAGTTCAACGGGACCTTTTTCCCAATCATGTGTCCCAACCTTCTCCTACGGAATGCTGATACCGATACTCGGTAGTATTTCACATTTTCCAAGTATATCACATAATTTGACATATTATCAAACAATTATCACGAGTATAATATTTCATAATAATTATCATATCATTTAAATAACATAAAAATATTTAAAATAATAACTATGTTACCAACATTTACATATGAACTTACCTGGCTGATTTGTAGAAGATATTGAAATTTAGGGACTATTCCGTAACTTTTTCTTTTTCTCGTTCTTCTTTGGATTCTTGATCTATAATATAAAGCATTTCTACTCATTAGCATTTATTTGAATTCTATTTCACTTCACAATTTATGCTGTTCAAATTTCGAAATTGCACTTTTACCCCAAAATTTATAGTTTTTACAATTTAGTCTCTGCTCATTTCACCCATCAATTGAACTAATTTTTTTCTCAATTAACATTTTATTTTATCATTATAAATTATTTCACAACCTTTGATATTCTGAATTTCAACACTAACATCTAATTCATAACTTTTTCACAATTAGGTCCTAAATACCATTTTCTATCAAAATGACTTAATAAAATAACCTTAATATGAAATTAGAACTTCAATTTCATAATAATTCATCATATACTGCCCTTACTCAGCCAGGGTAACTTCCAATTTCACCCACCAAATCAAAAACTAATGAATTAGATGATTGGACCTAATTGCAAAAGTCTTAAAAATACAAAAAATATAAGAAAAGGGCAAGAAATAAACTCACATGCAGTGAAATTGGGCAAAACCAGCTTAAAATCTCTCTCCCATGGCTGTCTGGCCGAAATTATGAGAAGAATGGCCTAGCAATCTCTTTCAATTTCAATTTATTTGTTTAATTTTGTAAAATTTACCATTTTACCCTTAGTTCACCTGATTCCAGATTTTTTTCTTGCTTATGCCGCCTCATCCATTCCCTTTAGGCTAATTTGCTTTTTAAGTCCTCCCTCATTTAACACTTGAACCATTTAATCATTTTATCAAGTTTTGTACCTTTTTCAATTTAGTCATTTTTAATTAACTGACTATCCAAACGTTAAAATTTTCTAACGAAAACTTAATACTAACTTATTTACACTCCATAAATATTTTTAAAAATATTTATGGCTCGATTTATGAATTTGAGGTCTCGATACCTCGTTTTTATTCTGTTTTATCTACAACTTCCTATACTACATAATTTCATTTAATTCAAAATTATTTCTAAAACCACACTTAACATTTACTTACTAATATCTAAACTCACATGTCAGATTTAGTGATTTTAAATCACTGTTCCGATATCACTGAAATTTGAGCCGTTACATTCTCATTTCGTTCCTAGGCTCGGAAAATAAAATTTGTGCAATTTACTCCCTATTTCAAGCCTAACCAAAATTCTATTACAAAATTTACAACACATGTATTCATAAAAATTTAACATTTTTCTTCAATTTCACAACTTTCATTTTAGTCCCTAAATCATGTTTTCATCAAAAATCACATTGTAAAAGTTGTTTATCTATCAACAACCTTTCATTTTCTACCACAAATTTTAAATTTACAGCATATTCATCCATGACCCAATTTCCATACCTTGATAACTTTTCAAATTGATCCCCCAAATAAATAAATTAAGTTATCCCAGTTTAAAAAATATCAAACTTATTAAAAACAAGCCAAGGAAACTTACCTAATTTGGCCATGAAAGTTTCTTCTCTTTCTCTTAGGGTTTTCATATATTATTTTGAGGAAAAAGATGATAAAAATTATTTTTATTTCTATTTAATAATTTATCATCTTTTAATAATTTTGATTTCTAAATTAGTCTTTAGCCTTTTTCTAATTTTCCATGGATGAATCATCCAAAAATATCTACTAACTTTTCATTAATGGTCCAATTACCATATAAGGACCTCAATTTTTGAATTCCATAGCTATTTAATCATTCTAGCTATTAGAATTTAACTTTTGGATTTTATGCGATTTGGTTATTCCCGTAATTAAACACATAATCGGTAAAATTTTCTTATAAAAAATTTCACATGACATATCTATCATATTACAGAGCATGTAATAAAATAAAAATAAATTTTATTTTCAGCTCGAATTTATGGTCCCAAGACCACTGTTCCGATTTCACCGAAATTAGGCTGTTACATATGTATTCATTTATGGGTCTTATACAAGTTTACAAAAGCTTTATTGTTAACCCAAGATCAAGTTAAGACTAATTTGTAAATGTTTAAAAGTTCGAGGTTGAAGTCGCGACTTCAGAAGTTCCTTATTGCGACATCACATACTGACTTAACTTTGTCGACGACCAATGCTTCACATTGTGACGTAACAAACAGTTCGAAAAGGTTAAGATGACGCCAACCTACAATTAAATAAAACAACCAACCTATATTTTTCAACCACATTTCCGAGCCAAATACTCAACATCAACAAGTTTAATTCCAAACCTTTATACCATACCTATACAATCACATTTGTAGTTTAAGTATCTAACCAATTCCATTCAACAAATAAACAATATTCGTGGTTCTAACTATATTAAACAAGTAACATGGTTTCACACTTCGTTGTATTAATGTAATAACATTCCTTACATTTCAAACTCTATAGTAAATTCACATTTGCAACATTTAACTACTTGCAAAATATCGATTCAAGTTTCAATCATTCACATAAACATATATTATACCCAAAAATTGGCTCAACCTAGGTATCTGCCATACTTAAAATAAGATGGGATTTACATAAATTTTGTTGAGTTGCTGGATCTACTACTCGAACTCTTGGGAATCTATTATACTTTGCGCACTAAGAAAACAAATCGTACGCTGAGCGAAAACGCTCAGTGGTATTTCCATTATTCAAGATAATATAAAACAAGCTTATACAAATGCACAATTCAATTCATAATCTAATCTCATGCCATTTCATGTCATACATGTTCATTTTCTTATGGTTATGCACATAACCAATCTTACACATCAATTCATAAACATGTTCATGCCAAATCTACCATTATTACATAACTTGCACATATTCATTTTACACTTCAATTCATCATATGGGTATCTAAACATACCATTCATGTTATTCATCATTAAGTATCATTTCTTTCATTTGTAACAAGTTAATTAATAAAATAATAAAATAACCAATTCATGTAATTGAACTATGCCATCTAAATATATATTTGCTATATCACGCTTTCACTTATTTCACATTGTAATTTACAAGCATGCAATAATTAAGTTGTATTTATTAATAAATGTATATACTCAATTCCTGTTGCCATTTTAGTCATTTCCGAGCCTATAAGCTCATTCATATTCAATCGGGCCCTAGGACGTTTTCAAATTGTTTCGGCCAATCTTTCACATGTTATCGTATTTTACAATTCAATATCATTTCATTCCTATATCATTTAACCAATTCATATGTTTATAACCCTAATAACCGGACATAGACTCAAAATGGATATGTGGATCTATCACCCAGGGCCACCTAGCAACGGTGATGCTATACATGTACATATTACCACTCCGGGTTGCTTGGCGGTAATGGTTTTCTTAATTTGATTAATTTGTCACCTCGGGTTGCCCGACAACGATGAATCTATATGCACAATCTACCATCCCAAGTTGCGTGGCAATGATGATTTTCAATTAATAATCTAATCTTATGGCATGCTAACTATATTCGACTCGATTCAAACAGCTAATAAAGTAACCAAATTTCTGATTTATTATATAATTCAATTCATATACCAATATTCTCAATTCATCAACAATTCATAATTTCATAACATTTATCACATGCTTCAATCCAATTTCATACCAATTATCACATATCAAGTAAGTTATGCAACTTTTTATTCTATTCAATTTAGTCAATATAATGAAATTTAATCTCAATCATAGTAATTCAATTCAGACAACCATTTCCAAATCACTTCAATACCATATAATGTAAAATGTTATGAATATGCAATAAATAAATTGGTCTTGAATAATAGAAATACAAAACAAATTTTCGAGCTACTCGTCGATGATTTTCGATTTTTTTTCCCTCTCGAAGGTTCTAAGTCAACATTAGCTAAATAAAATTACAAATTCAAACATATTTTATAATTTATTCAATTTAGTCTTTAAATCTAAGACAAACATAACTTTCAATCTAGTTTTTCAAATTAAAATCCGATTTCACATATATTCATTAGGGACCTTCTATGTTCTATTCCTACCGAAATTTCATGACACTTTTACATTTTAATCAATTTGGTCCCTAATGTACAAAAATCAACAATTAAGTTTTACAATTTAGTCATTTTTCTTAATCTAAGATTAATTTCTAATAATTCCACACCAATTTCATCTAATTCTCATCAATGGTAACTTTTTAAAACTTTAAAATTTTTACAAATTAGTACATGAGCTAGCTAAATCAAGCTCCCATGATTCAATTTTCATAAAAATTAAAGAAAAATTGACTAGGGACTTACTTGAATTAAGGGCCAAATACCTAAAAACCTAATAATGGTGTTCTCCTCCTTGGTTTTTTTTTTTTGGTCTGTTGGAGAAGATGATATTTTTTCGCTCCTTCCACTGATTTCCCTTTTATATTAAGGTTAATTTGTTAATTAACGTAATTGGTTATGTTTTATTTTAATTAATCATTTTACATAGTTAATCAACATATAACATTATCGTCTACTATCTCATTTTTATTAAGGGTTTAGTTACCATTTTAGACCCTTGGCTAATTGCAATTTAAATTCTAAAGCTATATCCTAATTAAAAATCTATAGCAAATAGATTTTTACAATTTAGTCCTAAGCCTTAACTGACCACAATTTCAGCTAAATTACTTAACCAAAATTCAATTCATCTATATACAAACTCCATAAATATTTATGGATTTAGTTTATGAAAACGAGGTCCTAAAACCTCATTTTTCAACAGCACTAGAAACCGGGTCGTTATAATTAACCTTTTCAGACAATTGAACTCTTGATAGAGTCAAGAAAAAAAGATCCCACCAAAAACAATACTAAAATTTTAAGGGTCCATTTACTTTCGATGATCACTCTTCGCAGATTTCTCCCAATAGAATCGATCCCCTCTCAATAGACATTATTTACATTTATATTGATCACTTCATAATATGTGTTAAATATTTTACTTCGCTTCAAATGTACTTAATGTTCTTAACTTTTAACAAATTACTGAAATTTGCCCACCTTCGTTGAGGATTTTAATTTTTTTTTAATATGGTAAAGAGAACAAGTTCTAACTGCTAAGTATTATAATACAATATTTACTAAAAGTGATCCTTGATGCATCACTAAATACAACATTTTCCAACTCCTTGGGTGGAGTCTCTATTAAATTAAAACTTAATTCTTCAACCATACATGTATAAGGTGAAACTTAAGTTTACTACAACTATCAATTTTTTCAACTTGTGTTCAGTCCTAGACATTTTTTTTTATCGATGAATATGTTCGCCACTAGATCCACTACTCAATTAGTTTCACGATAGACGTGAGTAATTTGGATTTGCCATTGCCTCTGAAGCAGGTTTCTTTTCTCACCTGCCTTCTTTCAAATCCTAATTCTTCGATTGTCAGTTTCAATCTAGTATTGGTGAAAAAACATTTTATAGTTTATCACCCTCAACCTTTGGATTGTATGTAGACAAGCAACATTCTTTCAAGTGTACATAACAAACACATGTGAAACCCATATCTGGTATAGTTTAAAGTATCATGAAAAGTCATTTATTGTATTTTGTCTCTTCTATTAAAAAATTATTTTATTTTGTAGTTTTTAAAAACTTCTAATATATTTTTAGTTTTTTATGATTTAAAAAAATTGTATATACTTTTATTTTTTTATTTTTTTATTTCTCTTTGAAAAATCGAATTATGATGTTAATGATGTCAATATTGCCATGTGCCATTATCTAAAATTATCACGTGTATCAGACTTAATACCATTAGAAAAAAAAATACTAAAACCCTATACAAAATGAAAATTCGGGTGCCAACTTGAAAAAAAATCCATAAGTACCAGTTTGTGAAAATGTGCCAAATTCGGGGTTTAAATTTAAGTCAACTTAAAACAACAACAACAACAACAAAAAATTTATATTTTAATGATTTCACTTATATGAAGAAATGATTAAAACTTTTGTAAGACATTTATTTAACATAAATTCAAACCCTCATACTCGAACCCTCACTCTAATACTATATAAAAAATATATTATAATTTTTTCCCGCATGTCAAATATGGATAATACCCATTGTCTTTAGATAGATGGTTTAAAAATTAATTTTTTTAATAAAATACATGTCTCTAAATTAGAATACTATAAAAATTATTTAATTCTTAACTTCGTTAGTATTGACATTATTGCTAGTATAAGAGGATGTGAGTTTGAGTGTCTTGAAGTGTATTATCCTTTTATTTAAGAACTGAAAAAGGGTTATAAGTAGTTTTAGACATTGTATAAAAAAAATATTTAATAATTTTTTGTACTTAATTTTTTTTATATTTGAAGTATATAAAATTGAAATTAAAATCAAATTATTATAATAAACTATAAATATATGAGATGAGTTGAAATATAAAAGAATAATACTTTTTTTAATCAAAGAAGAGAATAATAAAATAAAATAATTAAAACATGACAAACATGAAAAGAAAAATAACAAAATAATTAAAACACGAGAAAGGACATAAACAGTGATATCAAACAAATAAAATTTTATATAAAACAAACAACTAATGTGTAAACAACTATATAAATTTGTAATACTTTGAATGTGAAAGAAAAACAAATCATGAACACGAAGATGTTAAACAACGCAGATATTTTAAATAAATTATCGTGACATTTATATAAAAGTTGACATTTTAAATATATGCAATGTTATTTTAATTCAATATTCAATGTTAATATTATATATGAGTTTTAATTTTGTGTTTTATATATGGAATTTTGATTTGGTTTAATTTTCACAAATTATTGACAATATTATCGAATTAGCACAATTTTATGTTGATATATTACATACGTAAATAATTATATTAATCCAATATGAAAAATAAATATATGTATTTATTTCTTTAGATGAATATGATTGAAGTTAAAATCAAAGTTTAATGTATACATATGAAATACAATTCAAGTTTCATATATATAATTGCACAAAATCAAAATTCATTTATCAAATTATATATTTGACAAAGTTCATGTAGTTATATTTTTATTTATCAAACATTTTTTTCACCAAATACGAGGATGATAATAAAGTATGCAAAATATAAACAAATTAACATATAACAAACACAATCATAGTCTGATTGGCGTCAATATTGTTGTCAGTCCGAAAGGATGTGGATTCAAGTGTTTTAAAATGCGTCTATCTTCTTATTAAATGTTTGGGAAGGTGTTATGGATAGTTCTAGATATTGTATCAAAACCTACATTTGTTGAATTAATAAAACCTTTTCACCCCTTAATCAAAGCTTTATTTTGATGTGTTTTATATATTTTTAAATTATACGTATAGATATATTCCATATGTTATTATAATTAGCCTCAAACCATAGAATTCATTAAATTAAAATTTAGATTTAAGTTTTTAAATTGATTATATCACATTTTATGGATCAAGTGACTAGATTTTTTGTGAATACTTATATTCAAATTTTAACATTATTATTCATTATTGATTTAGAAAAAATGAAGATGGATATCCTGTGTATCTATTATTTAAATTTAAATTACATTTTCAAATAATTAATTACAAATTTATAATTTTAATTTTATTTATATAAATTTTTTTACATATTTAAATTCAAATTCTTATAAATTTAGTTAAAAATACCAATGTAATTTATAGATAACTTTTGACCATCTTCCACGCCACCATCATTTGATGAACCCATTTGCTTTCACCGACATAAGAGGAATGACTTTGACCACCAGTTGGCGAGATTTAAATAAATTTAATCGAAATTAAACAACAAACAAATTGTCATGACGAGAAATAGCTCGCTGAATTGTTAGTGGTAACGCATTTGAATAAATGCTAATTCTGACTTTGATTATATTTTAAATTTAAGATTGTGTTTGGTTTATAGTTATTAAAATTTACTTTTTACATTTTTTTGTCTTTTTTTTATAGTAAAATTTGACTCGTAGATAATGGAAAATACATTTTTTTTAAATTGAATTACTTTTTTTTAATGGTGTAAGTTATTCTTTGAAGAAAAAACTTTTCTACAAGTAACTTGATTTTTAATATAAGAATTAACTTCAATAAAACTAAATATTATTCTATTTTTTAAATCTTAATCTTTAAAAATATTAAAATATTGATCTCAAGTATTATAATTTTCTAATACTATTAAACATAAATATTTATATTTTATCATATAATAAATTATTAATATAATGAATTAATTATTATTTTAATAAATGTTTTATAGTACAATTTATTTTAATAATAAAATTTAAAATTAATGATAATTTTAAATATTATTCTTAATATTTTTTGATTTTTTTCTCAATATTTTAATAATAAATATATTTTAATTTATACATAGTTAGTAATAAATGTTTTATAGTGTATAATATAACTATTTTAAAAATATATATAGATATAAGTATTTGTTTAAAAGTTGTTTAGTTTGATTTTTTCCTTTAGTTTTAATGTGCCACTATTTACTCTTATATATATATATTTAATATATATTTAAGGAGTAATATTTGGTGCCTTACGGGTGAATCTAGGGAGGGTTGGCAAGGGCTCCACCCTCTTAAAATGAAAAAATTTCTATTTTGGCCATTTAAAATTAGGAAAAGTAAAATTACACTTTAACCATTTAAAAATATAAAATTTTAATTTAATCTTTTAAAAATAGTATTTTTACCATCATAAAAATTACAATTTAATTTTGCCCCCTAAAAATGTTTTCTTGCTTCGCCCCCGCTGCTAGTAGAGTTTTTAAACACTACAAGTAGGATCAAGGGGTTGACAAATGACTTATAGAGACACAGTAAAATATTAAAATAATAAATATTAAAAAAAGAGAAATATTAATTTTTTAAGGTTGCTTGTAAAATAAAAAAAGAGAGAATACACTACTAGTGTACCAAATACTAACACTATATTTAATATATAATTTCAAATTAAATTTTAATTAAGCATAAATATTATATTTAAAAATGAATTTCGATTATCAAATAAAAAACATATCTATAGTACTTTGTAATAAATATAATTTTATGTCATGATTATTTTATTAAAAATAATTTTTAAAAAATATTTAAAAAAATGTAAACTCAAGATAATCTAAACATCAAATTTGTAGTACTTAAAAATGAGTCTTATAAGAAATGACACACAATTGGAATCTAGATAAAAATAATAGAAACATTGCAGAGTTGAAGTGGACTAGTTTTGGTCGTAAAGCTTGACGTCCTTATATTTTAGGGTAGGTGGAGGCATAAAATTTTTTTTAGCTGAAATTAAATAGTATATTTTGATGATAGTAAAAATACAAGTTTATTATTTTAATAGTTTATATAATCCAATATTACTTCTAAGCAATACCAATCAAACCGACCAAAATGGTATGATTATGATGTTGGATCATGTAATATTCATCTTGACAAGAAATTATCTACATAATATGATAAAATATGTATCACAAACACAAGGGCTATAGCTCAGTTGGTAGAGCACCTCGTTTACACGTGCGCCAATATTTTTCAGGGAAGTCTATCATGCAATCAAAAGAATTGACGTGGATCAATTTTGGTCGTAAAGCTTGACGTCCTTATATCTTAGGGTAGGTGGAGGCATAAAATTTTTTTTGGCTGAAATTAAATAGTATATTTTGATGATAGTAAAAATACAAGTTTATTATTTTAATAGTAAAAATACAAGTTTATCATTTTAATAGTTTATATTTTTTAATTTAAAATTTTATAAATTATAAAAGATTTTTAAAAAAAAGTTTCATTTTAAGATCGACCCCACCAGCCCCCGGCTCAGCCACAGACAGTGGGGCTTCCCAGCTGGCCCCCGATGATCCCAGTAACGTACCATTTTCCCATGCAGGTTGGCAATTTTGTATTATTGCAATTTAACGACCGGCTGACTCAGTTTTCATAGCTGGCATTTCGACATAAGTATTGAAGAACAGATTTAAAGCCGCGGAAATTCACGAGGTTTATGTTTGCCGAAAAAAAAAAAGTGAAAAAAGGGAAGCAAAAACCTATTAGAAAAGCTGAAATGTAAGGTCTAAACAAATAGTAACAAATAAGGAAAGTACGTCTAAACCACGTCCAATACAAGGAAAAGAGATTTTTCTCCTGGGGAGGGGGCTTTAAAACTTGAGATTATATTCCATCTTTGCCCTTTGTTTTTACCCTTCTTTGGAGCTTCCATATTTCTGGAACAAAGTTGATGCCCTTGGGCAAGGACCTGCTGTAAATCTAACTCTTAGATTTTGCTGGTCCCGAAAGCATCTACTGGTCTGAGGAAATTAACGATCTTCTTATCCCAAGCGTCAAAATCTGACCAGACCCCTGGGCTCATTACTGTTAACAGACCAGGTCGGCACCATGAACCAAGGGGGCGTAGCCACCACGAACGGTGGCTCGGGAAGCGGCTCAGTCGGCGTTCAGATCCATCAATCCCGAAGGCTCCCGGATTTCCTTCAAAGCGTTAATCTCAAGTACGTAAAACTAGGCTATCACTATTTAATTTCCAATCTTTTGACCCTGTGTTTTATTCCTCTCATCGCGGTGATCTCAATCGAAGTTTCTCAAATGAATCTCGATGATTTACGCCAGTTATGGGTTCACCTTCAGTACAACCTGGCTAGCATAATCATTTGTTCTGCTATCTTAGTCTTTGGGTTAACAGTCTACATCATGACTCGACCCAGACCCGTTTACCTTGTTAACTATTCTTGCTACCGTGCTCCCGACCATCTTAAGGCGCCCTACGGTCGTTTTATGGATCACTCTAAGTTGACCGGTGATTTTGATGAATCGTCTCTGGAGTTCCAGCGCAAGATTTTGGAGCGCTCGGGGCTCGGGGAAGAGACTTATGTGCCTAAAGCTATGCATAACATCCCTCCAACGCCCTCCATGGCGGCGGCGAGGGAAGAAGCTGAGGAGGTTATGTTTGGGGCACTGGATATTCTTTTCCATAACACAAATGTCAAACCCAAAGATATTGGTATTCTTGTTGTGAATTGTAGTTTGTTTAATCCAACACCTTCATTGTCTGCCATGATTGTGAACAAGTACAAGCTGAGGGGAAATATTAGGAGTTTTAATTTAGGTGGGATGGGGTGTAGTGCTGGGGTGATCGCCGTAGATCTTGCTAAGGATATGTTGCAGGTACATAGGAATACGTATGCTGTTGTTGTGAGTACTGAGAACATCACTCAGAACTGGTATTTTGGGAACAAGAAGTCCATGTTGATCCCCAATTGTTTGTTTCGCGTCGGGGGTTCCGCTGTTTTGCTTTCAAATAAGTCTAAGGATAGGAGGCGGGCTAAGTATAAGCTTATTCATGTGGTTCGAACACATCGAGGAGCAGATGATAAGGCATTTAGGTGTGTGTATCAGGAACAGGACGATGCAGGGAAGACAGGTGTTTCACTGTCTAAAGATTTGATGGCCATTGCCGGAGGTGCACTGAAGACCAATATCACTACTTTGGGTCCTCTCGTGCTACCAATCAGCGAGCAGCTTTTGTTTTTCACAACCTTGGTGGTGAAGAAATTGTTCAATGCCGGTATTAAGCCTTATATTCCAGATTTCAAGTTGGCATTTGATCATTTCTGTATACATGCTGGGGGTAGAGCTGTGATTGATGAGCTGGAGAAAAACCTGCAGCTGCTACCAATACACGTGGAGGCTTCTAGAATGACACTCCATCGTTTTGGAAATACTTCTTCAAGTTCCATTTGGTATGAATTGGCCTACATTGAGGCCAAGGGGAGGATGCGGAAGCGAAACCGTGTTTGGCAAATCGCATTTGGGAGTGGCTTCAAATGTAATAGTGCAGTTTGGGAAGCTCTTCGGAATGTTAAGTCATCTAGCAATGGTCCTTGGGAAGATTGCATTGATATGTATCCTGTGAAAATAAACACCTAGCTGAGCAATATTTTGAGTTAGATTCTACATTCAAATAGAGGATTTCATTGGTAGGCAGAACCGCTGTGCCTTGGTTTTTCTATAGTTCTTGATGTGTACTGTTGTGTCATTCTTATTCTCGGCATGTTGTCAAATGTGTTTTATTTTTATCTTTTTTCTCTCATTTACTTGCGCTTGCATGCATATCTGGAGTACCATCGTGTGAGACTTGCTCATTTTGTACTATAATTCTCCATGTACTAGTAATTGACCTGTTTGAGACTGGTAGTTTTTTTTTTTTTGAAAATTTTCATCATTATGGCATCATTGCATTAGATGCTATTTAGATTATTCATTTCTCAATTTTTTGTTATCAATTTCTCTTAAAAGTATTCATGCCAAACAATGTCTGACATAAAATTATCATGTACGTTCATAAATGACATACATTTCAGCTGCGGCTAAACGTGGAAAGTAGTTATAGCATGAACTGAGATTAGTGGTCCTTGCTTTCCTGCTGTTTCTATTTCGGTCAATACGTTTATTCCTAAGGTAACTGATTTAGATGAACTTATTGTATCTGACACGCAATAATAATATTGTCCCAACACATGGTAAAGACCAGTCATTTATAGGTTGTGATTGGAAGACGAGGGAGAAAGAAAGGTTGTAGTGTTTGTTTCGTTTTTGTTCAAGGCAAAGCACTTTCGTATTTTGTTCAAGGCAAAGCACTTTCGTATGAATGAGTTAATATCACTAAAATAGGTAAAGACAATACAGATATTTATTTGACGATGAAATTAAGCCTTGTAGAAATACAAGCCAGCAACAAAGGGTGCTGGCTAGAGCGTGTGCCTTTTTCCATGCCAGAAGAAGAAAATAACATCAAAAAATTATACATCTATTGAGATATGTGACAAAATGAAAATTACTGTGACAAAATGCGAATTGTAGGAACTGGCTTGGCTTCTTTTAAGTCAAAGGGAAATTGCAACCATTGAATCATGAGGGTGAAGGGAGATCGAGTTTGTCAGGAAGCCAAAACAAAACATTGCTTCAATTATGGTGTCCATGTTAGTTATTTGAGATTTCATAATTTGATATTCAAATTTTTACTTTTTGTTAACACTATCAACCTTGTCTGGCTGTCCAGTCATTATAAACAAAGGACCAGTTGCACAGTCAAAGTCCTAGTATAACATAATATCAGTGTTTGATGTTGCATTTAGTAACGAAGGTTAAAAACAGCAATAGCACGAGTATAATTAACTCCATTTTTCCTTAAATAATTTCCGGCTGTGGACTGAAGTAAATGTTGATGGGCCAAAACCTGCGCAATAGGTGGTACGTTACGTAACTAGGGCTAGTCCTAGGCCGGCTTGATTTGAGCAACCGTTTGGTGTGAAGTGATAAGCACGCGCTGTAAATGGGAGTGGAATATGAATAAGCGATAAAACTTTACCTTCTCGGGAGACAACACTTGTTCGGCAACTGAACTGAGATGCAAAATTAAGAACACAGTTCAGAATTAGATTGACAATTTTATGGATTAAATAATAAAAAAAGGGATCAGTCACTCCACTGATCTATGTTTGGAGTCATTGGACTTGCTCTCACAATACCTCCACTCGCTCATCTATTTTCCTTCCACTACTTCGACCCTTAACCCCGCTGCCCATCGTCAACGTCAACGCCAACGCCAACGCCAACGCCGCTTTCATTCTCCAAAGATTTTTAAATTATATCTCAGATTTTGATCGATTTCAAATGGGCGAACAAACCCCGTCGCAGCCTCAGCCGCAGGTTCAATCTCAGCCACCTAATGACTCCTCTACTACGACTCAAGCCCAAGTTCAAAACCAATCTGGAGACCCGAGTAATACCTCCACGGCCGCTGTTTCCACCGTTACCACCGCCTGTACCGCTATTGTAGCATGTGGTCCGACGGAGCTAGTCAATGTTCCTCTCCCAACCTCGTCTCCTCCTTCGAAAATCCCTTCCCGCCCTCGAAAAATCCGGAAACTCTCCCCTGACCTGAGCTTCGACCCTAATGCCTCCCAACAAGCAACGACCTCCTCCTCCACATCCCTGACCGAACAGCGTAAAACTGTCGGCAGAACTTCCAAAACAAAACTCAGTCAACATCGAGCCCTAGCGGTTGTGGCTCCACGAATCATTGCTCGGTCCCTCTCTTGCGAGGGCGAGGTCGAAACCGCCATCCGCCACCTTCGCGACGCCGATCCCCTCCTCGCTTCCTTAATCGACCTCCATCCACCTCCGACCTTCGACACTTTCCATGCCCCTTTCCTCGCGCTCACTCGGAGCATTCTCTACCAACAGCTCGCTTTCAAAGCCGGAACCTCCATCTACACCCGCTTCATCTCTCTCTGCGGAGGCGAAAACGGGGTTGTTCCTGAAACTGTTCTTTCTTTAACCTCTCAACAGCTGCGACAAATTGGTGTCTCGGGACGAAAAGCGAGTTACCTTCATGATCTCGCGAGAAAATACCAGACGGGGATATTATCGGACTCGGCGATTGTAAATATGGATGACAAATCACTTTTCACCATGCTTACGATGGTCAATGGGATTGGTTCTTGGTCGGTTCATATGTTCATGATTTTTTCGCTTCATAGACCCGATGTTTTGCCAATTAATGATCTCGGGGTTCGAAAAGGGGTTCAATTGCTCTACAATTTGGAGGAGTTGCCAAGGCCTTCGCAGATGGATCAATTGTGTGAGAAATGGAGGCCATACAGGTCGGTTGCTTCCTGGTATCTTTGGAGGTATGTGGAGGCCAAAGGAGCGCCTTCGAGTGCTGCCGCGGTTGCTGCTGGTGCTAGTCTTCCACCGCTGCAGCAACAAGAGGAGCCGCAACAACATCAGCAACAGCCCCCGCTTATGGACCCCATTAATAGCATTCTCAACCTTGGGTATGATCTCTTTCTTGGAGAAAAGAAAAATGTGTCCTTTGTTGCATGTTTTGGTGTTACTAGTATTAGTTGCCATCTTAAAAAAAAAAATGGATTGTTTTTTCCTCGCCTTATAGTAGCTGGTTGATGCCCATTAAGAGACATTTGACATTTTCTATGACCTTGCCCCGTTTTACCTTTTTGTGCCTATTAGAAGATTCATTTCAACAGTTATATTTTCTATGTAGGATTGATAGTAACCAGGGGCTATTTTTTATATGTATTTCAAGTGCTGTTTGTTAGACTTGAAATTTATTACTTTGTTGTCTTTAGGTCTTAAGAAAGTTATGGAAGTCTTAGAATACAAATCTCCTGTTAGGATTAAATATTTACATGCATGGATATTATATATACCCTGCAATGTGTTATCATTATCTGGGGGAAAACAAATCTAGAAAAGGGAACTGGCCTCCTAACTTAAGGCAACTGGCAGGATTTGTGTCAACTTCGAAAAGTGCTCTGAAATGCTATATGAATTTATAGAACGCTTTGTTAAAGGATATGATTTTTATCGAAAATTACTAAATAGAGGTGCTAAGGGTATACTTTAACTAACATTTTTTAGAATTTTATACCAGTAAAGCAAATTCAATTTTTTGTTTTCATTTCTATATTCTTTCAATTTACATGCTATGGGAATCCAGTTTATCCCTTTATCTTTGACCTTGGTTCTTTAGTGTTATTATATATATTATCTATTAAAAATATCAAATCTTGATAGTAATTACAGAATAGTAATATGGATTTGGGAGAGCATGTTTAGATCTATGTTTATGTTGGCATGAAAACACCTTAATGATAACTTGTTCATGTTTTGCATTTGAAAGAAGACAATGAATTAATGTTTGGTCATCACTGCAGTTAGAGTTAAACAGAAGTAGAAATAGATGTTAGTTTGCCCGAAATTGTAACATTGCAAGCTGCATAAACTTTGGGGACACTTTTTCTGGGAATGAAGTTTGGGACTGTTGTGGATACTCGTGAGGCGTGACACCATGTTCAAACAGATCACCGTTTTATGATTATATGTCATATGTAGCTTGATAATGGTGCAAGTCAAGGTTTGAATTGGAGATAAATAGCAAATAGAACCTGTCCATCATTATATGCTTTTCAGCCTTATAAGTTTTTTGTGCCTGAATTCTTATGCTACATTGCTGGGAATTGTGGTAGACTCTTATTATGGTCATGGATTATGAATCTAGTTACCTGGTGATTCAGGGGAAAGTCCGATTTAATTTGATGAAGCCTTTCCCTTGTGGTTTCTGTCACATGAATAATTTATGAATAATACATGGAACTTGTCGAAGGGAGCTCCTAACCTTGAAACTGGTCGAAGGGAGCTTCTAATCTCAGATTCGTAAGGAAGAGAGTCTTAACCTCTATAAATTGGAATCTTTCCATGCTTGGTGCCTTTGACCTGTCTGTCCACAAAGGCAACTGTAACAAATTTTGAGGTTTGGATTCCCATTCTATTTAATGAAGTTTTATGCAAAGTTTAGACAATCTTACTGCTGATTGATTGTCTATGCAAAGTAGCATCTGTTCTTTAGTTATATTCTCTTCTTTTTTTTTTTTTCTATGACCAGTTTAGTTATATTCTTAGTTTGTTATGAAGTTGCATCTCTTTCACTAGTTTAAGGAAAAAAGCCTGAATAAAAATTAGCCTAAGGAGATATCCTTTATTATTTTTCCCTTGTTTCTTTAATATTGTTCTCCAAGTGCCGTAAAGTTTCTATAATTTTCAAAAGAATGGTTGTTGTCCTCTGTTCAAAGTTCAGTTAGATTACCCTGTGGTATCCTAGGTAAAGAAGTAATCTTCAACATAGATCTAAACTATCAAATTGATATTAAGATATCAACAAGGATAGTAATGCATAATTGGCTCCTCTTAGAATCCCAATCTACTAACTTATGCTATAGATTTACATGGTAAAGTACAATATCATCATGAGGTTATATGATCCATGCAACCTGAAAGCTATCTTTTTCTTCTTTATTTCTTGCTTGCTTGGCTCTAAAATTTATGTATAATGTTTATGTAATGATTTTTCTGTCTGTTATATGATCAGGGCCTGTGCCTGGGGGCAATGATTGTCATTGGAGATGGAATGTTTGGCGTTTGTCACAATCCATGGATCTGAAAGGCAGGCACTTGAAAGGAAAAATGTTTGCGTGAAAATTATTGTTCTGAAAGCCATTAAAATTATAAGCCTTAAGAGTAAAGTCTTTTTAACTTTGGTCTCCTAAATCTGCTTTGAGATTGAATAAACACACTGCCCGGTTCTTTGGTCTTCTTATTTTAGCTGTCAGCTGTCTCATACAAGACATTAATGGATTGCAATTCACTGTTGGAGTGGCTTTGTGTCTCTTGAGTCGTCTAATATCTGGCCGCATGTTAATTAATCAGGGCCCACTCCGAATTAATTGAGAGCCGCAAGGGAATACTGGGTTCCTGGTGATATAAACCGGAAATGTTGAAAATCTAGATGGAGAATAGTTTTAGTAGCTAAAGTGCAAAGATTAATGTAACAGGATTACCATTAACCAAACAGGGTTTCGTTATCATGCCATTTGATTTGAAGACATGAACTAACCAAACGATACCTAGACTTAATCATCTATTTGCCGCATATTCCATATCATTATTGGCATTAAGCCCTTGGAATTCCCGCAAACTGTTTGCAGGGGTTTATGGTAAGATCCAACATTTAATTTGTTATATTCACCTAATATTCTATTGTTAATCCGCTTCGGTGAGAAGCTGGGACAGCATCTAATAATCAAGCAAAAGCCGTCTGGGATGTAACAGGGACAATTATGTACAAACATGAAGAAGGTGACATTATTACCTATTTACGGGTAAATCATTCCAGGATCATACTTGGATATTCTCACGAATATTTTGTTGTGCTCAGTTTTACTATATGATGTCTTCAATCAATGCTGACGATATACGCACCTTATCCCCCAGCGTTGACCTCGCTTTCCTCGCTATAAAAGTGGATTAACAGGTAGACAAAACATCAAAAAGCACAAGACCAAGAAATATGAATTATGAGAACTACGACCCTATTTTCCCTGACCAACCAGTTGTTGACCAATACCTTCCCCTATGGGCTAGCCTGTCAGCCTTTAGGTCCAAGCCAGCTTTCATTTGGTCCGAAGATGGCACGACCAATGTAAGCAATGGCTCAACACTTACCTATGCTCAGCTCAATGATTCAGTGCAGTCCATTTCTATCCAGCTGCTGCACTCACTACAAAGAGGCGACACTGTAATCATTTTATGCACGCCTGGGCTGGAGCTGGTTGAGATTATTTTTGGGTGTCAAAGAGCCGGCCTTTTGAGCGTGCCCATATTCCCACCTGACCCTTCTTTTTCCAAACAAAACCATCATCACCTGCTCAGAGCTCTCTCCCAGACAAAGCCTAAAGCTGCCATTGCTCACCATGATTATATCACAAAAGTTCAGCAATATCTCTCTTTGCCCTCCAAAGACAAGAAGCTTGCCCAGATGTTACAGAACCTGAAGTGGGTTCCTACTGAAGATGTCAAACATAAAAATGCAGATTCAAGACTGGATTCTATGTCTTATGACGGTTGCAAACCTGATGAAACTTACTTGATTCAATACACCTCAGGTGCAACAGGGATCCCAAAGCCAGTGCTTGTGACAGCCGGATCAGCAGCTCACAATGTTAGAACAGCAAGGAAAGCTTATGACTTACATCCAAATAGTGTAATCGTCTCTTGGTTGCCTCAGTACCATGATTGTGGCCTAATGTTTCTGTTATTGACCATTGTATCTGGTGCAACATGCGTGCTAACGTCACCCGCAGCTTTTGTCAACCGGCCTAGTCTATGGATCGAGCTCATTACACAGTTTAAGGCCACTTGTACTCCGGTTCCATCATTCACCTTGCCACTAGTCGTGAAGCGTGGTGGAGTGGAAACAGGAAGCTCACCTATCAATCTATGGAGTTTGAGAAACCTCATTATCATTAATGAGCCCATTTACAAGGCATCAGTTGAAGAATTTCTTCATGTGTTCAAGCCTTTTGGATTAAACCCATCGTCCATCTCCCCCTCTTATGGCTTAGCAGAGAATTGCACTTTCGTTTCCACAGCATGGAGAAACGATGACAACTCTGGAAACTCCTGTTTCCCCGTTTTCCCTTCCCACAACAAGCTCTTACCTATAGCGAGACTTGCCAGTGAAGAAGAAGAAGAGGACATGGACATCATTGTAGTGAACGAGCACACACACGAACCTGTTGATGACGGAATCGAAGGCGAGATTTGGGTTTCGTCTCCAAGCAACGCCTCAGGTTACTTAGGCCATCCTTTCTTAACTCAAGACATATTCAAAGGTAGACTTAGTAACAAGGTCAGTCGGTGTTTCGTCCGGACCGGGGATAAAGGGATTGTTAAAGGGGAAGAAAGATTTCTCTTCGTAACAGGTCGTTGCGCAGAGGTGATTAAGCTCCCAAACGGTAAGGACATACACCCTCATTACATAGAGACTGCAGCTTACAATAGTTGCCCACAGTTCATAAGAAGGGGTTGTCTCGCTGCATTTGATGTTTCAAGAATGATCGCTCTTGTTGCAGAAATGCAGAGGAGTGAAAAAGATAATAAGATTTTGAGGAATATATGTGAAAGAATCAGAGAAAATGTTTTCGAAAACGAAAAAGTTGATGTAGGGATGGTAGTTCTTGTAAAAAGTAGAAGTGTCCCGAAAACAACTTCGGGTAAAATTCAAAGGTGGGCGGCTAAGCAGTATTTTCTAAGAGGTAAAATGAATGCTTTAATGGAACTCAAGTTTGATAACGATGGCGGATTCTTGCGGTCAGGTAATGGAAGAGGAAGCTACGGAGAAGGGGAAGAAGGAAGAGCAGTGATAGCCGAAGAAAAAGAAGAGGTTGCTTATTCACTCTCAAGTGCTCCATGCTTGGCTCGATTGTAAGTAAGTGCATTAAGAATCTATATAAGAAAAGGATGTTGTGTTTTACTGGTGTCGTGCCCCCAAAGGCCAAATTAGTGTAAAAGCGTAGTTCTCTTAAACGCCCTTTTGCATCTATTTCTTTGTGATTATCGACCACGGGTTGAGAACTAGAGAGTCGACAGTGGTTAATTTGTATGTGGTTGCAAGCCAACTATATGGCTCGTTGCATGACTGAGTTCATAATATATTGCTTACTATTTAAGCTTTTTGTCTCTGCATTTAAACTAACAAAACCTGAAAATCTTTTTATCATACCCAAGTAAACTATTAATTTATGAATGATGTTTTGGTTTGGATATGAAATTCAGTTTATTGGGCCCAAGTCTCCAGGGGGGGGGGGGAGTTTATAATGTTTTTAATGACAAAAATATTTCTATAAAAGCATAAAATGGAATTATTAAAATAATGATTGTTAAATATCATTAAAAATATTTATAAAATAACTAGTTTTCAATCTCCTATTTTCCGTAACATTCATTCAGCATCCTAACTCAAAAAATTTGGTTCTTGAAAGTATTAAAAATAATTTGTATAAGAATTTCCGGTGTCGAAGATGATATTATTTCAGAGTTCAAATAGTAAGTGTTTTTTTTTTTGGGGGGGGGGTAAAAAATGAATGTGCTTGGTACATTCTCAACAATGTTAATCTGGGCTCGAGATGGGAAATTGGAATTGAAGAGATGCATGAGGGATATAATCCCATTTCTCCACCTGAATAATGGGAGGACATAAAAGGGAATTTGACTATATATTTTGGAAAGCCCTTGGATTAAATGAATTAATGTTGGTTAAGTGGACATTTTGTTAGCTAAAATACATGTCTTACGGTTAACGGAAGGATAAATATCATCCTTTGGATCACCATTAGTTTAGCTAAATATATGAATGACCCTTGGATTATTATGGATAGAAGTTCGTTTATAATTTCCGGGATGAATGAAACAGACAATGGACGCCTTCCTAACCCACTTGCCTAGTGTGTGTGAGATGGTAAAGAGAGATAAGAAAGAAAAGGTCAGTCGATGAGAAAGCGAGAAAAAGAAATTGGTTTTGAGCTTAGTATCCAAATTGAGAAGTAATGAATAAGTTTATATTTTTATGTTTAATGTCCTGTATTTGGTATAAATAAGATTAATCGTGTTACTGTGTGTATTTTAAAGAGGAAGAGGGAGAGGAAGAAAGCTTTGGTAGGAATGAAGGGAAAGAGTAGGACTTTGAATAAAGGAAAGGGTGGAAGGTTGGGATATTGTGTGAAGATGACATGACAACAATGTTTAAAGTTGGTAAATGAATGTTTAAGCTCCAATTGGAATGTTGTTATAATAAAAAAATGATTCCACATCTCAACATTGTATATATTAAAAAGATTGTGGTTAAAGAGATATCTAAAATTTCTTTAATTGAAAAAGTGGAAGATGATTTATCGCATATATATAAACAATAGCAAGTTACATGCACTATAATTGCGTGCAATATATTTTTCATTTTTTTTTTTAAATTTTTTTAATCAAATTGAATTAAATTTTTATTTAATTTGCAGTTTATTTATTTTTTATCTAAAAATAAACCGTTTAAATTTATTTAAAAATAAATATTTAATTAAATAAGAAAATTAATTAGACAAATATCCATTTTCTTTTAACTTAAATATTTATTTATTTATTATCTATTCTATATTTTGATTTTAACTTAAATTTTTTTAAATAATTATCAAAATTGGATATAATTTGGATAATTTAAGTAAAATTTACATTTCTATTATATTTAATAATTAAATTTTATTTAAATTTTAATTAGATAATCAGAATTTAAAATTTAATTAAATAAGAAAATTAAATAGATAGCTATCCATTTTATTTAAATTAAATATTTATTTATATATTATCAATAATATTATATTTTAAAAATTTTAATTTAATTTTAAAAATTAATTATATAATTTGGATAACTTAAGTAATATTAAAATATAAGTAAATTTTACATTAAATTTTTTTTATATATTATCCATTTTATTATAAAAATATTTACTTAATTAAATAATAATATTAAATATAATAATTTGGATAATTATTATATTTAATAATTAAATTTTAATTACATAATGAGAATTTTTAAAATCCCTTATTTAAAATCTTTAATTACCGTGTCTTTATTCAGGGTTATAAATAGGTGATTGCTAACAATAATTTTTAATCACAATCTGTAGGTTTCTTAGCATTTAGCTTATCTTTTTTGAATGAGAAGAAAAGGGAAGCCCCAAGCACTTGCTCTACATTGGGAATAGAAAAGTCAGAGGGTAGCATTAATATATCGTCAAAGATAAAAGAGAGTTAGAAGTGCATATTGGAAAGTCATCACAATATGGGTTTTTGAATAAATTGTTTTCAATTATTTATTGAATAATATTTTAAAATATTGAATACGAAACAATCTCACTAGTATAAATTTCACAACGCCTATATTTAAATTTAAAATGTTTGATCAGAAGTATTTCTAATTACACTTAGGGCACGTTTGGTTCGCTGTATTGGATTAGAGGCGTATTGGATTAGAGGTGTATTGGGATTAGAGGTGTATTGGATTAGAGGTGTAATAGCTAATCCACTGTTTGGTTGAATGTAATGGAATAGAGGCGTAATAGTAATCTTGTGTTTGGTTGAATGGAATAGAGGTGTAATAGCATAATGGAAAAAACTAAAATGACTAGAATACCCTTAGCATAAATTTGTTTTGGTAAATGATTATTGTTATTGTTATTTAAATTATAATAAGATTATTATTATCAATAATAAATATTTTAATCATATTTAAACATAATTATTATTAAATATATTTTAATTAAAATATATAATTTAATAAAATTCTTAATAATTAATATTCTTATATTAATTTACTCAAATCATAATATATGATACTGTAAAATATAAATTAACATAATTATTATTAAATATATTTTAATTAAAATATATAATTTAATGAAATTCTTAATTGGATAATATTCTTATATTAATTTACTGAAATCATAATATATGATACTGTAAAATATAAATTAACATAATTATTATTAAATATATTTTAATTAAAATATATAATTTAATGAAATTCTTAATTGGATAATATTCTTATATTAATTTACTGAAATCATAATATATGATACTGTAAAATATAAATTAACATAATTATTATTAAATATATTTTAATTAAAATATATAATTTAATGAAATTCTTAATTGGATAATATAAGAATATTAATTTACTGAAATCATAATATATGATACTGTAAAATATAAATTAACATAATTATTATTGTTACTTTATTTTAATTAAACTATATAATTTAAAAAAATTCTTAATAATTAATATTCTTATATTAATTTACTCAAATCATAATATATGATACTGTAAAATATAAATTAACATAATTATTATTAAATATATTTTAATTAAACTATATAATTTAATGAAATTCTTAATAATTAATATTCTTATATTAATTTACTCAAATCATAATATATGATACTGTAAAATATAAATTAACATAATTATTATTAAATATATTTTAATTAAAATATATAATTTAATGAAATTCTTAATTGGATAATATTCTTATATTAATTTACTGAAATCATAATATATGATACTGTAAAATATAAATTAACATAATTATTATTAAATATATTTTAATTAAAATATATAATTTAATGAAATTCTTAGTTGGATAATATTCTTATATTAATTTACTGAAATCATAATATATGATACTGTAAAATATAAATTAACATAATTATTATTAAATATATAACTTGAAAATTATATTCTGCATAAACATAATTAACTTATACTAAGAAAAAGTTAGATGAAAATGAAATTGTACATCATAATCAATATGTTCAAAAGTTTTACAACATCAAAAAGTTTGAACATTGATATTTAATGGTGAGAAAGAAATCTTCTGACCCATTCCAATCGGGCAACAGAAGGTAAACTGAAGAAAACGATCATTTGAGTTGGATGATCGGGAATTTTACTCAAAGCATCATACCGCTGATCGTCGGTTAAACCTTCAATTGACCATAAGGCTGAATATAAATTTGAAGCTTTCTCTTCCATCTTTTCTTCAGACTTCTGCTGAACTACCACCTCGGAGGCCATAGTCCTACTGATTTGATCGCCAACGGCCTGGATTTTTTCCCCCAACAAGGTGGCAGCCTCCTCAAATGAAGCATACACATTATCACGAGCATCATATTTCTTTTTTCTCTTGTTTGAAGATGAGGAACCCCCTTGATCTCTATCTCCTCGCGGATCCATACCGGAAACATCCATGTCGTCTAAAGAGACGTCAGCTTCGCAGTCATAGAATGTGTTTCTCTCTTCATTCATATCTGTAGTACGATCATCCTCAGCATGTATTTCTTCAAGAACATCAGCAGCTGTTTGAGCGTCTTTCCCAGTCGCCCGATCTCTTGCGTATATGGCAGTAAGCTGGTTGTAGTAAGGGAAAGAACGATGTCTGAACTGAGAGGCTTCTTTGTGACTCTAAAAAAAATGAGGAAATCATATTAGTTATAAGTTTTGTAAAAAAACAAATAAATACTTGAAATACATTTTACCTTTACATAGGATTCCCAAACTCCATCTTCAGCAACAACGAGCTGCCTATGCTCGTCCCAACCAAAACCACTGTTGTTTTGGCCATTAAGCATGTCGTAGACGACTGACCATTCCCTTTTTAGGCACCTAATCCGAGATTCAATATTTGGTTTCGCCTTCAACATTGCTCTTGGTAAAGCCTTTTCTAGCATTTTCTCTAGCTCGTTCAAATAACCGGCTTTGAACCCGGTATCAGCATTAAATGTTCCTACATTGTGCAAATCCACCATGCAAGAAACCAAGGCTGCATCCTCCTCTGGAACCCATTTTCTTTTGCTTCCTCGAGAAGCTTGAGAAGAAGCACCCGTTGGTGGAACACCTGACATATTGTTCTTAAAAAAAAAACAAATTAACATTATTTACTATTTGAATATCATTTAATTGTTGGGTGAACAGTTTATAATATTATATCGGTAGTTCAATACTAAATTTAAATTTATAACACATGCTTAATGAAAAGATAATTACATTATAATTCAACAAAGTTTCATAAAGTTTCATAAAGACCACCAAAGTTTCACAAAGTTTATACATAAAAAAACATCAACAAATCAATTCAAACTGAATTTGTCCCTAAACCTAACTAATTTCTAGATGCTTGCCATTCATCGAACATTTGGTTGGCTAGTTCCATCCTCCAAGTTGCCCAAGCATCCGATGGATGAATATTTGTGATATTCGGTTCATCGTCATCCACCACATTAGTAGGTAATCCTTCTCCCACCTCCGCTTCAATGGGATCAATACTCATATGGGTTCGAATAAAATTATGGAGCAAACAACATGCAATAATAATTCTATTGTGCACCCTTACAGGATAAAACGATGGACTCCTAAGTATTCTCCATCTAAGTTTTAATAAGCCAAAGCATCTTTCAATGACATTACGTGCTGAGGCATGTTTCATATTAAAAAACTCTTGCGGAGAACTTGGCTGATAACCCTGACGCCACTCGTTCAGATGATATCGCTGTCCTCTAAATGGTGCAAGAAATCCCTCACAATTTGTGTATCCAGCATCAACTAGATAATAACAACCTATAAAATAATTTTTTAAAAAATGATTAATTCAGCAAACAAAGTTTGATCTTAATGAGTAATTCAAATTCCTCTAAGTATACACTGTACCATGAGGAACTTTAAGTCCATGTCTTCTACTGATGGCATCTCGGAGCACCCGTCCATCGGCAACTGAACCTTCCCAACCAGGAAGAACATAAACAAATTGCATATCAGGTGTACAAACACCTAGCATATTTGTTGCTATGTCACCTTTTCGGGTTCGATATCTAGGTTTATCAGCTGTTGGCACCCTAATCCTTATGTGGGTTCCATCAAGAGCACCTAAGCAATTCTATATCACATGATATAAAACCTTGTGTTAGAATACTAATTTAAATCTAAGTCAACTAAAAATGTTGTACAAGCTATATCTAAAACTCAGTCTACTACCTTAAACCATTTCCACCTTGTGTCAGAAGAGTCGGCTGTAATTGGCTCCGGATTTTTAAATAAGACATCTTGTAAGCGTATGACAGCATCTAAAACACTATGAAATGCTCTGCTTACAGTTTCCCCGGACCTTCTAAAGTGATGCTTGATAACTCGATTTTTCAGGTGATGGGAGATGATATGTAAAAACATTGCTACTTGCTCATCAACAAGCATGAACCTTGACGACTTCAATCCCCCTATCGATTCTAACATCTCACATAGTTTACAAAAGGCAGTTCTATTCATCCTAACTTGTTCAATACAAGTCTCGTCACTAGCATAGACAAGCCTCTTCACATAATCCCGTTTTGCATAAAAATCTAAGGTGTAGGACCTAATCCTTGGTTGATAAGTCTGTAGGCTAAGGCTGGCACCCATTCTAAACAAGAACCAAATCGCAATTCTACAGATTTCCAACCATAATGTCAAAGCAAGACCAATTCTTTTACGCCTCACACTTTGTGCAATTAAAGGCAGACGAGCCATTACTGCAACATATTAAAATTATAACACACACTATCAATGAATTGAAGTTGCAATTACACATTATAAAATAAAAATAAACAATACAAATTTAGAACACACGAAGCAAAATAGTTGATACTAAATGATATCGTTGCAACTTTAATTTCATTTCTTTATGAATCACCCAAACAATAAAGAAATTATAAAGCATGTATAATTGACCTAAAATTAATTGTTGGTGTATGTATAATTGACCTAAAATTAATTGTTGGTATATGTATAATTCAAGTTTTAAAACTTTTATAACATTTTGTTAAGTATAAATATATTGATTAGTTCATTAAAGCATGTTCAAAGTTTTAGCATTGATTAGTTTAATAAAGCATGTTCAAAGTTTGAACATTGATTAATAAATATTTATTTATGATTAGTTTAATCAAAGATTGTCTAAGCAACATTATTTTTTTTGACTTTCATTCATTTAGGTCTTATTTTAATTTAGTTTTATTATATATGATTTATTTTGATCTAGATTTAGATGTATATATATCAGTGAATTAGCTTACTTTGGTCGGTGAAATGTCATATAAAGGAAAATATAATGATAATTTAGCTTTAGAAATAGATTACAAACTCTTTCACCCTAAAACATCATGAAGGGCATGAAAATTAATTAAAGGAAAGGTATTTTAATGAAATTAATTACTTGCTTTTACAAGTTTTCTCGAATGCTTTTACAATTTTTTTGAAAGCCAATTTGAATGCTTTTTTTGAATGCTCTTTGATGAAATTAATTACTTGTTTGATTTTAATGGCTGACTTTTTCCTTTGTATTATCATGGCCTTTGTTCAAAACACATGCTCTTGAAATCATACTCTTATCCCAATCTATATGATATAATGATTTAAGTAGTTGCAACGAGGAATTATTAATTCTTTTAGGAAAATCAAATCATACTAAGCCTATGATATAAGGGGTTTCTACAATTGTCGGCTTATCATATTTTGTTAAGAAACTTGCATGTTTATTTTTATTTTTTAAAATTAGATTCTAGGTTTACATAGTATAATTGCAATTAGGCTAATTGCCATTTTGGGACTTTAAAAACACCACAATAATTGCCTATTTGTTAAGAAGTCTATATAACCACCACAGAATAAGTGCATAGAGGCACAAAGCATAAGCTTAAATTTCAACTTCCTTTATCACTTAGGAGTTAGTGCAGATCAAATAGTGTAATTTTAAAACTGACTCAACATCCCCTAATTCAGAAATAGCAAATAACAATTTATGCAAGCAGCAAGAATCCCATTAGCTAAAACAGAGAACAAGCCAAGTTCCAAAAATCAGCAAATAAAATGTTTAACACCGAACTTCAACATGCTTATACCTAGTTCAATTTATTCTAGCTGTCCCTTTAATGGTAAATCCACCCAATTACTTGACTGAAATAAATAAAAGTTCAATGCTAGATTCCCACTTTGGAAAAATCAGTCACCAATTACACTTGATAAATCTTGGAAACCTCGGTTCCAACTTGACAGAACAATTTAGGCTTTGCAATGGGTTTACTTGTTTAGTTGGGGGCCATGGCCTATGTCCGTAAGGCAACAATTATCTTAGGTAAAAATTTCGAATGCAAAAAGAGAAAGGGCAAGTGTTTGCTTCAATGCATAAAGCTAACAAACATGGCTATGCTCAAGTCAACCAAGATAAATAAGTAAATACAACTAGATAATCATTTCGCAGGCATTGAGCAATACTAAATTTATTGGACTAATGAACCAAAGGTGGGTTCCATAAACAGAATATTTTCGGCATAAGACAGTATGGTACAGACAACCTATGTTGTTCTGACTTTTCGTTTTTCTTGAACCACCCGTGTCCAGCACATTTTTGGACAAGGGTACAAGGATATACCCCCCTCCAAGGACCCTCCAAATATATGGAAAAACTAAGAAAGAATTGAACATATCTGTGTTAGATACATACCCAAATCTGCCACTCACACCGAAGTCCGAGTAACATAGTAGACAACCAAACATTAGAGTATTACCACTCAAAATTTTCCAGCAGACAAGGTCCAAAAGAACTAAAATAACAAATTCTATTGACTAACAAATCAAGAACAAGGTCCAGCAGACTAAAATAACATTTCATCTTCCACAACAGTTTCATCTTATACTCACTAACAAACTAAAATAACATTTTCCAGCAGACTATCAAAACAATGTCCAGAACAAACCAACAAAATCTTGTGATATTACTAGCTTTTCTGTTTATCAAAGGCTGAAATATCAAATTTTATTCGTAATTTACAACAAAGTAGTTATATACATATGACTCAAATTCATATTTTGCCCAAATTCATAGATTAAAACACAAAAAGAAAATAGAAATTCTTACTCATATCAAACATCCTATTCAATCAATAACAAGCTGTCAAATTCCAAAATGTTTAATATCTTAAAAAAATCATATTTCTGTTCATCCTAATTAACTATTTAGAAAAAATGGAATACATGAAAGACCTCTAAGTACCAGTATCAGTATCTTCACCCCTAAACCCCAAAGCCAGACTACACAGTTCGATATCTAACAGCTTCTAGTTTCACTGATCTGCACTCAGCATGAAATTCAATATTCTTAACATTATAAATTGTTTTGAACATTCGTTATCATCTAACATTTTCATCTTACCTATTTTTGCTACTTTCAGATGACCAAATTACAACAGAACAAACAAACAAAAGAGGATTTGAGGCACTATTATTGTCTGAATGAGTCGGGAGTAATTTAGTTAGATGAATGATAATTTAATTTAATTCAATAAAGATTTGGAAACTTTTGTTCAACATCAAAAAGTTTCACAAAATAAAACCAGACTACGATAAAATTTATGGGCAAAAGTAGAGATAATATTGTTACTAAACAGACACAAGAAAAATAGCTAAAATACAATATTACACAAGCACAAAAGCATATCAAAATCAATATAACACCACTTATTTTTAAAATGTCAAAACTTATAATAAATACATGACACCTTAAACATGATTATGACACAGAAAACAAATGAACAAGCCTTGGATACACAAATTGCAAATTCTAACACTAAATTATTTCATCGGACATCTTTGAGCCTTATGTTTTTTCCATTACACACCTTACAAGTGTTTTAGTGATTGCAATAAGTTGATGGATTGAAATAACTTGGTGATGAGCTTTTTAATTCTAGATCAATGACATAATCTCTGTTCATTGGGAAGGTCATCTATTTTGACTCAAGGAAGGAGGGGTATATGCAATTTAACAGCATTCTTTAGCAGCATTCTTACCTATTTTTGCTACTTTCAGAGGACCAAAAGAACTCAATGATCTTACCTATTTTTGCTACTCAGTTCAGGCACTTAAACAAACAAACATTGGAAGAAATCTCATTCGCGGTTTTGAAGATCAGAAAAGGACTCGAAAATTACAACAGAACAAACAGAAATCGAAGATTAGCAGAGAAGAGAGAACAACTTCGAACGGCATGCATTTCTTAAGCCTAACCAACAACAGAAAACACATTTCAATTCAACATGCAATACAAACAGAATAAAATTGGCTAAAACTAACCTATTAGCAAATCGGGGCACAATGAAGAACCTGAAAAAAGCAAAAGGGGAAACCGATTAGTGAAAAACAATAGATCATATTTACCTCGAAAGTATTGGTTTTCATCTACAATAGCAAAGGATATTAATCTATCGGGAAACATAGACTAACCAATGACGCAAATCGGCAGAAACTGTGAGCAAATCGGCCGAAATAGAAAAGAAAATAATCGGGGGAGCAAATCGGCAGAAAAGGGAAGAAAATAACTGGGAAAAAGCAATGAAACAAGGAAGCAATTCGGATGAAGGTGGGAAACGGAAGAGAAACAGAGGGGATCGATTAGGGGTAAAAGAGGGAAGGTTTAGGGAAGGGTCATCTAATCTGAGAATAAGGGGGGGAGTAGAAATCGGTGTTTTTCACCGATTAGGGAAGTAAGGGGATAGACGCGTATTAGCAATACGCTCAACCAAACGGCGTCTTAGATTGGTATTAGGTGGGCCCCACCGATTAGGGGTGTATTGGCTTAGCCAATACACCAAACCAAACAAGCTCTTAGTCTTTAACAATGCCCGCTCAATTTGGTGGAGTCATGAATTAGAACTATAAGGGTATGTTTGGTTGGCTGTAATGTAATAGAGTTATAATCAGTAATTCAACTGTTTGGTTGAATGGAATGGAATAGAACTGTAATAGTATTCTTGTGATTGGTTGAATGGAATGATGTTGTAATAGCATAAGGAAAAAAACTAAAATGACCTGAATACCTTTAGCAAAAAATTTTTTTAGGTAGATGATTATTATTATTTTTATTAAATTTTAATAAGATTATTATTAAAAATAATTTAATAAATATAATAAATAATTTAACCATGTTTTGACATAATTATTATTCATTATAATTTAATAAAATGATATATAATTTAATAAAATTCTTAATATAATTATTATATGAATTAAAAAACCATAATATATAACACTATAAAATAATATGTAATCTACTTTATTATATTTAAACTACAATGCATATTTAATGTGCTAAAATATCATTAGTGAAATAAATAATTTAAATATTCCATGAGTACGTAAACTTTTAAATCATGAAATAAGATCATTATATTTTAGATATTTTATAAATAATATTCCATAACAAAGATATGAAATAATAAACTACTAATAAATATATATATATAAAACTCAATTCACAATTTTTAATAAAAATACATTTTAATAAATTTATAATCTTTTGTTTTATATTTTATTTATGCTTTTTATTTTATTTATAGGAGTTTTTAAATTTCATTAAGTAGGGTCAAGAGATTAACAAGTGTCTTAAAAAAGTATAATAAAATATTAAAAAAGGAGATGTGTGACAATTTTTAAAATTTGTTAGTGGAATAATAAAAAAACATATTATTAGTATATCAAATACTAACCGATTATTTATTTAATATGAGATAAAATGTAGGAATGTTAATTGAGGAAAAACCAAAAGATTGATATGTATAGAAAACTCAGCATGAGTAAGTGATATGAAGGCATATATGCCAAAATAGTTCTTTCCCTTTCTTTTAAGGTGCAAATTGCAATTTGTTTTTATATCTATCTCATCATCTTGATGAAATATCTTAGAAATTCTCATTACTTACATCAATCCTCATAAATGGTAAAACATATCTTTTATATAATGCCAAAGATCTTGCTTATCAATTTTCTTTCAAACTATTTTTGCTAGCAATATTATTTGATAGTTTATATTTAAAAAATTGCATTATTCCTCCCAATAATTATGCAAATAACAGATTTATGCAAAACAATACCCAATAATTATTGTACGAAACCTCTCTTGCCCAACAAATTTTGCAACTTGATCATTTTTCTATCAAGCTCTATGGTCCTTATCTTGAAGTCAATTCTGTCAAAGAAAACACAACCTTATTAAACTACATGCCCCTTGTTGAAATAATAATATACCACTACGCATTTAACACATAATGGTTCCAACTAAAAATGATAAGTTATCAATTACTACATTCAGTATAATGTTATGACCATAAATAGAATATTAACTAAGTTTAAAGAGTTTCTTAAGGGGACTCATTAGCAAACCCATCTTTAATATCTAATTCACTCTAATCTAACAAAAAAATCAGCAGTAATAGAGTTTAGATTGACCCTTTGTACAATTATTAGGTCCATCCTTCAAAGCTAAAGAGAATACATACACATACACACACACAAAAAGAAAAATAAAAACTGTTTGACATGGCAAATCCAGCAAAACTAGAAACACAGACATATAAAGAAAAACAAATGAAGTTTTATTGCCATTGAAAGAGATGGAGCTGATATTATATGCTAATTATTATTCCAAGATCAAGGAACTCAAAGCCCTTGCCCAAAAAATAAGTTAAGGAATCAGCCATTTCTCAGATATAATTTACTTAGCTAAACCCCTAAAAACAAAAATGAAACTATGAAAAGATAATAAAAAAATACATTATTTTATTATTAAAATGGTGTGAGTATATGAAATTATGTACCAAATCCAAGCTCAAATGTTATATATTCTTTGAAGAAACATCTATTATTAATCAATACATAAGATTCTATTGAGCTATCACTTTAGAATAAGAACCACATTCATTTCATACCAAATTTATTCTTAGTTATTACCTTCATATAAATGATAAAAACAAAACAAAATTTCAGAAATTTTTTATCAGCATTCACAACAATGACAAGTTCCAAGAGATTTAGGTATTGAAAATTACACTAAAATAATCCTTAAGACTGTGGAAATCGATAATCAAGACTGAAGGTCCAGGAACAACAGTTGATAAAGTATCATCAGTACCACAATTTCCACATAAACTTGCATTTGCATTATTAAAAATCTTGCTTCTAAGGTTACATACATAATATACATAATCCAACATTAAAGAAAATCAATAAAAAGAAACCTTAATGGATGGATGTCTAAAAGTGAATCACATTAAACAGAGTGCAGATGTCAACAATAAACAAGAATAGCAAGATTGATGAGGAACTAAATTTCTAGAAATCGGTAAGCAAGACATTCTGAAGCCTGCCATCAGCTGATGTTATAGCTCATAGTATGGTCATCTAAGAATATTATTGTAATACTTGATGAAAACTATAATTCTAAAGATTTTACAAGCAACAACTGCTAGTGACTACTTCAAAAATAAGGCAATTTCCAAAAGATGCATTAAAGAAACTCTTTATGGATAATGATCCCTTCTTAAAGAAAATTTTATGTCTGCAAACTCATTGCTTAGTTCTATCATCCTCTTATGTAAGCACTAAATTTTTGTCCGACTAGAATTTGTGTTTAATTTTCAAAATTTCAAAAAAAAATTTTAAAAAATAAAAATTGCATTTTGACCCCTAAACTTTTCCTAAATTTCATTTTGACCCTTAAACTTTCTTTAAATTTCACTTAGACCCCTAAACTTTCATTAAATTTCATTTTAATCCTAAATTTTCTAAAAATTACATTTAGCCCCAGAAGTTTTGCTGCATTTGTGATTTGGTCCTTCAGACAGGTTACGTGATTTGGGGCACCCACTTCCCAGATTTTCAGGCCACAAACATGGGTGGCTGCTCCTTCTTCACCTACCACCTGCAAAAAGGAAGCAAATATCAACTATAAAATGGGTTTAAAACCCCAAAATCAAACCCCCACACCCACGAAAAAATCAAAAAAAACTTGCAAAAAGAGAGAGAAAAAGCTTCGAAAAGAAGAAAAGAGAAAGGAGAGGAATAAAGGAAGAAGAGAAGAGGAGGAGTCGGCGGCAGCACCGTGGCGTTGGCGGCAGCAGTCGACAGCGGAGCAAGCAACGGTAGAGGCTAGACTTTGAAGAAGAAGAAGGAAGAAGAAGGAAGAAGAAAAGAGGAAGAAGAAAGAAAGAAAAAAGAAAAAGAAAAGAAATAATAAAAATATTATAACAGTCGGGTCAACCCGACCCGACCCACCTACGACCCGATCTGACCCAGCAGCCCAAGAAAAAACAACAAAAACAAAAACAAAAAAAAAGAAACAAGCCCCCAAAAAAAAAAAGACCAGGCCATTTCTTAGCAGACCAGCAGCAGCCCAAGCCTAGGCCCAGCGCAGCCTAGCAGGCCAGCACCAGCAGGCCAGGCCCGCACGCACCAGCCCAGCAGAAGCAGGTCCAACGGGTTGGCCCAGCAGAGAAAAAAAAAGAAAAAAAGAAAAGAAAAAGAAGAAAAAGAGAAGGAAAAAAGAAGGAAAAAAAGAAAAAAAAGAGGTTCAATTCGTATAACCCGTTCGACGAAGCTCGTGTTTCGGTAGCTTTTCGGTAATTTCGTTTATTTTATTTTAATGCTCGTATTTTTATGTTATTTCGTTTTAATATTATTAGCATTTTATGCATATTTATATTTATATTTTTAATTTAATTTGATTTTTAATTTATTTTATTTTAAATAATTTTAATAAATAAGGCAACGAATCGATTTAACATAAAATCGTTGATTTCATCGCTATGTTGGGTGAATATCACCGGTTTGCGTTAAACTCGATACGCCCTTTTAAAAATAAAAAATATTCAAAAAAATTGTAATTTCAATAATCCTCGTGCTTTTAAAAATTCTCATGTTCCAAAAATCTTCGTGTTTTCAAAATTCTAGTGTTTCAAAAATTTTCTTGTTTTCAGAAAAAATTTTCGTGTTTTATAAATTTCCGTATTTTCAAAAAAAAATCATGTCTTTCAAAAATTTTCGTGTTTTCAAAAAAAAAAGACCGTGTTTCAAAAATTTCCGTGTTAAAAAAAATATTCGTATTTTCAAAAAAAATTCGGTGTTTCAAAAATCTTCGTGTTTTCAAAAATTTCGGTGTTTCAAAGATTTTCATGTTTTCAAAAACTCCGGTGATTTTTAAAACAAAATCATTTTCTAAAAAATTTCCGTGTTTCAAAAATTTTCGTGTTTTAAAAATTCTCGTATTTTAATTTTTTTTAAGAAAAAAATTGTGTTTCAAAAAATGTCTTGTTTTAAAAATTCTCGTGTTTCAAAAAAGGTCGTGTTTTAAAAATTTTCGTGTTTCTGAAATTTCCGTGTTTAAAAATTCTCGTGTTTTTAAAAAAAATTTCATTTTTTAAAAAAAATTTCCGTGCTTCAAAATTCTCGTGTCTTAAAAAAAAGTTTTCATTTTTCAATCGGATCACGACTAAATATTAAATGGAACTCGTATTTTTGAAAATTAAGACAACATGCGTTTAACGAGATACCAATTTTGGGCGTCGCGAGGGTGCTAATACCTTCCTCGCGCGTAACCGACTCCCGAACTCTGATTTTCTCTGGATTTTCACGTAGACCTAAAATTACCTCTTTTTAGAAAAGTTTAAAAATAAATTTTTCTTCTAAAAAGAGAATCCATTAGGTGTCCGATCACACCTATGAAAAAAGATCGGTGGCGACTCCCTTTTCAAATAGATCAAGATTCTGTTTTCAAATTTTCAATATTTATTTCGATTAGCGCCCGTGCTAAAATTTTTAGGTCGCTACAGCTGGCGACTCCACTGGGGACCCTTTTTGAGAGTCGTGTCTGGAATTAAACTAGCGTTGTCAAAATTTTCAAAGTTCCTTGTTCAAATTAACATTTAGTCGTGATCCTCAAATTTTTTGTTTTCAAAAAATCATGCATTTGCATCGTGTTGTATATATTCTAACTTGTTTTATTCGGTTGTTTTTCAGCTTTAAATTTTTGTGATTTTAGTTTGGTTTAGTTTTTAAATAAAACGTAAAGGTTTGTGAGTTTCTCCCCACACACCGTGCACATACATCTTTCCATAACATGAGCTCTATACCCGGGCTCCGTCCGTTTAAGTGAAAGTAAACGCTACGCCTTCGTGAGTTAACTCGTCCCTCCGCACAGGCTAGTGAATACTTTCGAGTTACATATGACTTATGCTTTCGTGAGTTAACTTGTCCCTCCGCATAGGCATAAGTAAATGTAATCCCTCGAATTGATCTCGTAAGCCTATGATGGGCCATGACTGAGGCTCTGTACTAATTTTAGTAGATAACGGTACAGATGATTCGAGTACCCATCTAGAACCAAAACCGCATATAGTGAACCATACGAGCCATCCAACTAGAGCCATGCTGAACCTCCGTCCGTTTAGTAGTCACCAAAATAAGTGCACGGGAGGAACGCCTCTTACCTTTTGCACTTTCGCTTTCTATGCAAGGGAATCGAGTCCATTGGACCAAGTAGCTTAATTTGTTAGATTTTCCACAATTTTCTCTGATCATATGTGTTTTGCTAACCAATGTTGTTTGTCTGTATTTCTATTTTTCATCATGCATCATAGACATCTTGTTAGGAAAGGGTTGATTAGAGATTGGTTGCCAAAAAGGGGTTTCTGATAGAGGAGTCAATTACACGAGTGACCGAAACGTTGTGTAATAGACTCTTTTGATTAAGGAAATGCCTAAATAGGGGCTATCTTGAAATTAACACCAATTTCTTGCATTTCTTTCATGACTAACAGTCATTTGACATTCATGCATTCATTCATTCATTGCATATTCCATACTCGTTCGCTGAGGTTAAAACATACAATTCGCTAGTTGTGCATACCATACGGGAAACCAGGGACATTCAACGGAAAATTGCCTAGCCTTTAAGAGGAGAGTTCAAGGACTAATTGATGCGGGTATCCTATGATTCGATAGTACCAGTAATGCAACTGGGAACCCGTTCCCTAACCATACTGAAGGGAATGTGAGCACAGTGGGGAAAGAAGATGAATGGCAAGTCAGAAGATGTGTTTCAGAAATAAGGACGCCTCTGCAGAAAATCTGAGAGGCACTGGTTAAGAATGGATTGCTCTGTCGCCCCGGCGATAATCTCAGAAAAGAATGTCAGGTTCTTTATGATTTTCATGGAATTGTAGGGCACGACATTCAATCATGTGAGGAATTTAAAAGGTTACTGCAAGACCGGATAGATAATAAGGAGATTGAGATCATTAATGAAGGAGGGGCCAATGAGAAAGAAGTATGTGCCTCTGACAATCAATCGTCAGGTTGTCCGTATAGCGCCGATCGACCATTCATAATTTATTACGATACAAGGAAGGAAATGGTGAAACCAAAAATGATAATTTAAGTACCGTCTCCTTTCCCTTACAAGGACAATAAAACAGTACCATGGAAATATGACGTTAATATCGTCACACCTGAAGATGAAAAACCCAAAGCCATAACTGGAAGCGTCGGAGAAGTAGGTCATTTCACTCGTAGTGGAAGATGTTATTTAAAGGAGATAAAATAGAACAGTGACTTGAAACAGAAAGGAAAAGCAGTGATGCACGAAGTCGAAGTCGAGTAAGAAATTCCACCCGTGCAAGAAACCAAAAAGCCTATGAATGAGGAAGAAGCTCAGGAATTCTTTATTGAAGGTGTTAAATCAAGCTTATGTGGCCAACAACATATCCATTGAGAAGCTTGATAGGTGGGTAAATAATCTAAATACAGATAATTTCATCTCTTTTAGTGATGATGAGATACCGCCAAATGGTAGAGGCTCGGTGAAAGCGCTACATATCACGACTCACTGCAAGGGCTACATAATACCGAACGTACTCATCGATAATGGGTCAGCGTTAAATGTTATGCCATTGGCCACGCTTTCTAGAATACCGATGGATTTGTCCTACTTAAGGCCCTGTCATTCCACGGTAAGGGCATTCGACGGGACGAGGCGCGAAGTCATGGGAAAGATCGAAATCCCTTTGGAAGTGGGCCCTTACATTTATGATGTCGAGTTCCAAGTCATGGACATTACACCCTCTTATAACTGCCTTTTGGGAAGACCCTGGATCCATTCCGCTGAAGCAGTCCCATCATCCCTCCATCAAAAGGTGAAATTTATCATGGACGGTTGTTTGGTCACTATCGAAGGAGAAGAAGACATTGTCGCATCCGTCTCTGCCGATGCACCGTACTTAGAAGTGAACAAAGATGCAGTGGAATGTTCCTTTCGATCCCTTGAATTCATCAATACCACTTTCGTCGCTGAGGGAAATAGAATTTCGATGCCAAAACTGTCGAGAAATACCAGAATGGGTGTCAAGTTGACCGTAGGAAGAGGAGCTCGTGCGAGAAGAGGTTTAGGGAGACATCTGCAAGGAATAGTGAGGGCTTTAAAGCCAGTGCACCATAAGGCCCGATACGGTTTGGGGTTCTAGCCTGACATGCGCCAAAGAAGAAGACAGTGGAAGAAGGATCAAGATAGAAGAATAGCAAGAACTTTGGGTCGAGAACCAGAATGGGAACCAATAGAGTACCCTCCTTTGTCAAAAACATTTAGATCTGCGGGAATGATGTACCTTGGACAAGAGGATCCACGAAACATGCTGGGATTAATTGAAAAGGATTTTCAGAATGCTAGTATAAATGTCATTGACAAAGAAGCTGGTGCAAGTAAAGATGTCTCGAGGATACGCCCTTGCTCTCCTGGTTTCATGTTGAACAATTGGATTGCTGAGGAGCTTCTTGTAGTTTATAAGCCTTAAGAGTAATGCCAAACATCAACCTTCTATTGTGTCCTTAGATATAATAAAGTTCTTTTGTAAGAGTTTGCATTCGCTCTTTATCATTTAAATAAATTTCAATGAAGATGTATTTTGTCATGATTTTTCGCATTATCACTAATTTCATAATCATTTTCTCATTTCATAGCCTATCCTTACATTTGCCTCATTGCCATGACATAACATTTTGTTTGTTGTTTCCAATACTTGGATGCCCCCCGATAGCTTCCTTTTCCATTCAACTTTCAGGTGCTCAGATATTGACGACATGAATAAACCCGTTACGAATCTTGAAATTGATGTTGAGAAGGCTGTTTGCTTAGGAGAATTTGAAGCCGAAGAAAATGCTGAAGATTATGTCTCGTCTCCTGAATTGTTAAGAATGGTGGAACAAGAGGATAAACAGGTTCTGCCTCATGAAGAATCTGTAGAAACAATAAATTTGGGCACTGAAGAGAGGAAACAAGAAGTGAAGATTGGGACTTCTATTTCAGAAAGTACCAGGTGTAGTTTGATCACTTTACTCCACGAATACAAAGATGTTTTCGCGTGGTCATACCAGGACATGCCAGGGCTAGATGAAGATTTAGTGGTCCATAAGCTCCTATTAAAGCCAGAATGCAAGCCCATCCAGCAAAAATTAAGACGGATGAGGCCCGAAATGCTGTTGAAAATAAAAGAGGAAGTCAAGAAGCAATTTGACGCTGGCTTCCTACAAGCCTCCAAATATCCAGAATGGGTGGCTAACATAGTCCCGGTACCAAAGAAAGATGGAAAAGTATGAATGTGCGTGGATTATCGTGACCTGAATCAAGCAAGCCCAAAAGATAATTTTTCCTTGCCACATATTGACACGTTGGTGGACAACACAGCAAAACATTCATTGTTTTCTTTCATGGATGGATTCTCGGGGTATAATCAGATAAAGATGGCTCCCGAGGACATGGAAAAAACTACATTCATAACAATGTGGGGAACCTTCTGTTACAAGGTAATGCCATTCGGATTAAAGAATGCTGGGGCAACATATCAGAGAGCCATGGTGACGTTGTTCCATGATATGATGCACAAAGAAATAGAAGTTTATGTCGATGATATGATTGCCAAATCTCGGGAAGAAGAAGAGCATGTAATGAACCTCAAGAAGTTGTTTGAAAGGCTGAGAAAGTTTCAGCTAAAGCTTAATCCAGCCAAATGTACATTCGAGGCTACCTCGGGAAAGTTGCTAGGCTTCATTGTCAGTGAAAGAGGTATCGAAGTTGATCCAAATAAAATAAAAGCCATCCAAGAATTACCACCTCCGCGCACGCAAAAGGAAGTTAGAGGATTTTTAGGGAGATTAAATTACATCGCCCGATTTATCGCTCAACTTACCAACCAATACGACCAAATCTTTCGGCTTCTTCGAAAACATAACCCGGGAGAATGGAACGAGGAATGCCAAGTGACCTTTGATAAGATAAAACAATATTTGTCCAGTCCTCCAGTGCTAGTACCGCCAACTCCGAGAAGACCATTAATTTTGTATCTGACAGTGTTCGAAAGTTCAATGGGTTGCGTATTGGGACAACATGACGAGTCAGGAAAGAAAGAAAAGGCGATCTACTACCTCAGCAAAAAGTTCACTGAATATGAGGCAAAATATTCGTCCGTTGAGAAATATTGTTGCGCTCTGGTTTGGGTAGCTCGGAGACTCAGACAATATATGTTGTATCACACGACATGGCTAATTTCAAAGCTGGACCCAATAAAATACATGATGGAATCGCCGGCACTATCAGGAAGAATGGCACGATGGCAGCTCCTCCTTTCGGAATATGACATTGCCTATGTAAGTCAGAAGTCAATAAAAGGGAGCGCAATAGCTGACTTCTTAGCAACTCGAACGACAGAGGAATATGAGCCTTTAAGATTCGATTTCCCAGACGAAGACTTAATGTGCATCACAGAAATAGAATCTAAGTCATCAAAAGAGAAGTAATGGAAGATGTGCTTTGATGGTGCGTCAAATGCTTTAGGGTATGGAATTGGAGCAATCCTGGTATCACCAAACGGGAATCATTATCCGTTCACTGCAAGACTGAACTTCTTCTGTACCAATAATATCGCAGAATATGAGGCCTGTATCATGGGGCTTCATGCAGCTATCGAACGAAATATCGAGATCTTGGAGGTGTACGGGGACTCAGCCCTAATGATTTACCAAATCCGTGGAGAATGGGAAGTGAGGGACTCAAAATTGATTAAGTACAGCGATTTAGTGGCTGGATTGATCAAGGAATTCAAAGAAATAACTTTTCATTACTTCCCACGAGAAGAGAACCAACTGGCTGATGCCCTAGCCACTTTGGCTTCAATGTTCAAAGCAAGTAGAGAAGCAGAAATAATGCCCCTCAAAATGAGCATATACGAGGTCCCTGCACACTGTTGTAGCATTGAGAAAGAAGTAGACGGACGTCCTTGGTTCCATGATATATTAGAATATATCAAGAATCAAAGGTATCCCGAACAAGCGAATGAGAATGATAAAAGAACAATTAGAAGAATGGCAGCGGGATTTGTTCTTGATGGGGATATCCTGTATAAAAGAGGAAAGGATCAGATGCTTTTGAGATGTGTGGATGATGTTGAAACCAGAAAAATACTTGAAGAGGTCCATAAGGGAATTTGCGGAACGCATGCCAATGGTTTCAATATGGCCAGAAAGATCATGAGACTCGGTTATTATTGGCTGACAATGGAAAGTGACTGCATCAATTTTGCCAGAAAATGCCACAAATGTCAAATCTACGGCGATAAAATTCATGTAGCCCCTTCACCCCTTCATGTCATGACTTCTCCGTGGCCTTTTTCTATGTGGGGCATGGATGTCATAGGGCCAATTTCTCCAAAAGCTTCAAATGGACATCGATTCATTTTTGTGGTTATCGATTACTTCACAAAATTGATTGAAGCCGCTTTGTTTGCCAATGTGATGAAGACTGCAGTGTGCAAGTTTTTGAAAAAGGAAATCATTTGCCGATATGGTTTGCCTGAAAGAATCATCTCAGATAATGCCACGAATCTGAACAATAAGATGATGAAAGAAGTGTGCGAGCAGTTCCAAATAAAGCATCATAATTCCTCGCCCTATCGCCCAAAGATGAACGGGGCTGTTGAAGCAGCTAACAAGAACATTAAGAGGATCATTGGGAAAATGACTGAGACATATAAAGATTGGCACGAGAAACTTCCATTTGCTTTGTTTGCATATCGGACATCTGTGCGAACATCTACGGGAGCAACTCCTTTCTCTCTAGTCTATGGAATGGAAGCTGTGCTACCTATCGAGGTTGAGATCCCCTCTCTGCGAGTATTGATGGAATCAAAGTTAGAAGAAGCAGAATGGGTTCGAGCTCGATATGATCAGTTGAACCTCATTGAAGAAAAACGTCTAAGGGCAATTTGTCATGGGCAAATGTACCAAAAGAGAATGATCGCAGCCCATGACAAGAAGGTACGACCAAGAGAGTTCCATGAAGGAGAACTCGTTCTGAGAAAGATTCTCCCAATACAAAAAGACCTGCGAGGAAAATGGGCACCAAATTGGGAAGGATCATACGTTGTAAAACAGGCATTCTCAGGAAGAGCTTTAATCCTTACCGAGATGGATGGGAAGGAGTTACCGAATCCGGTAAATTCGGATGCGGTGAAGAAATATTATGCTTAAGATGAAAACCCGGAAAGGGCATCTTAAAAAAAAAAGGGCGAAAACCCGAAAAGGGCGTCTTGATTAGTACAAAAAGATTAGGATGAAAACCCGAGAGGGCGTCCTAATGAAACAAACCTGGCGGTCGAACGATAGGTCAAGTAGTGAGACTACAGTATTTGAAGCACTTCTGAAAGATCGAAATTTTCTACGCAAGAAGCCATGCTCGAAAAGATTATTGATTGAGGAACGTGGAAGAGTTCATGTGTTGAATATCTAGAGCATTTGTATCCGTTGAATACGACCTTTTCTTTCTTTTTGACATTTTTACTCTCATTGGTTAACTTTCTTTGTTTGCCACACTTGAAATAAAAGAATATGAGATATCCTTTGTGTCCCTACCTGACCATTTTCATGCATCTCATTATGTGTTTATTTAATGATAAATAGTGAAATGACATACTCTAAACAAAAGAAATGTCAAGCATTACCCGGATAAGAATTTGATAAGTGCAAGATCTTCAAAGCAAGAACAAAGTTTAACCAAGGGCAAAAAGGGTGATATCTGAGAAACGTTGATTACTCGTAAAGCTCGAAGACAGGTATGAGGCCTGAAGAGAAGGTCGAGAATCAAAGCAATGAACGCAGATCCTCAACAATCATGGCGAAAATGACATACGACCAATATGCTTAAGGAGCACTGCATAATCATGTAGGCATAAAGGCATTTAAGACAAACATGTGCATATCATGATACCCGCACTGAATCAAAGGAAAAGATACCCGAGTTCTACCAAAGGACTGGTTTTGGTATTTTGATGTTTAATATTCATGCTTTCCAAGGAAAATCAACTCATATTGCGAGAAATGAGTTGAGCCTCAAGACACGTTGAGGTATTTTTAAATTTTTAAAAAAATCAACTCATATTGCGAGAAGTGAGTTGAGCCTCGGGGCACGCCGAGGTATTTTTAGTTTATGTTTTAAATTGACTCATATTGCGAGAGGTGAGTTAAGCCTTTTAATTTTTGTTTTTCAAAATCAACTCATATTGCGAGAAATGAGTTGAGCCTCAAGACACGTTGAGGTATTTTTAAATTTTTTAAAAAAATCAACTCATATTGCGAGAAGTGAGTTGAGCCTCGGGGCACGCCGAGGTATTTTTAGTTTATGTTTTAAATTGACTCATATTGCGAGAGGTGAGTTAAGCCTTTTAATTTTTGTTTTTCAAAATCAACTCATATTGCGAGAAATGAGTTGAGCCTCAAGACACGTTGAGGTATTTTTAAATTTTTTTAAAAAAATCAACTCATATTGCGAGAAGTGAGTTGAGCCTCGGGGCACGCCGAGGTATTTTTAGTTTATGTTTTAAATTGACTCATATTGCGGGAGGTGAGTTAAGCCTTTTAATTTTTGTTTTTCAAAATCAACTCATATTGCGAGAAATGAGTTGAGCCTCAAGACACGTTGAGGTATTTTTAAATTTTTTTTTAAAAAAATCAACTCATATTGCGAGAAATGAGTTGAGCCTCGGGGCACGCCGAGGTATTTTTAGATTATGTTTTAAATTGACTCATATTGCGAGAGGTGAGTTAAGCCTTTTAATTTTTGTTTTTCAAAAATCAACTCATATTGCAAGAGGTGAGTTGAGCCTCGGCTCACATGCTGAGGTATTTTCAATTTATGTTTTTTTCAATCTATGCTTTTCAAAAATCAACTTATATTGCGAGAGGTGAGTTGAGCCTCAAGGCACGCTGAGGTATTTTCAATTTCTGCTTTACTAATTCTACTTTTCAAATCAACTCATATTGCAAGAGGTGAGTTGAGTCTCAGGCCACACGCTGAGGTCTTTTCAAATTCTATTTTTAATTTCTATTTTTTTTAATTTCTGTGTTTCAAAAAAAAGTCAACTCATATTGCAAGAGGTGAGTTGAGCCTCAGGGCACGCTGAGGTATTTTCAATTTCTACTTTTCAATTTCTGTTTTTCAAAAATCAACTCATATTCCGAGAGGTGAGTTGAGCCTTTTAATTTCTATTTTTCAAAAACCAACTCATATTGCGAGAGGTGAGTTGAGCCTTTTTCTATTTTTCAAAAAATCAAATCATATTGCGAGAGGTGAGTTGAGCCTTTTGCAAATTCTGTTTTCAAAAATCAACTCATATTGCGAGAAGTGAGTTGAGCCTTGGCTCACGTGCTGAGCTATTTTCAATTTCTATTTTTAATGTCTAGTTTTAAAGAGTCAATTCATATTGCGAGAAATGAGTTGAGCTCAGGATCACATGCCGAGTAAAGAATAAAGATTGGACAATTGAACAAAATTTAGTGCTTTTAAGTTTTTGCACTATCCTTGTTTCACAATGATGAGCAAAGAGGGGCAGTTGTAAGCACTAAATTTTTGTCCCACTAGAATTTGTGTTTAATTTTCAAAATTTCAAAAAAAAAATTTAAAAAATAAAAATTGCATTTTGACCCCTAAACTTTTCCTAAATTTCATTTTGACCCTTAAACTTTCTTTAAATTTCACTTAGACCCCTAAACTTTCATTAAATTTCATTTTAATCCTAAATTTTCTAAAAATTACATTTAGCCCCAGAAGTTTTGCTGCATTTGTGATTTGGTCCTTCAGACAGGTTACGTGATTTGGGGCACCCACTTCCCAGATTTTCAGGCCACAAACATGGGTGGCTGCTCCTTCTTCACCTACCACCTGCAAAAAGGAAGCAAATATCAACTATAAAATGGGTTTAAAACCCCAAAATCAAACCCCCACACCCACGAAAAAATCAAAAAAAACTTGCAAAAAGAGAGAGAAAAAGCTTCGAAAAGAAGAAAAGAGAAAGAAGAGGAAGAAAGGAAGAAGAGAAGAGGAGGAGTCGACGGCGGCACCGTGGCGTTGGCGGCAGCAGTCGACGACGGAGCAAGCAACGGTGGAGGCTAGACTTTGAAGAAGAAGAAGGAAGAAGAAGGAAGAAGAAAAGAGGAAGAAGAAAGAAAGAAAAAAGAAAAAGAAAAGAAATAATAAAAAATTTTATAACAGTCGGGTCAACCCGACCCGACCCACCTACGACCCGATCCGACCCAGCAGCCCAAGAAAAAACAACAAAAACAAAAACAAAAAAAAAGAAACAAGCCCCCTCCAAAAAAAGAGCAGGCCATTTCTTAGCAGACCAGCAGCAGCCCAAGCCTAGGCCCAGCGCAGCCTAGCAGGCCAGCACCAGCAGGCCAGGCCCGCACGCACCAGCCCAGCAGAAGCAGGTCCAACGGGTTGGCCCAGCAGAGAAAAAAAAGAAAAAAAGAAAAGAAAAAGAAGAAAAAGAGAAGGAAAAAAGAAGGAAAAAAAGAAAAAAAAGAGGTTCAGTTCGTGTAACCCGTTCAACGAAGCTCGTGTTTCGGTAGCTTTTCGGTAATTTCGTTTATTTTATTTTAATGCTCGTATTTTTATGTTATTTCGTTTTAATATTATTAGCATTTTATGCATATTTATATTTATATTTTTAATTTAATTTGATTTTTATTTTATTTTATTTTAAATAATTTTAATAAATAAGGCAACGAATCGATTTAACATAAAATCGTTGATTTCATCGCTATGTTGGGTGAATATCACCGGTTTGCGTTAAACTCGATACGCCCTTTTAAAAATAAAAAAATATTCAAAAAAATTGTAATTTCAATAATCCTCGTGCTTTTAAAAATTCTCATGTTTCAAAAATTTTCGTGTTTTCAAAATTCTAGTGTTTCAAAAATTTTCTTGTTTTTAGAAAAAAATTTCGTGTTTTATAAATTTCCGTATTTTCAAAAAAATCATGTCTTTCAAAAATTTTCGTGTTTTCAAAAAAAAAATGACCGTGTTTCAAAAATTCCCGTGTTAAAAAAAATCTTCGTATTTTCAAAAAAATTTCGTGTTTCAAAAATCTTCGTGTTTTCAAAAATTTCGGTGTTTCAAAGATTTTCGTGTTTTCAAAAACTCCGGTGATTTAAAAAAATCGTTTTCTAAAAAATTTCCCTGTTTCAAAAATTTTCGTGTTTTAAAAATTTTCGTGTTTTAAAAATTCTCGTATTTTAAATTTTTTTAAGAAAAAAATTGTGTTTCAAAAAATGTCTTGTTTTAAAAATTCTCGTGTTTCAAAAATGTCGTGTTTTAAAAATTTTCGTGTTTCTGAAATTTCCGTGTTTAAAAATTCTCGTGTTTTTAAAAAAAACTTTCATTTTTTAAAAAAAATTTTCGTGCTTCAAAATTCTCGTGTCTTAAAAAAAAGTTTTCATTTTTCAATCGGATCACGACTAAATATTAAATGGAACTCGTATTTTGAAAATTAAGACAACATGCGTTTAACGAGATACCAATTTTGGGCGTCGCGAGGGTGCTAATACCTTCCTCGCGCGTAACCGACTCCCGAACTCTGATTTTCTCTGGATTTTCACGTAGACCTAAAAGTTTAAAAATAAATTTTTCTTCTAAAAAGAGAATCCATTAGGTGTCCGATCACACCTATGAAAAAAGATCGGTGGCGACTCCCTTTTCAAATAGATCGAGATTCTGTTTTCAAATTTTCAATATTTATTTCGATTAGCGCCCGTGCTAAAATTTTTAGGTCGCTACATCTTAAAAATACATTTTATTTCAATATTTTCAAAAAGATAGTGAAGGCTTTAACATGATCCTTCACCTTCATGTAGAAGGCAATAGAGGTGACCAGTGAAACTGTCCAGAAATGTGCCCTATCAGTACTACTGAATTCTAAACTCCAACTAGTGATTGCAAAAAAAGGTTACGTTTCAGACTAAGAAAAGAATTGTTAACCCAAGAACAGAAAGAGATAAAGGTAGCAATCACAGAGACCACACACTATACCATACTGCTCATTCTTAATATGTCAGAATTTATACAAATAATTACTTAAGGATTCAAAAAAGGCGTTGAACGGATGATAACTTAAAATACCAAATTAAAAAAGAAATCAATCAAACAACTCTCGATTCTTGCTTCCAAGAAAAGTAGAAAATCAATAACAAATCATTGACTTTCAGCATGTTACCTTAGACAGTAAATCAAAACTGAACCATGCTCAAAACCATAAAAGTTCTGCACAACCTTCGAAGAATTATACCTTTTTTAAGAAGCTAAAATATTCTGACCATGAAGAAAATTGCAAACTCCGTTTTTTGAAATCCAAAAACTCCATTTGTTAAAAGTAAAGTTTCGATTTTTAGATTGAAGTGAAAATAGAAAATAAGAAAAATGTAAACCATAAGCTTAAGTTCCCAAATTTCTTCAATCAAAAAGGAGGAAAAAAAACTGAAATACTATCAACTATTACTGGATCTTGATCCACCGACCATTAAATTTCCCAAATTTCTTCAAGCTTAAGCTTTTTTTTTGGGTTTGGGGGTTTTGTATTTTTGAGGTTTATGAGTTTTCTTTGTCGAGAAATGGATCGCCGATGAGTCCCACAGTGGTAGACCTTTCCTGTCATCCAAATATACACATTCCTTAAAGTCAATTGATGAAAAAAATAAACACAGACAAAAGAGAAGAAAAGGAACAGGAACTCAAACAAATCACCAACTATAAGCTGTCATTAGATAGAATACCTAATTGAAAAATCCTTCGTTGGAACTTGGGAAGAGGTTGGAAGGAAATGGGGAAAAGAATGAAAAAAAGAAGAAAGCTCCAAAGGTGAGAAAGAAATGGATGAAGAAAGGTCTAGACCTGAGAAAGAAATGGAAGGGTAAAGTTGAACTCTGACCTAAATTTTTCATGCTGAATTGGTATTCCGTGGGGGAGTGCTAAATTGTAAACGACAGTTTTGTCCTAAATAAGGCTGTATGGAATAGTGCTGTAATAGCCCATTACAGCCAACCAAACAATGAAATAGGGATGAGCCACAGAATTGACCTGTAATGGCTTAGTATTATAGCCAACCAAACATGCTGTAAGTTTATGGTATTTCATAAGTCCACTTAAGAGTTACATGATCTCAAAGTTGTGAACTAAGTGTTATAGTTGGGTGTATCAGTTCAAACGATTAAAAAATTTAATGTCGGCTTGAATAGGGAAGCAGTGAGATTGATGATGAATGTGAAGAAACTCGAAAAATTGGTGAAACTGATAGATTTAGAAAGAGTGTCAATACATGTTAAGAAAATGATATAGAAAGCTTAGGAGTACAAAATCAAATTTCAAAAAAATAAAAGGAACTTTTTGTGATCTAGAATCCCTTGAAGACCGAAAAATATATTTTGTTTTTATATATATAGTTGATGGTGATGTTGGAAGAACGAGGGAGATAAAAAAAAAAGAACTTTGGGGTTGTTTTAGAAAAACAAATGAAATAAATGAATTTAAAAACAAAAATTGAAAACCATAATAACCTACCGTCAGACATAATTTTTATAGGATGGGATAATTACATTTTAGTCCTTTATAGTTTGCGGCCTATGCCACTAAGCTTTTGATTTCAGTTTTTATTTATTCAATTCATCTCTATAGCTATTTATCTTGGTTATTTGTTTTAATCATTTATTATATATATGATTTTATGTTATATTGATATTCTTAGCATTATTATTGTAGGTGCATGTATGACTTACTTTGAATATTATTATTAGTATTTCTATGATTGGATTATTTTAATTATTGGAAGCTATTAAAATTGTATCATAATTAAAATTTTGAGTACCAAGGTAGAAAATCGGGTTAAAATTTTAGAAACTAAAAAAAATGTATTACATACTAATTTGTTTCGATGAAAATTATTCAAACTGGGATATTTCCTTTAATTAATATATTTTATCATAATTAAAATTTTATCGACTTCAACCTTTTAAATGAAAATATGTTTCCTTCCTTTAAATATAAACCATTTTTATTGAATTAAATATAAACCATTTAGTTCTAAAATTGAAAGAACACCTTAATTTTAGGCATGGAATTATTATATTAATATAGGCATTATATATATGTATAATATGTTAAATTCAAATTTATTATTCTTATAATTATAACCAATTGTAATAAATGCAAAATACAAAATTAACTTGAACTTTTTTAAGTTAGGAATTAGTTTTGATTTTTTTCATAATTAAAATATAAATGTAAAGTAGTAATAAATTCAAAATATTTTAAAAATAAATTCTTCTTTTTTTTTAGGTGAAATATATAGGAATATTAATAGAATTACATCAAGTTGAATTGAGCAAAAGCATCATTAGTCTTATATTGTCGAAAGAGCTCTAGGACTTCAATCGGGACACTATGAAAAACCTGAAGACTTAACTTTCCCGCTAGACTCAGTTTCATAATTAAAATATAAATGTAAAGTAATAATAAATTCAAAATATTTTAAAAATAAATTCTTCTATTTTTGTAATCTTAATTATTGCAAAATTAAATGCCCTCATTTTTTAGGAAACTATAATTAATAAATATAACTATTTTTAAAATAAAAAAAAGTATAACTTGAATTAATTAAGTGAAGATCATGGTATGTTTAAAAATGATGTAATAATTGAATTAATTAAGTCCCTAATGGTTGAGAAGAATGATATTATGTTTTAGTTGATACTTGCATAAAGGTAAGGTAATTTGGAATTTTATTTGACCATTACTTAGCATGCTTGAATGCTTAGCAAGTTGGATTGTTTTTAATGCATAGATTAGATGTCGATCTCGTAAAGAGATTTGTTGAGGATTGTATCAACTTTTGGATCACATCACCTATAAAAGATCATGTACCGCACATATCAGGATTGGTTATGGCATATATCTAGGATAAACGAAACTTTAGTTGTTAAATTTGTATATATGTAACACTCCTAACTCGTATCCGTTGCCGGAACAAGGTTATGAGGTATTACTTGACTGAACAAAACTTCTATAAGTTCAAAGATACTTACCAGACATAAATTATCAACAATGCAAACCTGTCTCATTGATTTTCCATAAGAGCTCTTATAAAATTTCTAAAATGACTCACTATCAAAATATAACCGAATATCTAATAACAAATTAACTACTATCAAGTTATAATAAAAAAATTTCAACACTTTAGTTCAATTATAAGGCTTCCCTAAACAAAATGAGCAAGCCATCTTCGCATGGCTATAATGTATACAAAGTCGAAATATCATTTTACCTATAGTCTATCCTATACATGCCTTAAACCATGATGATATACAATCTTCTCAACTCACCTAATGACTCGATAGTGTGATGATATCTCCTGCTCTTTCAACTCGAGCTAAAGTATAAACCTATAAGAAGTAGAAAAGAGAACACGGAGTAAGCTTCAATGCTTAGTAAGTTTTAAGCAATGCAAACAATTAATTTACTTATAGATCGATTACTTTAAATTTTCAAGAAATCATTCCTAGATAATTGCCATTTTGGCCAAGTATCCATGAACATAACGCATATTTAGCAAATTCACCTCACTTGAATCTGAAATCAATTAAAACCAAATATTGAAATCACAAATAAGATCATAAGAACTCGAAAAGCATCTCATTAACTAGTTTTAACCATGTTTGCAACAAAATCACAAATTCACTACAAGCTGTCTTCCTGAGCAACAGTCACTAAATTATTTATAACTGGAGCTAAGAAACTCCAATTCAAGTGCCGTTAATTTTTCCTGAAAATAGACTCATATATCTTCCATCCATCAAATTTTCAGAATTTTTGGTTTCACCAATCAATACCAGATTTTTATTGAAGTTTCCCCTGTTTTACTGTTTGACTATTCTGACCACTCTTCACTACGAATCAATTTTCTCATTATACAGAATTTGAAATATGTTATCGTTTATTTCATTTGAAACTAGACTCATTAAGGAGTCTAAGTATATAAATTTTATCTTATAATCATCATTGTACAATTTACAATGATTTTCTAAAAACAGAACAGGGGATTTCAAAGTCATTTTGACTCTATCTCACGCCACTTCAAATATCTCATTATCTACAATTCTTTTGCTTACAAGGTTTCTTTTATAAGAAACTATACTCATTAAGCTTTAATTAAATAATTTATTCAGCTTCTAATTCAATTTCTACAATTTATGGTGATTTTCCAAAATTAAGCTACTGTTGCTGTCCCAAGCAGATTTATTACAAATTTGCTCTTTCACACATTCCTTGCATTCAAATTATCTAAACATGTATATCATGTCATTCAAGTTCGAACTCATATAACATAGGCATTAAAATGCTTCACTAACAGCTTTAGTTCAATTGAAACGAATAAAATACAATATCATATTCACATTTAATTTTCCATGATCGTAATCACCTAAAAATAAATCATATACTTCCACAAACCTTTCCACAAGGACCAAGTGTTTATATTTGAATATAAACATAGAATCACTTCACATAACTTCACACATTTACCGAATATATCACGATCACATTTATAGTCATAACACTTATTCACAGATGAATCACTTTATATATTTATAATTTAATTCAAATCAAATCGCATACGAGTACATGATACGTACCTGGCCAACTTAATATGTAATGCACTTTCAATTTGTCAACTTAGTGTAGGATCTTGTAGTTGTATACTTTTATCAAATTCATCGGCACTTGGCCTGCTAGGTATAAAACCCGAAATTATATTACCAGCACCAGCACGAAGCCTGCGGGTCTTTAGCCCGGACACATTTCCAGCACGAAGCCTGCGGAACTTTAGCCCGGATACATTTCCAGCACGAAGCCTGCGGGACTTTAGCCCGGATACATTTCCAGTGCCTTGCATATTTATTCACATGTTAACACATTTCACATAACATATCACATTAGCAATTCAATTGCTTCATTCGAATATAAGCACAAAATGTACACCTACCCTTTAACTTTCGGTTCAATAATCATACACAAGGAACACAAAATCTTTTCACTATCCCAGTTTCACTTTTAATAACCATTCGGCTATATGCCATATTCACAAATTATTTCACACACAACCTCGATCCAGTAGGAACAATAGTCACAATTCTTCTATTATACCAATATCCCATTCTTTGACTTTGTTTCATAATAGCTGTTCGGTCACCACATATATACCATTCAATTCACATTCGACTTTATACAAACAAGTACAATAAAATTGTATACACATATTACACACTTTCACATCATCACTTAATAGTCATTCGGCCACATTATATACATAAATCATTCATTTCATATTCGGCTTTATAGCCTAAATTCAATATACTTATTGCAAATCGAACTTGTAAAGGTCAAATAATTACATATCATATTATATAATCTTAAGCGCGCAACAAATCAAATTTAATTACTTAAGGACTTACCTCAGACATCAAAATTTAGTTCTTTTGACTAAATTGAGTGCCCAAACATCAAAATTTTCGAACAATATTTTCACGAAATTATTCTGTGAAATTTTAGACCATAAAAATATAATAAAAATGAATTTTCTTACGTCGGATTTGTGGTCCCAAAATCACTATTCCGACTAAGCCCAAAATCGGGTTGTTAAACGCCAAATCACGAATGTACTCAAATCCCGCGTTCAATCCAAACTGAGTATTAATTTCGATAATATTTTTCCAACAATAATTCAATTCCAACAACAGAACATATATATATATATATATATATTACCAATCACTAATTAACATTCACTTTAATCAAAATTATACAGAATACAGTTCATACGAACATACCTGGTTAAATTGCAGAAATACCAATATTCAGGGGCATTTTGAAAATTTTCCATTTTCCTCGATTTTCCACTCAACCTTGATATAAATTAATAATTTCATTCAATAAATTAATTTATTCAATAAAACAATTCATTTCATACAATTTGGTCATTTTTTACATTTTTACAGAATTACCCTAAAATTTTACTTTTATTCAATTTAGTCCATGAGTCTAAAACATGCACATTAACCATTTTTAATGCAAACCCATGCTAGATAAATATTCATGGCATTCAATAAAACCTATTTTTTCATTTTTATGTTTTTCTATCACTACTAAACTTAAAAATAACATAAAACCTTAACGTCCATATCTTATTCTCTCGAAACCAAACTTTAACCTAACTTTTTCTCTCCTCCAGCTTCTATTTCTTGAATCTAACTTGACATTCTAGCTCCTCATAGTCTCCTTATTATCTTTCTCTCTTGGTAGCTATGGTAATTCTTTTAATTTCTAAGTGAATGGTGAATTTTTTGTGAAAGGGCCAAATTGTAAAGAAAAGAAAATTTCTTTCCTTCTTTCTTCTTCTCACGTTAGTAGCATGGAAAGGTGACTATAATTCATCATCTTTCTTTCTTTATATACTAAACAAAAATAAATAAAATATAAATAAATGTCAAATCAACGTATTAATCAACTAATATTTATTTATTTATTCTAAAATATCACCAACATCATTATTACTCTTCAAAATTATTTTCCTTATTAAATGACCATTTTGCCCCTTATGATCCTTTAAAATTCCTCCATTGATTCATCACTCATTTCAGTAAAATTGTGATTTAACCCTTCATACTTTTTCCACTTATTCAATTTGGTCCAATTCATTCATTTTTCTTAGCTTCTAGATCCTTCCACCCTTAAATATTTGCACTATTGGTCCTTCAAATTTTTCATATTTACTTTTTAACCCTTTAAATTTTGAGTATTTACTCTTAGGCCACAAAACGTTTCTCACTTTTGCAATTTATTCCTTTCTTGAATTAATATATCATAATATGCTTCCCAAATAAATTTTGTTGATATAACTCAAAATTTCCCTTTTTGTCACTTTATTCCATTATTTTACTATATCAAGGGCAATATCTCACTTTCTTACTATAACAACTTTTGGGGTATTACAAATATCTTTAAGTACTAATTTGAAAATTAAGATATAGTTTAAGGGCCAATTTATTAATAAAACCTATCTAATAATGTAAATTTAACTTTATAAAAAATAAAATTTATTCAAATCACATATGAATTCTTTAATTAAAATGAGTATTTTGTGCATTAATTATGGTAATGTATTAATCATTCATCACATATGAATTTATGTTTGAATGTTTAATAAGTTGTCACAATTCACACTGGCAATCTTGAAGTAGTTCAGGCCTTGACTGAATTTGGATTGGAAGATCCAGGTATTATTGTGCTTAGAAGGACCAGCGGATAATAAGAGCTAAAGGGCAATGGAAGATCAGACATATGCCGAGAGAACAGAACTTGGTTGTGAATAGACTGGCTAAACTGAGTCTGACGTGAAAGCAAGTCTATAGGTCTTTGATGAGGCCCCCAAAGAAATTTTAGAGTTATTTCAAAAAGATAAAGAGAGTGGTGCTTTTTGTGCATTTGATTTGATGTAATTTACCTTTTCCTTTTAACAAAAAAAAACTTTTAAATTGTAATGACCCAATATTTTATGGTATTTGTAATGACCCAAAATTCACGGGCACCGAAAAAGTGAGCTATAGGGCTTCAGCCTTAGTGAAATAAGTTCGAAAATACTTATTAGAAATATTTATGAGTTTAGTAGCGTGTCTAATTAGGTTTTAATTAAGTGAATTTAGCTTAATTTAGAGAAATTAGTAAAAAGAACTAAATTGAATAAGGGGTAAAAGTTTAATTCTAAAGTAATAGAAAATAAAAAGGATTAAAATGGAAATTAAACCATTTACAAAAGATTAGGCGCCATATGCATTAAAAAAAATCTAAGATTTTATTATTAATATTAATTATTAGTATGGTTTTATATTATTATTATTATTATTATTATTATTAAGTTAAAGATATTTATTAATTAAATAATTAATTTATGAAATTTTTGTTTGACAAACAAATTGAATAATGACAATTGTAATAAAAATATTGGTACATTTGTAATAAATAGATACATGTACACTTGTAATAAAATAATTAAGTTACTTAATATTAAAGTAAAAGATATTTGTTAATTAAATAATTAAATTATTAAATAATTGTGTGAATAAAATAAAATAAAATAAATTGTGACAAATGTATGGTATTGATGGTGTACACTTGTGTGTATATAATTAAATGCTTAATAGATATTTAAAATAAATATATTATAATATATGTTAATTAAATAAATAAAGTAAATAAAAGAATAAAAGAATGAAATAAAAAGAAACAAACAGAATAAGAAACAGAGAGCATTCGAAAAACAGGGGAAGAAAAGGGAAAGAAAAGAAAAGGGGAAAATTGGGATTTTGAAGCTTCAAACTTGTTTGCTAACAAGGAAAACGAGGCATCGGCATCCAAAGGAAAAGAAAAGATCGTTGAGGAGTAAACTCGTGTTTCGGGTTTGTATTACTATAACTCAAACTATTTATTAAATGTATATTGAATTTATAGTTATGGAATAATTAAGATAAGGCAAGTATTATATTTAAATTTAAATATAAGTATGTGTGAAAATTAATTTGTATATGAATTAAGATAATAGATATTTGAATTGATTGAGCATTGAAAATTTTTGTGTAAATGAAATTGAAATTAGAAAAAGTAAAATAATACCCTATTAACTTGTCGGACTAGATTTGATACAAATGGCATGCCATTGGATTTGTGATGTGATGAGGAGATTGTAGTTCGGCCGAGAAGATGTTTCTGTTATTATATACTTCGGTTTATCCGAAGAGGCACTTAATGCCTTACTGGTGTGTTATGGAGGATTTATAATATTCTAGGTGTGTTTGGGTTGGACATTCTGGTGTGTTTGGGTGGAATTCGCGTATCTGTCAGAGTCCGAGCCTTGTTAATAGGGTAAATAATTGAAATGAAATTTTGAAACTAAGATTATTTGTTTTGGCACTATTGAAAAGTATGAGAAAGAATGTATGAACTAAAATATGAATTGAGTTGGTATGAGAAAAATGAATTATGAATTTAAGATTTATGAAGTAAAATAATTATATATAAAATTAGTTTAAATAATTATAAAATTTATGGTTGATGCTTGTAATTTATTAATGTTAAATAGTCCTGATTTATAGTAATACCACTGAGTATGAAATACTCAGCGTACGGTTGTTTCCGTGCGCAGGTTATTAGAGTTTCGGATCCGGTCTAGCATCCAAAACAAACCCGACTCCAACAAAAAGATTTTGGTGATGTATTTCTTCCTTTGGTTAAGTGGCATGTACTAGGTAGTTGCATATAAATTATATGTATACATTAAGTTAAATGATTTTGGTTGTATATAAATGATTATAATGTTTTGGATTATGAATATGATATGAAGTTATGAAATGGTAGATTTGGTATTAAATAATTGAAATGAAATAAATATTATTAATTATACATATATACTAACATGTTATATTGTTTAAACTAAGGTATTAAATTATTATTTGATATAAATTGGATGTAATTGAGTATACTTAATCATTGGTTGGAGTATTGATGTAACAACCTAATTTTCAGTGGTGTCGGAACAGTGATTCGAGATCACTAAATCCAACAAATGAGTAGGAAATATTATTAATTTAGTGAGTATAAGTTAAATGTGAAGTTAGGAAAAATTTTGAAATAGTGAAATGTACTAAATATATATATTAAAATAATTAGAATTGAAAACGAGGTATCGAGACCTCAGGAATTTTAAATCGAGCCATAAATATTTTTATAAATATTTATGGAGTGTTAATAAGTTAGTATTAAAGTTTCGTCAAGAAATTTTAAAGTACTGATAGCTAATTGAACAAAAATGACTAAATTGTATCAAATGCAAAATTGTGGGAAATGATTAAATAGCTTAAATGATAAAAGAAAGAGGGTTTAAAAGGCAAATATACCCAAGGTATATTTGGGCTGGACGGCAAGAGCATGAAATCACCAAGAAAATAAGGGGAATTAAGGGCAAAATTGGAAAATTGCAAAATTTACTTAATAAAGCTAGGACTAAAGTGGAATTATCTAGATTTCTCTTTATTTTTCTGCATTCTCATCAGCAAAAACACCATGGAAGAGTTCCCTTAAGCTGGTTTTTCATATTTTTACTGCAAGTAAGTTCAATTCTTGATTATTTCTTGAAATTTTTGTGTTTTTGTGACTTTTACAACTAGGTCCATTTGTTGAATTCATTAGTTCTTGATTCTATGAAAGAAATTGAAAGTTTCTATGACTATGTGCTGGAAGTATATGATTATTTGATATAGAATTAGAGCTTTAAATTGTTTATATGCTGATTTTATTGAAAGAATTGAATAGAAAGTGAATGTTTGGGACCTAAATTGTAAAAGAGTTTGAAGTTAGAGTTTTATGTGGAAATTCTGAATTTCAATAGTTATGAAATAACTTATAATGTCTAGGAAAAGTATTAATTGATAAAATTAGTTTAATTGAGGGGTTAATTAAGTAAGGACTGAATTGTATGAACTGTGAAATTTGGGGCAAAATGAAAATCAACATTTTGCACTAAAACAGTTTTGGATAGCAGCAATAGTCTAACTTTGAAAAATCTCCAAAAATTTTAGAAATCTAATTAGAGGATGAATAGAATATGAAATTAAAGCTTATTGAGTCTAGTTTCTTATAGAAGAAACGGTGTAAGCAATGGAATTGTAAATCATGAGATATAATAAGTTTTGTGAGACAATGTCAGAATGATTTCGGGTTCCCCTATTCTGACTTTGGAAAATCATAAAAAATTGGAGAAAAATAATTAAGGGATTAAATTTATATGTTTAAAATTCTTAAAGAGTCTATTTTCAATAGAAATAAGCGGGAACATCATCCGAATCTCGTACGTTGAGATAATTAATTCTTAGTGAAGAAGGGTCGGAACTATTAGACAGCAGAACAGGGGCAACTTTAAAGAATAAACTGTACTTATTGGCTGAACCAAAAATTCTGAAAATGTTATGGTAATAATATAAGTAAGTCTAGTTTCAGGGAAAATTAGCGGATCTTAATTTCGAGTTCTGTAGCTTAAGATATAAATAATTTAGTGACTATGACGCAAATGGACAGTTTTGAATTTACATAAGTAAATAGTGAAATTATTGATAATGTTACTTGTTGCATGTTATATAAATTAAGGATGTGGAATGGAGAGGAGGAGGAGGAAAATATGTATGAATATTCAGCTAGCATGGCTAATTTGTATGTTTTAGACTCATGGACTAAATTGAATAAAAGTAAAATTTTATGGGCAATTTTGTTAAAAAAAGTTAGAAATGACCAATTTGCATGAAATGGATTATTTTATTATTTAAATTACAAAATTGAATGAAATTATTAATTTAGCTCAAGATCAGGGAAAAACATGTTTTAAGGATTAAATTGAAAAGTGTTGAAATTATGGAAAATTCTGACATTTTATAGAGTTCATAGGTTGTTATCAATTTGTGTGAGAATAACGGCTGGAAATAAGGATTAAATTGCAATAATTTTATTTTATTTTAACCTAAGGATGAAATCATCATTAATTAAAAGTTTAGGGGTAAAATGATAATTTTGTTTAGAGCATTAGTTGAATGTATTATAACATGAAATAAATGAAAACGACGATCAAATTTCTTTATAAAGATCCGGATGACTTGAATACGAGACTTGAACGTGGAAAAGAAAAGATATCGGATTAATGAAATATCTAATAAATGAATCGGTAACTCCGGTAATACTCCGTAACTCTATTCTGGTGACGGATTCGGGTTAGGGGCGTTACAATTGATACTGGTTTGTTTTTGAGTTTAAAGTTTGCAGGGGGTTTTATGTAAAAATAAGCAGAAATGCTATCGAAATTTAAAAAAATAAAAAAAATAAATTACAAAAAAAATTAAAAATTAAAAATTAAAAATTAAAAATTAAAAATTAAAAAAATTCCGTTTCACTTTTAAATTTATGTTTTGGCTTCGAGCGTCTATTATTAGGACTTAACTATCATATTATACTCTGAATATTATTATTTATTTGTGAATTATTTTGTAAGTTGTTTGATTTGTCTGGTAATGCCTCGTAACCCTATTCCGGCGACGATTTGGGGTTAAGGGGGTGTTACAGTATTTTAAAGCACTAAAATTAAAAAGTTACAAATAAATTGAAAATCTCCTAAATAAAAAAGAAGAAGCTAGAGTAAGTGGTTTAGGAATCTTTGAAGAGAATGAATTTAAAAAGCTAAAGCAAAAACATTCTTTTAAGGCACTAAATTTAGAAAGTGAAGTAAATTGATATGAAGAAGAGCATAATATGATCGTAAATTTGTTTAAATCACGAATTTGATTTAGGACTTCAGACGAATGAAGAAAAACTTGAGTTTGATACAACCTAAACACAAACAATTCCAAGTCAAATATAAGAATTAAAGGTAACAATTAAAATAAATAATAAAGATAGAAAAAAGGAACAATTAAATAAATCAAACATTTTGAACAATTAAACAAGAATAAAATAGAATAAATAAGATAGATGAAAAAGATAAAAGTGACATGTAGAAGTCCTAAGGAGCTTTGGAAACAAAATGAATCTACAACCCCCTTCAAACGGTTTTAATTTTTCCTCCAAGAAAAAAAAACTTGATAAGAAAAAGCTTGAAGATGATTCCTACAATCTGAAAAGATACTTAAAAGAGAATTTTATTAACTCAAAGTGAATAATGAATGAATTGATTGAATTGTGTACAATGAAAAGGACTTTATACATGCTAGCTAAGTACATCTAAATAAAACTCTCAAGTATACTGAAACTCTAGTTAATCTAAACAAGAAGTAGTTTAAACTAAACTTTCTTCCTGATACAGAACACTTAAGTAACTTGAAATACTTAGAAATTATCCAAAATTCGAAATAATAAAATAATAAAACTTAACAAATATAATATTGGACTCATATAATAAAACTCAAGCCTAAAACTCGAACCCAATATGATTTAAACTTGAACAAAAATCCAAAACTCATAATTTCCTTGATAATCTCGTTCAAAAAGTCTGCTTGCACAATCTTTACTAAAATGATCTTAACTTGAGTTTCTGGATTCAAAATTAAGTAATTCAAAGTTCATCGTGAAGCTAAGAGATAAACTTTCGATCGACAAGAGACACATTGACCCAAAAATGCCTGGATCCCTTTCAAAAATGCACTGCAAGTCAATTGATTATAACATGACTAGGTGTGTGGGCTTGATTGGGGTTTTTGAAGTGTAATTCCTAAGCTTGTTAACATTTTTTACATGGGCTTGTCATCATGGACTGAGATTTTAAGTCCACAAACAAAATTGATTCCTTTTAATTCATCCTCGCTTCATATTGAACTCCAAAATCCATTGTCTTGGATTTTCAACTTTTTTTCTCGAAATTTCTTCATGATAAAGTCTTGAACGAAGAAGTTGAGTTTTGACTTCAATTGCTTGGAATTGGATTTCGCAATTCGGCCTTAAGAGAAACTAAGCTCATCATGTCCATGGACTTGAAATTAAGCCTTGAGACTCGTATCATAAATGATTTCAGCGTATTTTATTATTGAATGATTGCGAAAAATGTAAGAAAAATAAAATACTTAAAGAGAGCTAGAATAAATGCTTTTTGTGTATTTTATTAATGAATGATGAAGAATGCAAATGTGGCTGAAAGATTTTTATCTATAGTTGAGTTTCCTCAAACTTATAGTATAGATAAATTACATTATTGACTAAGATTCAAAAGATAAATCATACAAAAGAATTTGAACTTTATTAAAATCTCTATCTCTTAATATTTAAATTAATCTAATAAATTATAAATTATTGCCACGTTTATTGACCCTTGACTTTCTATAGATGGACATTTTAGAATGTTGTAAGAATTGGACCACTTTTAGTGAGTTAAGTAAATCTAATTTACTCATATGAAACACTTTGAATATTGAACGTGCCTTGGTAACGTGACTCAAGTTTTACCCCTGCCGCTAGCAACGTTGGGTATGGCCCTTTATTGTGCATTTTGATGTATCCCACCAATAATCTTTAAACATGTATCTTTCCTTATTAAAAAGATCATATTGCCGTTAGGTTAACCTTTTTCTAACATAAACGAGCATAAGGCCTTATACTAGCAGGCATTTTAAAATACCAAGGAGATAGAAAAAATTAGATCCAAAGCATTTTTTTTATTGGTAAAAATATCAAATTTATTAATTCAACAGAACTCGGTACAAAATCAAAAGCATAACATAATCGAGTACTTAGGAAAAAAACAATAATATGCTAAAATAGGAGCATACCTGAGTAGCAAAGGTCAAGGAATGAAGTAAAAAAAGGTTAAGTAAAAGTATTTCAAGAAGTCACACTTTCTATTGGCCCCTATTTTGGTGAGATTATTTGCAGTGCGGGATATGTGAAGAATAATCCAAGAACCCGGATAATTCTTCCTAATGAAGCTACTAACGAAATTCTCAATGTCGACACCCTGTGCTAGAGAAGGATCAATGCACCAATTGGCAGCAATATCACAATCAAATCCAAAGCAATTTTAATGATATTTTGAACTTCAATAGAGAAATAAATTTAATCACCAAAATAACGAACACATCCTTTATACTTCTCATCATATAAGAGTTAGTTACATTAATTTTCAAAATTTTAGTACAATATCCAAAATAAAAGAAAGAAAGATAATTACATCGACTATAAAAAATGAACTGAGATAATTTTATTACAATTTTTTTTTTTACTTTTGTTAAGTAATATTTTCTCGTGTTGTATTATGTGAAATATATGGGGTAATTATACACATTCTTACTGCTACTATTACAACTCACAATAGGGCCCACTATTTTGTCTCTGTCTTTGGGCCGAGGGTACTGACATTCCCTGTCCCTAGTGCTAACATTCTCTTCGCCTCCTTAAGCTTTTTGGACACTTGACTGGGGAGCACACGGTCCTTTCTGACCCTAGGACTGACTTTCCTAGCGGACCTCACACCTGCCAGTCACGATCGGGAGTCCTTTTCGCGGACATGGCTCGCGACCTTGCCCCCGTGAGGCTTACATGAGCTATCCTCTTGGGACCTCATTCCTACGAGGCTTACGTGAGCTCCCTCCCGCGAGTTTCTTGTGCGAGCTATCTTTGCGCACATCTTGCATTCCCACGAGGTCCTTAGTTGATTGTGTCTATAGACGAACATTCTTCTTCTGAGTCGGGTTCATCCAGATCGATCACTTAGATTATCGGTTCTCAAATCCTAACGACTTTAAATTATTTGCAATAAAAAATCTCATAAAATAAATCTAAGGGAGGGATATAATTTTATGGTTAGGTATTTTGAATTTACAAAGTAAAAGGAGAAATGAAGACGCGAATGTTGATTTTCTAGAAAATCAGATGTTTTTTACAAGAAAAAGGAAAGTGTTAATGGCAATATGCTACAAGGCGTTTGTGAAAGAAATGTAAACTTTAACGGCAATAAGAAGAGAAAAATAAGAAAATACATATGTTAAAAGATCAAAAATTATTTTGTTCGTCGGCTATTTAGGCCCATGGGAGCTTTACCTTGCTTTCTATATTGGTGTAAGAAATTCTATACATAAATTTAAAATCATAATTAAAATATTAAACAACAACATAGTGCTTGTATTTCTCTAAAAAAACATAAATGCTAAATATTTAAAATATAAATTAAATAAATCTCAAAATATATGATTCAATACGTAAATTTATACATAAATTTTGTTTTGATGCAATTATAGATATGAAACTTTAATTATGGTTCAAATGTATATATAAAACTTTGATTTTGATTAACCATATACATTTAAAGAAATAATACATTAGATAAGTATAGCATTTTTTGCAAAAAATAAAAACTAGAATAATGTTATATCAATAATTATGTTAATGATTTGTGAATATTGAATTAAATTAAATTTTTACATATAAAATTGCACAAGATCAAAATTTATGATCAAAATCCATGTATAGTTTTAAAATTTATCCTATTAATTTTATTAATCCAATTCTTATTTGATTAAAATTAATATATAAATTCACTAATTATTACAATTTATTAAATAAAAATTCATTTTAAAATCGATTCGTAGTTTAGAAATTTCAAATTCTTTATTTTTATAAATAAAATGAGATTCTGTCCAAACAAAATTAAAAAATCATTTTTTAATAAACGAATTTAAAAACACAAGTTGAAAATTGATATAGTGTAAAATCATATACCAATAAGAAAATTAATATATATTTGGTCAAATTGTGTTATTTGTCCCTATATGGATTTAGGTATTGTATTAATACTTTTTCAGATTTTGAAAATTCAGTCTCAATCTAAATGCATGCGGTAAAATTCTACTATTAGTCTCATATTATGTGTAAGTAGTAAATTTGGTTCATGTTCTATAAGCTGATATTTTTAGTTTATATATTTTTCAAATTTTGAAATTTTCATCGTGACTCAAACAATAAAACTCAATCATGATTTTTTTTTATGAATATTTAGTGAAAACAACAAGTTAACATTGCATTATACATTTGGTAATATGTATACAATATATATTTTAAAAAATTAGTAGAATTTAACTTAACGAATTTAATGGTTATTATTTAAATAAGGATTGAAAATTTTAAACTAAAAAAATACCGACTAAAAATAACTAACTTAGAGTATCTATACTATCGTTTATGCCCCTAGGTGACACGAGTTAACTAGGCATCAACTCAGTCAGAAAAATTACGGAAATGTTCTTATGTAATTAAAATAAGTTATATTATTTGAGAATAATTTAGTCTTTTTATTTTTTAAAAAGACCAATAAAAAGTTTACTTGTGGTCAGTGACGGAGTTAAGGAGTTGCTCCTTTTATAATTTATAAAAATTTTAAATTAGTAATGGTGAGATTGCATTTAGTCTTCAAAATTATAAAAAATTAATTTAATCTTTTAAAAATTATAAAGGTATAGACTATTAAAATGGTAAAATTGTATTTTTACTAATTTAATTATGATCCCTTAAAAATTTTTTTTGACTTTGTCCATGCATTGATTGGATTTGAACTCGTTTTTTACACCACTAAAACACCAAACCAAACATTATTTTGATATGATATTTTCATATTTAAATTTCGTTTTATTCATAATTTAGTTTATTTTTTATTTTAATATAATACATATATTACATGTATTATTATTAATTATTTATTATACATCTATATTTTTTTTATAAATAAAAGAAGGTTATATACTACCTTAAATTAAATTATTCGTACATATGTATCATTTAATTTATCTTTTATAAGTAATTTCATAACAAGAGGTGTAAGAATATCAACATAAACTAAGTTAGCATTATTACAACATCTGTATTCTAATTTTACGCTGTATACGTGATAGATATATAAGTAAAAATTAAAGTCGAAACATAGTAAAAAAAAACGACAACATAATTTGATATTTTGTATTGATTGTCTCATCCTGAGCTGACGTGATAAGTGTCCTGGGTGAGTGAGGATTCTTTGAATTCGAGGTGCCATTGGCTGAAACTGTACTGCAGCCAAACAAAACATGAAATCAATACAACGTGGACAAGTGACAAATGAAGCCATCGATTGCATCACGGAAAGGTAAAGACATTGCTTGGGGCAAGCGTGGTTATTGCCAGAGTCTGAGAGTTACAGAAATGCGCACATTAGGGTTTGAATTTTGATGTTTCAGATCCCATTCACTCAGCAACAGGACCACAACTCCACTGTGGACCATCCCCAAATTTTTTTTTTCATTTTTGCTTTGAATCTGCAGCTACTGTTAAAAAATCTATCTTTTTAGCCTGTAATGGCGTGGTTATTAGTTTATGGAAAGCAGTTTTTATGAAGAAAAATTGAGGTTTATGCTGGGTAGTGGGAGAAGATTATGGAAGAAGCAAAGCTACGTCGCATCAGGGGCCGAGTCTATAAGACTATAACTATCTGCTTGGTCATTTGGGGAAAGGGTGGGGGGGGGGTGAATCAACTGGGCTAAAGATAAGAACTAGGAAAGAGGGGAGGGGAGGGAGGGGGAAGGCAATAATGGAGGGTAAGAGTGGGACCCAAATGTGGCAGGGCGTGGAAGAGGGACGAACATGACGTTGTCGGTTGTTTTGTACATAGAAAAAAGAAAAACCCCTTAATCTCATCATAAATCTCCCTCATTTAAAGAATCATTCTGATCTTTTCCCGGCCTCACCGCAAGCAACCAACCTGTCTCTTGTTGGGATATATATCTGTAGTTGGCTTATTGGGAGCACAAACCCAAACACTGTATCCTTAACCCTAAACTCCAACCCCCCAACCCCAAATTCCTTTCCCTCGTTTCTCTTTGCTTCTTCCTTGCTAATTACAGATGTTTACACCCTGCTTAGATGGTGTGGTAAAGGCGTAAAAGCGGTGGCCTGACTCTGCCGTTTCCTCATCTCTTTCTTAAAAGTCTGTGAGTTTTTGGTCCCATTTCACTTTAATGTCTTTGTTTGTTGTTTGAGGGTTAATGCTCTTTCATCATATCCATTTTTATTTCCGTAACAAATCTCTTTCTTCTCTCTCTTTTATCTCAGCTCTCGTTGAAATTTGGGGTATGGGTCGAGGGATTTTAGCACCATAATGCTGAATACATGAATATCTGAGGAGGAGGAGAAGGAGGAAGAGATAAGGGAAACTAACCATATATCCTAGATAAGCTACGTACTTCAATCTTCTCTTTTATGAAATGCTTCAAGTTGCACACAAAAGCACAGGAAAACAAATCTATTATTAGTTGAACTTTGAGCTTGTTTAGCTTGGATAAAATATCATAAAAAAGTTTGCTTCTCTTTTTTGTTTTTCAACCAACGACTCCTTAAATTATGGAAGTGAGAGGCCAAGAACATGATATTAAAACGCCAGGGTCTTCAGCCTTTGGTCTTCACTCGCCTGGAGTAGAGAGAAGAAGAGATGGTAACCATAATGGTACGGCCGTTCTCACTTGCACTCAAACCCTAGATCATGTTCATCGTCTCCAGAGGCAGCAATCACTCGGTCAAGGGAGATCCCCACATCCGGATCGAGTCGCTGCCGCCACTGGTGCTGCAGCTGTTGCACCCATTTCAGTTGGTTCAAACGCAAAGCCGTCCAGCTTCGTCAGATACCGAGAGTGTCTTAAGAACCACGCCGCCAGCATCGGCGGGAATGTGTACGATGGCTGCGGCGAGTTCATGCCTAGTGGGGAAGAAGGAACACTCGAGGCCTTGAAATGTGCTGCCTGTGACTGCCATCGCAACTTTCATCGCAAGGAGGTTGATGGGGAGACTCAATTCGGGGCTAATCCCAGTAGAACTTTGATGCTTAACCCACTTCAGTTGCCTCCTCCGTTGCCATCCCCAACCATGCTGCACCCTCATCATAAGTATTCAATTCATACAAGTCCGTCCAGTGCAATAGTTGCATCGATGAATAACATGGCGTTCGGAAGCGGCGGTGGCGGTGGGAACGAGTCTTCAAGCGAGGATCTTAACGTGTTCCAATCTAACGCCGACGGAGTGCCCCCGCCTCCGCCTTATGTGTTGTCAAAGAAGAGGTTCCGCACAAAATTTACGCAGGAGCAGAAGGATAAGATGTTGGAGTTAGCCGAGAAAGTGGGTTGGAGGATCAATAAACAAGACGAAGAGGAAGTACAGAAATTTTGTGCTGAGTATGGGGTGAAAAGGCAGGTATTCAAGGTTTGGATGCATAATAACAAGAACGTGAAGAAGCCGCCACCGGAATAAGAGTTGTTAATTTTCATGGTTGCTAAACGAGTAGAATGACATGTGAGACATGTATATATAAGAGGCAGCCTGGATTAATGAGACAACTTGTTAGTGTGAGGAGGGAGCTGTCCTTGAGCTTGAATGGTTTCGTATGATTCTTCACTGTAAACCACGGTTATATCTTTGCATTGAGCACTTATCTCTTGTATTAATTGTTTTCTCTTTAAATTATGCTAGTTTCTTTCTCATTATTTCTGAAAACAAGGAAATTTGAAATGGGGAAATGATGGTGTCTCGTTCTTCGTATTTAATGTCATGATTGAAATGGTGAATTTCATTGCATGCAAGCTGTTGTTGTGCTACTATTCCATCGGGTCAACCGGATTTAAGTTCTTGCTAGTTAAATCTGGCCCTTTTTCTTCCCAGAAGTTGAATCTGGCCTTAAGTCCAACCAAAAAGAAAGAAAGAAAGAAAGAAAAAAACAAAAACAAAAACCTTTAGTAGGGTCCTGGCTTGCTCAAAGGTTTGACCCTTTTGTTGGGGTCCAATTTCAACATACCTTTTGATCTATTGTGTTTGACATGAACCTGCCAGATTATATAACAACAATCTCTTTGGTATTCGTATTTGGATACTTTGGAACTATCTCATGGCTCTTAACTCTCAACAGGAAAAATGCATACCAATTCCACCCCAAAACAAAAAAGACTGCTGTGGAATTGGACAATACGTACGCTCTCTGAGATTGTGACACAAAACTTTGGTTGCATGTTTAAACAACAAACCAAGAATAAAAACAATTTGTTCCTACCGTTTCCACTCTCTGGTTTTATTTCGATACTTTTACATAATTCAGACAGTTAAAATTTTAAATCGATAGTTACATTAGCCAAATTCTGATACCCTCTCAAGTAATTAGGCCCTCAGCTTAAACCCCATAATTAGCCAATGCATGCGCCCCGCGTTTCCATTCAGAGTCTATTTGTTTGTATTCATGAGCACCTGCAGGAAAAAGCGCTCTTTCGAATTGGTAAGCAGATGATGATTTTACAGGCTTTTGTGTGCTTTTGAGTTCCCTGAACATGATGAGGAAGAGTGGAAAAAATTACTTCATCTCCATCTCCATCTAATAATATTATTGACATGGTTGATTTCCAGAAAAAATAGATCTAAAACGAAAATGTATCTTTTGCAGTACAAAATTTATTGGACGAGAAACCAGGGGAATATAAATAGATAAGTAGTATACAGTATACTACTCTAATTTGGTGCCTCAATCCCATATTGTATTTAATGGGTGCGGCCTCATATCCGGGTCCAAAAGCCCTCGAGGATGGTGGTGACGGCTGTGGCACATTCCTGAACGTTAATTTACCAACAAGGCAATTACCAAATGCAGTGTAAACTGGGATATTTATCAAGTAGTAAAAATCACAATTAACTTGTCCCTGACCCAGTGGCAGTCAGTCAATGGCGAGAGGCGGTCTCTTCACATGGTCCGGGGCATTTCATGCAGTACTTGAGACGCTCTTGGTGGCTTTTTTAAACCCTGATGTAGTAGCCTTGTCTATTTGTTCTGGGAAAAGTACGTCATCGGCTACCACAGGCCGGAGTGAACGAGCCGCCATCAATGAGAAAACAAGTATTACTAAAGCCATCTTTGCCATCTTTAATTTGTTCGTTCGTTCTATAAGTCGTTGGATTTTATATCCAAATAAAACAAAAAAAATAAAAATTTTCCAAATTAGAACACCCTGCAAGACGTTACAAAATACAACAAAGTGAAAATCAGTTTCCCAAATCGATTTTAAGGTTTCCCAATAAATTCTCTAATCCCAAAATAATTTTTCAAGTCAAGTCATATATCAATTAATGTCAAGCCATTATAGAAATCAAATCAAATGATGTAGGAGGTCAAATATTTATAAGAAAATCGATTTGCGATAATCCAATTTTCAAGTCTATGTAATTTTTTGAAATTTAAAATTTAAACAATATATTTTAAATAAAACTTAAAATTTTAAAACTTCTATTTTTCATATCTTCAATAAAAAAATAGAAATTATAATGTTTTAAAAATAAAAAAAAAATATGAAAAAAAACTCTTTAAAATTTTACAAAATAATTTTAAAAATATAGGAAAAAAGTTAAAATTGATGTTATCTAAATAAGACCAAACTGGCTAGTCGAATAGAGAATCGATATCATTATCGATTCAGTGAGAGATAAAATATCGGTTGATTTACGAACCATTGGCATAATAATAACTACAATAAGGATAGTAGTAATACTTTTTAACACCACCAAAAGTGGAAACATACAAAACAAAAAGAGTTCTAAAGATAGCCTTTGAAAATTAGAGATAAATTATGTTATCAATGTGGTAATAAAATAAGTCAATATTAATATAATATTTTATAGTGCAAAATTAATTTGAAGCTACAGAAGAGCTGATATATAAATATACGAAAGAAGATAATTTTTTATAGTCAATGCATTATGTTCTAGTCAATCTTAAGTAAATTGATAAGTTTTAAAAGGATATTTGTTGTAATGAATATTATATTAAGACTGTGGGTGAGGAGAAAATTAATTTCTATATATTAAATATATTATATTCGGTAAGAATTTTGTATTGAAAAACTAGCGTCTTTTACTCTAGTTCGTAATATACAAATATTAGTATGCTTAAAACACATGCAATTGTAAACTAGAAGTTTATATTAGTATTATTGAATCATATGAGATGGTAAACCAGAATTTTACTAGTACAAATATATTAATTAGTTAGCATGACCGGATAGACCATCCTGACCAATAATAATGTGACAAATGAGAATTTACATGGATATTTATTAAAGAACATGAAGATTATTCCTTTTAAATATTTCTCAATTGCTTCATGTTCTCAAAGTAGATGATTTATTAGAATCTCACGGGCAAAAATTGAGATTAAATATTTTACATTTCTGAAAGAAATATAGACCAATTTATTCAACAAGTAGGTGTTTTGATATGATTTTAGTAGATGCATATATAAGATAATCACATTACATTATCAAATTGTAACTTGTTGTTTGCGAGATTATTTTTTTAATGATTAGTTTAAGAATAAAAGCTTTCAAATTATGTAATCTACACAGTTCTTGATATTTTTGGTGAGTTTATTTATCAAGCTTTCAATGATTATTGTATGCTAGATTGTTCGTACGAATAACTATCACAAAAGTTTGTTATTTATACGTATAAAATGGTTTAGCAAAATTAATAACTACATGCCTTTAGTTAGTAGTTAAACCATATCTTTTGAGAATAAAACTTTTTGTATATGTATCATGACATGATACTTTATATGAATCTGCCCCTGTATGCATCATACTGATAAGTTATGATAAATACTCTCCGTTACATATGCCTTTAGGTTAGGAGCCAAATGCAGCTTATTTTAAAATTTTTGAATGTACGGTATATATTCAAGTTGCCCCACTACAATGAACAAAATGAGTATTCAAAGAAAACTTAGAAATGCATATTAGTTATGAGTCTCCTTTTATTATTAAATATTTTAAACAGATTGAAATTTCAATTATGAAATGATTTGCTTATTACTATTTTAATTTGACTGTTTTTCCAATATTAAGGAGAGAAACAATGGTCAGATGAAACAATTACTTGAATGAATTATCATTATTCAGATCCTTGTAAAAAGTAAATTGAAATAGAAGTTCAAAAGATAAATTTTATTGCAAGTTAACTGTCAGATGTATTTACTAACCTAATTAAAATAACCAAGTGTTATATAACAACAAATATTTTGATTTAAATCAAAGTCGTAGCAGGACAAATTGTTAAAGTAAATGAAAGTAATGCATGCTTGAAACATGGTAGATTGTTGGTTCCAAAGATAAAAATCCTCGTAAAAATAGAGAAGCAAGTATCCAATATGGTCATATTTTGGAGGCAAGTGTCCAAGAATAAGCCAATGACATAATTGATTAGAAAACCCAAGAAGAGGTTTGAGTACCTAAAAATAGTGATAATGAAGAAGTCTCAATAAGTTATGTCATTTCAGGAAAAAGATGGAACTAAAAAATATAGTTGTAGACAACATTTTTACTTACAATGTTATTATTGAAGTGTAGAATTTGTTGAGGAAGGTAACATAGAAAAATTGATCAAATTAAAAAGATGCAATTCAAGCAAAATTGAATTCACTCGCTAAATGTGAGGTTTTTGAACTTATTATCCAAACATCTAAATATGTAAAACCTATAGGATATAAATAGTATTTGTGTGAAAATGAAATGAGAAAAATGAAGCAGTAAAATATAAAGCATGACCTATATACAAGGATTTTCTCAAAGGCTTGACATTGATTATGAAGAAACATATTCCCCTATGGTAGATGCAATCACGTTTAGATATCTTATTAGTCTTGCAATACGTGAAAAACTTGATATACGCCTAATGGATGTTGTTACAACCTATTTGTATGGTTCACTAGATAATGAAATTTATATGAAAATCTTGAAAGATTTAAAATCACAGAATGATATAGAGTTCCTTAGGAAAAGTGCTTGATCGGATTAAAGAAATCTTTGTGAATATTTATTGAAAGAAGGTTATAAAAATGATCCAATTTGTCCACATGTTTTTATAAAAAGATTTGGATCCAATTTTGTGAGAAATTTTATTTATGTTGACGATTTGAATATTCTTGGAACTCCTGAAGAGCTTCAAAATACAATAAATTGTATAAAGAAAGAATTTGAGATGAAAGATCTTGAAAAATACAAAAATTTGTCTTAGCCTACAGATCGAGCATTTAAATGATAGAATTAATGCCTATTAGTCAACTTATACAAAAAAGATCTTAAAGAAATTTTACAAGAATAAAACATATCCATTAAGTACCCCCGATGGTTGCATGATCACTAGATGTGAATAAAGACTCATTTCATCACTGCAAAAATACTGAAGATTTTCTTGATCTTAAAGTACCATATCTAAATGCCATAAGGACATATATTGCAAGCAATATATGACCTAATATAGCATTTGTTGTAAGCTTGTTAGTAAGATTTAGTTCTTTACCAACACATAAGCATTAAAATGAAATTAAACATGTATTTAAATATCTCAGAGGAATGGTTGGTATGAGGTTATCTTATTCAAATTAATGATTCAATACCTCTATTAGTTGGCTACGACAATGTTTGATATTTATTGAATTTACATAAAAAATCGATCTCAAATAGGATATTTATTTATATATGGAGATATTATCTCTTAGAGTTAGACACATAAAAATTATAATGTCTAGAGCTTATGTAACGTAAAGGAAAAGTTGAAGAGGAATAAATCAATTTATGGTAATAACTAATTCTATGTAAGATAATTCTTAAAGTCGTGGAAATTATACTATTCTAAATGTTGTAAAAGCATTATTGGGTTTTGATTTGCAAAATACTCACCACCCAACTCATGAGTCCAAAATTTTATTTGAGATTGTTTATTTTTTTTAAACGAAATCATTTGTTTAATTGAATAAAGTATCATTTTATAAAATAGTTTGTTCTATTTATATTTCTATACAAGTTGACAAGATTTTTGGAGATACGTGCGTTCCACATTACTATAACTTTATATAGCAAATTAGCTTATTGCATTCGAATAATTTAAAATTTCAGATATTGCCAAAGAAAGTGATTCCAAATTACTCTATTTCTTGTAATTCAGAATTATGAAAGATTATTCGAGCTTTAACGATTATGTTCGATTCTTGCAAGCATATGTCAAACATGAGTTTCAATAAAGATAGAATATAACAACTTCTTTGAAATTCGTAGGAGGACATTAATATGTTCTTAACAAATATGTTGTAAGGCTTTTCTCCTATTTGATCATATAAACCATAAAATACAAAAATTTTATTAATTAATTGTTGATATTTCATAGGAAATTTCCAATGGGGATGTAGCTCAGATGGTAGAGCGCTCGCTTAGCATGCGAGAGGTACGGGGATCGATACCCCGCATCTCCAATATTAACCCTTTTTCTGTTTTTCTTTTTCGAATTCCAATTTTCTTTTATTGGAAAGAACGAAATTTAAAAAAAAAAAAATCCCCCCGCCTTTCCATCTTTCTTAAAAACACGGCAATCCCTTCTGCATTTCGTTCTTTTGATTTTTAATCTCTCTCTCCTTGATTGCTTCGGAAAACCAATATCTCCTCTCTCTCATTTTTTTTTTCCACATCCAATCTTTTCAGTCAATTGCCTGACTGGTTCTCTATTCAGATTCAGAGTACAATTTTGGAGGCTGAATTTCAACAGGTAAGATGTTATGCATATTTTGATTGCTTTCATTTTATTCAATAATTATTAAAAATTTGTGTTTTATTCTTTAAATTCCATGCTATTGCGATACAAGAGAATCAAAACCAAATCTGTGCTTACTGAATGAACTTTACCCTGTTCTTAATGACGAAAAGGCAAAGGTTGTCTGTTCCTTTAGTGTTTGCCATTAATCGGCTTGATTGTTTTTTTTTCCATTTATTTCCAGAAAATAAGCATATTTTTTCTACGTTTTCCATTAATCGTCTTGATTATTTTTTATTCTTATTTCTAGAATAATCTTTTTTTTTCTCTGTTGATTAGTGGATTCCTTAATTTATTGCACTTATTTGAAAACAAACAAGGTAAACACTGATTCAGTAGACAAAGGATATACAGCATTTAGTAGTAATACCTTTTTTTTTTAATTTAAAACTGGTAACTTCAGTACAATACTCACAAACTTAATAATTGTAGAGTTCAACTTTTGTTGTCATATTAACAAACTGACACACACACACAAAAAGAAAAAACCAAACTGACTCGATCACTCAATGTAAAATAAGACAGGGAGAATCACGATGCAAATTCTCCAGTTCTTTATAATTTATTCTTTTTATTTTAGTTTTTACAGATTCTCTGACAGTGCAGCTGAAACTTGTGCTTCATTGGAGCCTTAGATTCTTCATAAACCTGTGGAGTATTTAAAGGTACAAGAGCATTAGAGTAATCTACATACATAAAATATAAAATGATTATCTTGCCTTTTAGGAAAGTAGTTTAATATATAAGAGGAGGAGCATGTGCAAATGGCTATGTGTATGTTAGATTATTGCAATTATTTGTTTTTAGCTGAAGCATTGGATGGCTTCATAACTATGAATATTTTAATAAAAGGTTACAGAAGAATCCGAAATTTATGGTTTAAAAAATGGGTTACGTCAGATATGAATACGAGAAGCACCGGCTAACTTATTTATTTTGTTATTGAGTTTCAAGCCCTTTGAATTATATATAGGACCAGGTGCATGTGACCTAAACAAAAGGGGATTAGATTTCATGTGGGGTTTTTCTTAGTACGTTGAAGTAGGGTATGGACTATAGTTAGCGTATTATAAAAAAATAAACATAAAGTAATGGAAAATATCTTCAGGGGAGATAGAGATCGGTGTTTGGTTTGAACTTTATTAACCAGAAATGGAAAGGTGAGTACATGACATGTTAGAGGAAACACGGATATGATTAAAACCCATTTCAAAGGGTTTTTTTTTTTAAAAATTTTACAAATCTAAATATTAGAACGTCTTACCATGAATGCTAGCTTGGGAAGAATAGTGGATAACGTTCTTTAAACGATTTCCAAGACAGTCAAAAAGGGGAGGAAAGGGTCACGTAATTAATTAGAAAGGAAAAGGAAAGATATCCCTTATTTAGTTACTATTATTTGCTGTGTTTTAGAGCTCGAGGAACGTCCATGTTTCATGTTAAGGGAGCCCTCTCGAAACTACAGTCGTTGACTGCTCTTAACATAGTGAACCATATTCTTTAATAGGAGTTTTCTCAGATTGTTTTGTTAAAACCTTCATTCCCTGCCCTGCCACAGCACTGTCATAAGTTGATAGTGTCTGGCATTGCAGAGGAAGTCTAGAGAAAGATGGCTTCGTTTATTGAATAAGTACGTTGAGCCAGAAAATGGAGATGCATGACTGATAGTTTTCAAGTAGAAAAGACTAAAAGAAGTAGGAAATAAGTATTAAATTTGTAAATGGGAGATGGTTACTATTACAGTACCTTTGCACCCCAGCAATTCATCTTCTGTTACTCCCAGTGCTTTTGTAATTGGGTATAGGGATTTGACCAGATTCTATATACATGAGATCCCTCACTAGGATCTCATAATGCCTTCTTACTTCCTCGACTGATTTCTCCCCCACAGCTGCAGCCACCTTTTGCCAGCGGTCTGGAGTGTCCTTGTCATATACAGCAAGTGCCCTTTCAAATAGCTTGTTTTGCTTTGGAGTCCAGTAGGAGTTAGAATCACGTGAAAGCGTAATAGAGGATGCCATTTTTTACGTTGGGGGTGAATAAAAAAGGGAATGTAAGACTTTCAAGATGAGATCTTAAAGGAAGAGTAACCGACAAAAGAGAAAGTAGCTAAGAAGGAAGAAGAAGAAGAAGAGATTGCCGCCCCCGTCAAGGGAGAAGACTGAAGTCAAGGGGATGATGGTATGGGTAAGAAATTGTAATGGTGGCTGCTTATAAAGAGAAAAACTGGTGGGGGTTGTGCAAGTTGGCGAATTTTTTTTGGTTGGGCCTATACGAAGATGTTATTCGCTTGCTGAAGCAAGGCTTTAATGGACAAGAATCCATTGTAAAAGAACTGACACTTTATAAAAATCTTTGCTTTGTCTTCTATTATATCATTAACAAGTTGTTTTATTTTTATTTTTTTTGAGAATTTATCAGATGGGTGGGGATTAGATCCCCAAATAGAGTCTACCCATTAGCGTAGATGCTTCAACTATAAAATCTCAGATCATCCTTTTGAAACCCGGCAAAATATACAGTAAGATATTCTTCCAATTTTTGAGTGGGAGGATTGGATTTTCTTCCCTTCATTATTTTGGCAACTTGGTAAAATATACTCTATTTAAATAAAATTATTTATGTTTATTCTTCTTTTCTCAAAGTAGTACTATCGAGAAGATTAGGGCTTGAAGCAGAGACCCTGCGATCAAATGTGACCTGATACTACCTCAGGATGCTATTAGATGGAAGGGGCTGTGGTTCAGTTTTACTGCCTAATATATGGTGACTAACTTGTGAGGTCCTGGAACGGTTAAAAAAAGCTGTATCAAACTTGAGGAACATTTATCCATCTTTTTATACTCAACTACCGGCTAGTTACGTGTTCTAAAGCCGGCGGGAACTTTAGATTTTTGGACTTTCTCGACTGTGTGGTCATCATCGGGAATATTTTTCCCTTTTTTTTGGGGTTAAACTTTGAGCGTAGAATTTAGTACGTCATAGATGCGGGAACTTGGAAATTGGAGATTTGGCTTCTGAACAACATTCCAAGCCCCCCTTCTTTTTCCTGCCAGGCAGAACTGTTTGGGGAGACGTGCGGTGATAGTCTTTATCTTTGGGTTGCTAAATGTCAACATATGTAGCTCTATCACAGGATCCCGTGTCAGTTTTCGAGGAGTGGCACTTTACTTCATCCACTGTTATGTCTCTAAAATTTGGATCTTAGAACATAGTTCAAGAATATGGTTTACTAGCACGTCTCCAACTCTTTCCAAGAAATTCGTTCATAGCTGTGGCGGCGGTCATGGCCATACATGAATGGTAAAACCTGATAGCCCCCCACAGTCACTATTTCTTCTTGTTTCTTTTTTATGCAAAACAACATTTTCTTTAATGTCAAGTTCAAACATGTAATTATAGTGTGAGAAGATAAATCCTGCTACTACGAAACTGCAAACAAAGCTAATGCACAAGTTGTAGCAGCAGTCATATTTCTTCCTAATGCTGTCATTAATAGAATAATTATGATGGCGCTTTTCTCAAATATTTAATATTTTGTTAGAGTACATGATATGAACAAGATGGATGCGCAGGGAATCCACAGTAAAGTACTCTTTAGATCTTTCTATATTTAGAATCCTCATCATCCAATTCCAGGTTCCCTTACGTCAGTGGGTTCCTTATTCCATTTTCCTGGTGGAGACCGTTGCTCCGTAGTCCCTTCATATGATTGGAACTGTTAAATTGCGTGGTTTCGTATGATTAATCGTGTATATTGCCAAAGCCTATTCCAAAATTTTGGAAGATATAAAAGTTTGGACTTTTTGGCTTTTCTATTTTAAAATTTTGTGCACCTGTTGGAAGAGTCTACGATGTCTACTTCACTGATATACCTTCCAAGCTTAGGGTAAAGGCATGAGGACCACTCATCCAGGGAGGCAAAAACGTGAGTTTCTTACGGTAAACCTATTAGACAACTTGATAAATTAAAGCTCATTTCGATTCTTCTTATTTTCAATGGGATCAAATATATTGACCCTCTCCTATATCTTTAATCGGAGGGGCTTCGGTTGAAAGGAAATTTGGATTTCGGAGAACATTTCCATTTATCTTCCATTCAATAACTTTTATTTCGACTGACATAATAATTAATTCTATAATTATTATTTATTGATTTCATCTGGATAAAAATATTTTATATGTATTAAATAAAGAAAGAAGTTTCTACCAAGTATTTTGTATCTTCAACTTTTGCTATTTCAATTGCATTTTTCATTGAGAGCCCAAATGTTGTATATATTATTTAAAGAAAGGAAGTCCAAGACTTCTTTACAAAAGAAAAAAAAAATTCTATTTAATTCGCAGTCAATTCAACTCTTCTTATTAATCCAAAAGATTAATTAAACCCATTTTATTAGAAAATATCAGGTTAACTGTTGGTGTGATTAACAAAACTCCTTAATGAAATTGATACTAGTAGAACATTTTGTTACATCAGCAAGTTCTTTAAAAAAAAATTATAAAAGGTTGCACAAATTTTGAAAAAGTATAAAAAAATATAAATAAAAATAAAAATTATAAAATATTGATAAAAAAAATAAAAATAAAAATTATAAAATATTGCTTCTCTTAAACAAAATGTACAGTTTATTACAAAATATACTACTGACCATGCTCTTCATTTCCTTTTGTATTTCCATGTTATATTACTATGGTAAAACAAAAGCAGTTTTGCTGCCATTCTCTATGAAGCATGCAGGGTACGAATGCTGCTGCCGACGAAAATGGCAAAGCGTAAAGTGCTTCCAAACAAAATATTTACAACCAGACTGTAGTGAATGAACACTACCATGATTATGCCAACAGAGGGAACACGAGAATTGCTATTCACAAACAGGTTTTGTATCAAAGCTGCTTAAGCTGATTGCAAATGCTTGTAAAGCTGAGAGTGGGTAACGATAATCCATGGTGAAAATGTCCTTACCGATCTTGCCGAATTGCAGAATCACTTTCTCTTGTTCCGGTACTGTAACATTTTGGCTTGGCTCTGCTGCGGCCACCAGCTGGAAATTCTTTACGGAAGCTACTGTAACTCGTCCTTTAAAATTTAGGCACCAACACTGCAACTGTTCATGCCATCTAGGAGCTTTATTTCTCATTACTAGGGGTACATTTTGTGCCGATTTCAGAGTTTTGAACCCAAGTCGTGCCTCATCATTGCAATTTGTGAACGCCGTTGGAGTAGGAGCGGTCCCTCCTTGTCCGATTGCAGAGGCAGGGATCGAGTACATATCACACTTCATTCTCCTCGGACCTCTGGTCCGAAGAACATTGAGCTCATAAGAGATTTTGGCTGTGATAAACATAGGTTTCCTTGGAGACACCTGTCTCGAATGAGTTTTCTGAAGGGATCGATTAGTGGATCGGACCGGAGAGTCTTTCGGAGGTTGACTGTCAAAAATGTTGAACTTGGTTCCCATGAAATTAGATCTGTTGATTTAACTTTTCATTCTTAAACTGCACGACGACCAATCCTTAAAGCAAAAATAACACATTTAAAATCTTACTTGAGTTTTCCAACATAGTTGTTGCTTGATCTAGAGAAATCATTGCCAACTAATGATATCACAAAATCAGTACAGGTAGCCCTTCTAACTTTTTTAGCAACCAGTAACAGCTTATTCAAATTACCTGAGAGAGCTGTAAAATTCGTAAATACACTAATAAATATCAGTTAGATCGACATATCACTAAGTTGAAACACGATAAGAAGAAAAGAAATTACCAGGACTGAGACCCATATATAATCGATATGTTGAAGTTGCCTTTTCCCTCTGAATAAAGCATTCAATCGGAGTATCCCTTGGTCCAGGCTATACCCAGAAAAATAACCTATTTATTTTTACCCTTTTTTCTACAACAAGGGGAAATTAATTGTAATAAATAAAGTTTACCTGCTTTAAAGAGATGGGGAAAGTTAAGAAGCCACATTGTTCAGGGGTTTTAACAACCTCTTTAGTGATTTGTCTCCAGGATCTGCAAACAGAAGCACAAGCAACCACATCTCCCCTTCCAGGCCAACATGTTTCCCTTGCTTCCACTCTTTGAATTATATCTAAAAGTAATTCAGGAGGTAAATTAGCCCATCGTCCGTGTTCCGTTAATGCAGTTGAAGAACCAGCCGTTGATGATAATGGTGAAGAATCGGGAGCAATATAGGCTCCTCCCCTCCTACATTCATGTTTTTCATTCTTGGTAAATTTCTTTGACATATTTCCTATCTCCCGAACAAAGCTTGTCAACGGCATTTCTCTTGACTTCTGCCTAAATACAGCTAAAGAAAGAGGATAAAGCATAATAATAAATTAATAATCACTAAAAATGCTAGAAAATATATATATGAAATCTTAAAGGGCTTGTTTTTGTTTTTCCCTTTTTGGTTTTTGATATTTACCTGAAACAAACAAACAAACAAACAAAAAGGAAAAGGCTTCAAAAATTAAAACTTTGAGGGGAAGACATAGAAAAATGTTGGAATTTTCAGAAGGCAGAGACAAATTCATTGGAAAACAGGAAACGGAAAGCAGAGAACTTACACAATCTCCAATCAAACCTTGAAATTTGCAACCTTTATTTTGTTTATAAAACATAAACACAGGCTGTTTGATTGTTTTCTTTATTTTCTGTTTCTCTTTCTCTGTCCACCTATCTCCGTCGCTGCCACCGCCTCAGACTTCTCCGCGTTAGCGAGTACAGCACCGGCTTTCTCTCTGTTTCTAATTTGAAAGACTGGTGATTTTTTAAAAAACCGTTTTCCTTTTTCTTTTTAAATATTTTTCAATTTTGTCCGTTAATTTTAATTGGCGGGTTTTTGTGTTGTGAGGTGGAAACTGCGTTGGGGACGCGTGGCGGACAAACAAAGAATTAAGTGAATAATAAAACCAAATTAATTACAGGATTTTCATACTTCATCGTAAAATAAAAATGGAGGTTTTCCTATAGCTATTGTTATTTACGTTTGATGAAGCCTTAACTTGTGGTTAATCTTTGCCTCAGGAATGTAATTAATTTAAATATATTATATGAAATTTCTTTATTTACTTTCATGCATCCATGCTTTGTATGGCAACTTGCAATTTTGATTTGGGAATGGAAGGATATGGCCATTAGGTGTATCCACATGAATTTGATGGCCATATTGGATATGGATAAGATTTTTTTTGTCATGTATCGAGTAAAGAAAGTTTGTTCGAAAAATAAGAGAATTTGGATAAAAACATAGGCTCGAAAAATGGAATTGATTATTTTCTAAACGGGTCAAACTTCTGGGTTTAGGGTTTTTTAGCTTGAGCCCAGCCCAACCTGGCTCGAATTTGCCTAAATTTTTTTTGTTGTTATTTTTGCTGTCATTTTGATATTATATTGCTACTATTTTAGAGACATTTGCTTACTAAATTGCAATTATCATAGTTTTATTTAAATATAAAGACTTTTTTTAATTATTTTCAAATTATTGAGAAATATTTATTTTATTATTTTTTAGTGTATTTGATGTATTATATTTTTTAAATTTATTCTTATATAAAAAAAACTAATATGGACGGACCAAATTGGGCTCGAAATTAATGTTTTTTTTACTTAAGCCAGGTTTGGACAAAAATTTAGGAACTTAAAAAATGGATCTAAATTTTTTATATTGACCCAATACAAGATTAGTTTTAGTTCTAATGGGAGAAGTCGAAGCGCTGCTCCACCAAAAGAGGAGAACAATGTAAGCACGTCATCAGGCCGGCCTTGGGGTTGTTTGGAGGTGCGGCCGCCCAGAGCTCAAGGCTGAAAGGGGTCAAAAATATTGTTTTTTTAGTTTTAAAAGGGCCCAAAAAAATTTTAACTTCTAAAAGTACAAAAAAGAATTACCAAGTTTTAAGGGGTAAAAAAAAACTTTTAAGGGCCCAAAAATTTTTTTTAACCAAATTTTAGGAAACCTAAAGCCCTATTTTATTGTTTTTCCTAATGCCCCCAAAATGTCAAGAACGAGTTTACACGTCATAACCTTGTAAGGAATTGTTATTAAGTAAAAATAATAAGATCAAAGTCTCAAAACATCAAAGAAAAGTTAAGAATGGGAGAGGTCAAATTACTAAGTGAAGTAAGTTTTCTCTCTTTAGAACCAATGTTAAAAGCAAGAACTCGTAAAATTTTCTATTGAAATAATAAGAGAGATCAAACTACTACCAAAAAGAACATAATTCCGATGATCAAATGCAAAGCGACATAAATGCATAATAAAGACGACTCCAAAGACTAGAAAAAACCCATGAGTAAGTCGACTAAGTTACATGGACAACAATAGAAGTGATCTAGATGTCTTCAATTAGAAAAGGAATCGTCAGGCTCCATGAAGCAACAAAAGCCCAAAATTTTCTCTCTCAACATCAATCTTAAGATGACCAGAATCATGGCTATTAGAATTGAGCCGAATCGATTGATTAAATCAATTAGATTAAAAATTTATTAGTATATTGGTTCAGATAAAAAAATTAAACCAACTTTAAATTAACTTTTGAGTGAACCCAGTTAAAAAATGTAGAGTTTGTGTTAGAATTTACATGTTCAACTGCATTTCTTTATTCTTTAATACTTCTAATTTTTATAAAATTTTTAATAACTTATTTAGTTAAAATTTAATCGAACAATTGTATCTGTAACGTCTCCTAACCCTATACTGTCTCCAAAATAGGGTTACGAGACATTACCAATCAGTACAGTCCAATTCCGGTCATTAATTAAAATAAATATTCACACACATCCTAGTTTTAAGATGTCGTCCCTTTAATGAGCCCTCGCGGTCTAATATGAATACTGAATTCAATTCGGGACTAATTTAGAATCACTACGAGTTTTTAGTAAATTTCAAAATTCATACTACATACCGTTGCCAACCATAATTTACTCATTTCATCAATATTTCTACAACCTAAATGACTCTCATAAAACATCCTAGGTACATGTCATTACCAATACTCAACATACTTTACCTCATTAAATTCGGGATCGGCCTGGGATGCTGATTCAATAGTCTAGCCTTAATTTAACCTGCGCACGGACACAAACCGTACGCTGAGTATACACTCAGTGGTATTTCTATAATCTAAACACTTAAACAATTATAAAACATATTAATTTATATATATATTGAACTATTCAAACTCAATGAGAATTCAAACATTCACTTTCCAACCAATGTTTTGGTCTACTTTAAATTCAAAATCATTTATTATTTTTCAATAGCAATTAATCAATCAGTAATTGTAACGACCCAAATTTTACCGTTACCGAAAAGTGTATTTTTGGGTCTCCGTTTCTGAAAAACGGATTCTTAAATATTTATTAAAAATATTTACGAAGTAAAATGAGTGGTTAATTAGAGTTTAATTAAGTGAATTTAATTTAATTAAGAGTAATTAAGAAAAATGACTAAATTGAATAAGGGGTAAAAGTTGAATTATAGATTAAAAAAAATAAAAAGGACTAAAAGGGAAATTATACAAAAAGTATAAATTGAGGCGGTTTATCGTGAACAAAATCTAAGATTTTTTTTTATGTTTAGTATATTATTATATTATTATATAATAAAGATATTTTATGTTTTAATTATATTGTATTATATTATATTATATAAACTAAAGAAGCAAATGAAAGGAAATAGAAACAGAATGAAACGAAACAGAGAGCAGGGGAGTAAAAGAAAGAAAGAAAGGGAGAAAAGAGAAAATTTAAGGTTTGAAGCTTTAAGCTTTAATAGGTAAGTCAATCAAGCCCTTTTTACTTAATTTTGATGTTTTAGAAGTTTTAGAACAAAGTTTTGATGAAATTAAGTTGATATTTTGAAAGTTATTAAAATTCTAGATATTGTCCATGTTAAATAAAATGATGAATTAAGGGCTAAATTGATAGAAATGCAAGTTAGAAATGATATAAGGATTGAATTGTAAAGTGATTCATAAGTTTTATGCTTTAAGGACTAAATTGAAAGAATTTATAAATTATGGTTTTATGATGAAAAATAGATAATTATGCCTAAGTTTGGTTAAAAATTGAGTAGAAATAAAGTATGAATTAAGATAGAAAAGTAAGTGAATTTAGTTAGAATTAAATTGAAATTAAAGTAAATCAACATTTTGTACTAAGACTATTTTGGACAGCAGTAGTAGTCTAAGTTTGAAAAATCACCAAAAATTGTAGAAATTGAATTAGAGGATGAATAAAATATAGAATTAAATATTATTGAGTCTAGTTTCTTATAAAAGAAACGATATAAGCAATTGAATTGTAAATTATGAGATATAATGAATTTTGTGAGACAAGGTCAGAATGAATTCGGGTTCCCCTGTTCTGACTATGGAAAATCACCAAAAATTGAAGAAAAATAATTAGAGGCTTAAAGTTATATGTTTAGAATCCCTAATAAGTCTATTTTCAGGTGAAATCAACAGAAATATTATCCGAGTTCTGTACTGTGAGATAATTAATTTTTAGTGAAGAATGGACGAAACTGTCAAACAGCAGAATAGGGGTGAATTTAAAGAATAAACTGTACTTAATGGCTAAACCAAAAATTCTGAAAATTTTATTGTAAGAATATTTGTGAGTCTAGTTTCAGGAAAAATTAGCGGATCTTAATTTAGAATTCTGTAACTCAAGATATGAATTAGTAATGTATTAATGATTATGAATTGTATTAATTTCGTAGTCAATGTGGTACCAGAAATCTCGGCTAAGAAAGGACAAGACAAAGTCAACGGGAGTTAGCTCGAAAATTACGGTTTGTATTTCTATAATCTGAACTTAGTTATTATTTGTTATATTTATATACATATGGCAATTGTTAGCGTTAGAATTATGATGTTTTACAATTGGAATGAATTGATTTTGGTATGCGATGAATTTATTGAATTTATATTGATTGAAATTATTTTGATTGAATTTATATTGATTGAATTATATAATATATATGACTTATGTAGAAATTTGAATATTGAATGAATGTTATATTGAAAAATATATTGATTGGAAATATGAGGAAATTGATATGAATATATGAGATTGTGATATTTGAATATTTGGTATTGAAAAGTGAATTGAATTGTATTAAATTATGAATTAATGTGCATAATTGAAATATATTTGTTGAATTGAATGAAATTGTATGAATTGTGAAAATGGGTAAATATGTGTAATTATCGGAATGAGATATTGATGAAAGAATTATTAAATTGAGAAAGTGAATGAAATACCCTATTAACTAGTCGGGCTGAGTCGGATATAATTGGCATACCATAGGATCTGGAAGTGTACGGGATTTACCGGCTTTATCTGTCAGGCACTTTATGTGTCGTATTTCAAGCACCTCGTGTGTCGTATCAGGCACCTCGTGTGTCGTTTTAGGCACTTTATGTGTCGTATACTGATCAGGTACTATGTACCGTTTTAGGCACAATATGCCGTACTGGTGTGTTTGGGTTGGAATCCGTGTATCCGTCAAAGTCCGGGTTTGTTAATAGGGGTAAATAAGTGAAAGATAAATCGAATAAATTTGATTGATCAAGCTATTGAAATGAAACGAGAAATTGAATTGAGAATTGAAAATTTAGATATGAAATTGAAAATATGAACCAAAGGTTCATGAAATGATTGGAGTTCGAATTGATGATATATGATGCCACTTGATGAATTGAAATGTGATTTGAGATATATGAATCGTATGTATATACTGAAAGCTATCAGGGATAGTAAGTTGATATGATATAAATGAAATTGACTGTTATTGAAATGAATTAAAATGGAATATGATTGATAAGTGTATAGTTGAATATAGTTTAATGATATTGAATTGTGAGTAAATTAAGGAAAGCTATACCGAGTAGTAAGTGAAAGAATGGAGTAAATAATAATGGATTTAGTTAAGAATTGAACAATTATGTTATTGTGTTTATTATATGATTTGTATAAAATTTATATGGTAAGTAGTTGAAATTTATCTATGAATAAATAATTGAATAATTTTAATTGTTATTATGATCTTAAGTATTTGTTATATTATTAATTGTTCGGATTATAGAAATACCACTGAATATACCATACTCAGCATACGGTTTGTTTCCGTGCGCAGGTTAAGTAAAGATAGTACGTTGAATCAGCATCCCAAGACGATCCCGAATTCATTAAGGTAAAGTATGTTGAGTATTGATAATGGCATGTACCCAGGATGTTTAATGAGAGTCATTTAGGTTGTAAAAGTATTGATGAAATGAGTAAATTATGGTTGGCAATGGTATGTAGTATGAATTTTGAAATTTACTAAAAATTCGTAGTGATTCTAAATTAGTTTCGAATTGAATTTACTGTTCATATTGGACCGCGAGGGCCCATTAAAGGGACGACATCTTAAAACTAGGATGTGTGTGAATATTTATTTTAATTAATGACCGAAATTGGACTGTATTGACTGGTAATGTCTCATAACCCTGTTCCGGTGACGGTATAGGGTTAGGGGACGTTACAGTAATGTTCATTAACTCTCAGAACAATTATTTATTCAGTAACAGTCAGTTATTCGGTAACAATCAATTATTCAATAATAACCAGTTATTCAGTATCGATCAATTAATCGGTTATCCAGTAACAGTCAATTATTCAGTAAAATCAGATATTCAGTAACAATTAAGTTATTTAGTAGCAGTCATTCATTCAGTGACAATCAGTTATTCAGTAATGATCAATTATTCAGTAATATTCAGTTATTCAGTAACAGTCTAATATCCAGTAATAGTCAATTATCCGGTAACAGTCAATTATTCAGTAATAATCAGTTATTTTATACATTTATTTACCCCTATTAACATGACTCGGACTCAGACGGATACACGGATCCAACCAACACACCAGTACGGCACATAGTGCCTCATCGGCCGAGGCCGGAACAGTAACAGTAACAGTAGCAGTACGGTACACAGAGTACCTCATCGTAACAAATTTGGAACAGTAATAGTAACGGTAACAGTAACAATATCCGACACACAAAGTGCCGAATCGGTAACAGTAACGGTAACAGTAACAGTAGTCGGCACATAAGTGCCTGATCAGTAAGCCGGCAAAAACCCGTACTCTTTCATATCCTATGGCATGCCAACTATATCCGACTAGCCCGACTAGTTAATAGGGTATTTAATTCACTTTTTAGTTTTCAATTAATTCATATTTTAATTAATTAGTTATATTTTTTTTTCTTTTCAATTCAATATAATTCTATTCACTTTTCACTAATAAATATTCAATTTCACAATAAACACATGTTCATAATTATTTCACCATATTTTCAAATCAAATCATTTCAATAAAAACACAATACTAATAATTCATACTTTAATTATTTACCATAACATTCAATTAAAATACAACAATTATTAATTAAATTCACCCTTCAATTTCAATCAATATTCATTTTATTTCAAATAATTTAATCAATGCACCTACCATACATAATAAATAATAAATTCAATAATTAAATATTAAGTTCGGGTTATAGAAATACAAATCGTAATTTTCGAGCTAACTCCCGTTGACTTTGTCTTATCCTTTCTTAGCCGAGATTTCCGGTACCACATTGACTACGAAAGTAATACAATTCATAATCATTAATACATTACTAATTTATATCTTGAGTTACAGATTTCTAAATTAAGACTCGCTAATTTCTCCTGAAACTAGACTCACAAATCTTCTTACCATAAAATTTTTAGAATTTTTCATTTAGCCATTAAATACAGTTTATTCTTTAAATTCACCCCTATTCTGCTGTCTGACAGTTTTGACAATTCTTCACTAAAAATTAATTATCGCATAGTGCAGAACTCGGATAATATTCCCGTTGATTTCTCCTGAAAATAGACTCATTAGGGATTCTAAAAATATAATTTTAAGCCTCTAATTATTTTTATTCAATTTTTTGTGATTTTCCAAAGTCAGAACAGGGGAACTCGAATTCATTTTGACTTTGTAAAACTCATTATATCTCATAATTTACAATTCAATTGCTTACACCGTTTCTTCTATAAGAAATTAGACTCAATAAGCTTTAATTTAATATTTGATTCATCCTATAATTCAATTTCTACAATTTTTGGTGATTTTTCAAACTTAGACTACTGCTGCTGTCCCAAACAGTCTTAATACAAAATGTTGATTTTCTACTTTAATTTCAATTTAATCCTAACTAAATTCACTTACTTTTCTATCTTAATTCATACTTTATTCCTACTCAATTTTTAACTAAAATTAGACATAATTATCTATTTTTCATCATAAAACCATAATTTCAAAATTCTTTCAATTTAGTCCTTAAAGCATAAAACTTATGAATCACTTTACAATTCAATCCTTATTTCATTTCTAACTTGAATTTTTATCAATTTAGCCCTTAATTCATCTTTTTGTTCAACAAGAACAATGTCTTATAATCAACTATCTTGAAATATATCAACTTAACTTCATCAAAACCTTCTTCTAAAGTTTCTAAAACATAAAAATTAAGTAAAAAAGGCTAAATTGACTTACCTATTTAAGCTTCAAGCATCAAACTTTCTTTCCCTTTCTTCTTTCTTTCCCTGCTTTTCGTTTTGCCTATTCTGTTTCTATTTCTATTTTCTTTTTCTTTATTTCATTAAACCATTATATATATAATATAATAACCTAATAATTATCTATTATAAAAATCTATTTAACAACAAATATTCTTTTAACATTTGTATCCATTTATAATATTACACTTGTCTTTCACTAATGTATTTATTATATAAATATCTTTTACTTAATAATAATATATAATTTAATAATATACTTATATAATAAGTAAATATACATGTATTTTACAAATGTACATATACTAATATTACACATGTCACTATACATACCATACACTTGTCAACTTTTTATTTATTTTTCACATAAAAAGCTTATAATATAATTATTTAATTAATAAATACCTTTTATAAATAATTAATATCTATTAATACTTAAATACAAGCATTACAAGTGTATGTATTTTTTTATTAATACACTTGTATCCAATCATTACCACACATTTGTCTTACTTTTATTTATTTATCATATAATATTAATTTAATAATAATAAATACACTAATATTTACTTAAATAATAAACAAATACATACATGTATTACAAATGTGTGTATTATATTTATTACACTTGTATTTTATTTTTGCCATATACTTAGCACTCTTTTTGGCTTATTTACTTATTTAGTCCTTTCAATTTTCTTTATTCTATAATTAAACTTTCACACTTCATTATTTAATCCTTTTATCCAATTATCCTTAATTTAAGCTAATTCACTTAATTAAACTCTAATTAACCACTCGATTAACTTTGTAAATATTTTTAATAAATATTTACTAATCCATTTTTCAGAAACGAAGACCCGAAAATATATTTTTCGGTAACGGTAAAATTCGGGTCATTATAGTATCTATCAAACCTAAAATTAATAGTCTGATTGGTTCAACTAATTGTCTAGTTTTAAAAGTTCTGGCAAAAATCCAACATTGGAAAGAATGGTAAAAAGAGAAGTAGTCGAATAGCTAGACTTGATCATGGATTGGGTCAGCTTGGCTTGGTGCAAAATTTTAGGTCTGCTTTCTAGGCTCGAGCCCGACCCAAAAATGAGTCTAAAATATTATCCAAGTTCGGCCCATTTTTAAAATGTTAAACTTGAGCTCGACCTGGTCTGACCATAATAATTTATTTTTATATAAAAATAAATTTTAAAAATATAATACATTAAATATATTATAAATATTAAAATAAATATTTTCTAGCAAATTAAAAATAAAAAAAGTATAAACATGTAATTTAGGCCAGACCCAAGCCACAAATTCTGCCAATACCTGACCCGTTTAGAAAACAATTCTTATATTTTTTTATGGAAGACGTTCCACTTTTTGGTCTAACGTTGAAACAGAAAAGAAAAGAGAAGCCGTGGAGGATAAAAGAGAGGAGCCGAAGAACAAGCAGATGACTGGGACAAGATTTGGAGTTCAGAAAACTGTAGGCTCCCATAGAAAAAAAAAAGGAAAAGTCGACAAGTTGTGTTATTTGATTTCGTGATGACTTATTTTTTCCTAACCATCTTATCATATCACTCTTTTACGTTCCTTTTTGAGATTCTGATTAATGGTTAATTTTTTGTTGTTTCCATGTCATCCACTGAGGCATGTGTATGAGATTGGGCTTGAGCAAATTCTTCTTTTGACTGTGGGTGGACTCTCATTCAGCCCGTTTCTCACATTTGTAGCCAGGGTTAATCCCTTAACAACTGATCTGACCAACTTAAACCTTAGCCCATTCCTGTAAAAAGGACAGTGGAGACTATTAGACAGCCACCAACTTAGAGGTAAAGGAACCAGCGAAGCCATGGTCAACTCACCCATTCAAACAAAGATTACATTACATATCCGCCATTATATCTTAAACTGAAAGTAACAAAGAATTTGAACCAGAAAGTTACATTCTTTGTGTAGGTTTCAAGCTATACCCAAGACTTGCGCAACATGAAATTAATAATATTCCCGAATTGTTAGAACACTGGATTTATAACATTATCCAAAGCAGCTGGAGCTCAAATAAAAAATAAATAAATTGATGGTTGAAGTTCTCAAGTACTAGCCTAGCTAGCTAGAGGAAAAATCAAATGGCGGCCATGGTCTGTCCAGTTCCTCCAAAAATTTGTACTCGCCGGCTACTTGTGTTAGGGGCTACCGTTGGCCTTTTCTAATATTAATGCATACACGGTTGCTTGAAATTCGTTGTATACGTCACACTTTCATGGCAAGAAAATGACCCCTGATATGTATATAAAACACGACATCCACCATAATCTATGCATAAACCAGAAATCATAGTATACTTCATTTCTTCATTTACTGCAACACCTTGATCATACCAACAATGGCTCCAGCATATTCTAGCTACCTTCGCATGTTTGTAATGGCTTTATTCATGTTCGTGTTGGCAAGTTCTCGTGTAGGTGCTTTAGTAACTTCTACCGCCATACTTGTAAGAGTCGACCAATCGGGAAAAGGAGACTACAGGAAGATACAAGACGCCATTGATGCAGTGCCATCCGATAACAAAGAGCCTGTTTTCATATTAGTTAAGCCTGGCATCTATCAAGAAAAGATTGTTGTCCCTGCTGACAAGCCCTTCATTACCATAAGTGGCTTAAAAGCAAATGGCACGATAATAACTTGGAATGATGGTGGGGAGATATTTGAATCTCCTACCTTCACTGTGTTGGCTTCAGATTTTGTTGCCCGATATCTCACCATTCAGGTATATATAACAATAACACTGATGATATGATGCTTAATAGAATACTAAAATTTTCAACAATTCAAGAAACAGTCTAACTTGTAATATTTATATTTAATCTTTTTGAATTTGTTTTTTGATAAATAGAATACATTGGGGGCCAGAACTAAAGCAGTTGCTTTAAGGGTATCAGGAGATAGAGCAGCTTTCTTTGGATGTAGAATTTTAGCTTATCAAGATACTTTGCTAGCTGACAATGGAAGACATTATTACAAAAATTGTTACATTGAAGGAGCAGTTGACTTCATTTGTGGGAATGCCGCTTCCCTTTTTGAGGTAATAAAACTCAGGAATATAAGTAATATATAATGATTTTGCCACTTGCCAATATTCCTATATATATTGTTGGCCTGTCTAGTAGGCTAAACCATTGACATACATATGCATTTTTTTTTCAGAAGTGCCATTTACATTCACTCTCAAAGGAGATGCATCTATAACAGCCCAACGGAGGGAGTCTCCTTCGGAGGACACAGGCTTCACTTTCTTGGGTTGCAAGATAACTGGCGTAAGGAGTGCTCTACTAGGACGGCCATGGGGTGCATATTCCAGGGTGGTTTTTGCCCTATCTTATATGTCTGGTGCGATACTGCCCCAAGGGTGGGATGACTGGGGAGACACATCCAAGCAAAGGTACATGCAAAAACCAGACAAAGATCAACCTGTTCTTTTCTTTTCTTACATGATTACCGAAAGGTTTTGAAACTGAACTAATGGTGTTCTGGTTTCTTGATTCTACAGCACGACGTTCTATAGAGAATATAAATGTTATGGACCTGGAGCTAATGCAAGGAAAAGAGTTGAATGGTCGGGAAAACTAACGACAGAAGAGGCAGAATTTTTCATGACAAAAAACATGATTGGCGGCAGGAGTTGGATCAGGTCTACACCTACCCATTTCAAGAAAGCTTCCACTGCCACTTCTAACAACCCAGCTACACATGCTTGATCATAACAAAAAAGTAAATTTAAATGTTAGCTGATATGGTAATGTGGATGACCAATGTTGTTACGCATATGCTTTTCTACCTTATTATTTGGTTTTTATTACTATACTATATTTATTCGTTTATTTATTTGTAATTATTTCAAAATAATAATAATAAAAAGTGAATTTCCTCATGTGTGAGCATGATACAAAACATTAATAAAGCAGTACAAGATATTTTGAAAAATATGCATTATGTTTTATCAGTTAAGGTTTTGAGGTTAATTTGAAGGCTTTAGAAATTAATTAATTTATCGTAAAAACCTGAGATGCAAATTAAATTCATTTGTGGCAGGCCAATGACTAAAAAAGAAAAGGAAAAAAATACACGTGTATCAATATACTTTTTCCTACGACTCCATGGATTTCTGCCTAGAAACTGGTATGTTAATGGATGTTGAATGTCAAGTTTGGAGTAGTGGAATTAGGAAATAAGACCAAAACGCGTGCCCTCTGGGAGACTATACAAATCAAAGTAATTAATCTTTTTTATCAGTACCTTAATAAATAGCCCTTCTGTATTCATTTTCTTGTGAAAAGAAACATGGTTTTGAGGGTGAGAACGAGTCAAAAGGTTAACTTCCCGACTGAAAATAAAGGAAAAGTTAAGATCCCACTCCCCTATATAAAACACTTTTTCTCAAGATATTTGCTACGAGACAGTACCTAGTTTTGGTCCAAGCAATTGAAACATCATCATCAGTGAAATGGGTTCTCTAATGGCAGGATGGGATTCTCCTGTATCGGCTTCTAAATCAGGTTGTCAGCTTAATGTTTTCCGTGGTGTTTTTATTTATGCTTAGTCTAATTTCTGGTTATTTGAAATTCTTCCAGCAACAATCCAAAGGAATCGATCACTTACCAAGGAAGAGATTGAAGCTTACTGGAAATCTAAGAAGAAAACTGAGGAAGATCATCTTAAGGCTATTTATAGTCCATCAGATAGCTCCAACCAGCTGGTGCCAATTTCTTTTCTTTCTTTTTTTTAATTAAAGATTTAGACATGAATAAAGTTTTTAATCAAGTAGTTCACATTAAAAACAGGAAATTCCATCTCAGGACTATGGAAGGAGCATTATGAGATCAAGCTCCATGCCTTTACCTCATACAGAACAGGGTTTCCTGCACATGGACGCCGAAACAAGCCTGGAGGATATCGTAAAGAAAAATGGGTGGTAAGTAGCTATAAATCTTAGTCGACTCATCAAGACATAAAAATGGTGACAATTTTTTGTTAACGTGGGTGACTGTATGTAGGTGGACACGAAGCAATTGGGCATTCTTAAATGAACCTTCCGTTCTTGATGGCCCTACTAATAGTTACACATCGCAGTTCCACATTGCCAACCTTGCTGCTTCGAAGCTTAACAAAGATAGAGGAATCAGTGCTTAATCTTTACCTCCTAAACCTATCTTTTTTTCAGCATATTTGTCTACCTATCTGCATGTAGTTATGTTCTACAAAGTTGTAAGAACATTTATGTGTTGGGTGTGTCACCTGGTGAGGAGTCATATGTGATCCCGGCTTTCAATTCTTTAATGTATGTATACATCCAACACATATTCAGGCATATGTATGAAAATAAAATCTTTCAAAAAAATAAAGATAATAGAACATAACTATTCCGTACATTATAGATTTTCATATTTGACGCTCAACTTTGATAAGATAATTGTACTCTTTGGCTCCAATTCCTTTTCTTGTTTAATCAACCGGCAGAATTGTAAGTTAATCTTCCCTCCTCTCTGCTCTATGCAAAGTCCAGCTTAAGGGCTTAGCTTTCTGTAAAGAATTTGTGTAGTTAATACTTGCTGAATTGGTGTTGAAAAATCCATCCATAAGCTTCCCTTTAATAAAAACTAGGTTGAGGTGAAAAAATTTTCTAACGAATATATTTATTAAAAATTTATATACACATTGGTTATAATTGTAAAGTTAATTGTTTTTTTATGCATGGTGTTACAAGTTCAAATCTTAATATTATCAAATTTTTATTGATCTTCTTATATACAAAAAGAAAAAAATACTCATAAAATATAACTTAATTTATATATGCGAGGGTAATTTAATAATTTAATAATTTTATAACTTAATGTTATGTGCTATGACCGAATGTGAAGTTGGTTATGTTTGAGTAATGTATATGCTTAAAATTGATGGAGTAAAAAGGGGTGCTTAAAATGTGTTAAAAAGAATTAGGTGTTAAATTAAAAGTTGCTAAATTACCAATGTTCTTGCCGAATATGTGCTTGTTTAAAGAAGAGTTTGTTATTGAATGTTTAAATAATTTAGATAATTATAAGTTAAGTTGAGCTTGAAAAAAAAATGTATAAGTGTGGTTTAATGGTTTTAATGGCAAGTGGCTATCTTGGTGAAAGGCAAAATTCGGTCATGGAGTTCAATGTATTCCTTATTGAATCTTGATAAATTTTGTTATAAGAGTTATTAAAGATGAGTTTGAGGTGGCTATTAGAGTTTTGTATGATTCTTTTTACTAAGTAGGGTGTTCGGCTAGGTCCTCTTTAAACAAATGTTTCGGCATTAGCTAAGGAGTGAAAATTTTGATAGTCGATGTATATGTGAATTGTATAGTGTTGCATATATGTGATTTATTTGGTAATATTTGTAGTAGTTAAACTAGTGTATAAAAAAAAAGATAGGCTATGTGAGTTTGGCTTGTGTATGTGAAATTGGTAAAAGTTGAATAATCGTTTATTAATGTCATATGGTCATTTTGAGTTTGAGTTATAAGTGACTTTCATGGCCTGATAACTTCTTGCCATTTTCGGTCATGAATATATATATGAAATTGAACTATGGCATATTTACAAAATATAATACCTAATGAGTTCGATATGTGATTGCCGAATGTGAATAATAAGTAAACAGAATTGGTCAAAATATTAAACACCTCTATTTGTATTTATTAAGCTCAAGAGCAAGGGGGATCAAAGTTGGATAAGGGAAAAGAGAAAGCTATAGAGTAGTCAATCCACAACCGTCCCAATATACCGAGGTAAGTTCGGATAGTCACATTTAGTGCATCTTGATAATGTCTTGATATGTGAATAATAACTATACTATGCTTAATTGATTCTTTTGAATATAGTTGTATGACGAATAAATTATGCTTCAAGCTTATAGCAAAAAAATTTTATAGTTGGTGCATGGCATATCACTATTCGAATGAGTAAATAAACCAAAATTTTGAGATGTTATGTGAATTGAATTCATTGTAAATAAACATGTATGGTGCTCATTGAAGGAATATATTCGGACTTATAGTCCGCAAGCTTTGTGCTGGTAATAGATATTCGGGTTAAATCCCGCAGGCTTTGTGCTGGTAATAGATATCCGGGTTAAATCCCGCAGGTTTTGTGCTAGAAATTGGACTCGGGTTTTAAAAACCTAGTAGGCTTAATGCCTGTGATTTGAGTAAGATTGTGATTTCGAATGTTCGGAGGAAACCACCATTGAATATGTTCAATGCATTAAGTTGGTCAGGTATGTATTATATACTTTTATATGTTAGATTGATCGGAATTGAATCATGAATGCGAAATGAGAAGTATATGTGAAAATCTCATATGTGTATGTGTGTATTCGGTTATGGTGAAAGGTTACATGAGATTGATCTGGTGATATACATGTTAAATAATATGAATGCAAAGAATGTGTAATAAATCTGCTTGGGACAGCAGCAGTAACGTGATTTCGGAAAATCACCATAAATTGTTGGAGTTGAGTTAGAGGCTGAATAAATTATGTCATGAAATCTTAATGAGTCTAGTTTTTTATAAAAGAAACTGTGTAAGCAAAAGAATTGCCAATAATGAGATATTTGAAGTGGCATGGAACAGAGTCAAAATGACTTTGAGGTCCCCTGTTCTGTTTTCAGAAAATCATTATAAATGGTACAAAAATGGTTATAAGATAAAATTTATATTCTTAGACTCTTTAATGAGTCTAGTTTCAAATGAAATAAACGATAACATATTTTGAATTCTGTATAATGAGAAATTTGATTCGTAGTGAAGAGTGGTCAGAATAGTCAAACAGTAAAACAGGGGAAAACTTCAAGAAAAATCTGGTATTGATTGGTCAAACCAAAAATTCTGAAAATTTGATGGATGGAAGATATATCAGTCTATTTTCAGGGAAAATTAACGGCACTTGATTTGGAGTTTCTTAGCTCCAGTTATAAATAATTTAGTGACTATTGCTCAGGAAGGCAGCTTGTAGTGAATTTGTGATTTTGTTGCAAACATGGTTAAAACTTGTTAATGAGATGCTTTTCGAGTTCTTATGATCTTATTTTTTATTTCAATATTTGGTTTTAATTCAGTTTAGATTCAAGTGAGGTGAATTTGCTACATATGCATTATGTTCATGGATACTTGGCCAAAATGGAAATTATCTAGGAATGATTTCTTGAAAATTTGAATAATCGATCTATAAGTAAATTAATTGTTTGCATTGCTTAAAACTTACTAAGCATAGTAATGCTTACTTCGTTACCTTAATTCTCTATTTTGTAGATTTTGTTCGTCAGCTACGATCTCGGGGATCTCAAAGTCGAAGTCGACCACACTATCTAAGCTTCTTGGTACTCTAGTAGTTAAATTTCGATAATGGCATGTATAGGCTTGACTTTTTGTTGTTAAATAACTATCTTTTTGATGATGTATATATGGGTAGCCATGCGAAAATGGCTTGATAAGTTATTATATGTGTTCCAAATGGTTAATGTGAATGCGTGGTTGAGATTTGCTTAATGTTTTCAATGTCTGATTGAATTGAACTTAAGAATAAATCGTTATACCTAATTATCTTGATATGACTCTTTTGTATATGATAATACTCTTTAACCCTCCGGCGACGGGTACGGGTTAAGGGTGTTACACGAAATTATTACATTGTTGCTCTAACTTCAACAAGAGCTTCATATTTCATCCGGAATATTTTTCATTCCATTTGTTTCTGTTCGTTTGGTTACAACTCCTAAGTCCTTGAATCTCAAACTTACTTCATATTTCATCCGGAATTATTACCTTGTTGCTCTAACTTCAACAAGAGCTTCATATTTCATCTGGATTAATTACTTTGTTGATCTAGCTTCAACAAGAGCTTCATATTTCATCCAGAATAATTACTTTATTACTCTAGCTTCAACAAGAGCTTCATATTTTATCAGGATAACTTAGTTCTGTTTTTCTTCCTGTGTGAAAAACCCAACAAAACCCTTGCTAGCTGAAAATTCATATATTTATTTTTTTCCTCCTCCTCTCCATTCCACATCCTTAATTTATATAATATGCTTATAAGTAACATTATTAATAATTTCACTATTTACTTATATGTATATTCAAAGTTGTCCATTTAAGTCATAGTCACTAAATTATTTATATCTTGAGTTACAAAACTCCAAATTAAGATCCGTAAAATTTACCTGAAACTAGACTCACATGTATTCTTACCATAAAATTTTAAGAATTTTTTATTTGGCCAATTAGTACAATTTATTAATTAAAGTCTCCCCTGTTTTGCTATTTGACAGTTCTGACCACTCTTCACTAAAGTTTAATTATCTATTTAAACAGAATTCAAATGATGTTATCATTTGTTTCTTATAATAATATACTCATTTAGGAATCTAACCATATAAATTATGTCCCAAAATTATTTTTATATAATTTTTAATGATTTTCCAAGTCAGAACAGGGGATCTCGAAATCATTTTGAACCAGTCTTACAAAAATACAAATATCTCAAAATACAGAATTCCTTTACTTTCTCTATTTATTTTATATGAAAATAGACTAAATAAGTTTTAATTCCATATCTCACTCAGCTTCTAATTAAATTTCTACTATTTTTTGTGATTTTTCAAAGTTTGCCTATTGCTGTTGTCTAAAACTACTTTAGCGCGACATATTGATTACCAAGTTTATAACACTCTTATTTCCATTCTCTACCATATTTCTCATTATTTTCTCTCATTTCCCTTCACTAATATATCAAGAACATGGATCCTTATATAATAAAACTCTACCTTAACATCATTTTCATGCTTTTGATATTACCTTACATGAGAAACTCTACTTAAAATATGTTGAAATCTTAAAATTCTTACCTTGTTTCATTGACTTCAATCTTTAACTTGATTTTCTCTCTCCTCCAGCTTCTATTTCTTGAATCTAACTTAATATTATAGCTCCCCATAGTCTCATTGTGATCTTTCTCTCTTGATGGCTATGGAAATTCTTTTGATTTCTAGGTGAAAATGGTGGATTTTTGGTGAATGGACCAAATTGTAAAGAAAGTAAAACTTTCTTTCTTTCTCTCTTCTTCTCACGTTGGTTTGCATGGAAAAGATGATGAAAATTTTTCATCTTTCCTTCTTTTATACTTAATAAATAATAATAAAATAATAAAATATCTTATTAAAATATTAATAAAATAATATTTATCTAATTAATAATTATAAAATATCATCAATATATCATTACTTTCTAGATTTCTCTCTTCCAATTGACCATTTTGCCCTTTGTGATCTTTTAAAATTCCATCAATGAATCATCACATAATTTGGTAAAATTACGATTTAGTCCCTCATAATTCTTTTCCTATTCAATTTAGTCCTAATTCATCCATTTTCCTTAGTTTCTAGATCATTCCACCCTTAAAATATTTGCACTATTAGTCTTTCAAATTTTTTATAGTTACACTTTAGCCCTTCAAATTTTGAGTATTTATTCTTGTGCAACAAAACTTTTCTCATTTTTACAATTTAGTCCTTTCTTGAATTAATATATCATAATATACTTCCCAATGTTGACATAACTCAGAATTTTTTTTCTTTTTTTTTGTCACTTTATTTCCTTATTTTACTATATCAAGGATAGTATTTTACTGTAAAAATTTTCGAGATATTACACAACTTCTTGAGATACCTGTCGTATACACATATGCACTCTTCATTCTATAATATTTCAGAAGACTATAGTTTTTCTTTTTAAACTTGTTGTTTGTTTTATTTATCCTCAAATCTTTTAGCAATGTCAAGGTTAAAAAAGGAAACTAAGGAAGACAAAAAGAGATTTAGATGAAGATTATTGAAAATGAATTCTCGAAACCCCATTAGGGGCTCCTGTTTATAGTGCAACCAATGCCGTCTCCCTATCGGTCTTCGTAATTGATTCCCTTCCCACTGTAAGGCATATCAATTATTTTACCAGAAAGCAAATGAACTTTCCACTTTGTGTTATATTGAAATTCCTTTTATTTGCTTCTCATCTGACAGGTAAGCCATTTTCATTTAGTCACCCCACTATTTATCAATTTGTTGTTGTTTTCTAGGCTTGTCATTGTTGGGAGCCCTAATGACAAACATGATCATGTTCATGTAGAGCCAACCAACTTCAAGTCTATGGTTTGTTAAAGCATTGCTGAGCCTTGACTGCTTAGGGATAGGGCTATTTTAGTTTGACACTTTTTAAAAAAAATTGGTGATTAATAAAAGTGTTGCATCTTTTATTGGTCCAAATATAATTTTACTTTTTTGCTAAGTAAACATTTGAGGTTAAGCTCATGAATTTGCTTATATTAATTATTTGATCAAGTTTCAATTTATACATGGATACATTTTTCATTGTCGAGATACTACTAGAGATGAAATTAAAATTTATTTTAAGAGATGAAATTGAATTATAAAATTTTTAGAGATGTCATTACGGATGTTCATATAGGAATAGAATAATTTATTTGATATGGATATGTACAATTTAAAGTTTTCATTTCATGGTAAAAATTTTTAAGTCTAACTAAAATAATTCAAGATGGTATCCGAAGCTAAACATTTTCAATGGAGAGCTTGTGATAATGCTCTAGCAACTAAGGAAAACTTATGTTTTCTTTTTCGACATGGAGATTCATGTTGTCTAAGATGCGGAGAGGAAGTCGAGACGGTGGAACACACCTTATTCTTTTGTCCCTTTGCTCTGGCAGTGGTGGGGTGCTTCCGGATTCAATTATAGACAAAGACGCGAAGGCTTTTCAAGCTTTGAAGATTGGTGGATAAGTATCCCCGTTTCTTTCCCTTCATTCAGATCCTTTTGTTCTAAAAGTTTGATGGCCTATCTTTGCTCATGATCATCCCCATTTTATCTTGGAAAAAGGAGATGTCAACAGCATTCATGGTGGAAAGTAGTACCAACTTTCATCGGGGACAATGTTACTGTTGGTGAGTCGAATGGCATTGACCATAAATATTATGTGAATTAAGTTGATAAAAGTTCCTGCTATTCATAGGCTATGGTTGAAACAGTGAAACGAGTAGGTCATAGTGCTGTTTTACATGGTTGTACTGGTGAGGATGAAGCACTTCTTGGTACTTTTATATATAGTATAAATATAAAGCGCTATTCTTTGTATGGTTAGTGATTCATTTCAATTCATAACCAAAAAAAAAAAAAAGAGAGAGAGAGAGAGAGTAATTTGGATGGCTAATGCTCCTTGTACCTAAGATGCTTGAAATCTCGTTGGTTCTGGCTCTGTAATTATTAAAGTCACTAGGTCATTATAATTAATTAAATTTAAAAGATGCTCTAAAAGACCCATTTTATATAAGTGGGAATATTTATATTTGAAATGGTTTTTATCTTTCGGCTGGTGCTGGGGTGTGTAATTTTATTCGTTTCATGGATATCTGAAGCCTGCAATGGAAGTATACGGCCATTATTGTCTTATCTTTCAGTCTTTAGCCTCTACCTTTTGTTTCTGTCCATTGCATTTTTCCCCTTTTTTTCTGAAATCATGATAATTAAGTATAATTTTTAGGAAGGGCAAGGGCTACGACAATGCCCCACATCCACTAACAAATTTCAAGGCTCTCTGCACCTTTTGATCTCTTCCATTGATCCAGTCTTGGCAAATAAACAAGAACGTTTCTCTGCTAATTAAAAAGCTTGTGATGTCATTAACTAAGTCCTTGTTGTGATGTCATTAACTAAGTCCTTGTTGTTTTAAGAAGGGGTCGGGAATATGCATGTGCATGAGTTTCTATGAAAATGCACTACCGTAATTGATGTTCCCAAAGTCATAAAGACTCCTTTAGGAACCAAAACACAAGTTATAGAATCTCACTCAAATTGGAAATTATTGGAATCGACACTTTTTTACAAGTTAGAACACAAGGTGAAGACAAGCCACAATATCATTATTCATTAGTAATAACCGACAAACCCCAAATAAACTTAGCTGTCAGAATCATAATTCAGAATCCACACCGTTGCTGGGGCCAAAAGGCTTCTTTTTTTTTTGTATAAATAAATAGAAATACAGTGGCCATTTTTTGATGGAGAGAAATACAGGGAATTGAATAGGCCGAAAGTGGGAGCAGAAGAGTGCCATATCGTGGACCTTCAATATCTGCTTGCAGTGCGGGGTACGCATGTTCTGCCCCCCGCCTATATAATACCATATGTTCTTTGCAATTTCATAGGGAGTCTTCGAGGCAGACACTACCTAAAGTTATGGGAGCAGAAACATTGTTAAAGAATGGGGAGGCTAGGGTTCAGCTTGACCCTAAGGTTCCTGTCATACTGGGACTCCAACCAGCTGCCCTCATCGATCACGTGGCTCGTGTCGATGGGTCCTTGTTCGATCAAATTCCCGGTGAACGTGGTGGCTCTATTCCGGTATTTTCCTTTCTTTTTTTAACCCCTTTAACTATACTTTTTAATAAATCCTTATTCGTTAATTTTTTCTCAAGATTTGTTTGCTTGGAAACTACTCATATTCTTCTGAACATTTCGAGTCCCAATGTGACGGGCTTTTTCTATCAATTCTTTTTTATCTTTGTTTTTCATTCCAAGTTTTTTGGATTTTTTTTTTGGTTGATATGAGAACAAACCATAGATATAGTTGGAATGAAGTTCTGTTGTTATTGAAGACTATCATTATGTAGGTGGCGATGGAGGAGCTTGAGCATATATTAAGCGAGTTGAAAAGGCACGTCCTTGCTTCAGCTGATGATTCATCTCCTATGAAAACTATGGCTGGGGGAAGTGTTGCAAATACTATTCGAGGGCTTAGCTCAGGCTTTGGGGTTAACTGTGGTATGATTGGGGCCTATGGGGATGATGAACAAGGTCAATTGTTTGCATGTAACATGAACACTAGTGGGGTTAATGTTTCAAGGTTGAGAAAGAAGAAAGGACCTACAGCTCAGGTAACCTTCATGAATACAGTTTCTATGAAATTGAATTGTACTTTAAATGGTAAGTGCTAAAACTTTCCTGGCAACTGTCATGGTCCAGTGTGTATGCCTAGTTGATGCATTTGGCAATCGTACAATGCGACCTTGCCTAGCAACAGCTGTAAAAGTTCAGGTGAACGTCACGGTCCCCCTTTTTTTCATAATTAGTTTTCTTTCTTGATTTTAAGGATTTATGTCTGCAGCTTACTGAATGCAAATTTACAATCAATTTTTCTTTTCCACTTTTCTTTTCAGGGGGATGAACTGACCAAAGGGGATTTTAGTGGTTCCAAGGTGAGTCCTATTTTATAGAATTGACACAACAAATCTGCATTAGATATTTGTGGATTTTCCCTCCCCATTTTTTATAACAGAGGAGCCCTGAGTATCATACTCTTTTGATCATGGTTTGCCAATGGCATAAGAATGTAGATGGGTAGAATTGATACTTTCGAACAGATTATATATCATTCAGCTCTTTGGAGCTGTTTTGATTGAGGAGCATTCAACTTAATGATGTATCTATCGTTGCAGTGGCTGGTGATGAGATTTGGGGCATTCAATTTGGAAGTTATTCAAGCAGCTATAAGAATTGCCAAACAACAGGGTGTCTTTGTTTCGTTGGATTTGGCAAGTTTTGAGGTAATTGTTACGGGTTCATGTTTTGCTGAAGGTTGAATCTAATGTTTAACATGTAAGACAAGCAGTTTACTTGCATATTTTGAAAGCAATCATAAATTATTTAGATTTACGGTTGCTATTCTACTTAATGGAGTGCTGGTATTTCATCTCTGAATGGCATCTAACTGTTCTTCAATTCACAATTCTCCATTATAAAGTGTGTGACTTTTGGTCAGATGGTGCGGAATTTTAGAGTACCTCTTCAACAGTTACTGGAGTCAGGGGATATTGATCTCTGCTTTGCCAATGAGGATGAGGCAACAGAATTGCTAAGGTGTCTGTCAATTGTTTTTCTAATAATGAGCGGAGTCCTTTAATGTTCATTCAGAATTTCGGAAATTGCTGCAGTAACTACATGTGTTAGCTGCTGATACTATATTCTCTGTTTTCTTTAGGGGTGAAGGGAATGCACATCCCGAAGCTGCAGTTGAATATCTGTCCAAATATTGCAGGTGGGCTGTGGTTACATTAGGGTCCAATGGATGCATTGCGAAACATGGGGAAGAGGTTGGTCAATTTCAACTTAGCAATTCCTTCATTTAGGGATATGCCTTTTGACATAGTTACCATTCTGAACTTGGATTTGACCAAATTGTGCCCATTTTCATGGAAGTCTTGGTTGATTTCGTTGTATGACAGATTGTCCAAGTTCCGGCAATAGGGGAGGCAAAAGCAGTTGATGCCACAGGAGCTGGAGACCTATTCGCTAGCGGTTTCTTATATGGATTGGTGAAGGGATTATCTCTTGAGGAATGTTGCAAAGTGGGGTCATGTAGTGGTGGATCAGTTATACGTTCACTTGGGGGTGAGGTAACCCCTGAGAATTGGCAATGGATGTACAAGCAGATGCAGAGGAAGGGCCTCTCACTTCCTGATATTCGGAACTGAATGTCTCCATAACAAAATAACTATTCATTTTCAGACATCACTGTGGCTTTTGTTTTTTCCGAACGAAAAGGGCAGCCTTAGTTGCATTTTGGGGCTCAATTGATTTGATCACACGACTCCTTATCAGCAGAGGCATCAACATATATGCAATGTTGAATCATCATTGGGTAATTTCTGTAGAAAACTTATTTGCAAGGACCTCAAATCCTTATTCTGAGTATTATCAAGAAGCAAAAGCCTTATGTTACCTTATTCCTTGCTTCGAAATTGTCATTTCGCGCATAAATCATCTACCAAACTAGAGCTGAAATCTCTTAAAACGTGCAATTCAAAGGCAGGGTGAATTTCAATTGCAGCATCCTCGTCCATATTCTACTAAATCAAACAAATATACGCACCAAAAGTTATTGATAACACGCTGACACTAGCAATGTACATATACTGAAGTTGGATTGTAATCGCCGATATAGATACTAGAATTCGTTAAGTTTAAAACCCTTACACCCATCAAAGTTGCTCAAAAAGTCAGAAGTTCGATTTTGCATCTAAGATGAAAATGGAGCTCTAGAAATAACATGCCTGCCTTCTAAAATTGCAGCACTTCCATGCAATTATAACCCAAGAGCATGAAGCATTATAGCATTCTGTGCATGCATACGATTTTCTGCCTGTGGAAAGACGATGGAATTTGGAGCCTCTATAACACCGTCAGTCACTTCTACTCCTCTTTCAGCAGGCAAACAGTGCATGAAATAAGCTTTTGGGCCTGCTATCTTCATAAGAGCTTCATCAACCTGCATCCGAATATGCAAATCAATCAAGACATACACTTGATTGAGATTGATAAGCAAAATAAATAATGATGGAAATTAGGTTAGAAAAAGTAATACAGCTGATCAGGTTTCAACACAGAAGCTCGCCCCATTCTGGAACTAAATTATGCATGCATTAACCCTATGTTTGGATACAATAAAAACAAGGGAAAGGAAGGGAAAGCAATATGAACTAAATGAGTTTCCGTAACACCCATGGTTTATACAATTATGTCAATATCTTGAACGAAGAATCTTAGCCAAACACACCTGAAATCCTTGAAACACTTGGCGACGATGGGCAGCTTCTTCCTTCTGCCCCATACTAGCCCAGACATCTGAATACACAACATCAGCATCTTTAACAGCTTCCTTTGGATCATTTGTGATCTCGATCTTGCTGATCCCAGTTTTTTGTGCCTTCTCAACAGTCTCCTTATCAGGCTCAAAACCTTTAGGGCAGGCACAGACAAAGTGGAAAGGAACAACAGAAGCCAGCAACAACCAAGAGTGAACAATGTTGTTTCCATCCCCGACATAGACAACCTGAAATTCGCATTCAGGTCGAACCAAAGTTAAATCACACAACCAGATAAGATCCACAATATAGAAGATAGCAAAGAAGGCGCAATAGTGAGAAAAGACACCTTCGTTCCTTCCAACCGACCGATATGTTCAATAATAGTGAGTGCATCTGCCATTATTTGACAAGGGTGGTTGTAATCTGTCAAGCCATTAATGACAGGTACACTGGAAAATTTAGCCAAATCAAGAATGTCCTGAAACGGAACAGATAACAAACTGTATCTTTAAGCATAAAGCTTTTCAAACTAAAAAATGCATCAAACACAAGTATGTGAACCTTTTAAAGCAATCCTCAGCTCTCAATTTGGCATTTGAGTAACAATAACCTTGCATATAATTACATAAAAAAGAATAACTCACTACTATACCTGATGACCAAATACACGTGCCATGATAATGTCATTATATCGAGATAAAACACGAGCAACATCACGAGTTTCCTCTCGTTTACCCATCTGGATATCATCTGGTCCCAAATATATAGCATGACCTCCGAGTAAGAAAAACCCACTCTCAAATGAAACCCGTGTCCTCATTGATGGCTTTGCAAAAATCATAGCCATAGTCTTCCCCTTAAATGGAGCTAAGGACCTATCTCCTGATTTTAGGTGTGCCTTGACCTCTGCGGCCCTGTCTAATATCTTCATTATGGTGGCTTTATCAAAGTCGCTAATATGCAAAAAATCCTTCATCCCCCCTTTTGCTATAAAAGAACAAACAAAAATGAGGAAAAGTACAACAAACTACGTGAAGGTAAGCAATTTGTCCATTAAACATTAGCTTTTGATACATTTAGTATTGATTAATTCCATATTCTAAATGCTGCGTAAACCTTAGAACAACTAATAATCAACGAGAATAAAAACCTAAAAAATTTTAAACATTAATTATAGATAAGCATATAAAACCTACATTATTTAAAATGCCGAAAAAAAATACTTCTTTCTAATGAACATTTCGATTATTAGGCCATAATTAAGTAACATTCAAACCCTAATTCCAAGCACGATCTCGAAATTAACTTCTCTACGGAAATGTGAGATTCTGCTCATCCCAATATCAAAACAAAGAGAAGTTATCTAAAAGACAAAAGGATAAAACAAAAAAAAAGGAACCTGTCCCGTTGACGGAGGAAGAAGGTGGTGACGCGGCGGAGGAGGCCTGACAAGATATAAGGGATCGGTGGACAGACGGAGGAGAAGCGAAGGAAATGCTGGAAGATCGGATAGCTTCCCCGTAGAAAGAGGAAGAGGAGGCGACGGGGACGGTGAAAGAGAGAGGGAATTGGTGTGACCGGAATGTGCAGTGGCCAGAAATCGCCGCCATTGTTTGTAGTGAGAAAGCGAAAATGCTAATTGCTAAGTAAGGTGAAGTACCGGTTCTTAACGGGATTAAGGATGGTTTTATTATAAGGAGACGAATTGACTCAATTACCCAATGCAAGCATTCATTGTTTGTTTTGTCTTTTTTTTTTTCTCATCAATCAAGTAATTTCAAATACCCATATTGATATTTGATCAATTTATTTGAACAAGTTCTCAAGTTATTTTAACATTTTTTATTGAATGATCAGTGAGATGATAAATTATTTTATTTTATTTTTTATTAATATTATATTCTTGTTTGAAAGGAAATCATATATAACTAAAATTAAAAAAAAAAAAAAGTAAAGCAAGGAGCAACTGACAAAACTCAAGTCAATAGGCTTATTCCATATACTCAGCCTTAAATCATCATTCTCTATTGGTCCAATAGAAAGATCTAATGTTAAAACATGAGAAATGCAATCACAAATAGTCTCTCATTCAATGATTTGCATGTAATAAGGTTATCTGAACGAGCACTTGACTATTTTATTAACGCACCAACGTGTCTAAAAAAAAGACATTAAAAATGAGAACAAAGTTGAAGGTAATTTGTAAGTGACAATCCAAATTTCAAGTGGTCCTCACTATGAGATGTTAAAGCTCTCCAAACTTGTAAACAATCCGTCTCCAAAAAAAAGGGTATCCAAATGCAGGGAATCAATCCAAACTAACGCATCCTTAATGGCATAAATTTCAACCCTTTCAAGAGGCAAAGTGACTATACTACGCCCAACAATGCCTTAACAAAATATCCCCAAATCTCGAGTAATAACTACCCAACTAGTGGCTTGATCAGTTCCAAAACAGGACGTGTCTATATGAAGCTGAAGTAGCAACAGAACTATCATGAACTATTGTCATTGGGCTAGACTTTTCGTCTCGCAATCCATGCGGCCTTAGGTAATTTGCTCTTCCAAACTCACCTAAGTCAACCTTTACACCCAAAAATGAGGATTCCTTAAGAATTCATCCAATGCACCAATTTGTAAGCGGAAGCAATTAAGCTAAAAAAAGCTACAAATAAGCAAAAGAAAGCCAAAGAAAGAATGCACACAAGCTGTTTGAGTAAATGCCTAAGAATTCTATTACTCTTAAGAATTCAACATACAATGGATGATTTTCAAATGAGGGGAGGCTCTCTATTTATAGTTGAGCTCCCCCAAAACCGACGGTCAAGATACATTTACATCAACGGATGAGATTAACGATATCCCATGATGTAAGGGATTTTCAAGATATGCCTTATCAAATCTAATCTAATCTTTACAAGATATGATTCCCTCTATCTTCTAAGATTAGTTACCCAAAATAGCCTAAGTTGCCATATCTTCAATATCGGGCCACCCAGCTTCAATCTGACAGGCTTCTCCAACAATTCTTGGAATTGGGTCAGTTCTCGTGGGCTAAATGATCCCTATCTAATAAATCAACCTCTATGGGGCGCATCTTGTTTCATGGTCACGGGCTTTGAACTTTGGCCTGTGACATTCTCCCCCACCCATTCTCACAACGCCCTCATTGCGGCTTCTGAATGACACTGGCTTAATTTGTCTTGAAACTCTCTCGTTACCTTGGCCTCTTCCCGATTTACCTTGCAATTGGGTTGTCCCTTTCTTCGGAACCTTTGCATCAGCTTTCGTAGCCTCTTAACTTGAACTGTTGCACTCGTTCGTACATTTCGTTGATAAGAAGTCTCCGCTCTAACTTGCCCCAATTTTGACTTTTCCCATTGTGTAACATCCCCTAACCCTCATCCGTCCTCGGAACAGGATTACGAGACATTACCAGTCAATTCAGTTCAATCACTTTGAATCACATTCAAACCTACTCAAAACATGTCAAATTAGACATTTTACGTGCTTATATGATGAATCTTTTTAAGTATTTCACATATATTATCAAATAGTTCAAATTTCTTACCAAATAAGTCAATTCCTACCATATACTATTACCAAATCCAAATTTACTTATTTCGTCCTTACCTTGACAATCCAAATAGCACATATAGACATTTTAGGTACATGCCATTACCAATAATTAATATACTTCAGCACGTTGAGTTCGGGATCACCCTGGGATGCGGATTCAACTTTCTGACTTTAACCTATCCTGCGCACGAAAACAAACCGTACACTGAGTATGAACTCAGTGGTATTTCTATAATCTGAACACTTAATAATATAACATACACTTAAAAATATATGACAATCACAATTATATATTTGTTCACTACAAAGATAAATCCTTTATAATTCACTCAAATTTTCTCATCTACTAACCTTATTAGCTTTCCAAAATAAATTCGCAAATCATTTGAACAATAATGTTTTTATTCATAAATAAGTTCAAAGATACATAATTCATATATCTCACTCATACTTCAGTTCACTGTTCAATATCAGTAAATAATATTCAACTATTCACTTCTCAATCAGTATTATGTACTTATCCATTTCAATAACAGTCGGTATTTTTCGGTAACGATCAATTGATCTTTATTATTCAGTACCAATCAATCATTAAAGAAATCAGGTATTCAGTATTTTTATTTACACTTATTAACATGACTCGGACATTGACGGATACACGAATCCAACCAACACACCAGTACGGCACTCAATACCTTATCGGATTAAATCGATGTAACAGTAGAAGTACGACACACATGGTGCCTCATCGACTCAAAGTCGAAGTATCCCTGAACACTTTCAATCCTATGGCATACCAACTATATCTGACTAGCCCGATACAGTTAATAGGGTATTCAATTTACTTTTAATTTTTCCAATCAATATACATTTTAATTAATCACATAAATTCATAATTCAATACAATTCAATTCACTTTTCAGTAACAAATATTCCAAATTCCACATTAATCACATATTCATATTTATTTCATCACATTCCCAATCAATTTAATATTCAATATAACATACATTCAATATTCAATTTCCACATCAATCCCATATATCCATATAAATTCAATAAATTTATCACATACCAAATCAATCCATTTCAATTGTAAAACACAATACAAATAATTATCACCTAAATTACTTACCATAATATTTAATCAAAATACAACAATTAATAATTAAATTCACTTTTCAATTTCAACCAATATTCACTCCAGTTCAAATAATCATCTCGATGCACTTATCATACATAGTAAATAATAATTTCAACAATTAAATATTAAGTTCGGATTATAGAAATACAAACCGTAATTTCCAAGCTAACCCTCGTTGATTTTGCCTTTAGCTTCTTTAGCCAAGGTTTTCTGAAACAACGTTAGCTACGAAAATTAAAACAATTTTTATAGTCATTAATACAATACTAATTTATATTGAATAATTGAATTTCTATTCAATTTCTACCTTATTTTCAATTTGATTCTAACTAAGTTCACTTACTTGTCTAACTCAATTCATACTTTATTTCTACTCAATTTCTTATCGTATTCAACATAAATATCCAATGTTCATGATAAAACCCTAATTTCAAATTTCTTTCAATTTAGTTCTTCAAACACAAAACTTATAACTTACTTTACAATTTAATCCTTTAATCAATTCTAAATAAGAATTCTATCAATTTAATCCCTAATTCAATCATTTTTTCAACATAAACTATACTCAAAACCTAAGAACTTCCAAAATCTCAACTTAATTTCTAAAAAAACTTTGTTCTAAAACTTCTAAAATATCAAAATTAAAATAGAAGGACTTAATTGACTTACCAAATTAAACTCCAAGCTTTAAAACCTTAGTTTTTTTCCTTTTCTTTTCCTTTTCTTCTTTCCTTTCTCCCTATTTCGAAAGCTTCTGTTTCTTTTCTCCTTTTGTTTCTTTTGTTATTTTACTTTGTTTCATATATCTATATATATATATATATTTATTAGTTAATAATATTAATAATAATACATAATAATATAATATAATAATATTTAATTCATAAATACCTTTTACTTAAATTATAAGAAAATATTTTATTTTATTGCAAATGTATTTTTATATATTTTACACATGTACCATTAATTATTATACAATTGTATTCATTTTAATAATTTAATATAAAACTATAATAATTATAATAAATATCTATTTAATAACAAATACATATATCACAATTGTACATATAAATATTTTTACATTTGTATATTATCATTACCATCCATTTGTCTTTCTTTTATTTATTTATCACACAAAAATCTTATCATATAATTATTTAATTAATAAATATCTTTTAACTTAAATTTTAAGTAAATAAATAATTATAATACAAGTCTATATATATACATTATTACACTTGTACCATCTTATCACCATACACTTGTCTTAATTTATTTTATTTCATAATGTAATAATATTAATAATAATATTTAAATAGAAAACCATAATAATAAATAATAATAATTTCATATAATATATAATCTATGAAATAGGCATAATTGCCTATTTAATCCCCTTTATTTTATTTTAATCTATAATTAAACATTTACCCTTTATTCAATTAAATTTTTATACCTAATTAACCTTAATTAAACTCTAATTAACCACTCAATTAACTTTGTAAATATTTTTAATAAATATTTACAAATTCGTTTTCTAAAAATGGAGACTCAATAATACACTTTCCGTTAATCATAAATTTTAGGTCGTTACACATTGGAATCCCCTCGATTCTCAAATCTTGGCTTCGTTCCGCGCACGTTCCCTCAGCCTTCTAGCTTTTCTGACCTTCCCACGGGTTTGCATTGCCTCATTCTGATACCACTTGTCACGGGGCTAGACTTTTCGTCTCGCAATCCGTGCGGCCTTAGGCGATTCGTTCGTCCAAACTCGTCTAAGTCAGCCTTTACTCGAGTAAGGATTCCTTAAGAACTCCTCCAAGGCACCAAATTGAAAAGCGGAAGTGATTTATGTCAAAAGAAGCAACCAAGAGAACAACAGAATGAGCGCTCGCAAAGTGTTTGAGTAAATTCTTTCTATTCTATTATTCACAAAGAATAATGAAACAATGTAATGGAGTGAGTACAATTGAGGGGAAGGCTCCGCCAAAACTGACGGACAAGATACATTTACATCGACGGACGAGATTAACCATATCTCATGATTTAAGGGATTTACAAGATATGTCATATCAAATCCTATCTAATCTTTACAAGATATGATTCCCTTTATGTTTTAAGATTAGTTACCATAACTGCCTAAGTTGCCATATCTTCGCTATCGGGCCAACCAGGCTTCAATTTGATAAGATTCTCCAACAGTTCGTTGAATCAGGCAAGCTCTCGTGGGCCAAATGATCCCCATCTAAACAATAGACCTCCATCGAATGCATTTGGTGTGATGGTCACAGGCTTTGAACTCTGACCTATGACATTCTCCCCCACCCATTCTCGCAATGCCGTCGTTGCAGCTTCCAAATGGCACTACTTGATTCCTCTCAATCTCGTCTTGACGCCTTAGCTTTTCCCTTCTTTCAGGACTTTTGCCTCGACTTCCATCACTTTTTAAATCGAACCGTCCTACTCGTTTGTACATCTCGATGACAAGGAGTTATGTCACTCCCTTGCCCATATTCTAACTCTCATCCAACAGAATCCTCGTGATTCACAATACTTGACTTCGCTTTGCCCACAATCTCTCGACTTCCTTGTTCAAGACCTTCGAAAGGGCCCCTACGTTCTTGCCAAGTCAACAAGTTGGAATGCAACACAGTATCAGAGTATTCAGAATGTACCTCTGTATTTACTCGGGTCAACTGTCCCATATGCATCACTTCTTTTTCCTTGAAGTACGATGCACCACCCACCTCTCCCATAGGTGGAAGCCTTGTCGATGACTCAGCCAACTCCGGCGCTTCACTCGACTTGAGCCTTATTGGTTTCAGCTTCACTGTTTTCATCGCAACTTCTTCCTCTAAGTTCGATGACAAACTCAACGCTTCCTTGAGTGGAAGCCCCTACATGACTCACCATGGTTGGACGTTGCCTTTCCTTTGACTATGACTTGCTTTGAACAGTTCCGCAACTCATGGGGACCACGGCACAAGAAGCACTTTACTCGCTTCTTTTTGCTCCTCTTTGCCCTCTTGGCTTCGGCTTTTCCCTTACTCGAACCAGGCTTCTTAGGCTCTTCGTCTACTCCATCGTTCCCTTCAATGACAGACTTGTTCCTCTTTGCCCCCTTAGCTTCGGCTCTTCCCTTGTTCGAACTAAGCTTCTTGGGCTCCTTGTCTGTTCCATCGTTCCCTTCGATGACAAACTTCCTCGAACACTTCAACAACTTATGCGGACCATGACACAAGAAGCACTCCACTGGCTTCTTCTCGCTTTCGGCCTCCTTAGCTTCGACACTCTTTGCGCTCGAACCAAGTACCAAGGCATTTCCTACCAGCTTCTTATTAAGCACGGATTTTTTCGGACATTTCTTCAACATGTGTTGACAGTCGCAGAGAAAGCATTTCAACTTGTCCATTTTCCTCTTAGGTTTCTTCTTCCCAACTAGTAGTTTCCTATTACCTCCATTGTCGCCGTTGCCATTGCCATCATCCTTGTCTTCCTTGTGATTCCCTTTACATACGCTTTTTTCCTCGAACTTAGAAGACCCAAGCTTGTCTTTCCCTAGACCAAGTTTAACCACGGATTCCGCTACTGTCATGGCTTCCGACAGCTTTTGGACGCCTCTTTGTTCCACCTCCTGTCTGACCCATTGCTTCAATCCCTCTTGAAAAGCAAGCAATGCTTCTTTCTTGGTCACATCTGAAATTTGGAGCATGAGTTGTAACGACCCGAATTTTAAGGTCATCAGAAAAATGTAATTTCGGGTCTCTGTTTCTGAAAAATAGATTAGTAAATAATTATTAAAAATATTTATGAAGTTAGTCGAGTGGTTAATTAGAGTTTAATGAAGTAAATTTAGCTTAATTAAGGATAAATGGATAAAATGATTAAATTGAATAAAGTGTGAAAGTTTAATTATAGAATAAAGAAAATTAAGGGGATTAAATAAGCAAATAAGCCAAAGTGAGTGCCAAGTGTGTGATAAAAATAAAATACATGTGTAATAAATAATGTACATACATTTGTAATACATGTATGTATTTACTTATTATTTAAGTAAGTATTAATGTATCTATTATTATTTAATTGATATTATATGATAAATAAATAAAAGAAAGACAAGTGTATGAAAATGATTTGATATAAGTATATAAATAAAAATATACACATTTGTAATACAAGTATTTGATAATAAATAGATATTTATTTAAATATTAAATTATGGCTATAATTATTAATTAATATTAATATTATATTATATTATGAAATAAATTAAAATAGTGACAAATGTGTGGTAATTATAAAATACATGTGTAATAAATTGAATACATACATTTGTAATATGTATATTTAATTATTAGTAGATATTTATTATTTATAAAAGATATTTATTAATTAAATAATTATATTATAAGATTTTTATGTAATAAATATATTAAATTATGACAAGTGTGTGGATAATAAATGGATACAAATGTAAAATAAATATTTGATATTAATTAGATATTTATTAAGTTAACATATTATATATATAAAGTAAAACAAAAGAAAAAGAAATGAAAAAAAAAGATAGAAAAGAAACAGAATGAAACGAAACAGAGAGCAAGGAATGAAAGAAAAGAAAGAAAGGGAGAAAAGGGAAATTTGAGATTTTAAGGTTTGAAAGTTTAATTGTCAATGTGGTACGGGAAATCTCGGCTAAGAAAGGACAAGACAAAGTCAACGAGAGTTAACTCGAAAATTACGGTTTGTATTTCTATAACCCGAACTTAATATTTAATTATTGAATTTATTATTTATTATGTATGGTAGGTGCATTGATTAAATTATTTGAAATAAAATGAATATTGATTGAAATTGAAGGGTTAATTTAATTAATAATTGTTGTATTTTAATTGAATGTTATGGTAAATAATTAAAGTATGAATTATTGGTATTGTGTTTTTATTGAAATGATTTGATTTGAAAATGTGGTGAAATAATTATGAACATGTGTTTATTGTGGAATTTAATTATATGAAAATGAAAAGTAAATTGAATTGTATTAAATTATGAATTAATATGAATAATTGAGATATATATATTGAATTGAATGAAAATGTATGAGATTGTGAAAATGTGTGAATATATGTAATTATTGGAATGATATATTAAGGAAAGAATTATTGAATTGAGAAAGTGAATTATAATTGATACTGAACTAAGATAGAAATTATACTGAAAAGTGAGTTAAATACCCTATTAACTAGTCGGGCTAGTCGGATATAGTTGGCATGCCATAGGATATGAAAGAGTACGAGTTTTTGCCGGCTTACTGATCAGACACTTATGTGCCGACTACCGTTATTGTTACCGTTACTGTTACTGATTCGGCACTTTGTGTGTCAAATACTGTTACTGTAACCGTTATCGATTCAGCACTTTGTGTGTTGAATACTGTTATTGTTACTGTTACTGTTCCGGATTTGTTCCGATAAGGTACTCTGTGTACCGTATTGCTATTGTTACTATTACTGTTTCGACTTCGGCCGATGAGGCACTATGTGCCATACTGGTGTGTTGGTTGGATCCGTGTATCCGTCTGAGTCCGAGTCATGTTAATAGGGGTAAATAAAGGAACTGGAAAGATCGGCTGTTACTGAATAATTTAATTGTTACTGAATAACTGATTATTATTGAATAATTGATTGTTACCGAATAACTGACTGTTACTGAATAAATAATCGTTCTGATTGACTGATTGTTAATGAATATTACTGATTGATTAATTACTATTAAAAATAATAAATGATTTTGAATTTAAAGTAGACCAAAACATTGGTTGGAAAGTGAATGTTTGAATACTCATTGAGTTTGAATAGTTCAATATATAAAAATTAATATGTTTTATAATTTTTTAAGTGTTCGGATTATAGAAATACCACTGAGTGTATACTCAGCGTACGGTTTGTTTCCGTGCGCAGGTTAAGGTTAGACCGTTGAATCAGCATCCTAGGCAGATCCCGAATTCAATTAGGTAAAGTATGTTGAGTATTGGTAATGGCATGTACCTAGGATGTCTTATGAGAGTCATTTAGGTTGTGAAAGTATTGATAAAATAAGTAAATTATGGTTGGCAATGGTATATAGTATGAATTTAAAATTTGAAAGAAAAATTCGTAGTAATTCAAAATTAGTTCCGAATTGATTTTACTGTTCATATTGGACCGCGAGGGCCCATTAAAGGGACGACATCTTAAAATTATGATGAGTCTGAACGTTTATATTTAATTAATTTCTGTATTGTATTGTACTAACTGGTAATGTCTCGTAACCCTGTTTCGGCGACGGTATGGGGTTAGGGGACGTTACAGTAGTGGTATCAGAGCTATCAGGTTTAGCCGATTTTCAGACTAAATAGAGCTCGGAATTGAGTCTAGAGGTACATGCCATAATTGAGTTGAAATTGAATTGGGATCGGATGCTGATATATTTGTTTGTCTCTGTTTTATAGTGAAAATGTTAGACGAAAATATTGATAGTATTGATCTTGAAATGTATACTGAAAACGAAAAGCCTCATGAATTAGATAAAACTGAATTGATAACACTGAGTAGTAACTTAATGAGTAATTAACCACTGAGTGTCCACTGAATGTCCACTGAATGTTGAATAATATAATAATAGAGAAAGAGATAATATGTAATTGTTTAGAATTATAACCGATGCTCTTCAGTGAATAGAAGAAACTGTATTTGTTATGATATTTGCCCCTCCTGTTTCTTAATCGGTTCCTGAAGTGCTTCAAGGTACAGAATTTGTCTGAACAGGTAAGATATCTGCTATTAATAATCTGTACATATAGTGTGGAAAAATTGAAAATTATAGCTGAAAATGATTTTGAAAGAAATGAAATCTGGTTAGAGAATATTATCAGGGCTATAAATGAATTGTTTTGTTCGCCGAGTAAATGTTAGGAAGGTATGGTATTTCTACTAAAAGATTCAATTTATTAGTGGTGGAAAATATTAATTTATGCTGTGACTATGAAAGGGTTATTTGAAACTTTCTGAAATGAGTCCTGAAAGAAATATACATATATCAGTTAGAGATTTCTTGATCAGGGATGCAAAGGGATTCTTGAAGCTTAAATAGGGTCATATGATTGTAACTGAGTATGAAGGGAATTTGTTTAATTAAATATGTATATCAGAGGGTATATTCCGATAGAAACTATAATGTACAAGTAGTTTGAAGATGGTTTAAATAAAGACATAAAGCTGAAGAATGTAGAATAAAAAGTGGAATATGTGTTTAGATATGACTCTTCTGAATATTATTTTAGTGATTGCTCGAAGAAAGTTGAAAAGATATTATTCAGAATTCAAGACCAGTAACACAGCTATCAGAGGCAAATTACTCTGTAACTCCGAAAATACGGGTGATAGTCGAAGTGTAATAAAGGACTTCACTGAAAAATCTGGAGCATGAACATCAGCCACGGCATATGTTAATCGTATAAAAGAAGATATTTCTCTGTCGGATGTCATTACAGCATCCATTAAAGATTTGCATGTTGAGTTCGCTAAATTTTTGGTTGAAGTATCAAATTTTCAAGTCAGTATTTATTGATTAATAGAATCTGCATGAACTATTTGATAATGATACTAAGTACTTTTTTCTGATCGATTTGATGTTATTATTGTTCGATGTGATTTTGAGAATGGAATGGTTAATTTTGCACGATGTTTGTGATAAATTATGAGCAGAAGTATAATATGTTGCAAGATCAGGATGATGAAATGTTTTGTTTTGAACAAGAGAAGATTGAATGATTTGTTTATTATGATATTAATTATGTCAACACAGAAGTGTGCCAGAAAAAGGTTCATGGTATTTACCTTGTTTATGTATTGAATATTAAAGTATTTAAGTCAAGGTTTAAATCAGTGGCAATAGTGCGAGAGAATTCTGATGTGTTTCCAGAAGAGTTGCCCGAACTACTGTTGATTGAAGAAGTTGAATGTGCTATAGATTTTGTGACTGAGATGATAGTGAAAAATATATTTGAAATCGGAGGTTTTCTAAAACTAGTTGGTTATTACAAAAAGATGTGGAATTAGAATGATCTGATAGATGTTAGCAAGGTTTTGATTAGTTGAAAGCTCAGTTAACTGAAGCACTAGTTCTGGTTCAGTCTGAAATCCAGTAAAGAAACTTGTGATTTACAGGGATAGCAGTGTTTTGATGCAAAAAAAAAAAGTGAACTAATGGTTTATGTTACGAAATGTTAGAATCACATGGGAAGAATTATTTGATACCTGATTCGGAAGTGGTAGTTATTGTTCTTGTATTAAAAGATCAAGATATGATAATTAATTATCATCCGAGAAATACAAATGAATGTATGTATATTCAGAATTGAAAGCTTTGTTTTGTGTTATGAGCTATGAATGTAATATCCCGAATTAGGGTCTAATCAGAATAGTGGTTTCGTGACCACAAATCTGAGATAGAAATAATTATTTTATGATTATTTTGAGATCTATGATATGATTTCATGATTGTGTGAAAATTTCGTGAAGAAATTCTATGCATAAAGTGCTTAATTTGAAGTTAGGGACTAAATTGAATAAAATACAAAACTTGCATTCTAGAAGTTTCTAGTATGAAATTGCTTTGAAATATTAATTAGGAGGTCTTAAATAGCAATTTGACCAATTTCTAAGTTTATGGACAAAAATTGGACATGGATGAAATTTTTGGAAAGTTTAGTAAAAAGAGTATTTTGGTCATTTAGGGGTAAAATGAATTAAAATACAAAATTAAAAGCCAATTTTGTTCATCTTCTTCACCATGGACGTGTATGCCAAGGTAGACTCCATGGATAGGGTTTCCGAGCTTCCAAGCTCGATTGTAAGTCCGTTCTAGCCTCGTTTTTAATGATTTTTACGTTTTTGGAGTCCCGGTAACTTGATTTAGCTTATGCTAGCAATAATTCAACCTAGGGTTCATAATTGGAAAAATACCCATATGTAAAATTTGTGTATTTTGGTGTTTTATGATAGAATATGAGGTTTTAAATTATGTTAGATGTAATACCCCTAACCCGTATCCATCGCCGAAACAGGGTTACAGAGTGTTACCAATACATACAGAACATTTACAGATTAATCGAAACATTACTATTCACTTTCTGAGATCATATATAAAAATAACGACCTTTATTTAGGCCCTTGAAGCCCAACATGAACATTAAAATCAAGTCGGAGCTCAACTGATTTCTCGTAAAATTTTTCGCTTAATTAATTTTTTTTAAAAAAGTTTACTTGTGAACAGTACCCACACGCCCGTGTGATTAGGCCGTGTGGATTCCACACGCCTATGTGGATTGTGACACGCTCGTGTCCCTTGTCCGTGGAGCTTTCTGTTTATGACATCATCATCAATTTAGGGGCACACGGCCACATCGCACGCCCGTGTCCTAAAGTCGTGTTCCATATACAGCTGAGACACATGGTCGTGTCTCTGCCTGTGTGGTCAATATCTAAGCTATTTTCCAAGCCTTGGTCGACCTTAATCTCTTACACACTTATCCAAAATCAAAAGCATATAACATGGTATTCATTTAATGATTAAACATTCTCAATTAAACTACAAACATAGCATTTGTATGTCATCATACATGTGTCTCTCATACTCATTTTACCTTGTCTATTATGGTACCACTTATACTTTTATACCATGATTATCATCTTACCAAATATTTTCAGTTTAATCATCAAGCATATATATTTAAAGCTAGATCATATCTTTATAAAATACCACATTTCAGATGCGCGGAATAAAATACTTGCCTTAGACATTTCAATCCAACTTCATACCCAACAAGCATCATATTGAAACTAGTCATATATATACATGTCATGATATGTATCATTCTTATATTGTTTTCTTATAAACATATATCATTTGTTTTTCTCCTCCTCCTCTCCATTCCACATCCTTAATGTATATAACATTCTTGTAAGTACAATTTCACAATTTACTTATTAATGCTCACATCAAGCTGTTCACACGAGTTATAGTCACTCAATCATTTATAATTCGAGCTACAGAGCTCGAAATTAAGATCCGTAAATTTTCCTGAAACTAGACTCACATATCATTCCACCATAAAATTTTCAGAATTTTTGGTTTAGCCAATTAGTACAGTTTATTCATTTAATTTCCCCCTGTTTCACTATCCTACGGTTCTGACCTCTCTTCACTAAAAATTAATTATATCACAGTACAGAACTCGGATAATGTTCCCATTGATTTCTATTGAAAATAGACTCATTAAGGATTCTAAGCATATAAATTTGAGCCTCTAATTAATTTTATCCAATTTTTGGTGATTTTTCAAAGTCAAAATAGGGGAACCTGAATTCGTTCTAACCTTGTCTCACAAAATTCATTATATCTCATAATTTACAATTCAATTGCTTACACCGTTTCTTCTATAAGAAACTAGACTCAATAAGCTTTAATTCCATATTTTATTCATCCTCTAATTCAATTTATACAATTTATGGTGATTTGTCAAAGTCAACCTACTGCTGCTGTCCAAAACTGTTTTAGTTCAAGATGTTTATTACCATTTTTCCTCTAAATTTCACAGCTCATACAATTCAGTCCTTGCTCAACTAGCCCATCTATTAAGCTAATTTTTCTCAATTAACATTTTATTCCATTATTCTAAACTATTACACAACCTTTTAAAATCATAATTTTAACACTAAACCTTAATTTACAACTTTTTCACAATTAGGTCCTAAAATCAATTTCTATTGAAATTACTTGATAAAATCATCAAACAACAAAATCAAAGCTTCAAATTCATTTTATATCATCATAAAAAGCCAAAACTTGTCAATGATAGCTTTTAATTTTGTTCATAAAATCAAAAACTAATGAATTAAACACTTGGACCTAATTGTAAAAGTCACAAAAACATAAAAATATCAAAGAAAAGGGCAAAAATTGAACTCACTTATGTCAAAGTATGAAAAACCAGCAGCTTTCAGACCTCCCATGGCATTTTTGCTGAATAAAAATGATGATATCTCTAGATTTTTTAAATTTGTCTTGTTTTATATGTTTAATTTACAAAATTTCCCATTTTGCCCTTGTTTCTCCTTGTCTTTTTTGTTGATTTTCTTGCCCAACCGTCCAGCCCATACAATTTGGGTCCAATTGCCTTTTAAATCCCTCCTTTTTAATCACTTAAACTATTTAATCACAATTTAATAAATTTGGCACTATTTTCAATTTAGTCCTTTTTAATTAATTGACTAACCAAACGTTAAAATTTTCTAACGAAACTTTAATACTAACTTAATAACACTCCATAAATATTTATAAAAATATTTATGGCTTGGTTTATGAATTCGAGGTCTCGATACCTCATTTTCACCCTAATTTCTTGATTAATTCTTTTAAAGTCGCAAAATTCACTAATTAAAAAATAATTCTTTTAAGTTCGCGCTTGGCCTATAATTATTATTTGTTAAAATTTCTAAAATTACTCGTCGGATTTAGTGATCTCGAATCATTGTTTTCGACACCACTGAATAATTTGACTGTTACATTAGACAACTTGTGCTACTCGGTTTTAAGTGAAAACAAATAAAATGGCTTAATCGGTAAAAATACCTAATAGTCATAAGTACATGTTAGAGTGAGAATTTGATGTTTCCATAGAAGGGAAAATGATCAGCATGTCATAAAACATAAGAAATATGATGAAGTTTAATTTTCGAACCTTGGGGCAAAAGTGCAAATATGCAAAAGTTTAGGGGTCAAAATGAAAATTTGTAAAAATATGATTTTTGGACCCGTATGAATAGTGTGACTAATTATTAGGCTAAATGTGATAGTATAGATGAAGGAAATCGAGATTTGGGCCTAAATCAGGAAAATACAAGGTTATGGACTAAAATGGTAAATTGCCGTTTCTGGATCGAGGTAAGTTTGTATGATAATAATAATGCAATGTTATGTTTGAATTATATTTCTTACTATTATTGCATATATTGTATGATTTAATATGTTGGAAAAGTTGATGGAATGGTGTTTATGATGTGGAAATATGACATGAAAGAATGTTACATAAAATGCAAGAAAATGATGATACATGACAAGTGATATATGAAATATGTGATATATGTTACGTAAATTCTTAAAAGCTGATTTGATATTTGAGTTGTGTCTTATTATACTATGAATGGACAATTGGTACTATGGATAGTGAGATCGACACTTCAAGTAAGTTCGTACATAAATAATCTATCGATTCTTTTTATGTTATTATATTTTGATATCATATGAAATGTGGCTGCCTATCAAATGGTTATTTGATGTAAGTTATGAATTTAAATTGATCACGGACAATTTAGTAAAATGTTGAAAAGTGAGGAATTTCCCGGTTGAACATTCGGAATAGAAACGATACAAATGAACTATTGTGAGGTCACGTGTGTAGTATTAAGTGCAGGCTACTACATGTACCAGATAATTAGTCGCATGTGTAGTACTAAGTGCAAGCTACTATGCGTACCTGAAAACTGTGATCACATATGTAGTACTAAGTGCAGGCTACTAAGTGTACCAGATTATTGGTCGCATGTATAGTACTAAGTGCAGGCTACTATGCGTACCAGATAGATTCGGCTACAAGTGTGGAAATGGGAAAATGTGCAGGCAATTGTGTATCTGTTATTATTCCAATGAGTTCAACGGGAAATCGATTAAATGAAAAGACATGTGAAAGTGATTATGTGATGAACAAGTGCAAGTATATGTTTATTTGAATTTATGAGCAATATGCTCGATATTTGAGCGAACCTCGGTAAAATGGAAGGGATTAAGTGAATTGTGTAAAAAGTGAACTTTAGTAGTAAAACAGTGTTGAACAATAGCAGTGCATGACTTTGAAAATTTACCAAAAATTATGTAAGTTGAATTAAATTTCAAAAAAATCATGTAATTAAATATTAATGAGTCTATTTTCATATAAAAGAAACAGGGGGAGCAAAAGAGTTATATATTATGTGATATTATAATTTTTGTGAGACAATGTCAGAATAAATTCGAGATCCCCTGTTCTAACTTTATAAATTCACCATAAATTGTACAAAAATTATTAAGAGTCATACCTTACATGCATAGATTCTTTATTGAGTATATTTTTAAGGGAAACAAATGGCATGGTCGTTGAAATTCTGTACAGGGAGAAATTTGGTTCGTAGTGCACAGGGGTCAGAGTAGTCGTACCCTGGAATAGGGGAAACTTTAATGAATAAACTGTACTAATTGGCTAAACCAAAAATTCTGGAAATTTTATGGGAGAAATATATATGAATCTAGTTTCAAGGAAAATTAATGAAAATAAATTTGGAGTTTTGTAGCTTCAGATATGAATGATTTAGTAATTGTAACTCGATAACACAGCTTAAGCTGAACATGTGTAATTGTACAATTACAGTGTTTTATCTTGAAAAGCGTGGTAGTAATTGCTTATTATTTTCATATGAACTTACTAAGCGTAAAGCTTACCCATCCTCTCCATTTCTTTAGTATTGGCAGGTCGGCTCGGGGTTGGAGATCGTCGGAGGCAAAATCACACTATCAAACTATCATTTTGGGAGAATTAATTCAAATATTAGAAATATCAAGTAAGTGGCATGTATAGGAAGTTGGTTTGTGATATGTATTTTTATTATGATTTTGACCATACGTATCAGTCTGCATTGAGTTATTGTATATGATCATGAGATGTAGTCCTTATCCATTATGGTTTATAAGCTTAATTAATCGTGCCATGTCCTATGTTTTGATGTGATGATATAGTTAGCTTTGTTTATTATGCATGTGTTCAAAAAGTTTTGAATTAAATGAAATTTTATGGCCCGGTTTCGTCTATGTGTATTGTTAAGTCTGGTAATGCCTCGTACCTTATTCCAGCCTTGGATACGGGTAAGGGGTTTTACAATGAACATCTGACTGTTATCACCTGAAGATGGATCAATTTTGGTAGAGATAAAGGTTAAACCGATTTCTTTATAGTAGATCTGCGAAGCTCAGAAATGTGGTAATAAGTTATCGGTTAAATGGGTATAGTGTACAGATGATTTCTGACTAAACATTTCAGATTGGATATGATGGTTGTTTGCAATTTAGAAATAAAAGCTGAACAGAGGGATTCAGAACTTATACAGGAGAATTTGCGTGAAATTATAGTAGTACTATGTCTATGCATTCTGGAAGAATAAGATGTACAGTGATTTAAGACAGATGTGTTGAAGATTGGGAAAAGAAAAGCAATACTTTGAAATTGTATGTAAATGTTTATATCAGATACAGATACCTTCAGAAGAATGGAAATGGGATATAATTTCTATGGGTTTGAATTGGAATTATCTCGATCTTCAAAAAAGAAAGACGGTATTTGAATAATCGTCGAAGGTATGGCAAAGTCTGCATATTCTATTCAGGTATGAATACATTTCTTACTTAATAATTGTCTAAAATATAGGTTTCTGAGATTATCAGATTACATGGTATGGTGGTTTCTATTATTTCTGATTGAGATACGTGGTTTATACTCTTATTATAGAACAAGTACAAGAAGTTCTGGGTGCGTGATAACAGTTTTCAGCACTGTATGAAGTTCTGAATGATTATGAATATAAAACTGCATGGGATCTGATTGAATACTATGAGAAAAGAATATACGGAGCTGGTTGATTCGTGAAACTAAAGAAAAATAAAAATAATTCGAGATAGTTTAAAAACAGTATTTGATTGTCGGAAATTCTATATGGAAATTGAATGAAAGTGATTCGAGATAGACTGAAAGCAGTTTTGTCAGACAGAAATTATATATAGACTTTAAACGTTGGGATATTGAGTATTTTGTTAGTGATATGGTATTTCTTAGATATTCACCTTGGAAGAAAATTTTGAAGATCGGGTTGAAAGAGAAATTAAGTTCTTATTCTGTTGAGCTATGTGAAGTTGAAGAAAAGTCGGACCGGTAAAATATTGTTTGGTTTTGCTTCTGAAGTTGCAGAAAGTTTATGATAATTTTTCATGATTTGAAGCTCAGAAGATGATATAGATCAGATCTCTTGCATGTTATATCGACAAAGGATATTGAGATTTGATGTAATCTATAGTATGAAAAAGAGCTGGTTGAGATACTAGCCTGAGCGGTAATGTCATAATATTGAGGAAGCAATACAGGAACCGAGAGAAACAGCGAGATCTTTGTATTTATACCCCTACCTCTCTCAGGTAAATTTCGAGGACGAAATTTATAAAAGGGGGGAGAAATGTAACGACCCAAATTTTAAGTGTAACACCCCTTAACCCCAAACCGTCGCCAGAATGAAGTTATGAGGCATTACCGGACATATCAGGCAACTTACGAATAATTTACAATTAATATAACTTTCATAGTATAATATAATAATTAAGTCCCTATCTTGGACTCTCGAAGTTCAAACACGTATTAAAAGTTAGAACGGGACTTGTTCGAGTATTCCAATTTTTTTTTTATAAAAAAATTTTGGCAGCATTTCTGCTTATTTTTACCTAAACCTCCTGCAAATTCAAACCAAAATCACCAACACCAATGTTTCACATTCATATAACTAATATTTATATCATTAACATAATTTTAACTTAATAACTATCATAGCATCATTCAAAATTGATTATAAACTTTATTCATTTAACAACTTAATGTTCATGTATCAAAATATCATGTACTTTCCTTACCATTTCATTTAACCATCTAAATCTTATAATTCATCCTTCACTACTCAAAGTAATATACATATTCAAGTGATTAAACAACACCTATGTACATGCCACCTTTACCCAAAAGAAAATATACATCACCAAGTTTGTGTTGGAGTCGGGATTGTTCTGGATGCTGAGCCGGGACACTTGACTTCTACTAACCTGCGCACGGAAACAACTGTACGCTGAGTATGGATATACTCAGTGGTATTACTATAAATCAAGACTATTTAACATTAATAAATTACAAACATCAACCTTAAATTTTATAATTATTTAAACTACTTTTATACATAATTATTTTACTTCATAAATCTTAAATTCATAATTCATTTTTCTCATACTAACTCAATTCATAATTTAGTTCATACATTCTTTCTCGTACTTTTCAATAGTGCTAAAACAAATAATCTCATTTTCAAAATTTCATTTGAATTATTTACCCTATTAACAAAGCTCGGACTATAACAGATACGCGGATTTCCACCCAAACACACCAGAATGTCCAACCCAAACACACCTAGAATATTTTAAATCCTCCATAACACACCAGTAAGGCATTAAGTGCCTCTTCGGATAAATCGAAGTATAATAACAGAAATCTTCCGCTGAACTACAATCCTCATCACATCAATAAGGCATGGCATGCCATTTGTATCAAATCTAGTCCGACAAGTTAATAGGGTATTATTTTACTTTTTCTAATTTCAATTTCATTTACACAAAAATTTTCAATACTCATTCAATTCAAATATCTATTATCTTAATTCATATACAAATTAATTTTCACACAAGTGTATACCATCAACACCATACAATTGTCACCATTTATTTATTTTTCAATCAATACACTTTTCAAATAATCACATACTTACGTCAAGTCTTATTTACCATACATAACAATTAAAATTTCAGCAATCAATAATAATTAAAATTTGAATTATAGTAATACACACTGTAATTCTCCCGTTTTAGTCATTGATGACTTTCTCCTTTCCTTTCGATGCTGATGTTTCAGGTTCTTTGTTGGCTACGAAAATAATAGTAATTTATATTATTATTTAGAGCATTAATTATAATAAATAATTAAATTTCTAAACAATTCCTACCTTATTCCCAATTTAATCCTAACTAAACTTAATTATTTTCTTAATCCAATTCACTCTCTTTTTCTATTCAAATTTTGTCTAAACTTATATTTAACTATAAAATTTCCAGCATGTTTCCCTAATTTCGAAATTTCTTCAATTTAGTCCCTTCAACATAAAACTTATAGCCTAGTTTACAATTTAATCCCTTAATCAATTCTAACTTAGAATTCATTCAATTAAATCCCTAATTCCATAATTTATCCAACATGAACCATATTTGGAAACATATGAACTCTTGAACTATCAACTTAATTTCATCAAAATCTTGTTTTAAAGCTTCTAAAACATCAAAATTAACTAAAAAGGACTTAATTGACTTACCAAATTAACTCCAAGCTTCAAATCCTTAGTTTTCTCTTTTTTTTCTCTCCCTTTTTCTTTCTCTTTTTCTCCCCTGCTTCCCGTTTTCAATTATGTTTCTATTCCCTTTTGTTTCTTTATTTCTCTTTTATATTGATTTGTTTTACTTATTTAATTAGCATATATTATAATATATTTATTTTAAATATCTATTTTAACATCATTTACATATTTTACAATTGTACACATATTTAATTCTACATTTGTACCAATAATTTTACTACATTTGTCATTATTTAATTTGTTTCTCAAACAAAAATCTCATAATTTAATAATTTAATTATTTAATTAACAAATATCTTTTTACTTAAATTATAAGTAATTAAGTATTTAAATTACAAATGTACCAATATAATTTTTACACATGTATATTTTTATTACCATACAATTATCTACTATTTAATTTATTTAATAATAATGCTAATAATAATAATCTAATATAAAACCATAATGTTAATTAATAATTATAATAATTTAATATAAAACCATAATAATAATCATTATAATATATAAAACCTAAAAAAGATCTTTGATTTTATTTCACCAATATGCCGCCTCATTTGTAGTGAATGGCTTAATTGCCATTTTAATCCTTTTTATTTTCTATTGCTTTATAATTAACTTTTTACCCTTTATTCAATTTAATCCTTTTTATTACTTACTCTAAATTAAGCTAAATTCACCTAATTAGATCCTAATTAGACACACCACTAGGCTCATAAATATTTTTACCCTATAACTCACTTTTCCGGTGCCCGTGAATTTCGGGTTATTACATTTCTCCCCCCTTTAATAAATTTCGTCCTCGAAATTTACCTGAGAAGAGATGAGGATATTGTACTCTCATAGTTTCCTCTGGTTCCCAAGTCGCTTCTTCAACATTATGATTTCTCCATAAGACTTTCACTAAAGGAACCTTTTTATTTCTTAATTCTTTTACTTCCCGTGCTAAAATTTGAACCGGCTCTTCTTCATATGATAGATCAGGTCAAACTTCAATATCTTCTGTAGAAATTATATGAGAAAGATCTGATCTATATTTCCATAGTATCGAAACATGAAAAACATCATGAATCCTTTGTAATTCAGAAGGTAAAGCCAATCTATATGCAACTGGTCCAATTCTTTCCACTATTTCATATGGCCCAATAAAACGTGGGGTCAATTTACCTTTCCGACCAAATCTCAAAACTTTTTTCCAAGGAGAAACCTTTAGAAATACTGTCTCCAACTGAATACTCAATGTCTCGACGTTTCAAGTCGGCATAAGGCTTTTGTCTGTCAAAAGCTACCTTTAATCTATCTTTGATCTTTTTAACTGTTTCTTCCGTTTCTTGAATTAATTTCGGCCCAATTACTTTTCTTTCATTCAATTCTGTCCAACATACCGGTGATCTACACCTTCGACCATACAGTGCTTCATACGGGGCCATTTGTATACTAGATTGAAAACTATTATTGTAGACAAATTCAGCTAATGGTAAATAACGTTCCCAACCTGATTCAAAATCAATAATACAAGCCCGAAGCATATCTTCTAATATCTGAATTACTCGTTCGGACTGTCCGTCGGTTTGCGGATGAAAGGCTGTACTGAAACTAAGTCTAGTACCCAACAATTCATGTAACTGTCTCCAAAATCTCGATGTGAACCGAGGATCTCGATCTGAAATTATTGATATCGGAATGCCATGTAATCTAACAATTTCTCGAATATACACGTCTGCAAGCTTCTGCAACGACCAATCAGTCCTGACTGCTATAAAATGTGCTGACTTGGTAAGTCTATCAACTATCACCCAAATAGCATTCTTTTTGCTTGCTGACAACGGTAATCCCGTAATAAATCCATCGTGATGCGATCCTATTTCCATTCAGGAATATTAATAGGCTGAAGCAATCCAGTAGGAACCTGATGTTCTGCCTTTACCCGTTGGCAAGTCAAACATTTACTTACAAATTCTACTATGTCTCTTTTCATCCCTGGCCACCAGTACAATTCTATTAAATCTCGATACATTTTCGTGCCTCCGGGGTACATAGCAAATGAACTATCATGAGCTTCCCGTAGAATCAACTCTTTAAGCTCATAAGTATTTGGAATACAAATTCGATTTCGAAACCTCAAGCATCCACAATCATCAATACTAAAATTTTCTGCTGTGCCATTCTGTACCATCTCTCTTTTCTTCAATAATTCATGATCTTCCAACTGAGCTGATCTAATCTGATCAAACATTACCGATTTTACTCTCAATTCGGCCAAAAGACTCCCATCATTAGTGATACTAAGTCGTTCAAACATTGCTCTTAATTCAATTGCAGCTTTTCTGCTTAATGCATCAGCTACAACATTAGCTCTTCCCGGATGATAGTTTATAACACAATCATAATCTTTCAGAAGCTCGATCCAACGCCTTTGTCTCAAATTCAATTCCTTCTGAGAAAGAAGATACTTCAAACTCTTATGATCAGTATAGATGTAGCATCTTTCACCATAAAGATAATGTCTCCAAATCTTCAATGCAAAAATCACGGCTGCTAACTCAAGATCATGAGTACGATAATTCCTTTCATGTGGTTTCAATTGACGAGATGCATAGGCTATTACCTTCCCATCCTGCATCAATACACAACCCAAACCACTCAAAGAAGCATCACTATACACTACAAAATCTTTACCCGATTCTGGCAATGTCAAAACTGGTGCCTCGGTTAACATTCGCTTCAATGTTTCAAAACTTTTCTGACACTGATCATCCCAAATAAAAGGAACATTCTTCTGCAGTAGTTTAGTCATTGGTAGTGCTATCTTCGAGAATCCATTTACAAACCTCCTGTAATACCCAGCTAAACCGAGAAAACTGCGTACCTCCGATATATTCTTTGGCGCCTTCCACTGAACAATTATTTGATATAAGTGTATAAATAAAAATATACACATTTGTAATATAAGTATTTGATAATAAATAGATATTTATTTAAATATTAAATTATTTCTATAATTATTAATTAATATTAATATTATATTATATTATGAAATGAATTAAAATAGTGACAAATGTGTGGTAATTATAAAATACATGTGTAATAAATTGAATACATACATTTGTAATATGTATATTTAATTATTAGTAGATATTTATTATTTATAAAAGATATTTATTAATTAAATAATTATATTATAAGATTTTTATGTAATAAATATATTAAATTATGACAAGTGTGTGGATAATAAATGGATACAAATGTAAAATAAATATTTGATATTAATTAGATATTTATTAAGTTAACATATTTTATATATATATATAAAGTAAAACAAAAGAAAAAGAAATGAAAAAAAAAAGATAGAAAAGAAAAAGAATGAAACGAAACAGAGAGCAAGGAAGGAAAGAAAAGAAAGAAAGGGAGAAAAGGGAAATTTGAGATTTTAAGGTTTGAAAGTTTAATTGTCAAAGTGGTACTGGAAATCTCGGCTAAGAAAGAACAAGACAAAGTCAACGGGAGTTAACTCGAAAATTACGGTTTGTATTTCTATAACCCGAGCTTAATATTTAATTATTGAATTTATTATTTATTATGTATGGTAGGTGCATTGATTAAATTATTTGAAATAAAATGAATATTGATTGAAATTGAAGGGTTAATTTAATTAATAATTGTTGTATTTTAATTGAATGTTATGGTAAATAATTAAAGTATGAATTATTGGTATTGTGTTTTTATTGAAATGATTTGATTTGAAAATGTGGTGAAATAATTATGAATATGTGTTTATTGTGGAATTTAATTATATGAAAATGAAAAGTGAATTGAATTGTATTAAATTATGAATTAATATGAATAATTGAGATATATATATATTGAATTGAATGAAAATGTATGAGATTGTGAAAATGTGTGAATATATGTAATTATTGGAATGATATATTAAGGAAAGAATTATTGAATTGAGAAAGTGAATTATAATTGATACTGAACTAAGATAGAAATTATACTGAAAAGTGAGTTAAATACCCTATTAACTAGTCGGGCTAGTCGGATATAGTTGGCATGCCATAGGATATGAAAGAGTACGGGTTTTTGCCGGCTTACTGATCAGACACTTATGTGCCGACTACCGTTACTGTTACCGTTACTGTTATCGATTCGGCACTTTGTGTGTCAAATACTGTTACTGTAACCGTTATCGATTCAGCACTTTGTGTGTTGAATACTGTTATTGTTGCTGTTACTGTTCCGGATTTGTTCCGATAAGGTACTCTGTGTACCATATTGCTACTATTACTGTTACTGTTTCGGCTTCGGCCGATGAGGCACTATGTGCCGTACTGGTGTGTTGGTTGGATCCGTGTATCCGTCTGAATCTGAGTCATGTTAATAGGGGTAAATAAAGGAACTAGAAAGATCGACTGTTACTGAATAATTTAATTGTTACTGAATAACTGATTATTATTGAATAATTGATTGTTACCGAATAACTGATTGTTACTGAATAAATTATCGTTCTGATTGACTGGTTGTTAATGAATATTACTGATTGATTAATTGCTATTGAGAAATAATAAATGATTTTGAATTTAAAGTAGACCAAAACATTGGTTGGAAAGTGAATATTTGAATACTCATTGAGTTTGAATAGTTCAATATATAAAAATTAATATGTTTTATAATTGTTTAAGTGTTCGGATTATAGAAATACCACTGAGTGTATACTCAGAGTACGGTTTGTTTCCATGCGCAGGTTAAGGTTAGACCATTGAATCAGCATCCCAGGTCGATCCCGAATTCAATGAGGTAAAGTATGTTGAGTATTGGTAATGGCATGTACCTAGGATGTCTTATGAGAGTCATTTAGGTTGTGAAGTATTGATAAAATAAGTAAATTATGGTTGGCAATGGTATATAGTATGAATTTGAAATTTGAAAGAAAAATTCGTAGTAATTCAAAATTAGTTCCGAATTGATTTTACTGTTCATATTGGACCGCGAGGGCCCATTAAAGGGACGACATCTTAAAATTATGATGAGTCGAAACGTTTATATTTAATTAATGTCTGTATTGTACTGTACTGACTGGTAATGTCTCGTAACCCTGTTCCGGTGACGGTATGGGGTTAGGGGACGTTACATGAGTTCTTTAAACTCTCGAACATACTCCCCCATTGTGCCCTATTGGGTTATCCCTTACAACTTTGTCCGAGCTTCTTCCTCGACAAACTCTGGCTAAAACTGTCCCTTCAACTCACATTGAAACTCTTGCCATATTCCAATCTCACCTTGCCTTTTACCTGTGGTCCTACCTCGCCACCATAAAAGTGCAATATCAGTAAGAAATAATGAAGCAGTATTTACTTTACCCGCATCATCCACGATGCCTTTGTTACGGAAGTAGTTTTCCATCCTCCAAAGAAATTGTCCAAACCGCATGCAGACCTTGTCCCCACAAACTCTTTCGGCTTCGGGACATACTTGCTACTGAGTGCTACACTTGACAATCCTTCCCCCACCGCTGCTCGATACAAGGCCAGCTCTCCCTCGAGCTCCTCTATTCTTGTGCTCAAAGCCAGAGTTGTGGCCATTGTTTCCTCCTTCGAAGCCTTCATCATGGCTTCAAGAGAACCGTTCCTCTCCATCAGCTTCCTCATTTGGGAATATAGCAGCTCTTGCACGCTATCCCTTTGGAAAGTGAGACACATGGTCACAAAGTCCCTCGACTGCTCCCTCAAGTCTTCAATGTTTTCCCCAAGTGCATTGTTTGACTCTCTTGCGTCCTCCATGGACTCCTTAAATTTACCCACGCGTACCTCTATTTCCGACAGCATCTCCCTCAAAGACTTTCTCTCCCACCTTTGTCCGAACTCTTCTCTCGACATCCCGCCTTCGAACCAATAGTTCTGATATCACTTGTCACGAGGCTAGATCATTTGTCTCACAATCCGTACGACCTTAGGCAATCTGCTCTTCCAAACTCACCTAAGTTAGCCTTTACACCCAAAAATGAGGATTCCTTAAGAATTCCTCCAATGCACAAATTTGTATAGCAGAAGCGATTATGCAAAAAGAAGCTATTAATAAGCAAAAAAAAGCCAAAGAAAAAATGCACACAAGCTGTTTGAGTAAATGCCTAAGAATTCTATTACTCTTAAGAATTCAACATATAATGGATGATTTTCAAATGAAGGGGAGGCTCTCTATTTATAGTTGAGCTCCCCAAAATCGACGGTCAAGATACATTTACATCGATGAATGAGATTAACGATATCCCATGATTTAAGAGATTTTTAAGATATGCCTTATCAAATCTAATCTAATCTTTACAAGATATAATTCGTTCTATCTTCTAAGATTAGTTACCCAAAATATCTTAAGTTGACAAATCTTCATTATCGGGCCACCCAGCTTCAATCTGACAAGCTTCTCCAATAATTCTTGAAATCAGGCCAGTTCTTGTGGGCTAAATAATCCCCATCTAATCGATCGACCTCCATGGGGCGCATTTTGTGCCATGGTCACAGGCTTTGAACTTTGGCCTGTGACACTAGAATATAGTCAAAAGTTTGCTAAGTAACCGCGCCTCAGTGTGCTTGCAACACAAGTATAATCGATAATAATACGGTATGTTGCAAGTGTGACAAGTCGAGTTGTAATATTAAATAGTTCAGTGACTTAAATGAAAATGTTTGGATAGTTTGGTGATCAAATTATAATTTTTTATAGTTAAATGACCAAAACGAAAAACTAACCCATAGTGCTAGTGGTGCAGTTTACCTTTTATATTTTGAATTTAGCCTATTTGCTTTTCAAATGTAAAAATTAAGGTCAAATCATTAACACCACTAAAATTATTTTGTTAAATTTGTTGGTGTTCGACCAAAAAGAATTGTTTGTGTGATATTTTGAAGAAAAAAATATTTACTTGATAGTTATATAACCAATAAATGATATTGTAATAGACATAAATTTAACAAAAAAATTTAACAATATTGTAATAGACCACTAAATTTCAAAGGTAGGAAAGACAACATATATTTGATAGTATCTAATGGAGTATGTTTTAACTCATTTTTTATTTTTTGATTAAATATAAAATTGGTACCTAAGCTTGCTTACTTGTAATACCCCTACCCGTATTCATTGCCGGAATAGGGTACGAGGTATTACCGGAGTTTACGAATTAAATTTTTTTTATATTCAATATAGCCCCTTTATAAATATCTAACCTTCCCTGCAATATTAAATCGAGACCAATCCACATCAACCAAATCAATTCAACATATCTTCAAGATAAATTCATGCATATTTATAAGATAACGTCATCACATATCTAAAACCAGGTTTGTTAACCATACTAATGGCTAACTTTACATTCATTTCACGTTAACATTTACTTTGTTAGCTTATACATGCCATTGATTTCCAAAATAAAGTTTCTTTATATACCGAAATCCTGAGGTTGACAGTGTGATGTGTCTCCGACCAAATCCGACCTCCGAGCTCTTAACACTACAAAACAGGGAAAAAGGAAACGGGGTAAGCACTTTGTGCTTAGTAAGCTCATATAACAAGAATTATACTTACCTAATATTTTCAATACAATATAATAAACATTCATATATCCATTCAATGCATTATTACCCTAACATGCACAAACTCAACATTCAAGTTAGTACAATAATTTCCATATATCAATAATATATATATACCATGATTGATGAGCTCGTCAATACCATGATTTCTATTTCCTTATTATTTTTCCATATTTATCCCGTTGAATTTATTAGAATTTCGATGGATTTTCAGAGGTACACATTTATTGTACAATTCCGGGTCCGTCAATTCATATTCATGTGCGCACATATCCATTTCAGAGAGCACACTCTCGCGAACCTCAACCTTGCAGCGGGATTACCAGTCCAAGCTAAATCCTCTGTAGAGTATTGTCGGGATTACCAGTCCAGGCTAAATCCCCTGCAACGACAATTACTCTAATGAGCTTGGATCTGAATTACCAGTCCAAGCTAAATTCAGACCCTAATTCGGATTACCCGTCTGGGCTAAATCCATTTTACACATATTCTTCGGGAGGGCTATATCAGGATAGGATCACCCGTCCGGGCTAGATCCTTTTTACCGTCAATTCCTTTTCAGAGATCCATCAAATTTTCCTTTCATTCAAACGGGATTTCTTCCCATTTTATCAAATATATCAATGTTTCATAAATTTCCATATAATGAACATTCAAATCATATTCATATCAAAAACATGCATTTCAAGCATTTAAGAATATAATTCAAGTTACACGAACTTACCTTGATACTTGTTTGTAAACAATAAAAATCTACTAATCCCGAAATTTTTCCTTTCCTTGATCTAGCTTCATATTTGAATCTTCCGGATCTAAATAAACAAATTTAATTATCAATTTAATACATTTCATGTTCATATGCAACATTCTCTATAATTCAACTATTATTTATAGTTCATTCAAAGCTATCTACTTGAGTCATAGTCACTAAATTATTTATAACTTGAGCTACGGAACTCAAAATTAAGATCCGTTAATTTTCCCTAAAACTAAACTCATATATATTTTTACCATAGAATTTCAGAATTTTTGGTTTAGCCAATAAGTACAGTTTATTCTTTAAAGTCACTAACCCTTCTTCACTAAAAATTAATTATCTCTTCATACAGAATTCAAATGATGTTCTCGTTTGTTTCTCTTAAAAATAGACTCATTAAGGATTCTATACATATAAATTTAAGCCCAAAATTGTTTTTCTTAAATTTTTTATGATTTTTCAAAGTCAGAACAGGGGAACCCGAATTCATTCTAACCTTGTCTCACAAAATTCATTATATCTCAAAATTTACAAATCCATTGCTTACACTATTTCTTCTATGAGAAACTAGACTCAATAAGATTTAATTCCATATTTTTTTCATCTTCTAATTCGATTTCTACAATTTATGGTGATTTTTCAAAGTTAGTCTACTGCTGCTATCCAAACTGTTTTTGTGCAAGCTGTTTATTACCATTTTTCCCCTAAGCTTTTAATAAATGATAATTTCATCCCTACTCAATTAGCCTCTTAATTGAGCTGATTTTTCTCAATTAACATTTTATTCTATCACCTTAAACTAGTTTACAACGTTTAGGAATCATAATTTCAGCAATAGACTGTAATTCCAAGCATTTTCACAATTAGATCCTAAAAATTAATTTCTATTGAAATTACCTAATAAAATCATCTAATAAACAAATTAAAGCTTTAATTTAATTCTATTTCATCATAAAATTACAGCACTCAACCATGGTGACTTTCAATTTCAGTCATGAAATCAAAAACTAATGAATTTAATAGTAAGACCTAGTTCTAAAAGTCTTAGAAACACAAAAATTACAAGAAAAAGGCAAGGATTAACTCACTTGGTGCAAAAATTATGAAATACCAGCTTAGAGAACCCTCCTATGGCGTTTTTAGCTGTTTTAATTGAAGAGAAATGAAGAGAAATCTAGATATTTCCTATTTAGTCCTAGCTTTATTTAGTTAATTTTGCAATATTCCAATTTTACCCTTAATTTATCAATTTTTCTGTTGATTTATACCCTTTCCATCCAGCCCAAATAGCTTTTGGGTATAATTCCCTTTTAAATCCTTTCTCATTAGATTCTTAAGCTATTTAACCACTCTAGCAATTTTTACACCTATTACAATTTAGTCCTTTTCATTTAATTGACTACCCAAACATTAAAATTTCCTAACGAAATTTTAATACCACATTAATAACATTTCATAAATATTTATAAAATTATTTTTGACTCGGTTTTACGAGATAGAGGTCTGGATACCTTATTTTTACCCAATTTCTTCAATAATTTCTTTTTCTATCTAATCACTAAATTGGTAAAATTTTTCTATCAATATTTTTATACGATTTTCCTATCATATCAATTTTCAAGCAAAAATATTGAAATAAATTTCTCTTTAAATCGGATCTATGGTTACGAAACCATTGTTTCGATAACCTTGAATTTAGGCCATTACAACTCTCCCCCCTTTAAGGATTTTCGTCCTCGAAAATCTTACTAGTAAAGAGGTTTGGGTATTGTTTCCTCATTGCCTCCTCCGGTTCCCATGTCGCTTCCTCAATCCCATGCTTTTTCCACTATACTTTCACCAAATTTATCTTTTTATTTCTAAGCTCTTTTGTCTCCCGTGCCAATATCTTGACCGGTTCTTCACTGTAAGTCATATCTGGTTGAATCTCTACTTCTGTCGGAGAAATAACATGTGAAGGATCTGATCGATATCGTCGTAATATAGATACATGAAAAACATTATGGATTCTATCAAGTTCCGGTGGTACTACCAATCGATAAGCGACCGGTCCAATTCTTTCTATGATTTCATAAGGCCCGATAAATCTTGGACTCAGTTTACCCTTTCGACCGAATCGGAGGACTTTCTTCCAATGAGGCACTTTCAAAAATACCTTGTCACCGACTTGAAATTCAATCTCTTTTCGTTTAAGGTCGGCATATGATTTTTGACGATCGGAAGCTACTTTTAGACTATCCCGAATAACCTTTACTTTTTCTTCTGTTTCCAAGATCAAATCAACCCCATGTATCTTCCTTTCACTAAGCTCTGTCCAATATAATGGTGTTCTACATTTTCTACCATACAAAGCTTCATACGGAGCCATTTTAATACTAGACTGATAACTGTTATTGTAAGCAAATTCAATCAAAGGTGGATACCTCTCCCAATTACCTTCAAACTCTAGTATACAACATCGGAGCATATCTTCCAATACTTGAATTACACGCTCAGATTAACCATCTGTCTGAGGATGAAATGCAGTGCTGAAATACAACTGAGTACCCAAGGCTTCTTGCAATTTGTCCCAAAAACGAGACGTAAATCGGGGATCTCTATCTGATATAATGGAGATAGGCACTCCATGTAGCCTGACAATCTCAGATATGTACAGTTCAGCTAGTTTATCTAAAGAATAATCCATACGTACCGGAATAAAGTGAGCTGACTTTGTTAATCGGTCAACAATCACCCAAATAGCATCTTTTTTCCTCGGAGACAAAGGTAGCCCCGATACAAAATCCATAGTGATTCTTTCCCATTTCCATTCTGGTATAGTAATTGGCTGAAGTAACCCCGAAGGTACCTGATGTTCAGCTTTAACTTGTTGACATATTAAACACCTTGATACAAACTCAGAGATATCACGTTTCATTCCCGACCACAAGTACATTTTTTTCAGATCATTATACATTTTATTACTCCCCGGATGTACAGACATAATACTGCTGTGAGCCTCGCGTAGAATCTTCTATATGAGCTCTGAATTCTGAGGTACACATACCCTACCTCTGAATAATAAACAACCATCAGAACCAATCTGAAATTCAGAATCATTACCTGACTCACACTGTGCCCGTTTAATTTGTAACTTCTCATCATTCTTCTGAGCTTCACATATTTGCTATAAAAATGTCAGTTTAGCTCTTAATTCTGCTAGGATTGAACCATCATCAGTCAATGATAACTGGGTATTCATAGCTCGTAAAGTAAACAGAGATTTCCGGTTCAAAGCATCAACTACAACATTAGCCTTACCTGATGGTAATCAATAATCAAATCATAGTCCTTTATCAGTTCAAGCCACCTGCGCTGTCTCAAATTCAAATCCTTCTGTGTCATCAAATATTTCAAGCTTTTATGATCAGTATAAATATGACATTTCTCACCGTACAAGTAATGCCGCCATATCTTCAGCGCAAATACAATAGCAGCTAATTCAAGATCATGTACTGGGTAATTTCTTTCATGTGGTTTAAGTTGTCTTGAAGCATAGGCTATTACTTTACCTTCTTGCATCAAAACACAACCTAAACCATTTAATGAGGCATCACTGTAAATAACAAATTCCTTACCCGGTTCAGGCTGCACTAATACAGGTGCTTTCGTTAATAGGTTTTTCAATCGGTTGAAACTTTGTTGACATTCATCAGTCCACTCGAACTTTACATCTTTCTGCAATAATCGAGTCATTGGAGAAGCTATCATAGAGAATCCCTGTACAAATTTCCAATAATAACCAGCTAAACCCAAGAAACTTCTAACTTCAGATACATTCTTCGGTGGATTCCAATTGACAATAGCTGATATTTTACTTGGATCTACCCTGATGCCTTCGGCAGATACAATGTGTCTAAGAAAACCCACTTCTCGAAGCCAAAATTCACATTTACTGAATTTTGCATATAACTGCTTCTCTCGTAGAATTTGCAATATAATTCTCAAATGTTCTGTATGTTCTTCTTCATCCCGAGAATAAACCAAAATATCATCAATGAATACTACTACAAATCTATCTAAGTACGGTCTGAATATCCGGTTCATCAAATCCATGAATACTGCAGGTGCATTAGTCAGCCCAAACGGCATAACTAGAAACTCATAATGCCCGTACCTGGTTCTAAAGCCTGTTTTTGGCACATCTGACTCCTTTACCCGTAACTGATAATAACCTGATCGAAGATCAATCTTTGAAAACACAGTAGCACCTTTCAGCTGATCAAATAAATCATCAATCCGGGGTAACGGGAACTTATTCTTTATGGTTACTTTATTAAGCTATCGGTAGTCGATACACAATCTCAAAGACCCATATTTCTATTTCACAAACAGAACCGGAGCACCCCAAGGTGAATGACTCGGTCGGACAAAACCCCTGTCAACAAGTTCTTGCAACTGTGTCTTTAACTCCTTTAATTCTGTAGGAGCCATACGATATAGAGCTATGGAGATCGGAGTAGTTCCCGGAATCAAATCTATAGAAAATTCCACTTCTCTTTCTGGTGGCAATCCTGGTAATTCCTCTGGAAACACATCGAAAAATTCATATACCACTGGAACTGCCTGTATTTTTGACTCGGATACTTTGGTGTCAAGTACATAAGCCAAGTAAGCATCATACCCTTTTTTGACATACCTCTGTGCTGCCATTACCGAAATCATATCAGATAACCCCTCTATCTGATCAGATTTAACCCGGAGCAACTCACCATTATGACATTTTAGCACAATATATTTTTGTCTACAATTTACTACCGTATCATGCTGGGTTAACCATTCTATGCCCAATATCACGTCAAATTCATCAAATGGCAGTAACATCAAATCAGCCGAGAAACAATAACCTCTTATCATTATTGGACAATTTTTACAAATTTTATCCACCAACACAAACTGGTCCAGGGGGTTCGAGACTTTAACCACAAATTCAGTAGGTTCAACAGATAAATTTTTAATAATTGCAAGTTTAACACATATATATGAATGCGTATAACCAGGATCAATCAATGCAGTAATATCAGTATCAAGTAAAGAAAATGTACCAGTAATAACATCGGGTGCTGAGGCATCTTCTCTGGCACGAATGGCATATGTCCTAGCAGGTGCTCGTACCTCAGGCCTACCTGCAGTATCTTTTGTAGCTCCTCGACTACCACTGACATTACCGAATGGTCGAGGTGGTCTACCTCTCGAAACTGGATTACTCGGCTTCGATATCTGTTCAGCTTCTTTTTCACCCCTTTCTGGACAATCTCTGAGGAAATAGTCAAAAGAACCACATCGGTAACAAGCCCCGCTCTTTAATCGACATTCACCAAAATGAGCTTTATTACAGTACTGGCATCTCGGTTTAGGAGTGCCAACACTGCAAACACTGGTCACTGATGGAATAGAAGGCCTTGGATTAGTGCGTTGAGAACCTCGCTCTTTGCCCGAATACCCAATGGCTGAAGTAGAACGATCCTGATACTTCTTCAGTTTCTTTGAAGCAGAAAACTGGGATTTTCCCATCGGTCTTTTACTAAAAATTTGAGATTCCCTCTCAGCCTGTTTCTTTTCTTTGCTCAATTCTTCTGCTTTATAAGCTCTCTTTGCCAATGTAGCAAACTCTCGAATTTCAAGAATTCCGATCAGTAGTTTAATGTCTTCATTTAACCCTTCTTCGAATCGTTTGCACATTTCAGCTTCTGACTGTACCCATTCTCGAGCATATTTACTCAATCGAATAAATTCTCTTTCATATTCAGATACTGATCTGTTACCCTGTTTCAACTCAAGAAATTCTTTTCTTTTCTGATCGAGAAACCTCTGTAATATATTTTTTCTGAACTCAGTCTGAAAGAATTCCCATGTAATTTCTTCTTTCGGAATAACTGAAGCTTTAGTATTCCACCAATGGTAAGCTATGTCTTTTAGCAGTGAGACGGCACATTTCAGACATTCTTCTGGTGTACAAGATAATTTCTCCAGAACCCGAGTAGTGTTTTCTAACCAGAATTCAGCCCGTTCGGAATCATCTTCAACTGCTGCTCGAAATTCTTCGGCCCCATATTTTCTAATTTTATCTACTTGAGCTTTCCCTTTTCTGACAGATTCAGTACCTGTACCTTGTGGGATCTCGGGAACCGGTAGAGGAGCAGGAGGGGGAGCTTGAACTTGCTGCACTACAGGGTTAGTTCTTAAGTATTGATTAAACCATTCATTCATCATTTGAAAGAAGGCTGTTTTTGCCTCCTCCCTTCGACCCTTTGTCTCGGGCCTTCTACTGCTAGTTTCTTCTCTTTGTACTGAAGCCGGAGCATGACTCCCAGCTTCCTCAGATTGAGCTCGGTCGGATGACATTACTATAAGAAAAACACATTTTAAATGGTCAAGAGATATCACACTATCAATAATAATTTAAATGGCATGTATAGCTAATCCCGTATTTGCTACATCGATCCTAGAACCGGCTAAACCGTAGCTCTGATACCAATAAATGTAATACCCCTACCCGTATTCATTGCCGGAATAGGGTATGAGGCATTACCGGAGTTTACGAATTAAAATTTTTTTTATATTCAATATAGCCCCTTTATAAATATCTAACCTTCCCTACAATATTAAATCGAGACCAATCCACATCAACCAAATCAATTCAACATATTTTCAAGATAAATTCATGCATATTTATAAGATAACGTCATCACATATCTAAAACCAGGTTTGTTGACCATACTAATGGCTAACTTTACATTTATTTCACGTTAACATTTACTTTGTTAGCTTATACATGCCATTGATTTCCAAAATAAAGTTTCTTTATATACCGAAATCCTGAGGTTGACAGTGTGATGTGTCTCTGACCAAATCTGACATCCGAGCTCTTAACACTACAAAACAGGGAAAAAGGAAACGGGATAAGTACTTTGTGCTTAGTAAGCTCATGTAACAAGAATTATACTTACCTAATATTTTGAATACAATATAATAAACATTCATATATCCATTCAATGCATTATTACCCTAACATGCACAAACTCAACATTCAAGTTAGTACAATAATTTCCATATATCAATAATATATATATACCATGATTGATGAGCTCGTCAATACCATGATTTCCATTTCCTTGTAATTTTTCCATATTTATCCCGTTGAATTTATCAGAATTTCGATAGATTTTCAGAGGTACACATTTATTGTGCAATTCCGGGTCTATCAATTCATATTCATGTGCGCACATATCCATTTCAGAGAGCACACTCCCGCGAACCTCAACCTTGCAGCGGGATTACCAGTCCAGGCTAAATCCCCTATAGAGTATTGTCGGGATTACCAGTGTAATGGCGTAAATTCAATGTTATCGGAACAGTGGTTTCATAACCACAAATCCGATTTAAAGAGAAATTTATTTTAATATTTTTGCTTGAAAATTTATATGATAGGAAAATCGTATGAAAATATTGATAGGAAAATTTTATCAATTTAGTGATTAGTTAGAAAAAGAAATTATTGAAGAAATTGGGTAAAATAAGGTATCGGGACCTCTATCTCGTAAAACTGAGTCAAAAATAATTTTATAAATATTTATGAAATGTTATTAATGTGGTATTAAAATTTCGTTAGGAAATTTTAATGTTTGGGTAGTCAATTAAATGAAAAAGACTGAATTGTAATAGGTGTAAAAGTTGCTAGAGTGATTAAATAGCTTATTAGTCTAATGAGAAAGGATATAAAAGGCAATTAGACCCAAAATTTATTTGGGCTGGACGGCAAGGGTATGAAATCAGCAGAAAAATTGATAAATTAAGGGTAAAATTGGAATATCGCAAAATTAACTAAATAAAACTAGGACTAAATAGGAAATATCTAGATTTCTCTTCATTTCTCTTCAATTACAGCAGCTAAAAACGCCATAGGAGGGTTCTCTAAGCTAGTATTTCATAATTTTTGCACCAAGTGAGTTAATCCTTGCCTTTTTCTTGTAATTTTTGTGTTTCTAAGACTTTTACAACTAGATCCTACTATTAAATTCATTAGTTTTTGATTTCATGGATGAAATTTAAAGTCACCATGGTTGAGCGCTGTAAGTTTATGATGAAATAGAATGAAATTAAAGCTTTAATTTGTTTATGAGATGATTTTATTAGGCAATTTCAATGGAAATTGATTTTTGGGACCTAATTGTGAAAATGTTTGGAATTAAAGTCTATTGCTGAAATTCTGATTCCTAAAGGTTGTAAACTAGTTTAAGGTGATAGAATAAAATGTTAATTGAGAAAAATCAGCTCAATTGAGAGGCTAATTGAGTAGGGACGAAATTATCATTTATTAAAAGCTTAGGGGAAAAATGGTAATAAACAGCTTGCACTAAAACAGTTTGGACAGCAGCAGTAGACTAACTTTGAAAAATCACCAAAAATTGTAGGAATCGAATTAGAAGATGAACAAAACATGGAATTAAAGCTTATTGAGTCTAGTTTCTCATAGAATAAATATTGTAAGCAATGGATTTGTAAATTTTGAGATATAATGAATTTTGTGAGACAAGGTCAGAATGAATTTGGGTTCCCCTGTTCTGACTTTGAAAAATTATAAAAAATTGAATAAAAATAATTAGGGACTTAAATTTATATGTATAAAATTCTGAATGAGTCTATTTTTAATAGAAACAAACAAGAACATCATTTGAATTCTGTATAAAGAGATAATTTATTTTTAGTGAAGAAGGGTCAGAACTGTTAGACAACAGAACAGGGGTGACTTTGAAGAATAAACTGTACTGATTGAATAAACCAAAAATTCTGAAAATTTTATGGTAAAAATATATATGAGTCTAGTTTCAGGGAAAATTAACGGATCTTAATTTGGAGTTCCGTAGCTCAAGTTATAAATAATTTAGTGACTATGACTCAAGTAGATAGCTTTGAATGAACTATAAATAATAGTTGAATTATAGAGAATGTTGCATATGAACATGAAATGTATTAAATTGATAATTAAATTTATTTATTTAGATCCAGAAGATTCAAATACGAAGCTAGATCGAGGAAAGGAAAAAGTTCGGGATTAATAGATTTTTACTGTTTACAAACAAGTATCAAGGTAAGTTCGTGTAACTTGAATTATATTCTTAAATGCTTGAAATGCATGTTTTTTATATGAATATGATCTGAATGTTCATTATATGGAAATTTATGAAACATTGATATATTTGATAAAATGGGAAGAAATCCCGTTTGAATGAAAGGAAAATTCGATGGATCTCTGAAAAGGAATTGACAGTAAAAAGGATCTAGCCCGGACGGGTGATCCTATCCTGATATAGCCCTCCCGAAGAATATGTGTAAAATGGATTTAGCCCGGACGGGTAATCCGAATTAGGGTCTGAATTTAGCCTGGACTGGTAATTCAGATCCAAGCTCATTAGAGTAATTGTCGTTGCAGGGGATTTAGCCTGGACTGGTAATCCCGACAATACTCTATGAGTTTATATTGCAGGGGATTTAGCCTGGACTGGTAATCCCGCTGCAAGGTTGAGGTTCGCGGGAGTGTGCTCTCTGAAATGGAAATGTGCGCACATGAATATGAATTGACGGACTCGGAATTGTACACTAAAAGTGTACCTCTGAAAATCCATCGAAATTCCGATAAATTCAACGGGATAAATATGAAAAATAATAAGGGAATGAAAATCATGGTATTGATGAGTACATCAATCATGGTATATATATTATTGATACATGGAAATTATTGTACTAACTTGAATGTTAAGTTTGTGCATGTTAGGGTAATAATGCATTGAATGGATATATGAATGTTTATTATATTGTATTGAAAATATTAGGTAAGTATAATTCTTGTTACATGAGCTTACTAAGCACAAAGTGCTTACCCCGTTTCCTTTTTCCCTGTTTTGTAGTGTTAAGAGCTCGGAGGTCGGATTTGGTCAGAGACACATCACACTGTCAACCTCAGGATTTCGGTATATAAAGAAACTTTATTTTGGAAATCAATGGCATGTATAAGCTAACAAAGTAAATGTTAACGTGAAATGAATGTAAAGTTAGCCATTAGTATGGTTAACAAACCTGGTTATAGATATGTGATGACGTTATCTTATATAAATGCATGAATCTATCATGAAAATATGTTGAATTGAAAAAAAAAATTAATTCGTAAACTCCGGTAATGCCTCGTACCCTATTCCGGCAATGAATACGGGTAGGGGTATTACAACCAGTCCAGGCTAAATCCCCTGCAACGACAATTACTCTAATGAGCTTGGATCTGAATTACCAGTCCAGGCTAAATTCAGACCCTAATTCGGATTACCCGTCCGGGCTAAATCCATTTTACACAGATTCTTCGGGAGGGCTATATTAGGATAGGATCACCCGTTCGGGCTAGATCCTTTTTACCGTCAATTCCTTTTCAGAGATCCATCAAATTTTCCTTTCATTCAAACGGGATTTCTTCCCATTTTATCAAATATATTAATGTTTCATAAATTTCCATATAATGAACATTCAAATCATATTCATATCAAAAACATGCATTTCAAGCATTTAAGAATATAATTCAAGTTACACGAACTTACCTTGATACTTGTTTGTAAACAATAAAAATCTACTAATCCCGAACTTTTTCCTTTCCTCGGTCTAGCTTCGTATTTGAATCTTCCGGATCTAAATAAATAAATTTAATTATCAATTTAATACATTTCATGTTCATATGCAACATTCTCTATAATTCAACTATTATTTATAGTTCATTCAAAGCTGTCTACTTAAGTCATAGTCACTAAATTATTTATAACTTGAGCTACGGAACTCAAAATTAAGATCCGTTAATTTTTCCTGAAACTAGACTCATATATCTTTTTACCATAAAATTTTCAGAATTTTTGGTTTAGCCAATAAGTACAGTTTATTCTTTAAAGTCACTAACCCTTCTTCACTAAAAATTAATTATCTCTTCATACAGAATTCAAATGATGTTCTCGTTTGTTTCTCTTAAAAATAGACTCATTAAGGATTCTAGATATATAAATTTAAGCCCATAATTGTTTTTCTTAAATTTTTTATGATTTTTCAAAGTCAGAACAGGGGAACTCGAATTCATTCTGACCTTATCTCACAAAATTCATTATATCTCAAAATTTACAAATCCATTGCTTACACTATTTCTTCTATGAGAAAATAGACTCAATAAGCTTTAATTCCATATTTTTTTCATCTTCTAATTCGATTTCTACAATTTATGGTGATTTTTCAAAGTTAGTCTACTGCTGCTGTCCAAACTGTTTTTGTGCAAGCTGTTTATTACCATTTTTCCCCTAAGCTTTTAATAAATGATAATTTCGTCCCTACTCAATTAGCCTCTCAATTGAGCTGATTTTTCTCAATTAACATTTTATTCTATCACCTTAAACTAGTTTACAACCTTTAGGAATCAGAATTTCAGCAATAGACTTTAATTCCAAGCATTTTCATAATTAGGTCCTAAAAATTAATTTCTATTGAAATTACCTAATAAAATCATCTCATAAACAAATTAAAGCTTTAATTTAATTCTATTTCATCATAAAATTACAGCACTCAACCATGGTGACTTTCAATTTCATCCATGAAATCAAAAACTAATGAATTTAATAGTAGGACCTAGTTGTAAAAGTCTTAGAAACACAAAAATTACAAGAAAAAGGCAAGGATTAACTCACTTGGTGCAAAAATTATGAAATACCAGCTTATAGAACCCTCATATGGTGTTTTTAGCTGCTGGAATTGAAGAGAAATGAAGAGAAATCTAGATATTTCCTATTTAGTCCTAGCTTTATTTAGTTAATTTTGCAATATTCCAATTTTACCCTTAATTTATCAATTTTTCTGCTGATTTCATACCCTTGCCGTCCAGCCCAAATAACTTTTGAGTCTAATTGCCTTTTAAATCCTTTCTCATTAGATTCTTAAGCTATTTAATCACTCTAGCAACTTTTACACCTATTACAATTTAGTCCTTTTCATTTAATTGACTACCCAAACATTAATTTCCTAACGAAATTTTAATACCACATTAATAACATTTCATAAATATTTATAAAATTATTTTTGACTCGTTTTTACGAGATAGAGATCTCGATACCTTGTTTTTACCCAATTTCTTCAATAATTTCTTTTTCTATCTAATCACTAAATTGGTAAAATTTTTCTATCAATATTTAATATGATTTTCCTATCATATCAATTTTCAAGCAAAAATATTGAAATAAATTTCTCTTTAAATCGGATCTATGGTTACGAAACCATTGTTCCGATAACCTTGAATTTAGGCCATTACATTACTTCTCCCAGATTGATACTTAAGGATTTTTTTTCCAGATTGGTACCAAACTTTTTCTCCTGTCAACTAGCTTGGTATTTCTTTTAATGCCATTAAGTTTGAAATAGGTGGTAGAATAGAGTTATGACACGTGGCATAATAGCATCATGATAATGTCATAATTTAAAATATATATTAAAAATCAATAAAACATTTAAAAATTATTTCCAGTTTTTTCTTATTTCCTTCTTTTTCCCAATATTCATTTATTCTTCCTTCTTACTCTCGTCATTTTGCCTTTTTCTTCTAAGTTCATGTAACATTTCTGAGTTCCTTTGAAAAGAAATTTAAAAACATTTCTACCTTTTAACAACATTACCTTGTGCTATTAACTTTCAAGTCTCAAAACTATTTTTTTTAACCATTGACAACCTCCAATTCTAGGATAACTAAACTTATTTACTGAAATAAAAGCAAGAAAAATTACAAAACTCATCAATCCATTAAAACACAAAACTCATAAAAAATTAACATAACAAACAAAACCCATCAATCCGTAAGAACACAAAACCAAACAAAAAGAAAATTATGAGAAGCAAATCAAAACCAAGACCCATTTTGGGTTTTTAAGATTCAGGTCACGATCAGTAAACCAAATGGTCAAGACATTGGAGGCGGTAAAGAAAAGCCACAGTCAAGTTTCATAATAATTCAACGGTGGTGGCTCAGTTCGACGTCGAAGAGTAACGACAATGAAGTGACGACCGAGGGCTTTGAAAACAAAAAATGAAGTAGAAAAGAAGAGGAGCAAAAGTAGGAGAGAGAAAAAAACTTATTCGGTGCTTTTTCAATCGGTGATGACACTAAAACAGGCGGTGACAACATCAGAGCAAGGTGACTAGCGGGAGAGAATCCCAATGGGATTTCAAGGAGTTCTCTGTGAAAACAAATCATAGGAAATGAAAGAGCAAGAGGCAAAAGTTTACCTGTGCCATTATTTGGACTAGAGAACAAACGTTGATGACAACATCGGAGTGCAACTATGGTGCATGCTGGCAGCAACTAGGGTTGAGAAAGAGAGGATTAGAATGAGAAGAAAAGAAAAAATATAAATGGAAATGGAAATGGAAATGGAAATGGGGAAGAATAAAAGAAAAGGGAAAAGGAAAAAAGTGAAAGTGAAATAGAAAAATAGACTATGACATCATGATGATGTCATTATGTCATATGTCATAATCTTATTCTGCCACCTGCCTAAATTTAACGACATTAAAAAAAGTACCAAACTAGTTAACGGAGAAAAAGTTCAAGTACTAATCTGGGATAAAAAAAACCCTTAAGTATCAATTTGGGAGAAGTAGATAAGTTCAGGTACCAATTTTATGTTTAACCATTTTTTTTCTTTGTTTTTGCCCATAACAAACTCATTGGAAGCAAGCAAAAATAAAAGGATAGAGAGGGCTGACAATCAGGCACAAGTGTCACGAGCCACAGACCAAAGCCTGTGATGAATGCATAAAGAGCGTCCCATGGATGTCAATTGATTAAATGTGGTTCATTTAAATCATTTAGGACTCTCATTTATAAGATAGACACTAATCTCAATCGTTGATATAATTTAATCTGTACCGTTGAATTTAGAGAGCTTAACTATAAATAGAGATTTTTTCTTCATTTGTAATCACTCCATCCCTTGTATTCCATTCGAAGTAAAAAAATATTTTTAGAGTATCTACTCATACACTTAATGTACTATTGCTTTCTTGTAAATTTTCTATTCGGTTTAAGTCTCTTTGTTTTAGTGGTGCTGAGCTTTGATCGTGCCCACCGCCAAACCTTAGGACAGACTTGTTAGAAATCATTAGTAACACTTTATTTGATTATTGTTGTTGGGCAAATTGGATTGAGCTCGGTAGTAAAAACTGAGCCTTTGATTTTCAGGAATGCTGAAAATATTAGATAAATCACAAAGTTCCCAGAATAGACTCCAAATTACATTACCAATGTTTGCAATTAAAAATTGTACAATACCAGGAAACAGATAATAGATTTAAATCTTTATTGTTTTCACTACTAGAAATGGAAGACATGGGTAGGCACTCAATTGTTGAAAGTTCATATTTTTCAGTCTATGTTTTTGATCTTCTTCTCATTAGAAAGAGGAAGCAGTCCCTTTTCTCGGCATGTCTCGACAGCTCCTACGAACATGTCTTCCAAGCTATATTTAAACTCAAATCCCAAGTCCAAGAGCTTCTTTGAGGAGAACTCCACACTCTTCAGGTTCTCATCCACATCTTTGAACCTGACCAAAAAATGGTATCGTTAGGACATGACTCGAAATGATGGTGATCCTATAGAAACTTTGAATCGTGTGAAGGGAATTAATTACTTGGTGGGAACATTATATTCAGGGTATTTTTCACTGAGCATTTTTGCAAGATCGATAATGGTAGCATGGTGAGAGGCGCAAATGTGGCGACCTTCCGCTTTTGGATTCTCGAATAGAAAGATATGAGCTCTGCACAAGTCATCCAAATGAATGAATTGGCCTTGTTTTATGATCGAATAATGAGCTTCGTTCCCTACATTTTAAGACATCTCGTCAGAAAGTGGGGTGAAAAAATATGTGGATAATTGATTCAAGCTGTGAAATTACAGAAGACTGTACCGGTGATAGGAGAAAGTGCAGTTATGAGGCTTGGCGGCATTGATTGCATAATAAATGGACCGACCACCAAAGGTGGTATTATGCTGACAAAATCAATGTTATTTTCTTTAGCGAATTTCCAGGCTGCTTGCTCTGCCATTGTCTTGGAGACAAAATACATCTATACGACAAAGAAAACAAGGGTTAGAATTTGGCAAAATTTTAACCCTGATTGTGTTTTGGGGCGGGAATTTGGAATACTAACCCAACCAGTCATTTTTTTGGCCTGGATGAATTCAAGGTCGCTCCAACAGGTTTCATCATAACAGGGCTTTTGTTGTTCTGCAACATCAATAGTTCCAGCTGATGATGTGAACACTAACCTTCTAACAGTTTTGGCTTTGGCGCAAGCTTTCATGATGCTTAGCACTCCATTGATTGTTGGTTTTATGACTTCATTCTGCAACTCAGCAAACAGTCATTTCCATGTTCTTATGTAAAAGTAAATCTATGCTACTACTAGATTGGCTTTTAATTACATTTACCATATTCCATATTAATATAATACCTCAGGGTCCTCGGACTCGAAGTCCATAGGCGTGGCCACATGGAACACACCCGTACAAGCTTGAATTGCATCATCAAAGCTTCCCTCTTCAGCTAAATCTGCTTTCCAAAGAGTCAAGTGCGTCTCTGCTTTAGGTAGCTCTAGTAAATGCTTCACCTTCTTCGAGTTGCCTGCTCCATTAATAAAACAAGCAAATATGAACGACAACAATTAAAACTTTACTATTTTTCAAGTAAAAAAGATGCTTAAATCATCCAATCATGAGGGACAAGAAAGTCTTAAGAAAACAATAATAAAGGGACCAACCAGGGTCGCGCACAGTGGCTCGGACGACATAACCGCGTTCCAAGAGCAGCTTGATGAGCCATGAACCAATGAACCCAGAGCCGCCTGTTACGCACACGATCTCGCCGTCGGTGACTGACGATCCCATTATGGAATTCGGTTTCATGTCTTTCATTTGATTATCAGTTGGCATAAAGAAAGACCAAAAAATGGGAAATAACTTGAACACTCTGCTCTGTTCTGGTTTTCTTTCAGTTTCGGCTGATGATGATTTTATACATATGGCGCAGTCCTTCAATATCTAACCCAGGCTTCTAATCACGTGGTAAGCGATCTGTTCGCACACGACCGGTAGTTGGTTGAGCCGTTAGGCGTTAACTACTTTTTCCCTCCAAATAAACCCATGATTTTATTTTATAGCTTTCAGGTGCTGCTTCTTCAACGCCGGTTTGAATTTTACGCACTAAAATTTAATTTGATTCGATTCGAAAAATTTGAAAAAATTTTAAATTTTGAATTAAATATTTCGAGTTATTTAGATTAATTGAGTTATTTGGATCAATTTGAATAAAATACTAAGTTTTTTTATTTAACTCAAATATGAATTATACAATTCGAGTTATCCAAAAATTCGAATAAATAAAATAAAATTACGTCGTTTTGATAAATATTTACTTAGTAAGTTAAAAGGAAAAATCATTATATTGTTTATGTAGTTACATAATCTTGTACTTCGGCTACTAGTTAAATAATCGGTCCATGTAAACGCAATATTGAGTATAAATAATAGAATTTGTTAACTCGACTTGACTCGAAATTTTTCAACTCGATTCTATTAAATTCAAAAAAAATTCAAATTGAGTTCGGTTACTAAAGTAGGATTTATCAACTTGACTAAGTCAAAATTTTTTGACTCAATTCAACTCTATTCGATCATATACTCACCCTAATCAAAGCTACCACCTATTAGAAAGAAATTCAATTGGCTAAAGAAACTTGATGAAGTGGGCTGGCATAGCTCGTAGCTTTTTAGTATTTTGGGCTCCATTATGATATGAAATCCAGTTCAAGCATCCCTATTTCCTTCTTGGACCCAAATAAACACTTTCCCCTCCCACTCAACATTAATTTAAGTAGGCTAGAATTTGTTCACGTCTGTAAAAACATTTTATAAGATAATGATAGTTGGAGGAAGCATTGTAGTTTTTCGTAGGATGAAAGGTTATATGAGAGTCGATGGTCTTAGAGGAGTTGTCAAAAAACTTAAATCACATAACTACTTGTATAATTTTTGTATTTCTGTTCATTTACAATCACAACGTAATATCAAATTAAATCAAACTTTTTATATAGTAAACGTATCCAAAGTACAGTCTCGATGTGAACATTAAAAAAGAAAAAGATGCAAGCTAGTGAAGTAAAAAAATATTTGGGGATTGGGCGTCGGTCATGTCCCTGTATGAACAATCTTTAGCATAGTCCAATATTAATGCATTTTGGGTTAGTTAGGGTGCAAAGTTTCCCCATATGAATCCCCCCAAATACGAGTAGGCAGTAGGCAACATCCACAAATGGGTACTCCGCTCGATCTGTCAATCAAAGATTTGGATCCCATTGTTCAATATCAACTGAACATCGACAGGCTCCAATCCTGTGCCAATTAACCTATGCAGTAAGCACCGACTTGAATCATGGCAAAACAAAAAACTTTTGCTGTTAAAAACATTGGGCGAGGATGAAGGAATATAAAAGTTTGTGGACCGAAAGAAAAGCAGACAAAGAGCACGAGGCGCCGGCACCTCCATCCTATCACTGTGAGCCATTAATCCACTATTCACCACATTACGCCGCTATGTTCGTAATACGAAATCGCGCTGCGAGCCAGCGTCGGTGCTTGCCTGCTGGATACCTTCAACGATCAAACTATTCTTTCATTATTTTAAGGATCCCAAGTTCCTAGGACTGAATGCTTATAGATTAATGGGTAAATCCTTTAATTAGTTACTTAATTATTAAAAAAGTTTTCATTTTTATTATTTTTATCTGTTAAAATTAAATAACGTACATGATTTAGAGATATGGTGCACTCACTTTAATCTTTATGCATAAGTTTCAAAATTTCAAATAAAATAGTCATTTAAAATCTACACTTTTCGAGTTTGAATATAATTTAAGTAACTAAATTACTTTGAAAACGACTAAAAATTAATGAATAAAACGTTGGTGGAGTCAAAATCTAAAGAAAAAATTTCCCAACAATCAAACAATACTTAAGAAATATAAGGTGGGCCGCGTAAGGAGTGGTTTTATCATGGAAATTGACCTCCTAAGGGATTTTTTTTTAAAAAATTGCATGCATAATTATGTAAATAAAAATTATCGTCAATAATATGTAATAATCTCTCTGTAATATGAGATCAATCGGCTTAATCCAGACATATACATAATTATAACATTTTTGGAATTCACATCCACATTCTTAATTTTTTTTTTTTTGGTATAAAAGTACTTAAAATTAGAGTGGAGCAAAACCTGAAAATATCATTGATCATCTTTGGAAAAAAGTAGTATTTGGGTTAAGAATAGCATACATATCAAACAAAGCAGACTAACGTAAGAAGAAAAAAAAATGGATTCATTTTTTAGGAAGCGTGACATCGTGAATCCGTGGTAAAGGCTCTAACACCAAACAATTTTAAAGGAGCGTTGAGTGGGGAAATGAGGACCCACAAAAGTGAACGCATCCCTGTTCCTTTACCTTTATTTTTTCAACAATGGAAGATATTGCTTTTTCCCTCTATTCTTTGCTTTTGGCTGGGTTCTCATGGTGACTTTGAATCTTTTCATTTTTGTCTCCATTTACATGTTTAAGAAAATAGAAGTTAATTCCACCTCTTGATGCCGAATCCAAATGCCGCCGTGATGTACGCTAAATTAGGTGATGCTGATATTTAGGCACTTTGAAGTTCCCGAATTGGGGGAGTATGGGTGAGCCAACAAGGTCTCACTATACCCCCATTATCATTACATTTTTATTATAACATTGAGGAAAATAATCATATGATTTGATTTTGTGTAATTTGAATATCATATATAAAGTTTTTTTAATGAATTATAATAGGATAAAACTCAAATAACAAGCACGATTTAAATTTAGACTAAATTTGGAACGAAGAAATTCAATATTATATATAAATTTTAATCATTGTAAAAAATTATATATATTTATCAATATGTTTATTTAGATAAAATTTGACCTGATTAATATTAATTGATTTTTATCAGCACCAATAGACTTTAACTGATATAAGCCGATGTTGATCAAGCATTGATTAGATATTAAATAGCATTTATCGTCAATCAATCAATATTCGTCAATGCTTGATTAGAGTTTATCAACGGTAAATCAAGTTTTAATTTAATTTTTAATTTTTTTGTAATATTTGGTTTATTTGAATTTTTCTAAAAGTTTTTTAATTTTGTAAAAAAATTAATTTTTGTAATTATGTAAAATGTATAACTAATTTTTTTAAACTTTGTTAAAAAAAAACTACTTTTTTTTTACTTCTGAATTTTTTTACGTACATTTGCATTTTACATTTTGCAAAAATATATATATTTCATTAATTTTAAAAATGTTAAATATATTATAAAAGTTTAAAATTCTTAGAATGTATTGATAATTTTTTATGACTTTTATTGTTTATTTACTCGAATAATATAAAATAATTAAATAAATATTAAAATAGGATAAATGCAGTAATATTTACGAAGACGGGTAGGAACTATAGTAAAAAAAATCAATGTTGTCTGACCAATTGGCAGCACTCCTCTCCCCAACCATCCATTAAGTTTTAAAAAATAATAAATTTTAGATGATTTAAAATATTTATTGACTTGATATATAAATTTGTTATTTTGATTGAAAAGCTTTAAAAGTGTCGCTTAATAGTTTGACTGCACCAAACTGCAAAAGGATAAATTCCTAAATAACCTCTTCTTATTTATTTTCTTTTATTTTCCTTCAACGCTAAAAATAGAGAAGTCTATTACCAATTAGTCCAAAAGGTTTTTTTCTACTTAAAAGTATTTTTGTAAAAAATTCGATTTCAACTGGAAATAAATTTTATTTATTTTTTAAAAAAAATTCAAATTACTTTATTCCATTTGAATAATTTTTCGAAAAATAATTTTACAAAAAATATTATTTGAACAAATATTTTTTTTAAAAAAATAAAATTTATTTTTAGTTGGAATACACTTTTTAACAAAAATAATTTTTAATAAAAAAACATTTTAAACTAATTAGTAAGAAGCCTCTCTATTTTTTTGTATTGAAGAGAAATAAATAATAATAATAAACAAGAGAGTTTATAGAATAATTTACACTATTTGAAGTTTGATACCACCAAGCTGCTAGGCCCCACCTTTAAAGCTTATCAATCAAAATGACAAATCTACATTTAAATATTTTAAGTCATCACATTTTAGTCTAATGTAGTCAATTGACCCGCTTGTACTTATAATTTTTTTAAAAAAAAAACTTAATGTGACTAGTGACTAGAGAGAAAGGTGCCGCCGATTGGTCAAACGATGTCAATTTTTTTTACTATATTGTGTTTATCCCATTTTAATATTTATTTAATTATCTTATATTATTTGAGTAAAAAAACCCTTTTAATTCATGTGAATACCCACGTAGCGTGTTTTGTTTTTAAAATTTTGCCTATCGCTTATAGATCTCATTAAAAAAAAACTAACATGCTGAGAAGATGAACAATACAATGCACGGTTTCCTTGTTGAGAACAAGTGACGTGGGCCGTGGGTGATGAGTCAGGATGCAGTGGAAGACAAATTTGTTCAGTCCCAGTGAACACTGAAACAGAGGTAAAAGAATTTCACGGATGTTCCGTTTCCATGTGGATTGAATTACTACAGTAGTATATCTACCTGCATAGGTAATTCAGCAGTGGAATCTAGAAAGTGATGAGGACTATTAAAATGGACCGCCATGTTTAACATTGGGTTTGTCCCCCCCCCCCTTTCTCCCTGTCAAGTATCAATATGACATTCAAATCCCATCTTTATTCTTTTGGGGAACCGCCCCAGAAAAGGGCATTAAAGGGTTTTCAGTTCTTGTAAGAAACCATTGCATCGGTAAGTTAATAAATGAAAACAACTATGCTCAATCATATGTTATAAGTTTTCTTTTCCTTTTTTAGATGAAGCAAAATATAGTGACCACTAACTTCCGCTGCTATATAAACCACCAAAGTCTGTTTTTTTGAGTTTATTTGTTTTTTTCTTATTTGATCCTTTGCTGCTTTTGGAGAGAAATTAAGGGGGAGAAAGAGAAATGAAGCATTGGGGTCTGATTTTGCTCCTCTTTTTGTTATTTCAACAAGGAAATTTTCTCCTGCGTGTCAAAGCTGATGACGGGTTTATCAAAACTAAAGGACTGCAGCTAATGTTGCGTGGAAGTCCTTTCTATGCAAATGGGTTCAATGCTTATTGGCTCATGTACATGGCCTCTGATTCATCTCAGAGAAGCAAAGTCTCATCTGCGTTTCAACAAGCTAAAGAGCACGGTCTCACCATAGCCAGAACTTGGGCTTTCAGTGATGGTGGAGACAGGCCTCTTCAGTACTCGCCTGGCTCCTACAATGAACAAATGTTCCAGGTTCGAATCAAAATACTTGTCAGGTTAAAAATCTGGTCCGTGATCTGGTTCTCATCATTTGTTTTTTTTTTATTTCCTTGAAGGGATTGGATTTTGTAGTATCTGAGGCCAAGAGATATGGGATTAAGCTGGTTTTAAGCTTCGCGAATAACTATGATCAATTTGGAGGGAAGAAACAGTATGTGAACTGGGCAAGAAATGAAGGACAATCCATTGGCTCTGATGATGATTTCTTTACCAACTCTGTTGTTAAAGAATACTACAAGAACCACATCAAGGTCAGTCTCTGTTTTTCCCCCTTCTCTCTCTTTCTCTAATAGTCTAATTTAACATTTTATACGCTTGCCCTTCCATCTTTTCTGACATTTATAGAAATGACAGCGATAAGATATTATATTGAATAATTAATTTATTGTACTAATTTAGACATAGGTTGATGAACATTTCCCGGACATAATATAACTGGTAATAGTAGATATGTAATTAATGCAAGAGTAAACTCATTTATTTTGGGCGTACCAGACTGTTCTTACAAGACGTAACACCCTGACTGGAGTGGCTTACAAAGATGAACCAACAATAATGGCGTGGGAGCTTATGAATGAGCCTAGGTGCCTCTCGGATCCATCGGGAAAGACCATGCAGGTCAGTCAGCAATATCTCATCTTCAAGCTCTTTTGCTTCATTGCTTCACTGCTACTCTGTTCTGGTTTCACTTTTATGAAACGTATTTTTACACGCTGTGGAATTTAATGCCAATGGTTTGAGTCGGTGCTTTTTGCCGACCCATGCATAATTAGTGGCGTTAGAAGTTGTAACTGTGCACATCTTTAGTATTAACTTTTTTGGAGTGGATTTAACCCTTACCTGCCTCCAATATTCAAAGATGCGGTGGTGGTCTAATGAGACTGGGAACCTACATAACCTAGTCCATTCTTTGTGTTAGGTTACACAAATTAGGTGAAGATTAGATATGTTTGCATTATCAACAAAAACATTACTTTTTTTATCCACCCTACACATTTTACTTTGATTGTGTTTGCTGAACAGGCCTGGATTACAGAGATGGCTTCTCATGTAAAGTCCATTGATGGAAATCACTTACTAGAAGCTGGTTTAGAAGGGTTTTATGGACCATCATCATCTCAAGAACAGCAATATAACCCTAACTTTCAAGTAGGAACGGATTTCATTGCAAATAATCAGATCCCTGGCATTGACTTTGCGACAGTTCATTCATATCCTGATCAATGGTAAATATATATATATGTTCAGTAGAAACTATCCCCTTTTTAAGTAAAAATTGTAAGCCAATGTATACAAAATTTTGCTGGTTGAGCAGGTTACAAAGCTCAAGTGATGAAAGCCAAATTGCCTTCTTGAATAATTGGCTGTACAATCACATCCAAGATGCTCAGAACATCCTTCAGAAACCATTGCTCTTTGCCGAGTTCGGAAAATCTTTGAAAATTGCGGGTCCTAACCAAAGAGACGAGCTGTACAACACTGTTTACACAGCGATTTACTCATCAGCCAGGGGTGGAGGTGCAGCCATCGGTGGGCTATTCTGGCAACTGTTAGCCGAAGGAATGGACTCTTACGGAGATGGGTATGAGGTAATCATGAGCCAAGGCACCTCAACTGTCGACCTCATCACTCAAGAATCTCAGAAACTTAATCGTATTCGAAAGATGTACGTAAGGTTGAGAGACATCGAGAAATGGAACAAAGCAAGGGAAATCAGAAGAGCACAATGGTGGTCTGGAAATGGTGTCAGCGAAACGGAAAATTGAGAAAATAAAAATACATGATGGTCTTGTAGTAATATAGAAGTGTTGAAGATAAAGTTTCAAGATGATGTCCTAGTTTTTTATTTATTTATTTAGGGTTTACAATTAGATGAACTCTTCTAAAAATGAGTTGTTCTTAACTAAAGAGTGATACATTCTGTGATTGTGTACTAATCTGATGAACCAGCTTATTTTCTGCTGTAAGCTTGTGTTTGTGCTACTAAGAGACGAATAAAACAAATGGTGTTTGAACTTATTTGAAAAGTACATAGGAACTTCAGAATTTTACATAAGCATAAAGTCCTAGATATATTTTTCACTTGGAAAGGGCAACAGACTATGGGCGCTCGGCTTTCCATCACCGGTTCAGCACAGAACAGAATCAGCCTCTGGAAGGATTCAAAGTTAAACTGTTTTATATGACAGTTCCATCTCGGATGGTTGCATTCTTCATTATCACTGTGATCCCAGACCTAATGTAAAACCCATCTTCTGGTCTCTCAGCTTCTTCAACAGCCTGGGCGGATGAAAGTAAATTAAAGTTATCAAGGGAACATTCCACATTTATAGAAGCAAGCAAGGTAACACTCACATCAGTGTTTGATATGATTACATCTTTTCCTATCTTGGCATTCTTGTCAATTATGCAATTCCTTCAAAATCAGAATGCAAGAAGTTTTAGTTGACGATGTAAGGAGCTGTTTTAAAGACAAATATTTTCTTATATGTGGAGATTTATCTGGTACAAAGTTATAGAATAAAAAAAGTTTAGTTGGTCTAGAGACAGTTTTTTCGATCTAAAATCTTACTTGATCTTGGTATTCTGTCCGACACCAATAGGAACCTTCCCTTCTGCTAGCAGAGATGCTATTTCGGACTCGGTTTGGTAGTAGTCTGCTCCCATCATCATGGTATCCTGCAAAAGAACACATGTATGAAGATAATTTCTCACACCAGATACAGTTTATTATCGAAAAAAAACTACTTCTAATCCTTGTCAGATGCTTTTCTAAGGGAAAGAGAAGATGTTGAATCACCTGAAGATCAACGCCGGACTCCAAACGTGAGCGCACACCGACTATAGAGTGTTGAACACTACATTCTCGCAAGAAACAACCATGTGAAATTATGGAGTCAACAATCTGCAGTAAGCAATTAGCCATGAGATAAGACGATCAAATTATTATTCACAGCATAGATTAAAGCTTTATGGCATACCTTGCATTCATCAACTTTGGTAGGAGGCAAGAATCTTGGAGATGTATAGAAAGGTGTCTTTGGATCATAAAATTCAAACTTTGGTGGCTGCATGGGGAACATGGATAATCAGTTTTCACCAGATAAACACCAAATATTATGCTTAGGCTTATGAGAGGTACACTAGTGGAACAAGTGAGGTGTCTCGTAGTGCCACATACTGAATGATAAGGCAAATGATTTCTTTGTCTATATACAAACATGATGACATGACAGAATCTTAATCAGAGGATCTATACACAAAAATGCACAAGTGTTTGTTGCCGCAGCCAGTTCTTTAAGATCATATACTTGGTAGGTTATTGCAAGCAGATAATTCATAAAAGGAGATTTAGGGTGAGTTTGGATGGGCGATTGGGTGCGGTGTGGTGCGTTTAGCTTACTTTTTGTCTCTCGCTACAGTATCGCTACAGTATCTAATCTCACCGCCACCGCTGTTTTTACACTAACCGCAGGTAAACGCACCGCCCATCCAAACTCACCCTTAGTATGTATTTTGATAGGTAAATCACATAAAAGATTAGAACTTATACAGAAAAGTGCGAGCAACCTGTTCTGTGAGCGCTAAATTAGCATCAAAGAAAGATTTTATTGTTCCAATGTCTTCCCAATAGTCACTGAACAAATATGCCTGCAAAACATCCAAACAGCCAGAAATTCAGCAGTTTGATCACTAGATTTGAAGTCCACATTATTGCAAATAGTAACAGATTACTACTGAAAAATACACAGCAAAAACTACAGGTAATAATTCATGTGAAAGTCAACGTGCCTGGACTTTGTGTTCCTTCACAGCAGACGGAATAATCTCAGAGCCAAAATCATTGCATGAGGGATAGCTTCGAGTTAGAAGCTTTAACAAGACACTAGTTTTAAACACATACACACCCATTGATGCAATGTACGGATATCTTGCAGCATCTTGAGCTGATAGTCCTAATATGGAGGTATCAACTTGCTGTAGTACACGCGAAACGAACAAGATCACTAATTATATTTGAAATTACAAAAATGCGGGGTACGAGTACAAGCACATACCATTGCTTTAAGATTAGGGCCCTTTGGTTTCTCGGCAAACTGGACAATTCGTCCTGTTCCATCTATCTTCATCAATCCATAATCCGATGCACGGCTGCAGAAAGAGTGAAGTTAATTCCCGAATTCCAAGCAACCATTAGTATATACTTAATGCTCTGAGCGATAGAGACCAATACGGGAATATTGCAAAAACTTGATACACTAAGAGAATCATATATAAAAGATATAGCCATTACACTCATCTTATAATATTCAAAATGATATGACATAAAATGATAATTAATAAGTACCTGTCGTCCATTGGTAAACATGAGACTGTGATATCAGCATTTGAGTCAATATGCTTCTGCAAGAAAGATATAACTGATGTTTAGCCAGATGATTTTTCGAGGAGCAATCTTCCTTCGTGAGGAAGTAGAAAAGAAGAGTCTCCGACTGATATTTTTCCACTCTTAGTAATCTAGCCGCGTGCCTGAACAAAATCCATATAGTCTGCTCGGTAAAGATGATCTCCGGACAATATCAATACATGCTCCACATCCTTGGCTTTGGCATCCTGGTGGTAGTGAAACAAATCATTTTTGGTCAACTTTCATGATGAAGGCGGATGATTTCAGCTCAAGTACAAAATCTATTAACTAACCTCAAAAACCCACACAAATTGCCTCACAGCATCAGCAGTTCCTTGGAACCACTTCTTCCCAGCTTCTCCTGGTGTTTGAGTGGCCGCCAGAACCTATGACAAGCAAACGTAGCTTCATCAAAACTTTCAGAAAAGATAATTACATTTTATGAGAATGGAAATTGTAAAACATCATGATCCACGCATTAACATGGATTTCTAAATAATATGCATAGTAAGGCTAAATCAGTATGGCCTTACCTCAACCAAACCATCTCCAAAATTTACACCATTCCCAAAGTTGTAAGTACGAGCTAAGTGACGATTGAGGGAGAAGGAGTTAAACTGAGTTAAGATAAATATCTTCTTTATCCCACTGTTGATACAGTTGCTCATTGGAATATCAATCAGCCTGTAACACCCTCCAATTGGAACCTGCAAACCAAATAATATCATGGAAAAAGTTAAAATCCTACCAATCTGAGACTTGAAATTTAATAATTGGGTTTCATCTTCAAAATGAAAAATGTTTACTTTCAAAACATAAAAATAGTTTTTCTACTTTCTCTTAGGAAAATGGTTTCTTACGGCTGGCTTGGCTCTTTGGCTAGTAAGAGGGAAGAGGCGCGTCCCAGCACCGCCGCCCAGTATGATGGAAGCCACATTCTTTGGGTCTGCTTGTGGAGCCTCAAACTTTGGTGGCTCAAATTTCTGACAATCAAAAGTTTCGAAAGGCCACTTTAAAAAGATCTGAACAGCTCTTACTAGAAGAAATCTTGTACTACTTGTTTAATCCTTGGATCAAACATAACATTAGAAATACTTTCTTTTTTTTTTTTCCTACTTACCATTGTCTCCTTGTTAATTTCTGGGGTGATAATAGAGTAAGCAACGCCCGGTTTAGCTTTTTTGACACCATTTTCAGCTCTCAAACTCTTCCATAACTGTGTTCCAAAATCCCAACCTCCTCTAATAGTCTCACCCCAGAAAACAGTGCCTCCATTACTACGACCTTGGCTGATATTAACCGGACTGGCGGTTGCAGTAGCCTTTAGCGATATGCAGATGGATTCCATTGCTGAATTTATTAACCAATAAACCAAAATATCAGGAAAAACTAAAGAAAAGCAATAAATTAAAAAACATTAAAAGACCATACCTCGGCTAAAAAATAGACTCTTAGTCCACAATGAAATAAAATCAGACAAAAAGCAAATTACTTTGTTAGTGGTCCCAAGATTCCATGGCCACAATATGCAACTAGTATTAAGAACAATGATCAAAGACAGATTAAAAGGCTGCGACGACTTTAAACTCTTCCTAAGTCAAAAAAAAAAAACAAAGTTGGAAACTGGCAGAGATCCAAGAAAAACTGGAACAACCCATATGCAAAATATACCTTTAAAAAAGAACTTGATTTTACTGCTTGGATCACTCAAATCTGTGGGGAACTGAGAAATGACCAACTAAGAAGTGTGATAAAAGTTTAAAAAGAAATCTTTTATGGTTGGATTGCAAGGGGGAAGAGCTTAACCAGCAGTGATATCTAAGTAAACTTTTGTTTGGGGGGTTCAAATAGTATATGAGTAAATTGTGATCCATCGGTCACGAGAAACCTCAAAATTGGGTCTTTGTCTTCTCTTTTCCAATACAGCATTTAATTAAAGTATAATTACGTTTAGTTATGTAATGAGCTTTGATTTTTCCAGAGTCGCTAGCTGCGCAAACTTCCAGGACACTTGGCAGAAATATGATTTCCTTCTCATTTGTAACCTTTCTGTATTTCTTTTTACTAAACAATAATCAAGTGAAGCAATATTCATCGCTTGAGACTAGGGTGGAGGGTTGGACTATTTTTCTTATTCGATTAATATATATTAAAATTTTTTACCTCCTATCTCTATTTTGATATTAATAAACTGATTTTACTCAAAAAAAAATTGTAAAAATAATTTAATTTTTGTTAATTCAAAAGTAAGTTATTAAGTACAATTAATTACAATATTACTATTTTTGTCAATTATATATATTTTTTGTATAATAATAAATTTAGCTTTTAAAGTTTACAAATTGTTATCAATTTGATTTTGCTTTAACAAATTTAACTTGATTTACATAAAATATAAAAATAATTACTTACTTTCGAATTTAATAAGAATTAAATTACATTAATTTTTTTGAGAACCATCAATTTACTTAATATCAAAATTAAAACAAACTTTTGTTGTGTTAAATTTAATTTCCATTGCATGTGCATTTATTCTAGTTTTAAATTGGTTTTTATAGATTTTATATAGTAAAAAGATAGTCTAAATAATATTTACATAATTTGGTATCTAATTTTGGTATTATTTTCTAATGCGGTATATGTGTTATTATTATCCAATGTGGTGCATGTATTTGATAAAAGTTATACATTTTGGTACTTGAAGCTAATGATGTTAACTTTTCATTGTTTATCCAGGTTTTAGAATTGATTTGATGAAAATTCATAAAATTTCATCAAATTGACCTTAAAACCCAAATTAAAATACTTCCATCAAACTATAGTTAAAAAATTAAACACAAAATTATACAAATTCACAATTAACACTAATTTTTTTATTAAAAAAATTATAAAAATTTAAATATAATAACATTAGAAATTAACTTTTATCAAATCTAACTCTAAAATCTGAATTAAATACTTACCTTCAAGTAACAAAATATATAACTTTTGTTAAATATAAGTATTACACTGAACCCAAAAAAATATATATAGATACCATGTTAAAAAGAAAATGTCAAACTTTGATACAAAATAATATATTTATTATTTTTAATAATCAAATATAATACGTGTCAACAGTTAAATTAGAGTTAAATATAGTATAAATAGATAAATATTTATCTATATTTTAATTAAAAAGAGATGGAACTAAAAATAGTAAATATCATTTGATATAAAATCACTTTCAACTGATATTGATTTTTTAAAGAAACTCAATTTTGTTTTGTTGTAAATCGGCTGGGCTAAAAATCAAAGGAATTAATCGGTGCTCTTTTTGCAACCCTTTTCATTCATCTATATTTAAATTTTTAGGCACGATATTCATTCACTGTATTTAATAACCTACTCATAATTTTTTTTTCATTTTGGAGAAATATATATTAATTATGCTTAATTTTTTAATAGATAAATTTAAAGGTAAAATTTAAACCCTTCAATAGATTTTGAATCCATTCTTTTTGAATGGAGCAATTTTTTTGTTTGAAGAATAGATGAACTATATAAGATGAGGTGGATTTTTTTTTTTTTTTTTGCATAGTTAGAATACAACAGTTATATTAATTTTTTTGCCCCGCTCTACTATATATACTTATTATTTTATCCTTATATATAGATTATTAAAAGGGTAAAATATAATAATATAATATAATATATATTATATTTAAATAATTTTTAAAAAATTATATTTAAATATTTATTAATTTAAAAAATTTTAAAATAAAAAATTAATTATAACAATTAAATTAAAACGGAAGGAAATGGGATGAAAATATATACATCTAATATTCATAAAAATAAGAATAAATTTCAAGATTATAAATCATAACGAAATGTATCAATCGTAGAAAATTAATAGATTTAATAATATCCACCCATCCCATTGCTGGAGAAGAAGAATATATTACTAATATGTGGCAGTCCTATTACCAACTTTGTTCTATTCCTAGTCATAGTAAATGATGATGACATTTTTAAAGATTTTCCTTTTGAAGTCAACATTTCACATCAGTCCTGCCAAACATGTTGGTTCAACTTGAGTTTTTTCCTTATATTAACGAAGTGGCACATATCTCTGAGTGTTAATTTAATATGCAATTTATATTATAAATTTTAATTTAGTATAATTATATATATATGAATTTTTTTATTAAATACATCAAATTATTTTTGTATTAAATAAATAAAATTATTTGTATATGTAATATAAAAATATAAAATAATATTATATCAATAATTGTATTAATAATCTGTGAGAAAAATAAAAAAATTAATATATAAAATTATATATTAGACCAAAATTTATTATAATTTTAAAAATTATCTTAGGTTTACTGCAATTCATTTTGATTTTGAAGTTTCTTAGGTTTGGTTTTTAATATTGTTTAATTCAAAATAATATTTGGTATTACAAATATATTTGACATTTCATAGCTAACTTTTGTATAATTTTTTATAAAAACATTATGCTAATGCTCGTAGTGTCATTTTTTATATAGATTTTCACACATATATATATATATATATATATCAATTTTTTTTTATATAGTTATGTTGGAATTATTTCTTATGTTTTCATTGTGTGGATCCTTCATTTATTTCACATGATTCAATTCTAATGTTATCAAATACTAAAATATAAAAATATCCATAGTGACAAATTTATACAATAATTAATTTATTGTTTAATTTTTAAAATAATTTAATTAAATTAGCTGATTTATACTTTCTAAGTTAATTTAAATTTGTGTTGAATTAACTGTGAAAAAATTAAAAAAAATAATAATTTATTTTAATTATAGAAGATGTATTTAAAGGTTTCCAGGGTAAAAAGTTTTACAAGGATGGTTTCGTAGGAGGTTATCAACTACTTTAAACAATTAATATGTATTTAATTTTAATAATTAACAATATATCATTTATATCAAAATTTAAAATTTAAAATTTTGCATCAATAACTATTGCTTAATGAATTTTAATTTGATTTAAAATTTAAAAGTATTTTTAATTAATTAGAAATTTTTATTTATACCAATAAATAAAAGTTGTCTCTTGTAATTGATCAATTTTGAATTGAGAAGACTTGATTTTGAATTTTAGGTATTCAGTAATTCGCCATCTATAGTTATTTTTTAGATTCATTATTTAATCATCAGAACAGGCCGTGTAGTCATACACACTCATGTCCCTAACTCTTGTAACTCTCTGTTTGTCATCCATAAACAAATTGAAGTCACACGACCAAGGCACATGCCCGTTTGATTAGGCCATGTGGTCGATTTAATTTTCATAATTTCTCATAAAATAAGTGCAGGCTTTGCACTCTCAGGGCACACCCCTGTGCCTGAGGCCGTGCCGTCCACACGCTCGTGTCTCTACTCGTGTGCTCAATACTGAGCATTCTGTTTTGCAACAATTAAAGTGCAGGGGCACACAACCGGAATACACGCCCATGGGGCTAACCGAGTGTCACACACGGCAAAGACACACGTCTGTGTGTCTAGCCATGTAAACAATAATAAGGCTATATTTTCCAAGCCATATTGTTACCCTTTCATACACAAACCTACACAACAAACACAACACCACTCCAAGTATATACATTCAACCAAACCAGCCACAATCAAAGCATCCATACATCTTTCACATGCTTACCAACTTAAAACATGCAACAACCACATCTATGAAAGGCATCACCATATGTATATATACTTAAATCAATATTAGCCAATTTCAATGGCCATTTACAAAATGAAATATCAACCAACATAAGCCAACACATTTGGCCAAATCAATTATGACACATAACAAAATGACCAAGACCTATACATGCCACAATTCAAAATATTGAAATTATTGGTACCAAAAATATTAAGTTGATAGTGTGACTGGATCTCCGACAATCTCCGATCCCCGAACTGGCTTGATAACACTATAAGACAAAGGAAAAGGAAATGAGTAAGCTTTAAAGCTTAGTAAGTTCTCATGCAAATAATAATCATTATAAACTCACATTTAACATACAATTAACTTGAAGTAAATTAACACAAATGTCATTATAAATCACATAATCAAACTTACTCAACCACAACCTTATCGAGGTTTTCATCAGATATCGAACTCATTAAGCATAAGTTTTATGTACATACATGTACCAATTTACAACATACCATAGTCTTTCACAACTTTGACATTCTCGTAGCATTTCCTATTGAACCACTTGGGATACTAAAGGATACTCGGGAATCTCGCACACAAAGTACTACACCAATGCCATATCCCAGATATGGTCTTACATGGGACCTCGTTTCGATGCCAATAGCTCAACTATGGTCTTACACATAGTCTCGATAACCCTAATGTCATGACATTTGTACCCTATCTATTCCTAAGGTTCAATCGGGATTTCACGATTGTCGTAACTTTTTTGAACACGCTCAATGAGTAATCATAATTCATACAATAGTAAAGTATTTTAAACATAATTAGAACAATGCATTATTTACATAATAACTTACCTCGGTACAAAAATAGTAGGAAATGGATCTAATTGTCAATAACCTTATTTTTTCCCCCGATCACGGTCCAAACCTCGTCTTTCTTGATCTATAATAGCAAATTTAACTTATTTAATTATCACATTGTTCAATTCGGTCCGAAAATCATACTATGGCAAAATTACCATTTTGCCCCTAACTTTTCACATTTTTACAAATTATTCCCTAGGCTCGTAAATTGAAATGTATTCAATTTCTTTGTTACCCAAGCCTAGCTGGACTATATACATGCTCATATTAGCCCACATTTTTCATCAAATCACATCTTTACTACACATTTTATAACTTTTTTATAAATATGTCTTTTTATGTATTTCCATAAAAAATCACTTAGTAAAAGTTGTTTATTACACATCAAACTTTCATTTTCTACCATAAAATATCAAAACACATGCATGTCATACATAGGTAAAATTTTAAACATGAACCCTACTTCAAAACAATGGTAGAAATAGAAAGATTGGGTGAATACGACTTCAAAAACATAAAGAGCATTAAAAACGAGGCTAATATGTACTTACAATCAAGCTTAAAAAATGAAAAAACCCTAGCTATGGTGCTCTTCCAAGTTTTGGCCAAGGTTGAAGAAAGATGAGCAAATTTTGACTTTATTTTCCCTTTTTATTCTTTTATTAACAAATGATCAAAATTCCCTTTTCTCAAATCACTAAAATCTCTTACCTCATGTCTATTTTTGTCAACTAACTTAACAAATGGTCTAATTATCATATAAGGACCTCTAATTTAAAATCCCATAGCAATTGGACACCTTTAACGTGTAGAACTCAAATTTTGCACTTATTATAATTTAGTCCTTTTGACTAAATTGAGTGACCAAACGTCAAAATTTTTGAACGAAATTTTCACGAAATCATTCCGTAAAACTGTAGACCATAAAAATATAATAATTTTTTTTTACTACGTCAGATTCGTGGTCCCGAAACCACTGTTCCAACTAGCCCTAAAATCAGGTTGTTACATACATATTATATCAATTTAGTTATAATTTTAAAAATTAACCCTCAAAATTTACAAATGATCCTAATTCCAAGAAATTCAAGTAAATATATAAGAGACGCAAGTATTTAAAAAAAATATAATAATAAAATTAAATTTTATAGTAATCTCACCCCTATCCTCTACCCGTCCCCCCACCCCCAAGCACCTATGAAAAGCAAATGGTTGTTTGTTTTAGCCATTGGTGGAATTAGGGGTGAGCAAAATCCGATTCGATTCGAAAAACTCGATAAAAAATTCAAAGTTGAATTAAAATAGTTCAAGTTATTTGAGTTAATCAAGTTATTTGGATCAACTTGAATAAAAAATTAAGTTTTTTAGTTTAACTCCAATATGAATTACACAATTCAAGTTATCCGAAAATCTGAATAAGAAAATGGAAAACTACGTTGTTTCGATAAATGTTTACCTTTTTTAAAGTTAAAAGGTAAAATTTCGTTGTTTTGATAAATATTTACTTATTAAGTTAAAAGATAAAACAATTATATTGTTTATGTAGTTAAATAATCTTATACTTCATCTTAAATAATCGGTCCATGTAAACGCAATATTGAGTATAAATAATATGATTCGTTAACTCGACTCGACTTAACTCGAAATTTTTTCACCCGATTTGATTTGAAAAAAATTCAAATTGAGTTAAGTTGCTAAAATATGATTCATCAACTCGATTAACTTGAGTTTTTTTACTCGATTGAATACTCACCCCTAGTTGAAATCAGAGCTTAGTTTTACTAGGGTTTGTATTTGGTTGAAGATTATAGAGGAAAAGATGGCTACCAAAGAAGGCAAGTAATGTCAATACATGCCTGATTATTGAAACCTTGAATCTGGGTTTAACATCTTATTCAACATCATTCAACTCAAATGATAAAAACATAACTTGAAAAATTTCAGGTATCTCTTAGTTAGGGAAGCTGTCTCTTTTTTTTTTTAGAATTATTTTGAGATTTAATTTTCTGTAATTTTGATTTTTTTTCTCTGTATAGCTACTACATATAATATGTAAAAATTGATGGCTAAAATATTATACCGATTTTTTTAACTACCACGTTAACATGTGATTTGTGATTTTAATAGAGTGATAAAAAAGATCGAACTATATAACATGAGTGAATTATAATTTTTTTTTGAATACCTAAAATAAAAATTTTGATAGTTTAGTATATAGTTTATCCTAATTAAAAATTGATCATTAGATCATTGTTACAAATTTTTTTAATGCTGGGTTAGGTTTTTTTTTTTTTTCTTTCCGAACAAAAATTGGATTAGTATCGCTTATTTATTCAATTTATATTATGTATAATTTATCATCATAAATTATTCTAAGAAAAATATGTATATGTTTAAATTTATGAGATATTTTGAAAACTTTGTTTAGGTGATTCAATTTAGTGAAAAAATTTGTCCTTAATGTTATTTCTTTGTGTTCAAAGTATTATAAAATTATACAAAATTTATAAGTTAATAGTTATTATCTATAGATTTTAATTTTTTGTTTATTTGAGTTATATTCATATTATTGTCCTGTCATGCTATATATTAATCATATATATGGGTAAACTAAACAAATAGTCACTTAATTATGCTTACGTTACTGTTTTGGTCACCCGCTTTTTTCAATTAGTATAATAACACGTTTAGTTATCAATACCTATTTTTCTATCAAATTGATCCTAATTCTAAATAATGAAATAAATTTAACCATTTATATTTACAAATTTTATCAATTTGATCCTCAAGATTCTTTATATTTGGCCATTAGCTTCTCATGTAAAAAGAAAAGGAAAACAATTGACATTGGAATATTGGACGGGTGTTATGTAAAATGTAGGGGGATTAGTACTACTATTTGGCCATTAGTTTCTCACGTCAAAAAGAAACAATTAACATTGGAGTACTGGATAGGTGTCATGTAAAAGTAGAGGGATTAAATTGATATTTGACCATTAATTTCTCATGTCCAAAAGGAAAAAAAGAAGAAAAAGAAAACAATTATATTGGACAGATGTCATGTAAGGAAGGTCTTAGGGCCTTCCTTTTATATATTGTAGCATAGATATCGGGGTCAAATTCTAAAAAAGTCCTTTCAACATATACTTTTTGCAGGTTTAGTCTATCTATTATAATTGGGTCATATTTAATCTTTCTATTTTTTTAAAAAGAATTTTTTAGTTTTAACATTTTTTTTATTAATTCTATAAAATTATTTTTTTCATATTTACAAAAATAGAAAATATATGATAATTGTCTAACTATATAAAAACTAGTCATATATATATATGTCTAAAAATATAAATCACGTTAAATTATTTAATAAAGTTAAAAGGAAAAATAAATTAAAAATTTTAAATAATGAAGAAACTCAAATTATCATCTTGAACTGTGTTTAGTGTTTCAGTCTTATGTTGCAATTTGCTTTGTTTTATTGCATTTTAATCTAAAAAATTAAATAAATTCGGTAAAAATATATAACAGAAATAAACTTACGAGCTCAGCTTATAATATATCTATTCGTAGCACAAACTTAATTTTGTGAAACTGATATGAAGCCCAATAAGTTTGGGCATTGAGATAGGCCCATAAAAAAAACCACCCTTGGGGCTCTCTTGTAAATTCAAAAACTTGGGAAAGCCAATACCAAAATCTCCACCACGAAACTCCCATTCATCTCCTCATTTCATCCCCTTTGGAAACAGCCCCCCCAGTACTGCCAGAGCAGAAATGGCGCTAACTCTCCCAAACACATTTCTCCAAATCAAGCCTTCTCCTCCCCCTTCACTCCCTCTCAGAAAGGTAAATTCAACAATACCCCAAAACCATTTACCCCATCTTATATCCTTAATCATCCTACTTAACCGGTTCCTTTTTTTTTTAATTCTTTCTTTGTTAATAGGTGGTGACTGCAAGGGGAGGGGGCTATAGGCCACAAGTTACTTGCCGGAAGAAGGACATCCACCCGGAATTCCACGAGGATGCTAAAGTTTACTGCAATGGAGAATTGGTGATGACAACAGGTGGGACGCAGAAGGAGTATGTGGTGGATGTTTGGTCGGGGAACCATCCTTTTTACCTCGGGAACAGGTCGGCCGTCCTTGTTGACGCTGACCAGGTCGAGAAGTTCCGTAAGAAGTTCGGGCAGTTATCTGAGATTTTGGAGATTCCGGTGCTTAAGGGTGAGATTATTTTGCCTACTAAGCATAAGGCTGGTAAAGGCGGCAAGAAGAAGTAGATTAATCCCTAGTAGTTTAATTTTGTTCCATTTTTCAAATTTGTTCAAGATACGGTGTTGAAATGCTTGGTTTGTGTTTGATATTATGCTTAATCGTGGATGTGAATGGACTTGGCTAACGACAACTGGGTATATAAAAAAAAATGGTATTTAAAATCTGTCGAAGAGAATGGCGAAATCGCTAATCATGGCTTTAATTTGCTTATTTTAACTTTGATTCTGGAAGTGTCAAACTGTCAAATGTGTCGTGAAGGTTCCATCTTTGCTAATATATTCTTGTTCTGGGTGGTCATTGTTATTTGGGTTGTAATTGTAGCGTTTGCTTGTCTGCTTCAGTGATGCCATTGTTCTCTTTGGTTCCCTTGTTTCTTGAGACATGTAGAGTTTGTGTTGATTGATATGTTGGAACGAGGGGACATACGGGTTGCATTTGGACAGCATTATACTAATTGTTAGTTTAGTTAATACTCTTCTTTGGTCGAATTGAATCTCTATTATCAAATCATTTGGGTGCTCAGGAAAATGCATCGTGAAGTCAATTTTGTTGGTAAACAATCATCTCGTTTCTTGTTTGTCGTCCAACTTGGATATTTTTCAATGCATTTTGATGTTTGGCCCCCTCCATGGCCAGGTCCAGTTACACTCTTTTATCACAAATTGATATTCTGAATTTCCTGCTGCACTTTCATTTCACGCTTCAAATCTTGCCGGTTTCATCTTTGCCAAAAAGACCAGAGTTTTTAGGCTGAGTTGTAGGTTTAGCATTGTCTAAAGGGTGAAGAGTATTCACTTAAGCATCCTTATGGATATTGTGTGGTTGGATGGGATCACACTGCAACCAGGAGTAGTATAAGTATATCTAAATACTATGAAGGTTTTGGTGCAATATAACTATTATCTTCCTGCAAAAACATGCAAATCCTAAGAACACAGAGGCTTCATGAACTTCCTGCATTGACGACCGCAATGGCCGAGTGTTCCCACAAAAGCCTTACCAAGTTGAACTCCTCTGGCAAATATTTGCTTCCACCAGTTGCATCTCTGCATCATCACTATATTCATTCAAGCGTTGCATATTTAGACTCTTGAAATGAGTAACCGATTATAAATTAAGATGCACATAAACATAATGTACTACCAGAGTAAAGCAGGAGGAGGAAAAAGGAAGGTATACATTGGTAGACGACCAAATAACTTAGCCATATCGACCGATCTGATATCTGTAAATGTGAGTACAGCAACAGAGCCTGTTAATTATAGTGCAATGACAGTTGCTTCAATTTCCAGCTCCACCGAACAGGAGATGCTTCTTTTAAAAACAAAACAAACAAACACGAAGCATGGATGTATTTTGGCAAGTTTGGGTGCAAATCCAACTTTTGGAGCCGCTTGAAATTGAATAGTAAATTATTTAGAAATATAACATTCATGATACTTTTAAATTTATGGATTTTTAGAAGTGTATTTAGTAATGAATTTGAAATTCTAAAAATATTTTTAAATTTGATAAATTCATGCTTTTGTAATTTTCTAATTATGTTATGGTACATTAAATCTGTTGATCCAAATTCAACTAATGAAGAAAAACAGTTAGGCTCAAATATACAGAATTCCCTCTTTAAAAGATACAAGCCCAAAGCTTTTTTCCCATCTGAAATTGCCAGGACGGTGAAGAATTCTAATAGGCCACAAACCAGTAAAAGTACTAGGAAGCCCCTGTATTCATGAGGAAAATTATTTTTTTATAGATAAATTATAAAAAAGGTCACCCAAGCATTTCGTTCTATTTTGGTCAGTCAACTATTAATTTTTTCGATTTAGTCATTAAATTTTTTGAGATTAAATATTTTAATTGAGCTTATGTGGATTTTTTTATTGGTCTAGTAATAAAATTAGCCCTCTAATGTTTACACATTCTATCAATTTGATCCTAAATATTAAAAAAATTAACAAATTTAGACCTCAATGTTTACAAAATTTATCATTTTAGTTCTAGTTCTAAAAAAATCAATAAATTTAGCTCTCAACATTTACAAAATTTGTCAAATTAGTCCTAACTCTAAAAATTTTATTTTATTTTTTTTAAATTCACTTTTAACTCTTTATAACTCATCGGCTAACCCATGTGAGATATTAAAAAAAGAAAAGAAAATTCTCTTTCAAGTCACTTGCAAAATAACTCTAAAAAGTTGGGATAAAACACAATAAAATTTAAACTCTAAAAGAAAATAAAAGGCATTAAAAACATTATCTGTTCAGGTAGTAATGCAACTAGTTATTCTAGATATGTTCCAAATCAATTGATTCGGTCCAATGTAAAGCCTAAATTATAGTAAAAGAAATTATTGTAAGTGACTTGAAAGAGAGTACTCTTTTTCTTATTTTAATATCTCACATAGTTAGACGGTGGGCTATAAAGGGCTAAAAATGGTTTTCTTAATTTTTTTTTTAATTTTTAGAGTTTGGACTATTTTGATAGATTTTGTAAATATTGAGGGTCAGATTTATTGAATTTTTTAGACTTAAAATTAAATGACAAAATTTGTAAACCTTGAGGGCTAAATTTGTTGAGTTTTTTTATATTTAGGATCAAATTGATAGAATGTGTAAACATTAGAGGGCTAATTTTATTACTAGACCAATAAAAAAACCTACAACAACTTGAGTGACTAAAATATTTAATTTTGAAAAGTTTAGTGGCTAAATAAAAAAAATGAATAGTTAGATGATCAAAATAGAACAAAAGCCAGAGTTGGGGTGACCTTTTTATAGTTTACAGATAAAAAAATAATTTCCAATCATCATTTAATAGAGAAAATTTAACAGAGGGGCTAATTCGTAAGTTTTGAAATGGATAAAAGCTATAAATGAACTATTTTTCAGTAAAGGGGTTGAAATATAATTCGCCCTTATCTACAAGAGTGCATAAAATTATCATTATGTCTTAACTAATGAAAAGTACGGGTTAGATTGTATTTTATCCTTTTTAAACAAAATATGAGTAAATTAGTCTGTATATGTTAGATTAAAGAGCAAACATGTATTGTTAAAAAATATACATATTTCTCTATTAAAAATTGATATTTATAGAGTAGCATAAGGTATATGTAGTATGTGATGGTAATTATTTAATTATTTTGTTAAGAAATCAAAATTTTTTTGTTTAATATAATGCACCATGTAACTATTTTTAATAAAAGGATATGGATAATATTTGTAGTGTTAACTAATTCTTTTGGGATGCATTAATTATACCGTAACCATTGTCTGCTATATATAATATGTTATCTCTTTTATAAGTCGGTGTGAGTTTGGTGTATTACTCTAAAGTTAGAAAAGATGTAAAACTATTGGATGACTCACTTAGGCTCTCTTCCCCATTTTTCAACTACCAAAATTTCTTTTTTACGACTTTACCAGATAATTTATGATTCTAGTTGAAATGTATTTTTAAATTATTTTTTTATAATATTCATCATTGTAAAAAATACGTTTAAAAAAAAATATAAAATATCTATATTAGATATTTAACGAGGGATAAAAATAAAAATTCATCGAAAATAACTTTTCCAAAAATTAAAAGCTAAAAAGGTTTTGGTTAAAATTCTAATTTAAAATCAAACTTTAGTTTGAAAAGTTGTTTGTTTACCTTTTTTTTTCTTCTTCTTCTTCAAATTATGGTTCGAGTTGAAGAGTGTTTCTCAATTTTAATGATCAATAAAACCTTAAATGCTTTTGATATGAAATTATTAAAATATTGTTATTTATATTAATCATTTAAAAAGTATTTAAAATTTAAATTAATTTATATTTTATATACTATTATATTACATTAAATTAACCAATTATTTATTTTCGTTAACTTTTCAATACAATTTTTTGATAAAACAAACTAAATATTTGACCACATTTTTTCATGATATTTTTTAAGATTACTTTTTTAAAGCACTGATAGTAGCGAAGAATAGCCCTTATAAAGCTTTCAAAGGTATTATGTTGGAATAAATCAAAATTTAGTTATTGAAATTAATTTTTTTAATTTGGTGTCTAATTTTTTTAGTCTAAATTGTTACTTAAACTTGAATTTTAATAAAAAAAATTAGTCTATTTTAATAATATGCTAAAATGTAATGATATGAAATTTTACATGTTATCTCTGAAGTTTTTTTCTTAAAAAAATAATTAAAAAATCAGTATTTCCACCACTAGAGTCGTTGCGTTCCTTTGGTTTCTACCGATTTTCGGCTTTCAAGCCATGCTTTAAGGATTGAAAGGGTAATTCAATTTTATTTGAAAAGCCAAAAGAAGACGGCATGAAACAAAAGCAAATGGCAAAAGCAATATCCCCCAACGCCGAATCTTGACTCGGATTGTCCCCCTAGTGGATACAATTGCAAATGACCCTTTTGTCCTTGTATTAATTCAAAATTAAAACCCAAAAATTATTTTATTAATTCTCTAATGTTAAAAAACATCTCATGCATACTCCTCCGCTCAATCTTTGGACTTGATAAGTTGGGATCGAGTTGCGGAAGCCCCACAAAATGGTTCCTCTGCATGGTTCAGGCTTACAACGTCGGGTACCTGTGCAGGCCTTTAATGATATTTCTATTTTATATATCAAAAAAAAAAGAAAATCCCATACATAGTGAGTAATATAAAATGTTTTATTTTGACACATATTTGTAACCAAACCGACGATTCTTCAAAAAAGAATAACAAAGTTTTGGTAAGAGCATGAATAGATGTCTGTTGTGTTTTTTAATACCTTTAACAATGATTGACAACCGACACCCTAACTGGCATCCATACTTCCTAAACTACCTCTATTCATTCCTCAATTTATATTATAGATTCTTTGTCAAACTTATGCTACTTTCTTGATGGACATGATCCCTTGGGCAGTCCATATAATACCCTCCATTATTTCATTAATATTTGCATTTGTTATTTTGTAAGGTTGAAAAATTGGATCTAATCATCTCAACCTTATAATCACACTAAAACCCCATTAATAATTTTATACTTAACATTGTAACGTATTCCCCATTTTTTCTGACATGCTGCAGTTTAAATCAAACCAACTTATTGCATGTGTGGACTGAGGAGGAATGTACCTAAGACGTGTAAGGCAATTATTTCTTTTCTCCCTTACATGCCGTAAATTGAAGGGACCTTCATCTTTAAATTTAAAAGTGAGATAGCTTTGAACTTATCCACATGCTTTTCTTCTTCTTCTTCCTTCCTTTTTTTTTTTTTTTTACAATTGTAGTCCTTTCGTTGCTGGTATTGTCTACAAGGAAGCAATGCAATCCACGAAACTATTCTTAGTGTTTTGTCCAAAAGAGGGTTTCCTTAGTAAATAAGGGAAACTAAAACATCAAATTATTTTGCATCAGAGTCAGCATTTAGGTGAATAAGTAATTAGCGTTGGGCAAAAAGTTGATGACTCCCCTCTTCTTATCCAAATTTTTTCCAATCTGTAAAAATTATTTTAATTTCACAAATAAAGATAAGAATCTATCTAATGCTCTATTACTTTTTTTTCTTCTTCTCAATTTTATAATAATCTTAAGAGATATTCATAATCCTATAATTTATCTTTAAAAACTTTCACTGATATGGATAAACAAGTTATATATGTTAGAAAATTTTTATTACTTTTTCTTGTAAAAGGGTGCAAACCTTTAAGTTGGCTCAAAATGTCTAAATACATAATGGATAAGATTTGCTTGATCAACCGAATTTGTATATGTAAACAATCCATTGCTATAGTGACATGGCATGACATTGCCATTTAATGCAGATTTGAGTATCATTTATAGTTTACTAACTGGAGTAGTCTTGTTTGATGTTAAACATAAATAGAATGACATGTGATGATACATGTATATATACATTTATTAATTAACATCAAAACTGCCTAATTTCTAGCCGGTGTGGGACGTAAGAAGGGGGCCCCTGGTAAATAGGGATAGCCATGGGATGGGATTTTTCTTTTTGTCTCAAATTTTCTTATTAGAATCGAAAAAAATAAAAAAAAGATGAAAAGTTAAAAGGGGATATACACCTCTCTTGCTTTCTTTCTTCTAATCATTTCAACTTAGAATGATTGATTTTTACGCATTAGAATAGAAAATGATCATATCTCTTATTTGCTCTTCTCTCGTTTTTCTTTCATAACAAACACACTAATTTTTTTCTATTTTTCAATAGAAAATGTTCATCTCTACACTTTTCCATCAAATTAAACACACATTAAATCCTTTTTATTTGTACTGAAGTATCAAATAATTTTTATATTATATTAATTTATATAATATTAAATAAAATATGTATTAAGAACATCATTAAAAAAAATATCTAGCGAAAATATATGAAAAATATAGTAAAAATCTTATAAAATTTGAAAAAAAATTCAAATATATGCAATTAATTAAAAAATTAAAAAGAATGAAATTTCGGTAAGTTTTTGAGGCATGGATAAAATTTAATCTCAACTCGAATTTAAAAGATTTAATAAAATTTTGCCTCACCTTAGAATTAAAAAAAAAAGAATTTCAATTTAATTGAAATCAGTCGAGTTTGGCCTAAATTTACTTGAAAACATCGTAACCTCTAAACAAGGCTAAATATAGAGGTTGGTAGGTAGACAATAAAATTGTTTGTATAAATTTACATTTTTATTATTAAATTTTAAAAAGTTATGATTTAATCATTAAAAAATCAATAGTTGACTGTTGAAAAATTATAAATAATAAATTGATAATATTAGTAATTATATATTAAAATTTTAAAGTTGGATGATTGATTTACTAATTTCCTGGGGTGAGAGTGGAGGCATCATGATTTGGGAAAACAAATTGTAAGCGTCTAGAAATGTTGGATGAAAAGGTATGGTAAGAGGTGATAGGTTTGGGTCGGCAATCCAAAGCCAGGGAGGTATTATTATCTATTGATTTCCGGGTCCCATTTTGGAGGTAACCTTTTCTAACAAAGGCAGCTATATGTTAATATTATTTATGAAAATTTTTAACAATCAAACATCACCTTTACCTAATCTTAATCGCTCATTAATCATGGAACCCCCAAAAGGAAAAGGTGCTTCTCCTGAATTAATGATCCTTTTTGGCTTCTCAACTTTCCATTCCCTACGCTCTATTTTCAAAGCTCCTACACTGATTAGCATCATTCACATTCGTATATAAATATAATGGCATGAAATTCTTTTATCTGTTTCGGCTTTCAACACACTTTCTTTTTACTAACATAATACAGTTGTTGCCCCTTGATGCCTCTTCACCCATTTGGATTTTGAGTTTAGGCATAGACAAAGGAAGGAGCCTTTTGCTCTTGACTTGACATCTTACTTCTATTTTGAATTTACATTAGAATTATTCCGAGTTAAGTGGAAAAACATTATTGCTTTTGTTTTCAGTCAACTAAGATAGTAGTAATCAAATATAAAGTAGGCTTGAGTACCATAGTCATCAAATTCCTATCTTTAATCAACACTGTCTCTTCAATGACAGAATTAAACAAGTTTAACTTGACTAAGGGGACAAAAAAAAAAAGAGGTTATCCTCAATCAATTATTGACCTCTTTGGCTTTTTCAGTTTACTGTCCTTTGCTGGGCTACTCAGAGTTAAATAGTTGAATTGAAACAAGAAATGGAAAATCACCCTGAATTCTTCTGGAAATATTAGGTTGAATTGAAGTGAACAAAAAAAAAATTAAAAAAATTTTCAATTGCAATATGAACACCTTCCTTGTTCAACAACTACAGTAGACAAAACAAATTAAGAAATGGAATGTGGGAGTGGGAGAGGTTGAAACATTGGCGTGTCTGACGGGATTGCCTGCTCCATATCTCACGGTTGGTATCGTCTGCAACCAACATAAGCTGAGCCTCAAATGGCCTTCCTTTCTTACAAAGCCAAAATCCAACTGTTTTCTTTCTTTCTTTTTTTTTTTTTTGAATAATCTTAGCCTTTGTCAGGTGGCTTTCGTACACTGTTAGTTCAGGCCTCACGTGATTTTCATATACCTTTTGCTTTTCTATTTTTTTCTCCTCTCTGGTTTTCTACTTTGGACGATTCAACTCTCTACTTGGGTCACGAATGCTTTCTTTCTTTCTTTTCTTTTGAGTTGGAGAAAACCGCGCGTGATTTTCAAACCCGAGCCCCCCTTTTTTTAGTTTTTAATGGGAGAGTGACAGATTGAACCAATCAATATTTCATGGATTTCATCACCTTCCCACGGACAAAACCTCGAGTTCCCATTGTCCTGTTTCACAACTCATGAATTTCCCATGCTTTTAAATAGAAAATTTCACGCTTACTTGGAGCTTTTTTTTTGTCTACTTTCCATTTTCCTTTAAAACATTGCTTTCATTTAATTTGATTGTGTTATAACAGCTAGAGGTCACGGTACTTACATTCAATTCGATTAACTTTGAACATTATATTATAGGTTAACAACCTCTTGTTTGGTGATAAAAACATTACGATGTAAAAATGAAAGTTGGGTTTAATCTCATTCCCCTTTTCCAATTATCAAAAAAAAAAAAACTTATAAATTATGATGATTAAATTAACCCATCAATGCATAGACAAAAAAAAAAGATTTTGGGCAAAAATAATATTGGTTAATTAATTGTGAAGGGGTGTGACCAATACAATGCCAAAGGATGCTACTTCTTCACCTTTTTAAATGTACTAAAGAGAATTAAATGAGTCACAGGGTTCCAACTCGAAGAAAAAAAGGTAAGAATAGCCCATGTGATGACTTAACCTTTGCTTTTACCAAAACAAAAAGGTCACTTCCTCTATGGTCCATTAGTTCATGCGTGATTATATTAATTAATGAACCTAACTCAAATGTTTTTTTTTAAAGAACCTCTCAATTGTATGATAATTAACCACAGGGATATTTACAAAAAAGAAGGTAATCAAACCCACCACAAATTCAGCATCTGGTCATTGTCAATCAATTTTAAAATGTTCATATTCACTTAAACATGCATCACATCCCCCCAATCTTTTTAATCTTTTCTCATATAGATAACAGCAAAAAGTTTCCCCAATATTATTTGTCTTGTTGGAATGACATGCAGGAAATTTGGACTTTTTCTGGGTTCCTCATGACTTAATTGTTTTTCTGAAGTTGAGATATAAGATAGGCTTCATCTTCTACTTAATCCTATATTTGGCTACATAATTACATCAACTCCTAAGCAACTAATTTGTTAATTGTTGCTTTTGCTATGTTTGGAAATTATTTTGAAATTGGAACTACAATTAAATGCAAATTATTAGGATTATCTATCATCTTTATCAAACAATTTCAGACACTAGAAGCATTCTAAGACTTTTTTTTTCTTGAGCATATAAATCCCTCCAATTCAATGCAAAGGCATATGACTTTCAAACAATTAAAGTTGCATATAAATCCCCTTATTTCCCATCTCTAAGGTACTAGTGAGTCTATTCTTAAAAAAAAAACAATGCCTTCAAAAGTAAAATGCATGCATTATTTCAACCTTCCTAAACAAAACATCACACATCATTAATAATCAAATATTAGAATATGATAACCTAAAATATAATAAGATGAATGTTCATTTCATCTCTTAATTACGTGATCAAAAATTAATCATCGTACCATAATAATAAAACACATATTATCATTAACCATCTATTTTTTCCACAAACACTCGTAACTATATATCTTACCATAACACAGAAACATATAATAAGTAGTACACTTCTTACATTAATGTTTCTTAATTAATTTCAGAAAATTATACAAAGAAATGAAGAGGCGAGGACCCACTTTTACTTTAAATAATGGGAAGAAAGACATGCGACACAGCAATAATCAAAAAATTAAAAATAGGTTAATTGGTGCAACACTGGGACCCTTCCAAACCCGTCCGTTTCCCTCTGGGGTACTGCAGACTGCGCACCACCTAACCTAATTCAAGCTTCCTCCCCCCACGCGTGGGTCTGCCATGGTTCGGTCCCGGTTCTATTTTTCAGTTTCTCTGGTTCACTACCTCTTCTATGCTCCTATATTATTATTCAATAATCATTATATTTCCCATCTGTTTTTTTAAATACAAAAGCGGACAATTCTCTGATATATAATGGCCTTGGAATCTATTCAAATCATTCAGTTTCCAAGTACCTCAAAAAACAAAAAACACTACCAGCTTCGAACTTTTTTTCTCTTTTAATAAACTCTGAAAGCAACCTTAAACCTTCTCTTCCCTCAATTCCTTCTTTCTCTTATTAATCAATTATGCCTTCCTTTGAATTTGATAATGTTAAGGCAGAGAAGCAAGATGCTTTGTGGAGATACAAGATGGAGAGGAAGTTGAGGATGGGGCTTAGCTTCATCGGGTTTCTCTTGGTTTTGTTTTTGCTGTCGTGGCCCTTGTACCCAACTTTGATTCCTGACACCGTCGAGGTTGCCGGAGATTTTCTCCGATATTTGGTTTCCACTTTTAATAAGCCGCTCTTCACTTTTGTCCTCCTAAACTTCATCATCCTCGCTGTTTTTGTTTTGTCTACCCAAAACCAGACCCAGAAACTAACCACCACTCCCGATATCTACGACGAGTACGTTAGCTCTCGCCGGTGTATGCAAACATCGGAAGTCTCCACCTCAGCTCCCGTCACGGAAGAGACCACGGTCGACAAGCAAATCATTCTGGTGGAAAATGCGGCTGCTCTAAATTCTCGAGCCAAGCCGCAACGTACGACTACTGGCACTGGCCGTGATACTGTTACAGAGACGAAACGTTCCCTCTCACCAGTTAAAGAACAACATCAACCTACTGAGAACCGGACAGTGACACGTACAAAGCCTCTCTGTTCTACAACCGAAATGATGAATCAAAAGGAGTACCGAAGAACTCGATCAATGGTTTCAGAATCCCGAAACCAACGACCCCGGGAGTTTCGGAGGTCGGAGACGGCTATGTTCAGCCGAGAACTGGTGGTTACAGATGCTGAGCCGCCGAGGAAATCAATGGACGAGATGAGCAGCGAAGAGTTTCGGTCGATAGTAGACAGTTTCATCGCTGAGAAAAAGAAAACTCTGATGCAAGAAAACACCGCCCATTACACTAGGAGAAAAGAGAAGTGCATGTCAATTGTGGTTAAGAATTAAAAGATTAGACAGAAATGAGTGAGTTAAAACATAATCTATCTCGATCTTCGTATTAGTAGGCTAATCAGGTCCTATGTTATTAATTAGTATGGGATCGATGTACAGCGATAAAATTTCCCGGGTTTTGTGGGAGTAAATTTTAAGATGATCAAATTTTATGGGTTATTATGCTTCTTCCTTTCTCATCTATGAAATGGATATTCGTTTAAAGCTCTCTGGATCTATGTGTTTCAGATTTACTGATTTCCGTTTGACCAAGAATCATGTGTGCAATTATGGGTATATTCATTTCTGGGTAAAAGGAAAAAAGGGGGAAGTGCATGAAGTTGTAATGAAAGGATATATAATTTTACGAGGGCCTAAAACAAGAACTAGCAGCCACGGAATTCAGATTTTTTTGGAATATTTGGGTTTTCCTTTTAAGAAGCAAAAGGAACTTTGTTTCTATTCCGTTTTCTCAGTTTTTTGTTTTCCCCACTGACATGAGAATTCATTTCAACTCTTTTTACATTCAGATCCTTTGCTTCTTTCTGAGAGAAACCCTTGTCATCTATGCCAACTTCAGATATGCTTCATGCAAACTTTGGTTATAGCTTGGAATCATTATTCTACATGATCATAGCATAGTTTCTATCTCGGCTTCATGCAAACTTTGGTTATAGCTTGAAATCATTATTCTACATGATCATAGCATAGTTTTAGCATCCCATTTTGAGTCAAATTTATCTGTGTTTTTTTTTTTTGAGTACTCCATTCACCAACTCTTGTCTGACTGTTTCTTTTTTCTCTGTGCTAATCAATACCCAAAAATCCAAAGGGTCCAATGATGAAAGGCAAACAGTGTAAAAAGGCTATGAAATACAGTAAAAGCGCACGCACACACACACACATAAAAGGTGAGCCGGTGGATGTTTTGCTTAATGAATACCCAATCATGAAAATTACACTGATATTCTGATTATTATAACATTTTTGTTAACAGTGGTGTCTATAAAAAGTACTTTTTATACCTACATAATGGAGCAATTAAATTTATAGAGTGTTGGATGAATTTACTATCAAAAGCTTGAAAATCTTCCACGGGAAAGTCAATAACTTTTACTCTACTTTAGCCACGCCCACTACCATTAAACTAAACAGGCTTTGTCTTAATTTTCATTTTTAACTTTGCCTATCATCATCATTACCTACATTAACTAGTGGGGGCTTTGAGGAACTTTAGACATGTATCATCTTAACAGCGTTGTCTTTAATTTCAGTTTTTCTGCGATTCCAGACAAAGTTCCCACCACCACCTTTTTTCTTCCTTAATTCTCTGTATTGTCCCTTGAAAGTGACATCCCAATTCTTCTTCTAGTAATTCCTTTTTCTTTTAAATGATTACAAAAATCAGTCAAGTACAATAACCGCAAGAAGAATTTTAAGTTAACCTTTCAAAAAAATAAAAAATACAACTTGGTTTTTTATTGCTTGACAAAGGGACCATTTGGGATTAATCCATCAACAAATTCATTTTAATTACAAGGCTGAACATCGGCATCATTGTGTTATCTTAGAACCATTCCATCCATATGCTTCACCGCATTGTTTAAGAGCAAATTCACTATGTTTTATACAAATATGTATTCCCCTTATTTGACTTTCCTATCAAATTTACTGATTTTGACCTTAGCTGACAACTTACATTGTTTGTGATCTTTGCAACTCTATAAGTAACCTCAGAAACAGGAAAACTAACCATGGGTTTTCGTTTGACTGACAACTTTAAACTAACTATGGGTTTTCATTACTTAATAGAGAGAACCAAACATCAGTTCCCATTGAAATGAAAGATCCCAATTTCTTGAAAGAAGGCTGGTTGCTTGTTACACTTAGATTCATGTTTTGATAGCAGTAATATATATATATTTGTCTTCATGGATAAATATATTGAAGCAATAGGAGGGATTCTTTTGTATGTAATTAAATATTTTCATTTCATTTCTATTATAGGGTTGACAGGTGTCGCACGATGAGAAGTCCAATCATTAATGGATGATCAGGATTGAGGCAGCTGCCACAAAACTCTCCTCGGTTTTTTGAGTTTGAGCTTTTATCTTTGGATTTTTGTAAAAGAATAAGCAATCTGTGAGAGGGATGGTAAGCCTGGAACCTGCTATTTCAATAATAACATCTTTTTACATATAAATGTTGAGAACAACAATGGTCAAGTAAAGGAATAAAATGATATATTATATTTTGCAAAAAGTAGAAAAACAAATTGTTTCACCCTTCATTGCTCCATTGATTAAATTATAGGTTTAAAAGGGAGTCATGGCTTGCTTAGTAGCTAATATAATTGTGAGGCTATGGTCGGATTATAAGGGCATGCAGAGCAGTGGAGTGAGTCGATAATCATCTAACTTTAAAAAAAAAAAAAAAAAGAGAGAGGATTTTATGCATTATTGGGTTGATGAATTAGTCAACATCAACATCGCTATAAAATAATTAATCAGTGTTCTCTTCTAGATATCGGTCTTTGCCAAGTCTTTTATTTGGTTAAAATTTAAAACAAAATTGCCTTCATTCCAAACCCTTTTATCATCACCCTGGTGGGGGATATATTTGCTCTCATTTATATTAATTCGGTAACTAAATTTGAAAGTGGGTTGGAATGAAAAAGGCAGGCAGGCAGGGGGTGTGCAAAATGGGGAAAACCAAATAAGTAATTATAATGGTACAAAAATAGCAAAGCCAAAGCCGAACTGGCAGGCAATAGGGAATCGGCATGCAGAAAGTGCAAGTAAAGACCCAATCAGATGTCAACACCCAAATCTGCTTAGATTGGAAAGAAACAACACAAGTGAAAATTGATGGAGGTGTCTAAATTGGGAACCCTGTCGTTTGCCCATATTTCAAGCCTCGGCCTCTCCAATTTGGGTAATAAGGTCGTAGGACAAGTTGTTGCCTTCATTCTGCCTGGCAGCTTTACCCTCTCTACAATTATTTTTGTTCACTTTTTCAGTCCTTGGAGACTTAGTAAATTCAAAATCGAAAATTTTAACTTAATAACAACATGGCATTCAATGTGTTTTTTTATTCACAAAATTTAAATCTAAAATTTATGGAAACAACTTTAAACTGTTGAAGACTGGATAATTCCCTATTCTTTTCAATCCTTATGGGTTATGGCTAATATAGATAATATATTCATTGAAATGGTATATTATGATTTTTATTGAGACCAACTGCTGTACGCCTTATACCTCATGATTGAGCCACGCTTCTTTTTTCTTTTTTCTTTTTTAAATGGGATAAGTGTCACAACAGCACCCACATCACATGTGTCTCTAATCTTAAGGTTATTTCACCCCTACTCCCATATTAAGTTTCATCTATCAAGATGAGGGTCATTTAGATGTTAATTTTAGTTTTTATGAGACAGAAATTGGATCGTCTCACATTGGAAAGGCCCTTAAGCATTTAGCATTGGGCCAAATGTAAATGTATCCATCTCATTAGCCTATCAAATAATTAGGTAAAATTAATATCAAAGTATAATAAATGCATTTCTTTTTCGTGCTTTCCCGGTTCCAACTTTCATAACAAATGATAAATGCAAAATTTTCATTTTTCATTTTATTTCAAATTAACAATAAAAATACAAATATTTAAAATGTTTTTGTAATTTCAACGAATTAATTGATTTAATGCTGATTTTGAACAACATTGTTTTGTCCTTAATTTCGCTCAAATAAAATTTAATTCATTTACTATTTAAACCTAATTATTAAAAGTATTAGTAATTTATATATGTGAATAGTGAAAATGATTCCTCATTTGACAACAAATTAAAGGATAATGTAACATTTAATCTCTAAATTTAGCATTTCTTTTTTAATTTGGTCCCTTAACTTTTTTTAGTCCACACTAGTCATTCAATTTGACAAATTTTTTTAATTTGCTCCCTGTGATGACATTGCACTTTGAGTTTATGTGATCTACCGTAATTTGATACGTCAAATTAGGCTCTCCAAAACACTTAATGAGTTTGTTCACAAGCAATTTATGAGTCTTTTCTATATTTTTCGTAGTTTTTTTTTCTTATTATTAATGATCGTTTTTATACGATTGTACCTATTTTGAAACCTAAATTGACAAAATTATGTCCTTGGGAGACTATTGATTGATTTGAACTTGTATAGGAAGACAACAACGGTCAAACCTTGAAGAAAGTTGCATCTAATGCAGGTGTCGTGACACTAATGTCAAAATGTCACGACACTAAATCCTTTCTCCTTGATCTTGTAAAACTTCAATGAAAAATCAACATGGAAACTTACTATCGTGGGAGTCGTGACACCAAGGGATGGATGTCGCGACACTGAGCCTACGAAGCCATCATACCCTTGAAGTTGTTGAAGTGAAGAAATTGAGGCCAAATCCAGTGGGTGTCATGACATCGAAGTCTGGGTGTCACAATACCGTTGCCTAACGGCTTAAAAGTTGTGGGGGCAATTTCTTGTCCAAATAAGCTTATGTCACTTTTCATTTAAGGGCATAATTGTCAATTTTAGATTAAATGTAAGTGGACTATAAATACCACTTTATAAGCTTTCGAGTGTAGATTTTGGTTGGCTGAACATCTTTCGTTAATTTCATAGTTTTAGGTTAAGTTTCTTTTCTTTTTTGTTTATATTCTTTTTATTTTTAGATTAGACTTTCCTTTTTCTTTCTAGAATAGATTTTATTTTTGTTGTTTCATTTCTTCTTTCTTGTTGAAGACTATGTAAAAGAGAGATGATCAAACTCTTGGGCTTCATTTGATTTCCCTCAATGAAATGAGCATTTTCTTAAACTCTTCACTTTTATTTTATGCCTACCATATGTTTAATAAAATGCTTATTTGAAATTTAAGTTTGATTATGTGCTAAATGGGTTGATGGTTGGTTGATTGTTTATTTGTTAATTTAAGTTAATGTTTATTCTTGAATAATTGATTGTTTGTGTAACACCCTTTACCCGAGACCGTCTCCGGAATCGAGTACGAGATGTCATCCAATTTAACTTACCGATTCGGAGCATAAAAATTTGCTTTTAAAATTAAATTCACTGTTCATAACAACACTGTCCACCTGCGCAACTGTCACTAATTTAATTATAACTTGAGTTACGAAACTCAAAATTTAAATCTGTAAATTTTCTGTGAAACTAGACTCATATTCCTACTTACCATAAAATTTTCAGAATTTTTGACTTATCACATTAGTACAGTTTATTCATTAAAGTATCCCCTGTTTCACAGCTCGACAGATCTGACCTCTTGGCGTTAAAAATCAAATATATAATTGTACAGAATTCATATAAGGTTACCATTAATTTATTTTGAAAATAGACTCACTAAGGAATCTAAACATATAAATTATGACCTATAATTATTTCTGTACAATTTATAATGATTTTCTAAAGTTAGAACAGGGGACTTCAAAAACCATTCTGACCCTGTCTCACTAAAATTTAAATATCTCAAAATATAAAATTCCTTTGCCTACACCGTTTCTTTCATGTAAAAATAGACTTGATAAGCTTTAATTCTATATATCATTCACCCTCTAATTCCATTTCTACTATTTATGGTGATTTTTCACATTCACGTCACTGCTGCTGTCAAAGAAACTGCTTCTTTGAATTAGTTACCATTTAAACATACATAACTCCAAAACATATTCTTTAATAACTACTTCAATAGCTAACATTAGCCATATCATTTGGACATGCTCAAAATGATTAAGACTCTATACATGCCATAGTTTAAACATTTTGAAAAGCACATAATACCGAGATGGTTATGATAGTGTGATACGAGCTCCGACGGTCCACTATTCGATCAAGTTCAAATCACTATAAAACAAAAGAAAGAAAGAGATGTGTAAGCTATAAATAGCTTAGTAAGTTACATGTAAACAATAATTACTCAATTAATAATTAACACTTTTAACATATAACTAATCAAAACATTTCTTAGCAATTTCAATCACTTACACATACACAATCTTACCAATTCACTTGCATATACATTTTCACACTTAACATTTCATATTCACTTTAATTCATTATTAATCCCGTTGAACACTTGGAATATACACGGATACGTAGAGATTTAGCACATAAGTGCCACATTGATATGTAGCCGAAGCTACCACTGATATGTAGCCATAGCTACCACTGAAATGTAGCCGAAGCTACCACTGATCAATAACACTGGAAATGTCCACGGGCCTGCTCACACAAGCTGTCAGGTGTCTGCAACACATGCTAGATCACCCAGCACCCGGGACTCACTGTAACACTGTAACACTGTAACACTGGTCTCTAGTGACATGTCACTTGTATCCAATTCTATTCCTAAGTTCAACCGGGAATTTACACTTAACACTTTATTTTCAACACTTTATCACTTGAATAATTCATGAACAACTTTCCTTCCACATTCAATATTAATTCACATATCAAATATAATTCACAATTTATACAAATATAACTATTATTTACATATAACTTACCTCGGATGCAAAACGACTATTTTTGTAATTTAGTCGATAACTTTCTCTTTTCCCCGATCACTTGCACTATTTCTTCTTTCTTGATCTATATTAACACAATTTAATACATTTTATGAATATTCCATTCAAATACAATTCATACACAACATTTTGACACATTTACATTTTTCCCCATAACTTTTCAAAAATTCCACTTTTGTCCCTAAGCTCGTAAAAATAAAATTCTCTAAATTCTTAAATTTCAAACTTCACTAAATCATATTTCATGCTCATAACGGGCCTCAATTTCACAAAATCACAACTTTATGCACACTTTACCATCTTTCACAATTTAGCCCTTTTTCAACATTTTTCATTGAAATTCATCTAGTAAAACTTGTAATTAACACTTCAAACATTCATTATCTAACATCACTAATCAATTTACAATTATATCATGAATGGGTCAATTTTTAAACTTTAATTTCATTTAAATTAAATAGTAGAAACATGAAATTCAAGCTTCAATAAGCATAAAAATACGAAAATAATTAAAAACGGGGCAAGAAATCACTTACAATTGAGCTTAGGAAAATCAAAACCCTTAACTATGGTAACCTGAAACTTTCGGCAGCAAGCTTCTGATTTTTTTGAAGAAGATGGACACTTATTTTCTCTTTATTTTGTCTTTTACCCAATTTGGACAAAAATGCCCTTGACCCATTACTTAGATATTTTTCTAGAAATACCCTTTTGTGTCCATAACACTAATTTATGGTCTAATTGCCACATAAACACTTCCAATTTCATGCAATAATTCAATTAAGTCATTTAATCACTAATTAGACACACTTTGCATTTTTCTCAATTTAGTCCTAAAAATTCAATTAAGCACTAAAGCATTAAAATTTCCTATCCATATTTTCACACAATATTTCAATCAATCAGTAACTAATAAAAATTTATAAAATTAAACTATTTCACTTCGGATTTGTGGTTATGAAACCACTATTCCGATTAGGCCCTATTTCGGGCTATCACAGTTTGATTATATTGAAATGCTTAATTTGTTAGAATTGACGCCTCTAGTGAAAAATCTAGATAAATGAGATCGAGATGAAAGTCTATCATTAGATAGTTCGATATAATTGTGTTGAATAGTGAGACTGAGAGGAGAACCTAATTGGTATCTTTTAGTCAAGGATGAGACTTTGGAGGAGATTCTTAGCTAAGAGTAACAAATAATCTAATTGATATAGGTTTATTAGCTTAGTTAGCGATTAACGAATCAATTGAGCATCATTTTATCATTTTCATTGTCCAAAGTAATAGAGAAGAAAATTAGATTAATTTGTTTAATTGATAATTTAAATTTAGTTTATAAACAATTTATTTTGGAATTTGCAGTAATAATTTCCAACTCGATTAGATTAGTAATTTTTTAATTTGTAATTAACTTGATAAATATATTTACCAATTTGGCAACCCTTTGAGTTCGATCATTGAAATACTTTATGTGTTTCATTGTAACACATAAAATTACAACTTAATCTATCACACTTACAAAATATGACTATATTATAAGTGATTTTGTAATGATTAATAGCCCTGGATGCACACGCACACGCACACGCACGCGGAAGCGTGATCATGATGCAACATCATCAAGGAAATTAACACTCCCAACATTAAGTAAAAGAAATTAAATTTAAATATTTGCTTCTTTTTAGGTCAAAACTTGGCCAAAAAATAAATAGCTCTTACGCAGTAAGAAGGAAAACCTAAAGCAGGTTGAAGGATTTTAGCATTGAAATAATTGAAGGTGTCATCTTTTTATTTATTTAATCTCAATTGTTTTGTCATATAAAATTTATAAACAAAGTTCATGAGTTGCATGATTTTATTTTAATCCCTACATGAGTTCAAACGTGTTATTGTTTCATCTTTTTGTTTATTCAGCTGAAAACCAAACACATAAGAAGTGCTCCAATCAATTTTTAATCTAGATATGATTTTCTTAGTTTTTAATTTAAAATCTCTTTTATTTTAATTTGTATTCTATTGTTGATTCCAATACATTCATTAAACTCTCACAATGTAAAATACATTTCAAAGTATTAAATATACCTACATTTCTTTATGCAATTTGCATGCTTTAATTGTCCACATATTTATAAATATAACTATCCTAAACGCTACAATTTCTACGAAAATTTATTTTAATCTTCATAATTAAAGCTAAATCCGTTTGTCAACTCTTGCGAGTTTTATTTTTCAATCACTTTTAATATTAAAGAAACAGAGAAAATTATTTCCGGAAAAAAAAACGTATTCTATATTTGATTTAATAAATTTCAGGTCACAAACGCAATTTTTAAAGTTGTAAGGTGACTTGATTAAAGGATTACAATTTTTTCATTCCTATCTTTTTTAACTATAGTATCGTATAAATTTCCATAATAATAAGATGGAATTTAAAACTTGTTAAATGATGCATAATTGTAAAATTGAAGTGAAGAGGAAATTCAAACTTGGATATGTTATTGATTGAATGTTTGAACTCAAATGAGTTGGAGAGAGGGCCTTGGGTTGGCCAGCTTCCCATCACATTAATTGATTCGGCCTACCCATCACAATAATGCATGACTTATATAGATTTGGCAACCTAGCTAAGTAGCTAGCCACGTTTTAAATGTTGTATTAAAATAAAAATTTGTCCACGGACAAGACCTTGTAATGTACACATTGCAAATGAATGGATCCAACAGGTGAAATGTGCACGAAATAAACACTTTCTAGGAGCTGTAGTTCTGAAAAGCATGTTTAATTATGAACTCATTGCTCTAAACACGCCTATTGAGTTTGAAAGGTGAACTTCATGTCATAAAAAACGAAGGTTACCGAATTAATCGCTCTACACTCCCCCGACATCTTACTTCACGATTGATGTTCAATCTAAATGATTTATGCAAATTTTTTTTATTACTAATCATTTAATTATTAATAAATTTCTATTTTTTTATTTAATTATAAAAAAATACAATTTAATCGTTGAATTAATCGAAATTGATCATTTAAATTATTCTTTTATTAACATGACAGCAGGTATCAATGTGTGGATTGTTAAGTCATCATACATCAAATAACTAAAGTATTTATTTATTTGTTGGTCAAAAATCACTCAATAATTAGTAGGTTTTTATCATCACCCAACTATCAAAAAGTTATAAGATAATCATTATCATATTGATGACATCGTACATTTTCTCATAGGCTTAATAGCTAATTTGGTGTCTGAATTATAATTAAAATAACAGTTTGGTACTTTTAGATATTTTTATGGTAAAACAATAAAAAATATGAAAATTCAAACTTTATAATTTTGATATTATGAAAAACTTGTTAAAATTACAATTATGCAGTAGTTAATAGAAAAAAAATTCTTTTTTTAGTTTTTTTTTTAAATTTTAGGCAATTTTTAAACCATTTAAATTGTTTTAGATTTTATGTATATTTTAAAATTTAAAGAAATTTCTTACAATTGTAATTTTAAAAATGTTTTTACAATTTCATAAAATAAATTATGAAATTTAAGATTTTTATTGATGTTTTTAGATTTTCTTGAATTTGTTTTGGATTTACTGTTAAAAAAAAAGTCTAAAAGTGTCAATTAAAATTTTCTGTTATAGTTCAAGGAAGAAATTAATTATTAATTAATTCAATGTATCGATATGCTACGTCATTAATCTATTAGTAAAAGCTTGATAACACATTGGAAAAATTAAATAAACTTAAAATTTATATCTCTCAATTTTTTTATAATAAAAATAATGTAGACGTAACTGGCAAAGATTTCGCCCAATGGGAAGCCAGGTTTTGAGAAGGTTTGGACCAATCATATCCAATGATTTTACTTCAAAAAAGAAAAACATCCATAGGCTGAGCTTCCAAGTTGATATGACTAGCCCTTTCTAACCAGTGAAATCACGAAATTTATATACTTGGTTCTAGTCTTTGACAAGTGATTCCCAACAATCTCCGCGAACTTGATGAATAAAACATCCATCGTATCTTGTCCCATTCGGAAGTGGGATTCCAACATCGATTCGACCACCGCTCTGATGGTTTTAGCCACTCGCTCTCCCACCATCATTTTCCCTTGTTCAGTATGGGTGTCAGCAACCGCGCCTCCATCCCAGTCCACTTCAAATGCTTCCAACCGATTAATTATGAATGACCCTTCCTTTAGTATCTCCACCTTTAGTTCCTCCGCACACGGAGCATAGTACGGTGCATTGAATGACGCTACTTTTTCCTCTTCAATTAAACCCTGCAACAATATGTGTTAAAAAAAAGTTGAAACCTCAATTCCCACTTTCGCCAATCACTTAATCAATGCTTGAAGTAATGTTGTACCTCTTTGACCAGGCTCATCAATGCTTCGGCTAACAATTCCCACTGATAGCACCCATCTTCGGTTGTGGGATCAATGGATTTCCTGCCCAGGAAAGAAAGGACCATGCGGCCACCTGGGACCAACTCCTGGGAACGTGACTTTATGAACTGTGAAAAATCAGCCTGGAACTGCGATGAATAAGCATTCACCACGCTTTGCGGGCTGCTCTTTGAGATATACACTTTTCCTTTATTTAAATGCTTCACGGCATAGCTTTCCAGCCCCACCGGAACCTGAAGATATTAAATTCAGCATTTATTATTTCCTTAGCCACATCCAAGCACCCCCACCAAACTTTTATATATTCACTAGAGCTATGTTTAATTAACCCTTACATCAAAATATAAAACCTATAAGTACTCACTTAATCAACAATAATACTAAGATTTTCTTCAATGTTGCCAGAAGCTTTTGGTGCAACTCCATCTGATGTAAATCCATGATTTCATTGCTTTGCTATATTACATATTTTGGGTGTTACTAACTAGATTGCAAACAGGGGTGAAGCCCAAATTTCTTTTTTAAAGGGGTTGAATTTGAATTATAAAATTTTGAAAGAGCTAAAGATATAATTTCATTATTGTATTAATGTAAAATTTTACAGTTTTTAAGGGATTAAACTATAACTTTTTATTTTTGGAGAATGTATAATATAATTTTAAATCTTAGGAAAGGTCAAAATATAATTTTATCATTAAATTAACTAAAAACTTATAAATATTCAAGGGATTAAAAAAGAAATTTTGCATTTTTGAGCCTGCTTACGACAGATCCTTTTACCAGTGAAAAAAGTTAAAAAAAGAAAGAAGAATCAGTGATATTTCGGGGATATTCATCTCTAGGGGTCATATTGAAAATTGTGGTCACTAGGAAAAGTTGTCCCACAAACTGTACGATGAGGAGCGAAACCCTGCGGATCCCCAAAGTACTTTAAAATTTTTAAAAAGTAAAATATACTTTTAACCCTTTTTTTAAATATAAAATTTGATTTAATAATTATAAAAATATAAGTTATTAAAATAATAAAATTATATTTTTATTATTATAAAAATTATAATTTAATTTCAGTCTTCTAAAATTTTTTTTCTAATTTCATCTTGTGTAAAATGATACAAACAATGATCGAATTTGCAAGTAGATGTGGATGATAAATCTTATTGCTTATCCAGTAATCTAATTTCTTCATTTTCGGTATAATGTGATAAATCACTCAACAGTGTTAATCTATCCAACATTGAGTTTGATGAGAACAATGCATTGTTGTACAACGTGCATGAGAGTTTTAAGTGAAAATTTTACCATCATTTTAGGATTATCATGGCACTAACCTGGGAGAGCCAATGGAGACTGGAAAAAGAGTAGACGAAGTGGAGGCTGTTGCTAGGGAGCAATCTGCCATAGAAAGAACCTGGGACACCCGATATGAAGCACTGGGATCCAATACCCTTCTCTTCTTTCAGCATCTTGTAGAATGCCGGTAACAACATGAATAAGTAATTGAAATCGTTGCTATAAAGGTCGTTAAAGAAAAGCCTAAACTCCGGCACCGGGCGCCTGAGGTGACCGCTCGTCGCTCGTACTATGTCCATTATCTCCGAGATAACCGACAAGGTGTTGGGTCCCATGGAGCAACCCAAGTCTGCGATTCCCATGCTATCTATATCATAGTTGCTTGAGAGTTCTAGTAATGCTTCTTCAATGATGGTTTTCCCGAAAGATATGATTTTCCTCTAACAAAACAAAAGAAGCAAGCACATATATAGAGTTAAGGGAAAAAAGGAATTAATGGGGAAAGCATGTAAATCATGGTGTTTTAATGGCGAAAAAACAACCTGAACAGTGGAGTTCTTTGCATAACTAGTATCGCCATTCCCTTTGTTCATGTGAAGCACTTGCACTACTTCCATGATCTAATTTCTGTGTCTTAATTTTATTGTATACTGTATATAACATGCAGAAGGAGAAGGCAGAATGAATAGAGCGGAGCACAAAGGGATGCCCTATATATAGACTTACTGAGTAATTAGTGAGGCCGAGGAAACTTTAATTTGATTTGTTTCCAAAATTGTGGGTGTAATAAGGTAATTAGTGAGGACGAGGAAACCTTTGATTTGTTTCCAAAGGTATGGTTGTAATAAGGTAATTTATTTATATTTTAAATAAAACCAATTGCAATATATTTATATATATAATTTTAATACTGTTAATAACACAAATTCTATTATTAATGTATTACATTTCGACATTTTATTAATATAACATGTTATAAAAAATTGATAATATGAGTTGGAAAGCAATTTGAACTAAATGTGTTTGGAAATAACTTACATAAGGATGAATTTAAAAATTAATGTTTTTAGGCATCAATAAAATTTGATGATATATCATCAAATTTTAAAGATATGAAATTATTATTATACACACATCATGACACATCCATAAAGAAATTATTTTATGAACCCTTCCTACCACATTATTCATGGTCCCTTTTCAATTATTTAATTACATTTAGACAATTTTTTTATGTCATTGACACATGATTTTGATAATCCCGAACCCTGAACCCAAAATATAGAACCATAAACCCGAAAAAAATGGGGCTTCAGTTAGTGCAGTGTTTTAGTACAAGTATAAATTCGTCGGCATATTTTAGATTAACACAAAATAAAAAAGTCAAATATAAAAAACGAGGTGAGACGAATTTAAACCGGTCATGCTAGGGACCCCAGGAGATGGAGAGGGTGTAGGGGTCAGGACCACCTAAATTTAAACCACTCGTGCTAATAAGGTTAAGAATATGAATCGATTTCGTGTTTTAGTTTTTGAGTAACCCTACGTTTAAATGCGATTGGTATTGTGGTCTTGGATCATTTATCTTTGATTTTAATTTTAAGACTTAAAAAAAAATACATCAAATATATTTTTATTCGATAAATTTCATACCATTAGTGACGATGTTGAGAGCTACAAATAATGACAATTTTATTGTAAAAAGATGTATGAAATGATATTTGCGCTTAAAATAAGTCATGAAATGAAAATGCCTCAGCCATCATGAATTTGTGCATGCTGAGGTTTGAATCATTGACATGCAACATATATTCCATTTACGAGTAAGTATGTGCATGTTGAGGTACTTTTACTTTATAAACCTGAGTCTTGTAAATTTAAAAGTTTCCTATTCTAACTATCTTACTTAATACATAAAAACTTTTTTCAATATGGTTGAGAATCCTCAATACAAAGTTCCCTATACTAACTATCTACCTAATTCATAAAAAAGAAATTTGGTAAGCTCTTCCTACCACATTCATAGGATATGGTCTCTCTCAATAAATTTTTTCCACGTTGACCCTCACCTCTTGTTGTTTCCATCCTCACCAGTTTTTAACTCGTCTCCTTCCTCCACTATCATCAATATGGGTCCAAGGTCAGTATGGATCCAAACTCTTCCCAATTTCTTGATATAAAAATTTTCTTATTTTTCTTCTTGGCTCTAAAAACTAAAGATTCTAATCCACTATTTTTTTTAAAAAAAATTATTAAAGGATTTTCAATTCTGGAATTCTTTTACTTTTTTAACGTCTTCAATTTTTACATTAAATTCAATTGTAGATGTGAAATTCAACTATTTAATCTATGGGTCTAAAGTTAAAGACTTTTGAGTGTTGGGATTTCGAACAAAATGACGTATGAAAAAGAGAGAGGAGGATGAATTTCTTCATTTTCAAGGATTGCGAGCAGAGGCGAATTCAAGCCACCCCCCTACCCTAACTTTTCTAAAATTTCTTTTAAACCCCTTTAAATTTTGAAAATTTTATTTACTTGGCCTCCAAAGTTTTTCAAAGATTCTTTAATTTGATTTCTTTCATAGAATTTATAAATTTAGTAGCATTTTTAGTTTAATTTAGTCAAATAATATAAAATAGTATATAAATATTATTTGGTAAAAATAAAATTTAATAATTACAATATCTAAATATAAATAGTATCTAAATATTAATTAGATAAAAATAAATTTAAATAATTATAATATCTAATACAAATTGAGCATTTAATTTAATTTATTTTTTCCTAAAATTTGTAATTAATATAATTCCAAATTTAAAAATAACTTGTTGAAAATAAGAACATAGGCCCCCTTTAATCAACAATTTTAACTTCGCCCCATCTCAAATACTTTGCTGGGCTGATCTTAGTTATTACTTTTTGTAAGAGAATTATTTAGATGAGAGAAGAGGAGGGATTTGGTTATTTGGTAAGAAGAGTTTCTCCTATTATTTGTATTAAGTATTTAATTGAGTTGATCTCACGAATTAGCTAAATATCAATTAATTATTTATTATTTAAGTTTTGAAGGTAGTGTCCATGTTAGCTCATCTAATTTTTATTTTTTATTTTACTTATATCACGCTATGAATAAATTCAGTTTACTCAGAAACCACTGTTTTTATCTTCCTTTTGTAAAGAGATTTAAACTTGGATGGGTTGGTGGTTGATTTCCGTGTGTTAGGTAAGACTTTGAGTGAAGGGGGAATTTAAGTGGTGCCACTGCCGCAAGTTTGAACTTTTTTTTGGACGAAAAGAGCACAATTCATTAATCAACTTTGCCACATTCTACAAGTTTGACTAAAGATTAACACCCAATCAGCGGTAGCAGATCCAACACGAGAAACCTTTGGCACCAATATTAGGAGTACGAGGAATAAGAGATGGGTGAAGTGATGATAAAAGCAAAGCCTGCGTTTAATTATGATTGTGAATAGAAATGGCTTCTATCAAGCACCCATTACTTTCTTTAAAAACATATTTATTGAATTAGCAGTTGTTTAACTATTTTGAAAACGCGTATCACCTTGTTATTCCTCCACATTATAAATGCACTGAAATTGATTTTTCCCCACAAGGTTGAAATACAAGTGTGTTTGTCGTGCATGCCACTATTTCCATTATTTGGCCACATTTTTCTTCTCCTTTCTTTTTTCCCCCAATCAAAACGTGGATTTCTTGCCTGGTCGGTTTACATGCAATCCACGCCGGCCCCTACCAACCTATTCCCTACTCCAATCCCAAAATTTGATTTCTCCCCCTTTACAGCATGTAAGTTATTTCAATAAGGTAGCCCTAGTTGTTTCATTTCCGAAATAGCCACTAAATGATCCCCACGTCAGCATGTTCCTTGCTCTACACTCAATTAAATATCAAAAATTCCAAACCTGTACGCCAAAATTTCAACTACATCTAAATCCAACCATTTAATTTTATCAAATATCTCCAATTTGAACTACAAAATTATTTAAATTCAAAATAACTCAAGTTCTAGTGTTTAACTACTTGGCGGATATTCAAAATATAATTTAAAAATATTTTAAACATCAAGTTTAATGCATTTTCAGCTATGGATATCTAAAAAGTAGAGTTAATAATATAAATTGAAGCATTGTTGTTGTTGAAAATTGAAAATTATTGTAAAAAAAAAAATTTACTTTAAAGTGTAATTTGTGATTTTAAATGTTTAGTAATGTTGTTAAAAATTACAATGAAAAATTAAAATACTTATTTTATATATGATGCTGAAAATTAAAATAATTAAAATTTAAATGATACATAAAATATACATTTTAAATATAAACTATTTTTACAATTAATTATACACCAATTATTTCAAAATTGTAAATAAATAATAAATTATATTTAAATAATTTAATATAATGATATATGAAATACAAATTAATTTAATTTTAAATAAATTTCAAATAATAACATTTTGATAATTTCACTTTAACATTTAGATTTGGGGCGTAAAAACACTGAATAAAGTACTTTTGGTTCCTAAAGTCAAGTATGTGGCATTAGTTTTCAAGTTGAAAAGTGCTTTGGATATCATAAAAGCAAGACCATTCAATACTTTTCTTTTTTCAAACAATACAAGGTTAGTTTTCATCTCAAGCACCTAGGGGATCCCTATATGTCATAAAGAAAGTATGACTTTAGTTTCTTTATGGTATTAAAAATAATCAAATAAGTTTAAATTATAATAAATTTAACAATTTTTATATAAATTATTTTTTAAAAATTGATTTGTTATTTATATTTTTTTAATGAAATTTAATAATATTTTTAATTTAATTTAATAAACTAATACAAAATAATATCTAAATATTAGATGTTGTCTATTGTTTTTGTTGCGAAAGAAAAAGCACTTTTAAAACCTTAAACACAATAAAGAAGGGGCCTAACTAATGTGAGATGACTTGTGTTCATGCATTTGTATAAAATAATTTTTATATAAAATTATATTGGAACGTCAAAAATAGTTTATATTGTCAGGAAAATAATAAGAATACTTAATAAGTTTGGATGAGTGAAAACTTTAGCAGCTTAAAGGATTGATTAACATTTAAGATTGTGATGATTTGATAGTTAAAAATATATTTTAATAATTTTTAATATTTAAATTAAATAACTAAAATAATTTATATTAGGAAGATTTTAAAAATTAAAGTTTTAGGCACTAATAAAATTTAATCACATCAATTTTTTTTAAAGTATCATCAATTTTTAAAGATAAAAAAAATATTATTATACACCCATCCGTATTCAACCTATTTTTTTACTCTAATTAAATTATTTTAAATATAATTAATCAAAATAAAAATATCAATAAACTATTTGCGACATTAGCTTACTTGAAATATCAATAAGCATTGTAAAGGTTTAATTAGATCAACCAACAATTCTTTCATCTGCTAGTGGAGCACATTTCTTATTGTTTTGGTTTAGGGTTTTTTGAGTTTTAGTTTGGCCTGGGGAGATCGGTGGTGATGGAGACAGAATTAGCAAATCCAAGCCTTGAGGATGAGGAGGAGGTGTTGATTCAGTTCCATGGGGATTCAGAAGTATTGGAGGAAGATTATTGATTTTGTTTGGTGGGAAAAGCCTTGACGGATAGTGTGGTTCATTTCCCTTCTTTGAGGAGGACTTCGTCTGATCTATAGCACCCGTTGGGAGGAGTTTCAATCACAAACATTAGGGAGAAAAGGTTTTTGTTCTGGTTTTACTATGCAATTGATATAAAATGGTAATTGATAGTATGCCTTGGTCATTTAAGAGACATCTTCTAATGCCCTAAACCCGTATCCATCGCCGGAACAAGGTTACGGAGCATTACCGGGCTTATAACCCAATCAATCAAACATCTCATGCACATATTTCATTCAATCACAAACATTCATATGGTCTCTAATATAAGCCTTTTTGAGGTCCAAAATAATTGTTAAAAATAGTTTAGGGCTAAATCGGTTACACGTGAAATTTTTCAAAAAACAATGAAAATTTTCAAGGATACAGGGACACATAGCCATGTGGCCAGGACGTATGGCTTACACGGCCAAAAGACACGCCCGTGTCTCAGGCCGTGTGGACATTTAATATGGGGGCACATGGCCGTGTCCCAGACCGTGTCCACACCCGTGTGACTCTCTGACTTGAGACACACGGCCAACGACACGCCCGTACGTATGGCCGTGTGTCACACACGGCTAAGACACACGCCCGTGTCTCTGCCCGTGTGGACAAAAATAGGCTATTTTCCAAGCCTTATTTCCCACCCAAATTAATACCAACCTAAATCTAACCATATGAATATTACCATAATATAGTAGGCATTCAATTCAACCCAGAATTGGACTTAAAACGTGTATCATTATCACATACAACATTGAATTTGTTCAATGGACATTCTTCATCTATCATTCATATTCAACTCATTTAAGCAAACATCATTTTTAACATAGTATAAAATGTCAACAAATATTTACCATTATATACACTTACAAAAACTAGTACTCTAGTGTTCATTAAACAAAAAGGACACTATCATTAAATTTGCATCCTAGGTACATGCCAAAACACGAAAAGAAGAAACGTCACCAACTTTGAGGATGGGATTCTCACTGGATGTCGAGTCCAATTCTACTATATATATCTAACCTGTAACATGTAAAACCATTTAATAAGTTTCATTTATTAGCTAAACACAATCCCAATCTCCATTTATATAAATTTCTAACTTAGTTAAATAAGAATTCTAATCTCTCGATAATTTATTTAACTTTATCGTAATATCAGTTAACAATGTGGCACCCGGTGCCTAGCGGTAATCTGCAAAAGAGGTTGCGCCCAGCACTAGTCGGATTAACCGACGGTAATGAATGTGAGCCCAGCTCTAGTTGGATAAACCAACAATATTTGTACCCAGTGCTAGCCGAGTTAACCTACGATAAGAATTGTGAGCCCAGCTCTAGTTGGATAAACCAACGGTGAATTGCGCCCAGCGCTAGTCGGATTAACCGACGGTTGTGTGCCCAGCACTAGTCAGACAAGTTGACAAAGATTGCACCCAGCAGTAGTCGATTATATTGACAATTGTACGATTATTTACTTCCATAACTTCCTTATTTATTTTCTTATCATTAATTCCATAATGTGCATACATTTTATATCAAGAATTAATTTAGCAATAATCAATTTAAATAATAATTGGAAGTAAAATTAAGTTCGAGTCCATGAACTTATCTTAACAAAATAGTCGTATTAGTGAGGCCGATAGCTACTTTGTTACCTTCGTTTTTCCTCAGTTCACGTCTAATTGATTCGTTCCTTAACAAAAGTTCATAATTTCATTCAATCAATGTTGTCCATCAATTTAATAATTACTTTTATACTATCACATTATTCTACTGTTATTATAAAAATTGTCCCAACATTTAATCACTTGTTTAATTTGATCCTAATACCGAACATAGGATTTAGCTACATTCGATCATCTACATTTACTTTTAACTCAAAAGCATTCCAACTAAGTGTAATCCATCCAAATAAATCCACTATTTTTACCAAAAATTTAACTATGTCTATTTGAGTTTACTATATTCAAATCTCTAGAATTTATTACCAATAAAATCATTCACAACATGACCAACTTAGTCTACAAAATTTACACTCAAATCTTCATATCAAAAACATTTCGTATTCAACAAAATAACCTCAAACCTTCACATTTCTCATCCACGGCAACTCTCAAAATTTCAACATGGTTAAACTAACTCTTAACATCATACTTTCAAAAACATAACTTCATGCAAAAATAACCAAAACTTACTTACAATTTTATATAAATATCAGACCCCCATGGCTGAACATATTTCTTGCTTTTCTTATTCAAATTTTCGAAAGCAAGAGGGCATGAAAACTTTTACTCCACTTTTCTACCTTCTTCTTCACCTACTCTGTAACACCCCCTACTCGTATTCATTGTCAGAATAGGGTACGAGGCATTACCGAAGTTTACAAATTAATTTTTTTAACTCAATATAACCCCTTTATAGATATCTAATCTTCCCTGTAATTTTAAACCGAGACCAAACCACATCAACCAATCCAATTCAACATACTTTCAAGATAGATTCATGCATATTTATAAGATAACCTCATCACATACCAAAACCAAGATTTGTTAGCCATACCAATGGCTAACCTTACATTCATTTCACATTAACATTTACTTTATTAGCTTATACATGCCATTGATTTCCAAAATAAAGTTTCTTTATATACCGAAATCTTGAGGTTGATAGTGTGATGTGTCTCGGACCGAATCCGACCTCCGAGCTCTTAGCACTACAAAACAGGAGAAAAGGAAACAGGGTAAGCACTTTGTGCTTAGTAAGCTTATGTAACAAGAATTATACTTACCTAATATTTTCAATACAATGCAATAAACATTCATATATCCATTCAATGCATTATTACCCTAACATGCACAAACTCAACATTCAAGTTAGTCTAATAATTTCCATATATCAATAATATATACCATGATTGATGAGCTCATCAATACCATGATCTCCATTCCCTTGTTATTTTTTCATATTTATCCCGTTGAATTTCTCGAAATTTCGATGGATTTTTAGAGGTACACTTTTAGTGTACAATTTCGGGTCCGTCAATTCATATTCATATGCGCACATTTCCATTTCAGAGAGCACACTCCCGTGAACCTTATTCTTACAACGGGATTACCAGTCTAGGCTAAATCCCCTGCAATGACAATTATTTTAATGAGCTTGGATCTGAATTACCCGTCCAGGCTAAATTCAGACCCTAATTCGGATTACCTATCCGGGCTAAATCCATTTTACACATATTTTTTGGGAGGGTTATCTCAGGATAGGATCACCCGTCCGGGCTAGATCTTTTTTACCGTCAATTTCTTTTTAAAGATCCATCAAATTTTCCTTCCATTCAATCGGAATTTCTTCCCATTTTTATCAAATATATCAATGTTTCATCAATTTTCATACAATGAACATTCAAATCATATTCACATCAATAACATACATTTCAAGTATTTAAGAATATAATTCAAGTTACACGAACCTACCTCGATACTTGTTCGTATACAACAATCTACTAATCCTGAACTTTTTCTTTTCCTTGATCTAGCTTCGTATTTGAATTTTCAGGATCTAAATAAATAAATTTAATCATCAATTTAATACATTTCATGTTCATATGTAACAATCTATATAATTCCACTATTATTTATAGTTCATTCAAAGTTGTCTACTTGAGTTGTAGTCACTAAATTATTTATATCTTAAGCTACAGAATTTCAAATTTAAAACCGCTTGATGTTTCTGAAACTAGACTCAAATATCTTTCTACCATAAAATTTTAAGAATTTTTGGTTCAACCAATAAGTACAATAAAATCTTCAAACTTACCCCTGTTCTGCTGTCTGACAACTTCGACCTTTCTTTGCTAAAATTTAATTGTCTCTTAGTAAAAAATTTGGATGATGTTTTCGTTTGTTTATATTGAAAATAGACTCATTAATAATTTAAATATGTAAATTTTAACCCCTAATTATTTTTCTCCAATTTTTGATGATTTTCCAAAGTCAAAACAGGAGAACCCGAATTCATTCTGACCTTGTATCACTAAATTTATTATATCTCAAGATTTATAATTCCATTGCTTACATTATTTCTTCTATTAAAAAACTAGACTCAATAAGCTTTAATTCCATATTTTGTTCATCTTCTAATTCGATTTCCACAATTTATGGTGATTTTTCAAAGTTAGTCTACTGCTGCTGTCCAAAACTGTTTTAGTGCAAGATATTTATTACCATTTTCGCCCTAAGCTTTTAATAAATAATAATTTCGTCCCTACTTAATTAGCCTCTCAATTGAGCTGATTTTTCTCAATTAACACTTAATTCTATCACTTTAAACTACTTTATAACCTTTGGGAATCATAATTTTGGCAGTAGACTTTAATTTCAAACATTTTCACAATTAGGTCCTAAAAATCAATTTCTATTGAAATTTCCTAATAAAATCATCTTATAAACAAATTAAAGCTTCAATTTCATGCTATTTCATCATAAACTTACAGCACTCAATCATGGTGACTTTAAATTTCATCCATGAAATCAAAAACTAATGAATTTAATAGTAGGACCTAGTTGTAAAAGTCTTAAAAACACAAAAATTATAAGAAAAAGGCAAGGATTAACTCAATTGGTGCAAAAATTATGAAATACCAGCTTGAATAGACCCTTGGGACATTTTTGGCTGATGATAATGAAGAAATATGAAGAGAATTCTAGATATTCCAATTTGGTCCCATTTTATTTTAGTAAATTTTGTTATTTTCCCATTTTGCCCTTATATCACCAATTCTCCTGATTTTTCTCAGCTTATGCCGCCCAAAATATCTCTTTTTGGGCTTATTTGCAATTTCCAAAATATCTCCTCATTTAACAATTGAGCTATTTAATCCTTTTAGTAACTTTTACACTCATTTCAATTTAGTCCTTTTTACTTAATTAACTACCCATATGTAAAAATTTTCTAACGAAATTTTAATACCGCATTACTAACATTTCATAAATATTTATAAAAGTATTTTTCACTTAGTTTTACGAGATCGAGGTCTCGATACTTTGTTTTTACCAAATTTCTTTAATAATTTCTTTTTCTAACTAACCACTAAATAGGTAAAATTTTTCTATCGATATTTTCATACGACTTTCCTATCATATCAATATTCATGCAAAAATATTAAAATAAATTTCTCTTTATATCGGATTTGTGGTTACGAAACCACTGTTCTAATAACCTTAAATTTAGGCCATTACATGCTCTCTCTTTTATCTTCTATTATTATTATTTATTCATCACTTTATTTCCTTTTCTTTTATTTTTTCACTTCTCTTTTATATATAATAGTTATCCTATTATAATTATTAATGATATCACCTATATGTCTATATATATTAGTCCCATACTCATCCACTAACTCTATTTGACTAACATAAGAAATTGACTATTTGTTCAAATAGTCCTAGCAACTATTTCTCTTTTCATATATAATATAGTCCTAGCAACTCAATTTACTTTTAAAGGAATTTCCAAAAATATAATACCAATATATTTAAACTTGACACACAAAGGCGGGGTCTCGGGAGTATGTTTTCCAACGACCCCAACCTTCAGGTCGTTACACATCTTATTATTTTTCATCGGTTAGGGCAAGGTGAAGACTCGTTACAAGTCCCTTTAGTTTATACAGATTTCTGGGTTCAAGTTTACAATCTTTCAATTGGGGTAGTTTTAAAGGGATTGGCACCTTAGTTCGGAAACTTCATTGGATAGTTTGATTAATATAACGCAAATTTGGTAATAAGGGAAATAAAGAGGTATATGCATATCAGTGTTCAAATTTATATGTGAATGCCTTTGAAGCAGAAGAAGCAACTGACATTGGATCAGAATCGGGAGGGGTATGCCTACTTCCAGTATGAAAGGTTAACATTATTATTATTATTATTATTGTGTAGGAAGTTAGGCCATGGAGAGGGTTTCTGTCCGTTGAGGGCACCATGAAGAAGGGAGGCGAGGATGAGTAGAAAGTGGCTTCAGGAGAATTGTTTAGGCATTAACCAAGCAGGTGGGAACTCGTTTGACATTGATGTGGATGAGCATGGTGAAGGAAAGAGTTTTGGTGATATCGAAATTATTAATCCTTATCTAAATAGTTGGAGTAGGGATTGAGTCATGACTATGTAGGGAAATAATGGATAGATGGAAATGGACTCTAATTCTGTAACACCCCTATCCCGTAACCGTCGCCGAAATAGGACGAGACATTACCAGAAATTAGGAATCGGATCAAAACAGTAAAACTTTGAACCTTTTTTAAATAAAAGATCATTTATTTATATAACTAATAGACACAAACAAAGATCGAATTTAAAACTTATAAAAGTAAACTTCCATAAGATGCCATATTCGCATGGCTTATATACAATAGTCAAAATATCATTCTATTTATAGTCTATCCTATACATGCCATAAGCTAAGTCCAAATCACATGATTACTACAATAGTAGATAGTGTGACGAAGTGCTGATGATCCCCGAGCTAATAGTAAGAGTCAACGATCTACAAAAATAAATAGAGAAACATAACATTCAAAGTAAGCTTTCATAAGCTTAGTAAGTCTTAAGCAATTTAAACAGTTAAACTTAAAAACAAACCAAATGTTCGAAATCACATAACACTTTCTGAGTACAATACTATTTGGCTGATTATGCACAAACACATATCATTTTACTCCGTTTATACTCAAACTTATATAAACATAGTATTTACAAGCTTCCGGATTAACTTTAATTCTTTCAAATTTCACTAGTGTATCATTTCTTACCCACACTTACTTTCAACATTCATAGTTAAATAGCATATCAAAAACTATCTTGTAACTTTGCATAATAACTGAATGCACACATATACAATTATACATATGAATTTACAACATCTTTTCATATGCTTCTCATTACACATTCTTAATTCCCGTCAGATCAATCTCACATATAATATATATTACATGCCTGAATCACTTAATGTGTAATACGAGTTCAATTTATCATCTTAGCATAGGATCTCGTAGTCATATACTTTATCAAATTCACTAACACTTGGCCTGCGAGGTATAAAACCCAAACATAACACCAGCACGAAGCCTACGGGACTTTAAACTCAGATATAATACCAGCACTAGGCCTGCGAGATTTAGCCCGGATATAATACCAGCATGAAGCCTGCAGGATTTAACCCGGATATATTACCAGCACGAAGCCTGCGGGATTTAACCCAGATATAATTCCAGCATATAGCCTGCGGGTCTTTAAGCCCGAATACACATCAAATATCATGCATCTTTAATCATATATTAACACATCTCATTCAACATATCACATTAGTAGTCATTTGCTACATTCGGATATAAGCTCCATATGAACACCATCATTTACATTTTGGTTCAAAAGTCATACATAAATATCACATATCCATTTCACCATTCAAGCTTAACCCATAGTGACCATTCGACTATAAGTCATATACATAAATTATTTATCGCACAACTTAATTCAAGTAGAACCAAAAGGTCACAATTCACCTAATATATACATATTGCTCACCGATTCGCACACAACCTTTCAAATTAGCAATTATAAGTTGGTTCCGCACATAGCCCATCCTTATCGATAATTTACGATGGTTTTACCCTTACTCACATATATGACATAGGCATTTTTACCTATGCTTCTGAATTCACATTCATGATTCAATTCCAATCGATTTAACATGCATAAGTACATATCGCATACCTGACCAACTTAATGTATTGAACGGAATCGATTGTCAATTTAACACAAGGTCTCATAGTTGAACATAAACATGAAACCATTTCTTATATGTTCGATTCACATCAATCATCAAATTCATTTAATTCACATATACTTAATTAGGTTATTCATACCTGAATAATTTACTTTACGGAACGAATCCACATATCGTATTAGCCCATAGTCTTAAAGCACCACACTTTTAATAGTTTACCTCATTGAAGTTCACATTTAATCACTTTAGTGCCAAGCCATATTTGGCTACCACAAAGGACTAATAATAATAATTTTATACACATCATGGTTTCCTTTAGATATTTAATAATCACAAATCGTGATATCTCTACCAACACATATATGACATAGTTTACTCATTGTAACACTCATTTAGTGCATCAAATTTCCAAATCCAATTCAACTTGAGCATAATAGCCATAATCGGGTTATAGCCTTAAATCATTACATATTCGGCACATTAACTAAATAAAATTTACATTCTCTTTGCCATATTAATTTAACTCTTAGGCATATAAAAAGGAATCAAGCTTAAACACTTAAGAACTTACCTCGAATGTTACCGAATGATTACAACGGCTATTCGATTACTTTCTCTTTCCCTTATCCGAATTTGTCCCTCTATGCTCTTGAGCTTAAATTCAAAGATTTTAAACTAGTCATTATTCGACTATTCAAGCATCACTTTATAAATATAATATATATATTCAAATTTCACACTTACTGATCATAGTAAGCTTATAAGAAATCAATAAGCAACTCATTAACGAATTTTTTTGTCAATGTTTACCACATAATCATAATTTCACTGCAAGCTGTCTTCCTGAGCAACAGTCGCTAAATCATTTATAACTGGAGCTACGAAACTCCAAATCAAGTGCTGTTAATTTTCCTTGAAAATAGACTCATATATATTTTATCCATAAAATTTTCAGAATTTTTGTTTTGGCAAATCAATACCAGATTTTTCTTAAAGTTTCCCTTGTTTCACTGTTTGACTAATCTGACCACTCTTCACTACGAATCAAAATTCTCATTGTACAGAATTAAAAATATGTTCTCGTTTATTTCATTTGTAACTAGACTCATTAAGGAGTCTAAGCATATAAAATTCATCTTATAACCATTTTTTTTCCAATTTATAATGATTTTATAAAAACAGAACAGGGGATCTAGAAGTCATTTTGACCCTGTCCCACATCACTTCAAATATCTTATTATTGGAAATTCTTTTGCTTACATGGTTTCTTTTATAAGAAACTAGACTCATTAAGATTTAATTACATAATTTATTCAGCTTGTAACTCAACTCCCACAATTTATGGTGATTTTACAAAATCACTTTACTACTTCTGTCCCAAACAGATTATTACCAATTCACTCTTTCACACATTCTTTGCATACATATTATGCAAACATGTATATCACCAATCAATTTCATCATATATATCTATAATTTCACTTAAGCATAATATCAATACAACACATTGTGCTCAAATCATCATTCAAGTTCAAATCCGGCTAGCACACATATAAACACTAGTAACTAAATATTAACATTTGCATTTCACCATAATAGCCAATTGCCATTAAGAAATTAAACCACAATTATTCAATTTTACCAAGCTTCAACTTAATTTAACTTATAATAGTTCATAAAACATTTAAAGCACATACATTACTAAATTTTATCCAAGTCACAATCGGCCATAGTACACCCAACACATTAGCCGATTTCCTACTTAGCATCTAATGCACATATATGCTTAATTCACCACCTAAGCAACATGAAACTCCATTACAATCACAATTATTCATTCTTTAAAACTAACATTCAACTATTCATTCTTTAAAACTAACATTCAACTATCAATAATTTAGCAAAAACTTAGGTAAATGGCCGAATGCTATATCCTCAACCAAAACTAGAGTTTTTAACATGGGCTATGTAGGAAACTATGTGATTAACTAGATTTTCACAAGACTTTGAAGATAGCACATGAAACATACCTTAATTTTGATGCTAACATAGCCGAAAGTTTGGTCTCTCCTATCCCCCCCTTTCGGCAATGAAGAACAAAAGTTATCAACCTTGTTCTTTTCACCCACTTACTTATTTCATTATAATATAAAAATTGTTATTACATATTATAATACATTTATATATATAAATACATATAAAGTTTATACTTTTTCAATTACTCAACCACATGGCCGGCCACTATAAAAAAATGACAATTTGACATGCACATCCTTATGCTTTTTAAACCATAGTAATAAGCCATCACATAAATACCTAGCACATTTCTTAAATTTTTCACACAAGTCCCTTTCAATAAAATTCACCTTAATTGGCAAAAATCAAAGCACCACAAATTCACATATGCATTTTCACACAAATTAAGCACAAAATTTATCATTCAATTATTTTCACGACTCGGTTTAGTGGTCCCGAAACCACTTCCCGACTGGGGTCAAATTAGGGCTGTCACAAATTCAGAGGATAGACCAATTGAACAGATTGATGAGAAAAAAAGAGAACGAATACAGGGTATTCGGGATTATTGGTATCCATATATTAAAACAGAATCATCCTATAGAGAACATTTGGAAAACATTAAAAACATTATATTTTTTCTAAAAAGAATTATAACTACCATGTTTCAATGTTTAACCAAAATCATAATTATAATAATTAATTATAATAATTCCGATAAACTATATCCTGTTGAAATTTTATATGAATCAAATTCATATATTAATTTTAACTATGTTCTCTATTTGTATACAACAAACTTGTACGTTTAATTAGTTTAATATTTAACTGTCAAATTAATTTAATTCATGTGACAGCTAATGTAACACCCGTAACACATATTCGTCGCCGGGCTAGAGTTAAGAGGCATAACCGGATATTTCAGAACATTTTACGATCAATTCACAAACATCAAACATATATCATAATTTCATAGCAATTCATACACAAAGGTCAATGAGACCTTAAACATGCTTTACAAAGGAATCGGAACTAATCCAAGCACATACAAAATCTCTTGAAACTATACAATTTTTTCCAAGTTACAAAGGTCACACACCCATGTGAACATGCTGTGCACCTCACACGGTATTAGACACGTTCGTGTGTCTAGGCCGTTACAAAACTGGGCATACATACTGACTTGAATCACAAGGCCGGAGACATGCCGTGTGCCTTGACCATGGTCGAAACTGACTTGGGTCATAGGCTAACTGTAATACCCCTACCCGTATTCATTGTCGGAATAAGGTACGAGGCATTACCGGAGTTTACGAATTAAATTTTTTTTTTATATTCAATATAGCCCTTTTTATAAATATCTAACCTTCCCTGTAATATTAAATTGAGACCAATCCACATCAACCAAATCAATTCAACATATTTTCATGATAGATTCATGCATTTATATAAGATAACGTCATCACATATCTATAACCAGGTTTGTTAACCATACTAATGGCTAACTTTACATTCATTTCACGTTAACATTTACTTTGTTAGCTTATACATGCCATTGATTTCCAAAATAAAGTTTCTTTATATACCGAAATCCTGAGGTTGACAGTGTGATGTGTCTCTGACCAAATCCGACCTCCGAGCTCTTAACACTACAAAACAGGGAAAAAGGAAACGGGGTAAGCACTTTGTGCTTAGTAAGCTCATGTAACAAGAATTATACTTACCTAATATTTTCAATACAATATAATAAACATTCATATATCCATTCAATGCATTATTACCCTAACATGCACAAACTCAACATTCAAGTTAGTACAATAATTTCCATGTATCAATAATATATATACCATGATTGATAAGCTCGTCAATACCATGATTTCCATTTCCTTGTTATTTTTCCATATTTATCCCGTTGAATTTATCGGAATTTCGATAGATTTTCAGAGGTACACTTTTAGTGTACAATTCAGGGTCCGTCAATTCATATTCATGTGCGCACATTTCCATTTCAGAGAGTACACTCCCGCGAACCTCAACCTTGCAGCGGGATTACCAGTCCAGGTTAAATCCCCTGCAACGACAATTACTCTAATAAGCTTGGATCTGAATTACCAGTCTAGGCTAAATCCAGACCCTAATTCGGATTACCCGTCCGGGCTAAATCCATTTTACACATATTCTTCGGGAGGACTATATCAGGATAGGATCACCCGTCCGGGTTAGATCCTTTTTACAGTCAATTCCTTTCCAGAGATCCATCGAATTTTCCTTTCATTCAACCGGGATTTCTTCTCATTTTATCAAATATATCAATGTTTCATAAATTTCCATATAATGAACATTCAAATCATATTCATATCAAAAACATGCATTTCAAGCATTTAAGAATAGAATTCAAGTTACACGAACTTACCTTGATACTTGTTTGTAAACAGTAAAAATCTACTAATCCCGAACTTTTTCCTTTCCTCAATCTAGCTTTGTATTTGAATCTTCTGGATCTAAATAAATAAATTTAATTATCAATTTAATACATTTCATGTTCATATGCAACATTCTCTATAATTCAACTATTATTTATAGTTCATTCAAAGCTGTCTACTTGAGTCATAGTCACTAAATTATTTATAACTTGATCTACGGAACTCCAAATTAAGATCCGTTAATTTTCTCTGAAACTAAACTCATATATATTTTTACCATAAAATTTTCAGAATTTTTGGTTTAGCCAATCAGTACAGTTTATTCTTCAAAGTCACCCCTGTTCTGTTGTCTAACAGTTCTGACCCTTCTTCACTAAAAATAAATTATCTCTTTATACAGAATTCAAATGATGTTATCGTTTGTTTCTATTAAAAATAGACTCATTTATAATTCTAGACATATAAATTTAAGTCCCTAATTATTTTTATTCAATTTTTTATAATTTTTCAAAGTCAGAACAGGGGAACCCGAATTCATTCTGACCTTGTCTCACAAAATTCATTATATCTCAAAATTTACAAATCCATTGCTTACAATATTTCCTCTATGAGAAACTAGACTCAATAAGCTTTAATTCCATATTTTGTTCATCTTCTAATTCGATTCCTACAAATTTTGGTGATTTTTCAAAGTTAGTCTACTGCTACTGTCCAAACTGTTTTAGTGCAAGCTGTTTATTACCATTTTTCCCCTAAGCTTTTAATAAATGATAATTTCGTCCCTACTCAATTAGCCTCTCAATTGAGCTGATTTTTTTTAATTAACATTTTATTCTATCACCTTAAACTAGTTTAAAACCTTTAGGAATCAGAATTTCAGCAATAGACTTTAATTCCAAACATTTTCACAATTAGGTCCTAAAAATCAATTTCCATTGAGATTGCCTAATAAAATCATCTCATAAACAAATTAAAGCTTTAATGTCATTCTATTTCATCATAAACTTACAGCACTCAACCATGGTGACTTTAAATTTCATCCATGAAATCAAAAACTAATGAATTTAATAGTAGGACCTAGTTGTAAAAGTCTTAGAAACACAAAAATTACAAGAAAAAGGCAAGGATTAACTCACTTGGTGAAAAAATTATGAAATACCAGCTTATAGAACCCTCCTATGGCGTTTTTAGCTGCTGGAATTGAAGAGAAATGAAGAGAAATCTAGATATTTCCTATTTAGTCCTAGTTTTATTTAGTTAATTTTGCAATATTCCAATTTTACCCTTAATTTATCAATTTTTCTGCTGATTTCATACCCTTTCTGTCCAGCCCAAATAACTTTTGGGTCTAATTGCCTTTTAAATCCTTTCTCATTAGACTCTTAAGCTATTTAATCACTCTAGCAACTTTTACACCTATTACAATTTAGTCCTTTTCATTTAATTGACTACCCAAACATTAAAATTTCCTAACGAAATTTTAATACCACATTAATAACATTTTATAAATATTTATAAAATTATTTTCGACTCGGTTTTACGAGATAGAGGTCCCGATACCTTATTTTACCCAATTTCTTCAATAATTTCCTTTTCTAACTAATCACTAAATCGATAAAATTTTCCTATCAATATTTTCATACGATTTTCCTATCATATCAATTTTCAAGAAAAAATATTGAAATAAATTTCTCTTTAAATCGGATCTATGATTACGAAACCATTGTTCCGATAACCTTGAATTTAGGCCATTACACTAACCACACGCCCATGTGTATAGCCCGTGTACCCTTCGAAATGGCTACACACGCATACGTGCCAAGCCTGTGTGCCTCACACGGCCACCAGACATGCCCGTGTGTCTAGGCCGTGCTCGAGACTGACTTTAAATTGTAGGACTACTCTAGGGGATACACGACCGTGTTTCATGACCCAGTGTCACACACGGTTTAGACACACACCCGTGTCACAACCCGTGTGGACAAAATATGCTACTTAAAAAGGCATTTTTCCACCCTATAAACTTAAGCTTTTAAGACCACATTTCATAACCCAATATGCAACCAAAACATTTCCAAAACAAGCATCACTCATACTTCAATATCATTAATCATTTCCATACATAATTCCAACTCAATCATGCTAATTCCATGTAAGTAATTCATACCATAAACACGTGATTCATATCACATTTATAACCATTTCGACCACAAAACTAACTTACCAAAAAGACCATTTCACTAGGCCATATATATATACCAAATTTACCATTTTTGCATCACACATCATATACCAAAATCAAACCATAAGTTCAACAATAATCAAGCCATATCTCATGGCATGATATACCCATCTCAAAATGTACCACATTAATCCTAGCCTATACATGCCATACTTTGATATATATACATTTTTAAAAGGTACCAAAATAATATTTGATAGTGTGGTGATGATCATCTGTAACACCCCTAACCCGTATCCGTTGCTGGACTAGGGTTAAAGGCATTACCAGACAAATCGAAACATTTTATGAAAAATTCATATACATCATCCACAATCATAGTCAAACATTACCATAGAGTCCCTTATATAGGTCATCGAGACCTTAAGCATGCATTAGAAAATGGTCGAGACTAAACCGAGCTCATATAAAATTTTCAAAACTTAATTTTTTTCAAAGTTATACAGGCCACACGCTTGTGTGAACAGGCCGTGTGTCTCACACGGCTTTAGACACGCCCATGTGTTTAAGCCATGTCAAAACATGACATATATACTGACTTGTCCACACGGCCACAAGACACGCCCGTGTGCCAGGCCGTGTGAAAATTAAAGAGGCTACTTACTTGGCCACACGGCTGACCACACGCCTGTGTGTCTAGCTCGTGGTCGAAACTGACTTGGCCACACGGCCTAGCACACGTCTGTGTGTGCAACCGTGTGGTCTGCCCAGGCTTATTTTGAAATGGCCATTGAGTGACACGGCTGAGTAACACGCCCGTGTGGGCAAAAATAGGCCATTTACAAGGCCAATTTGCCACCCATTAAGGGTCCTCCCTACAAACATCAAATAGGCATCTAAAGCATCATATTTTCAACCAATTCCAAACCTAAATCATACATCATTAATACCATATATTCATCAACCTATTTCATTCATAATTCACAAATCAAAACATAACATTCATAAGCCAAAGACATACTAAAACATATGATTTTACCTGATTCATTCTCATACCAAATTCTTACCAAATCTTACAATAAAACATATACCAAACACTTACCAAATTGACCGTTTCTTTTGGCCAACCAAAAACACCTCATAATAGCAGCATTGCATCACATATCATCTACCAAATTCAAACCATAAATTTAACCATAATCTAGCCATATCACATGGCATGATATACACATTACAAAACACATTCACATACTTCTAGCCTATACATGTCATACTTCAATAATTACACTTTCAAAAGCTACCAATGTGATATCCCGAATTACGGCCTAATAGGAATAGTGGTTTCGAGACCACAAATCTGAGATAAAAATAATTATTTTATAATTATTTTGAGGTTTATGATATGATTTCATGATTGTGTGAAACTTTCGTGAAGAAATTCTATGCATAAAATGCTTAATTTGAAATTTGAGACTAAATTGAATAAGTTTCAAAACTTGCATCTAGAAGTTTCTAGTATGAAATCGCTTTGAAATATTAATTAGGAGGTCTTAAATAGCAATTTGACCAATTTCTAAGTTTATGGACAAAAATTAGACATGGATGAAATTTTTGAAAGTTTAATAAGGAAGGGCATTTTGGTCATTTTGATATTAAATGAAATAAAATGGGAAAAATAACACAAAAATGATCATTTTCTCCATAAGTTACTGCCAAATTTTTCTCTCCACCATAGCTAGAGTTTCAACACTTTTAAGCCTTGATTGTAAGTGATTTCTATGCCCGTTTTTAATGTTCTTTACATTTTTGAAATCCTCGTAGCTCGGTTTACCTGTTTCTACCAATGAATGATATGCATGAATTTTGATGTTTTATGGTAGAATATGAAGCTTGAGATTGTGTTAAACAACTTTTGCTAAGTGATTTTACGTAAAAACGACTAAAATGACATAATCGGTAAAAATACCTAATGTTCATAAGTACATGTTAGAGTGAGAATTGGATGTTGCTGTAGAAGGGAAAAATGATCAGCATATCATAAAACATAATAAAATAGGATGAAGTTTGATTTACGAGATTTGGGGCAAAAGTGTAAATATGTGAAAGCTTAGGGGCAAAATTGTAATTTTACCAAAATATGATTTTGGGTTGATTTGAATAATATGAGTCCTAATTAGGCTATATTTGAAATGATAGAGCAAGAAAAATCTAAATTCGGGCTAAAATCGGTAAAATACCAAATTGTGGACAAAATGGTAAAAATGACCATTTTCGCATACGAGGTATGTTCAAATGTAAATATTGTAATATAACTGTTATTTTAAATCATTTAATGTTATTTATATGATATTATGATTGTTATCATGCAATTCTATGCTTTGTGGTCATTGTTGGACAACATACAAAAATTTTATGAATTATGTGAAAAATGTGAAAGACTACCGAAGTATCGTCATGGGTATTCCAAGGAGAATGGTAAAGGAGTACGAACGAGGAAAGTCCCTTTGAACCTTAGGAATAGATTCGGATATTTGGGCATCTGAACTCGTTGAGTTGAGTCCGAGTTCACTTATGGATGCGAACGTCTGAACTCGTTGAGTTGAGTCCGAGTTCGTGAGATGTAACTAGGCATCCGAGCTCGTTGAGTTGAGTCCGAGTTCACTTATGGATGCGAACGTCTGAACTCATTGAGTTGAGTCTGAGTTCGTGAGATGTAACTGGGCATCCGAGCTCGTTGAGTTGAGTCCGAGTTCGCTTATGGGCGCGTTACATGGTAGCTTGGCTACATATGCGGCACTTATGTGCAAACTTTCCATGTATCCGAGTTATATTCCGATGTGTTCAACGGGTAAAATTCTAGTGAAATGGAAGAATACTCAAGATGCAAGTGACATATTAGTAAGTGTTGTGGAATGGGCACTTTGGACAGGTATGTACTTAACCCTCGGGTTGAGACTTGATACGACCACAATAATGTAGTAAGACGATGAATGATGAATAGAAATGTGATATATGTTTTGGTGATATTATGCTATTGTTGGTTGGTATAATTGCTTTGTTAAGTTATTTGTTATTTGCATGTGAACTTACTAAGCATTTATGCTTACTCCTTCCCTTCCATTCCTTGTAGTTTTGACAAGCCGGTTTGGAGATCAGGACGGTCAGAGGCACGCTCACACTATCAACAGACCATCTCGGTATGGTGGCTTGCATATATTGGGAATATGGCATTTATAGCATTATAATCCTTTTGTGTATATAATCTTATGATATAGCTCATGGATGGCATGGAAATGTTTGAGAATGATTAGCTATTGGAGTGGCTACTCGAGATTATATTTGATAACAAGTATGCTTTATGTGCTAACTAATCTATGGAAATCCATAAAATGGTGAAATTGGCTATAAAACAGAATCACATAGCAGCAGTGACGTGAGTTTATAAAATCACTAAAAAAAGTAGAGATAGAATTAGATGATTAATAAAATATGGAATTGAATCTTAATGAATATATTTTCATGTGGAAGAAACAAAATAGGTAAAAGAGTTGTATTTTATGAGATATTTACGTTTTGGTGAAACAGGGTTAGAGAAATTTCTGGATTCCCTGTTCTGACTTTAGAAATTCACCATAATTTGTGTAAAAATAATTAGGACTCAAAATTTATATGTATGGATTCATTATTGATTCTATTTTTATGTGAAATAAACAAAATAGTCATTGGATTTCTGTACAGAAATAAATTTGATTCATAGTGCACAAGGGTCAGAGTAGCCGAACCCTAAAATAGGGGAGACTTTAACTAATAAACTGTACTAATTGGCCCAACCAAAAATTCTAGAAAAAATTAGTAGATAGATACATGAGTCTAGTTTTAGGAAAATTTTACAGATCTTAATTTCGAGTTTTGGAACTCGAGATATGAATTTTTAAGCGACTGTGATTCAGTTAGCCAGCTTGTCTGGAAATTTTAAAAATAAATTGTTTGAGCTGTTTAATTAATGAATTAAGTTCGTTAACACCTCGTGCTCGACTCCGGCGATGGTCTCGGGTACGGGGGCAGTACAACCAAAATATAGTTCGATAGTGTGGCGATTATCCTCGATGATTTCCAAGCATCCGGTAGCTTCGATCTCTATAAAACAATTGAAGGACACACAAAGTAAGCTTTCAAAAGCTTAGTAAACCATATACAAATAAACTTGACAATATAAACATATAAGCATCATAATATACATATACTCCTTAGCCAAATGCTATAACAAACCACATAGCTCAAATATCTTTCACATATTCCCCATTCATTTGCACATAATGCATATTTTCTCATACTTTTGTCACATATAATCACTTGATTACAAAGATACATATACTTACCTTTTAACATCAAATATGATATACAATTTCAAACGTACCTAAATCAGATACAAATTTCATATAATCATTTGCTTCTCGGAATGCCCGTTGAACCGTTCAGAATCATAAGAATACGCGGATAGCTCGAAAAGCTCGTACAATGCCAACGTCCCAGACGTGGTATTACATGTAATCAAATATCGATGCCACTGTCCCAGACAGGGTTTTAAACGAAATCAAATACGATGCCAATGTCTCAAACATGGTCTTACACTTAAATCATAAGTCAATGCCAATGTCCTAGATGCCAATGTCCTAACTATTCCTAAGGTTCGTACGGGACTTTTCAGACGTTGTCGCATTATCGAAACTTTCTCGGATATCACATATTGAGCTCTCATATAGCCATTCAACACAATTCAATGTCATATAAACATAAATAAAAATAAAATGTCATATAAACAAAAATAAATCAACTCAAACACGTTTATTTGAATATTGACTTACCTCGTACATAATTGAACGAAAACGAGCAACTATTCAACGACTTTCATTTTCCCCCGATCTAATTCCGTTTTCTTTGGTTCTTGATCTAAACACATTCAAATTTAACCCTTTTATTCATCAAGTCATTCAATTTAATCCAAAAACAAATATTTAGGTCATTTTACAAATTAGCCCTCACATTTTCACATTTTAACACTTTAATCCGTATTTCAAAAAATCACAAAATACACATAATTTCTTTGCACACATGCTTAGCCGAATATACATAGTGTTCATATAAGCCCCTAAATTTTATTTATTTCACATTTTAGTCCCTCAATTTATAAATTTCATAATTTAGCCTTAACTACTCAAATTCATAAAAAATTCAAAGACAAAAATACTAACCCAACACATACCTTTCATTTTCTATCAACTAACTTCACAAAACTCATAATTTCATCAATGGCTCAACTCAAAATCATCAACAAAACCAGAAATTAAAACATGGACTTGATAGTATACAGAACAACGATAACAAAAACGTAGAAATTATCAAAAACCAATCAAAGAACATACCTTAATCAAAATTAAAAGGAGCCGAACCCTAGCTTAGACTTTTCTTTCTTTTTATTTGATGAATTTGTCTAGGCTAAGCATAAATGGCCTTATTTTCACACCTTTATTTCATTTAATTAACATTAATAATTATTTTACCATTATACCCTTACATAAAAACGTTAATAAACCATTATATTAAGGCCATTAATGTCCACTCATATGTTCAATGGTCAAATAACAATATAAGGACCTCTAAATTATAAAGACATAGAAAATATGCACTTTAACAAATAGAATACAAATTTTGCATTTTACGCGATTAGGTCCTTTTATCAAATTAAGCACACAAGCGATTAAATTTTGATACGAAACTTTTACACATGTCAATTCACATATTATAAGCACGAAAAATAATATTAAAATATTTTTTGACTCAAATTTGTGGTCCCAAAACCACTATTCCGACTAGGGTCTAAACCTGGCTCTTGCATCCTCGACGATCCCCGAGCTTTCAGTAGCTTCGATATCTATAACATAATGCAAACACACACAAAGTAAGCTTTCAAAAGCTTAGTAAGCCATATACAAATAACTATTCATTTTAAGCGTATAAGCATCATAAAATATATATACTCCATAGCCAAATACTATCACAAACCACATAGTTCATAAACATTTCACATATTCCCAATTCCTTTGCACATATAGCATATTTTTCTCATACTTATATCACATATCATCACTTGCACATATACTTACTTCTCATTAACAATTATTGAATACGTCTCCACGTATCTGAATCAGTTATTCATTCATTCAATCATGTATTTCTTAGAATGCCGGTTGAACCATATGAAATTAAATAGGATACGCGGATAGCTCGAAAAGCTCGTACAATGCCAACGTCCTAGACAGTCTTACATGTAATCAAATATCGATGCCACTATCCCAGACATGATCCTACTTAAAATCAAATAAGATGCTAATGTCCTAGACATGGTCTTACACTTAAATCTCAAATCGATGCCAATGTCCCAGACGTGATCTTACATGAAATCGCATATCAGAATTCTATGTCATGACATATGTATCCTAACTATTCCTATGGTTCGTACGGGACTTTTCGGACGTCGTCACATTATCAGAACTTTCTCGGATTTTTCATATTCAACTCAAATAGCCATTCATCATAATCATTAACATATAAGCAATAATAATTCAATTCAAACACATTTATTTGTATATCGACTTACCTCGTACTAGAATGAACGGAAACGAACAACTATTCAACTATTTTCGTTTTCCCTCGATCTAATTCTGTTTTCTTTGGTTCTTGATCTTAATCAAGTAAAATGAGTGCCGAACCCTGAGCTTGAAGATGCCTCCTTTTTCTTTTCTTATTTTCGGAAAAAACAAGTGAAAATAAAGCTTGAATTTGATTATGTTTTATTATAAACATTATAATAGTCATTTTACCAATTTAGCCTTAAGATAATAAACATTTAAACTTATAATGGATGTCTAACAATGTCCATTTAATATATCAATGGTCTAATAACATAATAAGGACCTCACATTTAATAAGCCAAAGCAATTCGACATTTTAGCAAATAGAACATATCTTTTGCATTTTCTGCGATTAGGTCCTTTTTTCAAATTAAACACACAATCGATAAAATTTTCATACAAAAATTTCACACATCAAATATCATACTGTAAACACGAAAAATAATATTAAAAATATTTTTCTGACTCAAATTTGTGGTCTTGAAACAACTATTCCTACTAGCGTCTAAACCGGGCTATTACAGCTAAACACAGTACCAATTGTGTTTGAATTTTGTTCGTTTTTAACCATAGGGTGTGACCTTGTAGGTTCTTGTAACATGAAAAGTAATACTAGAACATTTCTAATAATACAAGCAATGAGTGACATCTAGCAATGCATCATTACTACCTAAGTTATAAGAAGTCGTAATTCGACATAACCTTTCTATGATAAACCTTTCATGTATTACATCCTTTTGTCCTTTACATCTAGATTGGACACAAGTAATGGAATAGTCAAACTTGCATAATCCAATATCATGTTTCTTAATATCTCGAGTAGACTGCAATAAACAAATAAGTATGATATCTCATATCAACTTGTTCGAGCATGGTTATGCATTTGTAGTCTCACTCAATTAAGTGGCCTATATTGATCAATCAAATATTTCTCCCATTATGTAGGAGAGACAAATCCTATATTGATCAATCATATCCCACTACATAGATTGTGACATATCTAACATCAAACATTTCAGTACAACCTATTACGAAGACGTTTGACTATATCAAAATATACGACTCATGATGTTGGGATAATGACGATCTCAAGTTTGAGAATCGCAAACATTGTTATCAGTATGAGTAATGTTGTGACTATTACATAATTGTAACACCCCTAACCCGTATTCGATGCCAGAATAGGGTTACGAGGCATTATCAGATAATACATCTCATTCACATACATTTATACATTCATACTCAAAATCCAGTCAAAACATTCATAATGTCCCTTATAAGGCTCCACGAGACCTTAAAACATGCTTAAAAGAGGTTCGGGACTAAACCAATAACATTTGTAAACTTTGGGAAACATAGAAAATTTTTAACTTTTAAAAGGTCACAAGTCGGTATGAACAGGCCGTGTGTCTCACACGTTCACCAGAGATGCCCATGTCACAGGTCGTGTGAAAACAGGGCATACATACTAACTTGTACCACATGGCCGAGGACATGCTCGTGTGCCACGACCGTGGGAAAATTATGCAGGTTACTAACTTGGGTCACACGGCCTACTACACGCCCATGTGCCAGCCCGTGTGCCTCACACGGCCATTAGACACGCTCGTGTGTCAATACCGTGTCAAAACTATAGGGTATACTGCCTTAATTCGAAAGGGTACCACAGGGGACAAACGGCCGTGTAACATGACCGTGTGTCGCACACGGCTGAGACACACGCCCGTGTCTCTACCCGTGTGGACAAAAATAAGCCATTTGTGACACCAATTTGCCACCTATTTCTCAAGCACACATAAACCACAACAACTTGCATCGTTTATATACATTCAAAGGCAACCAATACATGCCATTTAGTACACAAAACATGTTATCTTATTCACAATCATTTCAATACTCAGAACCATAACCAAAATCATATTGAAACATTATATCAAAACCAACTATTGCATTTATCTCCACTTTTTTTTCATCTATTTTAATATCATAAAACATTCCATCACAACATCTTATAATCAAGCCACAACATTTCATCTGTAATATCCCGATTTTGGGCCTAGTCAGAACAGTGGTTTCGGGGCCACAAATACGATGAAGAAAATTTTATTTTTATTATTTTTTATGGTCTACGATTTTACGAAATAATTTTGCAAAAACCTCGTTCGAAAATTTTGACGTTCGGGCACTCAATTTTGTTAAAAGGACTAAATTGTGAAAGTTGAAAAATGTGTATTCTAGTTTACAAAGGTACTAAGTACTTGTGAGTAATGGGTTTTTAAATTGGGGGTCCTTAAATGGTAAATAGCCCATTTTGTAATTAGTAGACAAAGATGGACATGGCATGGTATTTTTTTATTTATTTTTCATTAAGGGTATTTTAGTAAATTGGTAAATAAAGCTAAAATAATTAAGAAAAAGATGTCATCTTCTTCATTTTTCTCATGCCATAACCGTATATGGAGATGGAAGACATGGCTAGGGTTTTTAAAACTTCCAATCTTGATTGTAAGTCCATCTTGTCCCCGTTTTTAAAGTTCTTTACATTTTTAAAATCCCGATAACTTGTTCTACTTATTTCTACTTATTTATACTCTAAGAAAATAAAGGTTGGGTGTCATATAAACGACTTTTGCTAAGCGATTTTACGTGAAAACAAGTAAAATGACATAATCGGTAAAAATACCTAATGTTCATAAATACATGTTAGAGTGAGAATTGGATGTTGCTATAGAAGGGAAAAATGATCAGCATGTCATAAAATCTAATAAAATAGGGTGAAGTTTAATTTACGAGATTTGGGGCAAAAGTGTAAATATGTGAAAGTTTAGGGGCAAAATTGTAATTTTTTTAAAAATATGATTTTGGGTTGATTTGAATAATATGAGTCCTAATTAGGCTATATTTGAAATGATAGAGCAAGAAAAATCAAAATTCGGACTAAAATCGGCAAAATACCAAGTTGTGGACAAAATGGTAAAAATGACCATTTTCGCATACGAGGTAAGTTCATATGATTTTAATAATGCAATGTGTATTTTAATGTTAATGTTATGATATTATATGAATTGTAAGTATACATATATGTGAATAATTTGATATTATGTAAATGATGTAACATTACTATATGTTGTTGATGTCTTTATAATGGTATGATGATTATTATTTACGAATTGTTGCATGCTATGATTATTGTTGAATTATTATAAAAATCATGTGAAATACTTGAAATGTAACACCCCTAACCCATATCCGCTGCTAGAACAGGGTTTCAGAGTATTACTACCATATGCAGATCACTTAAAAAAAATTTAAATACTTACCGATTCAATGCATCATATAAATAAATATATTACCATTCAATCAACAGTTTGGCACTTGTATAAGCATCAAACAGCAACATTGTTAGTATACTTGCTCATATCTCATATAAATTCAACATTGATATATCTATTTTCTCGACATATCGCACTTGAGTTTAATAATAGTCTCATTTTACATAATTTCTTTGTATCAGCATATCAAAGATAATCATATATGTACATGTCATGAAACATATCATGCTCTTACCGTTTCTTCATAAGCATATATCATTCATTTCATTATATCAATATTTCATGCTCCATCATTTCCATATATTTTATGTATATTTATTCCAGTAATAGCTTATATCTTAACATAAATTATATTCCATGTACTTATACTTATTTCGTTTATCTATCTTCATAATTATTTCATACAACTATTTTGTACATATATTTCCATATGACCAGTTCTTGTAAACATTTCACACAATCATTTCATATAATCATTCGTCATCTGATACATATTACCTGAATATCAATTGTTCAACAGATGTCATAGTGTCTCCCATCCACGGTCTTATTTATCTTTGCATGATGCCATAGTGTCTTTCAACTATGGTCTTACTCATTTTCTGTCATGTTGCCATGGTATCTTTCAACCATGGTCTTGTTCATTTCATATCACGTTGCCATGGTATCTTTCAACCATGGTCTTACACATTTCATATCAGGTTGCCATTGTAATACCCCATACCCGTACCTGAGACCGGGATAGGATACGAGGCATTACCGAGATTTTCAGAATAATTTCAATTAATTTTTATTATTTAATATTCATTTTCATGTTTCATGTAACATCCTTTTTATATATTCAATTCAAAATATCATATAAAATACGATACAATACTTAAATTGTCATATTTACAATGCTCATTCAGGATATACGAACCTACCTGACTAAATTGCAGAAATACCAAGATTTAGGGGCATATTGGTAATTTACCATTTTCCCAAATTTCACCCAATCTTAAATTGATAATTTCATTGCATATATTAATTCAAATAATAAAACAATTAATTCCTTTCAATTTAGTCATTTTCGACATTTTTACAAAATTACCCATAAAGTTTTACTTTTATTCAATTTAGTCCTTGAGCCAAAAACATACAAATTAGCCATGCTAGCTGAATATTCATACATATTTTTCCTCCTCCTCCTCTCCATTCCACATCCTTAGTATAAACAACACACTTGTAGGTAACATTATCCATAATTTTCACTATCTACTTATGTGAATATTCAAGCTGTCCATCTGTGTCATAGTCACTAAATTATTTTTATCTTGACCTACAAAACTCAAAATTAATATCCTATAATTTTCCCTGAAACTAGACTCATATACCTTCTTACCATAAAAATTTCATAATTTTTGGTTGGGCCAATTAATACAGTTTATTCCTTAAAGTCTCCCCTGTTCTGCTATCTGACAGTTCCAACCCTTCTTCACTAAAAATTAATTATCTTCTTGTACAAGATTCGAATGATGTCTTTGTTTGTTTCTCTTGAAAATAGACTCATTCAGGATTCTAAAAATATAAATTTAAGCCCCTAATTATTTTTATCCAATTTTTGATGATTTTCCAAATTCAGAACAGGGGAACTCGAAATCATTCTGACCTTGTCTCACAAAAGTTATTATATCTCATAATTTACAATTCAATTGCTTATATAGTTTCTTTCATAAGAAACTAGACTCAATAAGATTTAATTCCATATTTTATTCATCCTATAATTCAATTTCTACAATTTTTTTTGATTTTTCAAACTTAAACTACTGCTGCTGTCCAAAATAGTCTTAGTGCAAAATGTTGATTTTCTACTTTTAATTTCAATTTAATCCTAACTAAATTCACTTACTTTTCTATCTTAATTCATACTTTGCTTCTACTCAATTTTTAACCAAACTTACACATAATTATCTATTTTTCATCATAAAACCATAATTTCAAAATTCTTTCAATTTAGTCCTTAAAGCATAAAACTTATGAATCACTTTACAATTCAATCCTTATTTCATTTCTAACTTGAATTTCTATCAATTTAGCCCTTAATTCATCTTTTTTGTTCAATAAGAACAATGTCTTATAATCAACTATCTTACAATAAATCAACTTAACTTCATCAAAACCTTGTTCTAAAGTTTCTAAAACATCAAAATTAAGTAAAAAGGGTTAAATTGACATACCTATTTAAATCTCAGGCTTTAAACCTTCAATTTTCCCTTTCTTCTTTCTTTTCTCCTTTCTTCCTTTCTTTCTTTCTTTTCGTTTTGCCTATTTTGTTTCTATTTCTATTCTTTTTTTTTCTTTATTTCCTTTTATATATATACACACATGTATTTATTATTTAAATAATAAGTATTATTTATTTATTCATGTGTATATTATTAGTACATTTGTATTCATTTATAACCATACATTTGTCATTATCTAATATATTTATCATATAAAATTTTATAATATAATTATTTAATTAATAAATATCTTTTATAATTAATAAATATCTTTTAATACTTAAATACAAGCATTACAAGTGTATGTATTTTTTTTATTAATACACTTGTACCCAATCATTACCACACATTTGTCTTACTTTTATTTATTTATCATATAATATTAATTTAATAATAATAAATACACTAATATTTACTTAAATAATAAACAAATACATACATGTATTACAAATGTGTGTATTATATTTATTACACTTGTATTTTATTTTTGCCATATACTTAGCATTCTTTTTGGCTTATTTACTTATTTAGTCCTTTCAATTTTCTTTATTCTATAATTAAACTTTCACACTTCATTCAATTTAATCATTTTATCCAATTATCCTTAATTTAAGCTAGTTCACTTAATTAAACTCTAATTGACCACTCGATTAACTTCTTTTATATCTTTCTTCTTCTTTTACTTGGATTTGCCAAAATCCGGATTTCATATCAAATTTTGAGAAAATATTTGCATTACAAAGTTTTTGTAGCAAATCTTTCTTATTTGGTATTGGGTATCTAATCCATTTTAAGGCTTGATTGAGAGGTTTGTAATTAATTACTAATCTTGGCGTTCCTCTTTCAAGTTCTGCATTTTTTATTACATAAAATGCTGAACAACTCCAAGGGGAACTGCTCTTTCTAATTAATTTTTTATTAAGAAGGTCTTGTATTTCTTTTCTACAAAATTCTTCCATTTCTTTGTTCATTTGTATTGGTCTTGCTTTTGTGGGTATTTGTCTTTCATCAAAATCGTTTTCGTATGGTAATGTTACTTCTAGTTTCTTTCTATTCCAAAAGGCATTAGGAATGTCAGAGCAAATTGTTGATTCTATTTCCTTTTTTATTTGATCTATTCTTTTTTGTATTTCTCTTTTTCTTAATTGTTCATTTAATTTTTTAAATGATTTAAGTAAATTCTTGATCTTTAGTTAGCATATTAATTGAAGGTTCATTCTCATCTCCAGAAGACTGGGATGTTGTATGTAATTCGTCTATTTGTAATTCATCTGTTTCAGTAGATGTATCATTTTCAGAAGAAGTTGTTTCTAATAGGATTTCATTTAATTTTTGTTCTATCTCTTCTTCTAAATTTAAGTTATTGATTTTTCTTTTGATTTTACAATATTTTGAGATATGTCCTGGTTTTCCACATCTATAACATTTTATTGTTTTGTCAATTTTGTTTTCTGTTTTTTGTTGTTTCTTCCCTTTTCTGTATTTTTTATATTTAGGTTTTTTATAATATTCTGAAATATTCTTTTTCCTATTTTTTGGCTTTTCAGGGCAACATGTTTTTGAAGAAGAAGGCTCATTCCTGATGTCAAATTGGTGGCAGAATGATCCTAATTCCTTTCTACATTGATATCTTTCTTTCTTGAGTTGTTTTTGTAATTTTAAATCTTGGCAAATTTTTAATCCTTCTTTTTGGGTGAAACTAATTAGTTCACCATATGTAAGCTTTTCATATGGAATAATACCTTTGTAATTTTCTCTTATTTGATTCCTAACTTTTTCTCCTAATAATGTGGGAAGTCCTGCTAGAAATTTTTCTTTCCAAAATGGTTGCTGGTTATCAGATCTTTGCATGACTCTAGTCATAAAGACATCTTTATACCATTTAAAATCGGTTAATTTTTTACATTTTAAATTTGATAATAATTCTGAATTTCTATCTTTAAGATGAGAAGGATCTCCAATGAAGTGTTTAGAGATTGAGAAAATTAAAGTTGCTACTGCGTCTTGGATTTCTCTTCCTTGTTCGTCTAAAATAATTCTATCTTGGTCATCTTTTTTTATTGCTTTTAAAATTTCTTCCTGTTGGGTTTTAGTCAGTGCATGATCCCACCATCCTTTTAATTGACCAGTAAATCCAGCAACTAAAAGATTAGCTATAGCTTGGTCATTGATTAATCCATTTTGATTTTGGGTTTTATAAACATTTGAAACCATTGTCATTTTGTAATAAACTAAGAATATTATATTCGGACATTCCATCTATATTCCATTCATAGATTGTATTAGCATTGTATTTATTTTGGAAAACAGGTTTTTCTTCTATGTTAAGATCAGGTGCAGTGATTTTTGGATAATATAATCTTTTTGGCTCTTTCCAAGCCATCTTGTTAATTTGTTGTTCATCTGAACTCTTGGAAGAGTCCAATTATCAAATCTTTGGGGAATATTTTCATAATGTTCTTCTTGTTCATTAACAGTATTGTTTGAGGTTTGGTCAGATTCTTGGGATTGATTAGAAACAAAGCTAGCAGAAGAATTGGTTCTTCTAAGGAAAGGAAACATTCTTTGTTTTCGTATTTCCTACAGGGGGTTCTACTATCTGAATCTCTGAATTAATTAAGTTGCCTACGGGGATACTTAGTCCTGATTGAGGATGCCGGAGATTCATCTTCAGATTCGGAGTCCAATGAGCTGAGCATTTCAGCCATGAGTTTTTTGTATTCTTTTTTGGTCTTGGCTTGAGCTAACATTGCACTGGCTGTTGACTTTGCTTGAAGAAATTTTGCTGTGGTTTGATCCGGGGCTGCAGACTTACATAATCTTGGATTCTTGTTGAAAAAATTATCCAAATATTTTGAATCATATTTCTCATCATTAAATTTGTCCCACCATTTAGTCCTGTAATTGCGAACTAATAATGGAATTCCAGTGTGTTGGTCTTGCTCATAAGAATAATTCCATGAGACAATCCAGGAAATGCATAGTTTTGAGAAAAAATGGATTGTCCTGTAAATGTGTTTTTGATCTGGTTCAGGATGAAATTTGTCAAAGAATTTTGGCCATAAGTTAAAATAAATTTTCAGAGAATATATTCTCTGGTTACAAAATACAAATTACATAACTATTCACTTGTCTTTTCTTGCAGGGAATATTTCCTGTTCACGCATTATTCTGTTGCAGGGAATCTTTCCTGTTCACATCATTTCTTGCAGGGAATCTCTCCTGTTCACGCATTATTTTGTTGCAGGGAATCTCTCCTGTTCACACATTATTTTGTTGCAGGGAATCTTTCCTTAAATATTTACTAATCCATTTTTCAGAAACGGAGACCCGAAAATATACTTTTTCAGTAACGGTAAAATTCGGGTCATTACAATTCTCTCCCCCTTAAGAAATTTCGTCCTCGAAATTTGCCTAAAAGAGAGGTGGGAGTTCAGTGATCTCACTGTTTCTTTCGGTTCTCGTGTGGCTTCCTCAATATTATGACTTCATTTCTCGAGCTAGTATCTCGATCGGTTCTTCTTCTTTATACTATGAATCAGTTCAGATTTAAATATCCCTTGTCAAAGTAACATGTGGAAGATCTGATTTGCATCATCTAAACATCACGTCCTGAAAAATCCCATAATTTTTTTTTTCGTGACTTCAGAGGCTAAACCATCCAATATATTTCCAGTCCGATCTTTCACAGATTCACGTAGCCCAATAGTACGAGAACTCAATATCCCAATGTTTCAAATTCACATATGATTTCTGTCTATCAAACTGTTTTAGTCTATCTCAAATCACTTTCATTCAATTTCCATATAGAATTTCCGACAATCAAATACTACTTTTAAATTATATCAAATTATTGTCATTTTTCTTTAGTTTCACAAATCAACTAGCTCTGCATATTCTCTTTCTCACTGTATTCAATCAGATTCCATGCAGTTTTACACTCATTATCATTCAGAACCTCATACAGTGCTGAAAGCTGTTATCACATACACAGAGCTTCTTGTATTCATTCTAGAATCATAATATAAACCATATATCTCGATCAGAAATAATAAAAACTGGCATACCATATGATCTAACAACCTCAGAAACCCATATTTTAGACAATTATTAAGTAAGAAATGTAGTCATACCTGAATAGAATATGCAGACTTTACCATACTTTCGACGATTATTTAAATACCGTCTTTCTTTTTCGAAGATCAAGATAATTCCAATTCAAACCCATAGAAATTATATCCCATTTCCATTCTGAAATCCTTTCTAGTTGTAACAGTTCTAAAGGTATCTGTATCTGATATAAACATTTATATACAATACCTCAGAAACCCATATTTTAGACAATTATTAAGTAAGAAATGTAGTCATACCTGAATAGAATATGCAGACTTTACCATACTTTCGACGATTATTTAAATACCGTCTTTCTTTTTCGAAGATCGAGATAATTCCAATTCAAACCCATAGAAATTATATCCCATTTCCATTCTGAAATCCTTTCTAGTTGTAACAGTTCTAAAGGTATCTGTATCTGATATAAACATTTATATACAATTTCAAAGTACTGCTTTTCTTTCCCAGTCTTCAACACATCTGCCTCAAATCACTGTACATCTTATTTCTTCCAGAATGCATAGACATAGTATTGCTATAAATTTCATACAAATTCTTCGGTCTAAGCTCTGAATTCTTCAATACAGCTTTTATTTCTAAATAGCAAATAATCATCAAATTCAATCTGAAATTTTCAATCAAAATCATTTGTTCACTATACCCATTTGTAACGCCCCTTACCCGAGACCGTTGCCGGAGTCGAGCACAAGGCACTACTAAACTTATTTGAGCACTTAACCAAATTTAGATAATTTATATCATACTTTTCAGACAAGCAGTCCAACTGCGTCATAGTTGCTAAATAATTCATATCTCGAGTTAAAAAACTCGAAAACCAAATCCGTAAATTTTCCCCGAATTTATACTCATATATCTACTTACCAACTTTTTTTTATAATTTTTGGTTGGTCCAATTAGTACAGGTTATTAGTTAAATCCTCCCCTGTTTCAGGGTTTGGCTACTTTGACCCCTGTGCACTACGAACCAAATTTCTCTCTGTACAAAATTCAAATAACCATGCCGTTTGTTTCTATTAAAAATAGACCCAATAAGGAATCTATACATATACAGTATGACTCATAATTATTTTTGTGAAATTTTTAATGATTTTCTAAAATCAGAATAGGGGAACTCGAAGTCATTCAGACTCTGTCTCACCACAATTTAAATATCTCATAACATAAAATCCAATTGCATGCACCGTTTCCTCTATATGAAACTAGACTCATTAGGCTTTAATCTCATTTTTTTTCCAGCCATTAACTCAATTTCCACAATTTATGGTGAATTTTCAAAGTCAAACTACTGCTACTTACCAAAAACTGTATCTCGAGCATATTTGCTCGACTGAATTCCTCTTTAGATTTCTTCACTGGTAAAGCCGAAAATGACTTAGATGCACTTCTTTTGAAAGATTCTTTACTTCTTCTATCTCGTTGCATCTTTTTATTATATACTCTTCAAGCTTCTGAGCACGATCTGATAGAACAACAAATTCTCGTATCTCAATGCCCCCTATCATCATTTTAATCTCATCATTAAGCCCTTCTTCAAATCTGATACACATTTCTTCTTCTGTGGGTACTATATCTCGAGCATATTTGCTCAGATAAACAAATTCTCTTTCATATTCAGCCACTGACTTGTTTCCCTGTCGCAAGTCGAGAAATTCTCTTTTCTTCTTATCCAGATATCTTCTACCGACATATTTCTTCTTAAATTCATTTTGAAAAAATTCCCAAGTGATCTTCTCAGCCGGTACAACAGCTTCTATTGTTTCCCACCAGTTATAAGCTTCTTCTTTCAATAATGACACGGCACATATTAAGTAATCATCTGGTGAGCACGCCATTTGCTTAAAAACCCTCATTATACTTTGTAACCAATATCAGCTTTAACGGGGTCATCATCTATTCTTCTCCGAAATTCTTCAGCCCAATGTTTTCTGAGCTTTTCAAATGGAGAACGTTTGCCAGATTCAGTTGTCAGAGGAGGTGGAGGAGCAACCGGAGGTACTACAGATGTTGAGATAGGGGGAGGAGGTTGTGTAGTCTGATTTCTTTCTCGCACATTCTCATTATACCACTAATTCATGAATCCATAAATCATATTTTTGAGTTCTTGTTCTCGCATTAATGAAATCGGAGCTTCACTACTTGTTCCTTGTTCAGAGGTTTGTACTCTGCTATTAACTTCTTCTTGCTCAGTTTGTTCTGGGCTATCTGACATCTTTTCAAATCGAAGATAATCTATAATAAAAACAAGGATTAGATCGAATCATACACAGCACACTATCACAGATTTATATGGCATGTAATTCTAGACACTTTTCACATCATACATATTCCAAGAATCGGCTAAACCAAAGCTCTGATACCAATAAATGTAACGCCCCTTACCCGAGACCGTTGCCGGAGTCGAGCACAAGGCACTACTAAACTTATTTGAGCACTTAACCAAATTTAGATAATTTATATCATACTTTTCAGATAAGCTGTCCAACTGCGTCATAGTTGCTAAATAATTCATATCTCGAGTTATAAAACTCGAAACCCAAATCCGTAAATTTTCCCCGAATTTATACTCATATATCTACTTACAAATTTTTTTTTATAATTTTTGGTTGGTCCAATTAGTACAGTTTATTAGTTAAATCCTCCCCTGTTTTAGGGTTTGGCTACTTTGACCCCTGTGCACTACGAACCAAATTTCTCTCTGTACAAAATTCAAATAACCATGCCGTTTGTTTCTCTTAAAAATAGACCCAATGAGGAATCCATACATATACAGTATGACTCATAATTATTTTTGTGAAATTTTTAATGATTTTCTAAAATCAGAATAGGGGAACTCGAAGTCATTCAGACTCTGTCTCACCACAATTTAAATATCTCATAACATAAAATCCAATTGCATGCACCGTTTCCTCTATATGAAACTAGACTCATTAGGCTTTAATCTCATTTTTTTCCAGCCCTTAACTCAATTTCCACAATTTATGGTGAATTTTCAAAATCAAACTACTGCTACTTACCAAAAACTATTTTAGTACAAATATTGTTAACTAGTTCATAACATCTTTACTTCAATTCATTCAAACTCTATACATGCCATATAAATCTTTAAACATAAAACAAAAACTACCAGAATTGACCTGAATAGTGTGCCCTGTTGTGTTGATCCTATCTACCCACTTCACTTCAAGTCAATCTACATAAAAATATTAAACACACACAAGTAAGCTTATTGAAGCTTAGTAAGCTCATAGGCATATAAACACAAATCATATCAAATATCGTACACAATCATATATCTATTAGTTTAACTATTTCATCCTCCAAATAACAATTTCATTAATAACTCATTGGAATAATTTCCATATGGCTACTCACAATTTAACTCCCTTAGGCCCATTTCTCATTTACTTCATTGTCAAATTAGGGAACAATAAGAGAATTGAGTGCTTCATTATCACATTGCCATAGTAAACTATGGACTTTCACATTGTTACGCATCACACACTGAAGCCATAGCCTTGCCATGGTCTTACACGGTTCACATATCATACCGAAGCCATATCCCAGACATGGTCTTATACGGAATCACATTATCACATTATACCGATGCCATAGCCCAGCTATGGTCTTATACGGAGTCACATTATCACATTGCACCGATGCCATAGCCCAGCTATGGTCTTAAACGGGCACACTTATCACATATTTTTATCAATTCATCAGGGTCACAGAATAGAAGCACTCAAATCCATTGTTCCTACTAATTTGTACTTTTAGTTACACATATTCATTAGTTAATGCAAATTGATAGTATTCATCAACAATAAAAAACTTTAACAATCATAAGATTTTCATATCAAAACATTGAACTTTGCCATATGAACTTACCTAGACTAATTTGCAAAAGTCGTAGAAATTCAGGGACTATTCTTGAATTTTCTCCTTTCCATGATTCAGTTCGTTTTCTTGATCTATAATTATAAAATCATTCCTTCATTAGCATCCATTTCAATTCTATTTCACTTCACAATTTATGCTGTTCAAATTTCGAAATTGCACTTTTACCCTAAAATTTACAGTTTTCACAATTTAGTCCCTGCTCAATTCACCCATCAATTGAACTAATTTTTCTCAATTAACACTTTATTTTTTCATTATAAACTATTTAAAAACCTTTTATATTCTTAATTTCAACAGAAACCTTCAATTCACAACTTTTTCACAATTAGGTCCTAAATATCATTTCCTATCAAAATCACTTAATAAAACCACCTTAATATGAAATTAGAACTTAAATTTCATAATAATTCATCATAAAATTCCCTTATCCTTCCAGGGTAACTTCCAATTTCACCCATAAAATCAAAAACTAATGAATTCTACAAGTGGACCTAATTGTAAAAGTCATAAAAACATAAAAATTAACAAGAAAAGTAAGAATTAAACTCACATGATGTAAAAATATGAAAAAACAGCTTTCTCCAGACCTTCTATGGCGTTTTGGCTAAGAAAATATGAAGAAATGTCTAGATTTTTCAATTACATCATTATTTAACTATTAACTTTTATGCTATTTCCAATTTTGCCCCTTGTTCATATTGTTTTCTTGCTTATTTCATACCCAAACCGTCCAGCCATTAACCTTTGGGTCTAATTTCTCTTTAAATCCATCTTTTTAAATACTTAAGCTATTTACTCACAATTTAACAAATTTTGCGCTATTTTCAATTTAGTCCTTTTTAATTAATTAGCCATCCAAACGTTAAAATTTTCTAACGAAACTTTAATACTAACTCAATGACACTCCATAAATATTTATAAAAATATTTATAGCTCGATTTTCAACTTTGAGGTCTCGATACCTCATTTTTGACCCGTTTGACCTAATAAATTCTTTTAATTCACTAATTTCACCATTTCACAAATTCTTCTAAATTCTTACTTGACTCATAAATATTAAATTACTATCTTGTTCAATCTTATTTTTCGAATTTAGTGATCTCAAATCACCATTTCCGACACCACTGAAAATTAGGCCGTTACACCATTTAACCAGTAACTCATTATCACATTTCTGAACTTTGCAGACCTGCTGTAGAGAAGTAAGTTTAAACTTTATTTCAACTAGAATTGAGCGGTCATCAGATAATGACAATAGAGTGTTCATAGCTCATAACACAAAGCAAAACTTTCAATTCTGAGTATTCATAACTCCATTTGCTTTTTTTTCCTGGATGATATTCAATTATCAAATCATGATCCTTTAGTGCAAAGACAATAGCTATATTCAAATATTTTTGCAATTTATTTACCAATTCATTGACTGGTATAGTCATCAATAATTTCACATCATTCAGTTCACTCAAGAATTTAATTCAGAAGAAATTTTCAGTTAACCGTTCTGTAAATACCATATTTGAACAAATCGATTTTCCTATAAATAACTTCTTTATTTAACAGTGGTACTGTATATCCTAGCTAGTTTTCAGAAAAATTTGATGTCTCTATTCAAAACCCATCTTTACCTATTAACGCATTCTCAGTTCCGACTGTATTATCAATTGTTCAACCATTGAACTTTTTCACTTTCCGCTTCTGAATTTAATCAATATAAATCTCATGAATTTCATTGCATATAACTGTATTAGTAAAGGGGTATAGATCGTAAAGCCTCATAATTTAATTTTCATATATTTACTCATATAACATTTATTTATTATTCAATTTCCACATCAATATTCTTTTCAATTCAAACATTCATTTCAAAACACCTACTACATATATATATTAAATAATAAATCCAACAATTTAAGTATTAAGTTCGGATTATAGAAATACAAACCGTAGTTTCTGAGCTAACTCCCGTTGACTTTGTCTTGTCCTTTCTTAGTCGAGATTTCCGGTACCACATTGACTATGAAAGTAATACAATTCATAATCATTAATACATTACTAATTTATATCTTGAGTATTATAAAACATTTATCCGTACTTTTACAAGTTCTGCTTCATCATAACTAACATTTTTACTCAGAGATAATCATTTTCCTCGTAACGAAAATTGTTTACTTTTTACTTAGCAGAGGCCCAGTAGACTAGATAGAACACTTCGGATATACAGGACTTATACAGAGGTGCATTATTATGCACTAATGAACAGAGAGCACTGAAGTGCTATACAGAGAGCACAAATGTGCTAATCAGAGAGCACTGACGTGCTAAATATCAGAGAGCACTAGCGTGCTAGTAATCAGAGAGCACTGGCGTGCTAAATATCAGAGAGCACAAATGTGCTAATCAGTGAGCACTGGCGTGCTAAATATCAGAGAGCACAAATGTGCTAATCAGAGAGCATGCTGAAGTCCCTTAACATCCTAGTAGTTCTAATCTTGTCTACTTGGGGAAATTATTTCATACATGCATATCACTTTTACACCTTTCGCATAATATTTTTACATGCTTTACAATTTAATCCTTGTACCAATAATTCATATACTTATATCTTTTGTATCTTCAATACATGTAATATATTTCAAAATTCACTATTCATTCATAATTCTCTAATAATCCTTATCATGTACTTCATATATCACATTTATATATTTTGTAATTTAGTCATCAGCACAATATTTCATATAGTAATATAATTTTCTTTTAATAATACATATAACATAATATTCATCATCGACATGTATTATAAAACATTTATTTATGCTCTTTCTTCTCTTTTTTTTTTTGTATCGATTCATCATAATCAATTTTCTACTCGTATACTTGAGTATCGCTTTTAGCATTATCAATATTAGCTTGGTTGAAAAACATCTCTTTCTATAAGTAAAACAAATTTCATTAGAGTCGAGAGATATCACACTATCACATATTTTAATAACATGTGTTTTTAGACTTCACATATACTACGTTTGATCCGAGAACCGACTAAACCGTAGCTCTGATACCATTAAATGTAATACCCCATACCCGTACCTGAGACTGGGATAGGATACGAGGCATTACCGAGATTTTCAGAATAATTTCAATTAATTTTTATTATTTAATATTCATTTTCATGTTTCATGTAACATTCTTTTTATATATTCAATTCAAAATATCATATAAAATACGATACAATACTTAAATTGTCATATTTACAATGCTCATTTAGGATATACGAACCTACCTGACTAAATTGCAGAAATACCAAGATTTAGGGGCATATTGGTAATTTACCATTTTCTCAAATTTCACCCAATCTTAAATTGATAATTTCATTGTATATATTAATTAAAATAATAAAATAATTAATTCCTTTCAATTTAGTCATTTTCGACATTTTTTACAAAATTACCCATAAAGTTTTACTTTTATTCAATTTAGTCCTTGAGCCAAAAATATACAAATTAGCCATGCTAGCTGAATATTCATACATATTTTTCCTCCTCCTCCTCTCAATTCCACATCCTTAGTATAAACAACACACTTGTAGGTAACATTATCCATAATCTTCACTATCTACTTATGTGAATATTCAAGCTGTCCATCTGTGTCATAGTCACTAAATTATTTTTATCTTGAGCTACAGAACTCAAACTTAAGATCATATAATTTTCCCTAAAACTAGACTCATATACCTTCTTACCATAAAAATTTCATAATTTTTGGTTGGGCCAATTAATACAGTTTATTCATTAAAGTCTCCCCCGTTCTGCTGTCTGACAGTTCCGACCCTTCGTCACTAAAAATTAATTATCTTCTTGTACAAGATTCGAATGATGTCTTCGTTTGTTTCTCTTGAAAATAGACTCATTCAGTATTCTAAAAATATAAATTTAAGCCCCTAATTATTTTTATCCAATTTTTGATGATTTTCCAAAGTCAGAATAGGGGAATTCGAAATCATTCTGACCTTGTCTCACAAAAGTTATTATATCTCATAATTTACAATTCAATTGCTTATATAGTTTCTTTCATAAGAAACTAGACTCAATAAGATTTAATTCCATATTTTATTCATCCTATAATTCAATTTCTACAATTTTTTTGTGATTTTTCAAACTTAAACTACTGCTGCTATCCAAAATAGTCTTAATGCAAAATGTTGATTTTCTACTTTTAATTTCAATTTAATCCTAACTAAATTCACTTACTTTCTATCTTAATTCATACTTTGCTTCTACTCAATTTTAACCAAACTTACACATAATTATCTATTTTTCATCATAAAACCATAATTTCAAAATTCTTTCAATTTAGTCCTTAAAGCATAAAACTTATGAATCACTTTACAATTCAATCCTTATTTCATTTCTAACTTGAATTTCTATCAATTTAGCCCTTAATTCCTCTTTTTTGTTCAATAAGAACAATGTCTTATAATCAACTATCTTACAATAAATCAACTTAACTTCATCAAAACCTTGTTCTAAAGTTTCTAAAACATCAAAATTAAGTAAAAAGGGTTAAATTGACATACCTATTTAAATCTCAAGCTTCAAACCTTCAATTTTCCCTTTCTTCTTTCTTTCTTTCTTTCCCTGCTTTTCGTTTTGCCTATTCTGTTTCTATTTCTATTCTTTTTTTTTCTTTATTTCCTTTTATATATATACACACATGTATTTATTATTTAAATAATAAGTATTATTTATTTATTCATGTGTATATTATTAGTACATTTGTATTCATTTATAACCATACATTTATCATTATCTAATATATTTATCATATAAAATCTTATAATATAATTATTTAATTAATAAATATCTTTTATAATTAATAAATATCTTTTAATACTTAAATACAAGCATTACAAGTGTATGTATTTTTTTTTATTAATACACTTGTACCCAATCATTACCACACATTTGTCTTACTTTTATTTATTTATCATATAATATTAATTTAATAATAATAAATACACTAATATTTACTTAAATAATAAACAAATACATAAATGTATTACAAATGTGTGTATTATATTTATTACACTTGTATTTTATTTTTGTCATATACTTAGCATTCTTTTTGGCTTATTTACTTATTTAGTCCTTTCAATTTTCTTTATTCTATAATTAAACTTTCACACTTCATTCAATTTAATCATTTTATCCAATTATCCTTAATTTAAGCTAGTTCACTTAATTAAACTCTAATTGACCACTCGATTAACTTCGTAAATATTTTTAATAAATATTTACTAATCCATTTTTCAGAAACGGAGACCCGAAAATACACTTTTTCAGTAATGGTAAAATTCGGGTCATTACAGCCATGGTATCTTTCAACCATGGTCTTACACATTTCATATCAGGTTTCCATGGTATCTTTCAACCATGGTCTTGCACATTTCATATCAGGTTGCCATGGTATCTTTCAACCATGGTCTTATTCTTTCATGTCATGTTGCCATGGTATCTTTCAACCATGGTCTTACACATTTCATATCATGTTGCCATGGTATCTTTCAACCATGGTCTTACACATTTCATATCACGTTGCCATGGTATCTTTCAACCATGGTCTTATTCTTTCATGTCACGTTGTCATGGTATCTTTCAACCATGGTCTTACACATTTCATTTCAGAGAGCACACTCCCGCGAACCTCATCCTTATAGCGGGATTACCAGTCCAGGCTAAATCCCCTGTAATATAAACTCATAGAGTATTGTTGGGATTACCAGTCCAGGCTAAATCCCCTGCAACGACAATTACTCTAATGAGCTTGGATCTGAATTACCAGTCCAGGCTAAATTCAGACCCTAATTTGGATTACCCGTCTGGGCTAAATCTATTTTACGCGTATTCTTCGGGAGGGCTATCTCAGAATAGGATCACCCGTCTGGGCTAGATCCTTTTTACCGTCAATTCCTTTTCAGAGATCCATCGAAATTTCCTTTCATTCAACCGGGATTTCTTCCCCTTTTTATCAAATATATCAATGTTTCATTAATTTTCATACAATGAACATTCAAATCATATTCACATCAATAACATACAATCTCAAGCATTTAAGAAAATAATTCAAGTTACACGAACTTACCTCATTGCTTGTTTGTGTTTATAATTTCATTAATTCGATATCTTTTCTTTTCCACGATCAAGTCTCATATTTGAGTCGTCCGGATCTTTATAAATAAATTTGATCATCATTTTCATTCATTTCATATTCTAATACATTTAATTAATGCTCTAGGAAAAATTACCATTTTGCCCCTAAACTTTTAATTAATGACGATTTCATTCTTAGGATCAGGAAAATAGAATTCTTGCAATTTAATTCTTATTTCTAGCTATTATTCTCATATGTATTGATAACAATCCATGAATTCTATAAAATATCAGAATTTTCCATAATTTCAACACTTTTCAATTTAATCCCTAAAACATGTTTTCCCCCGATCTTGAACTAAATTAATAATTTCATTCAATTTTGTAATTTAAATAATAAAATAATCCATTTCATGCGATTTGGTCATTTCTAACATTTTTACAAAATTGCCCATAAAGTTTTACTATTATTCAATTTAGTCCCTGAGCCTAAAATATACAAATTAGCCATGCTAGATGAATATTCATACATATTTTTCCTCCTCCTCTCCATTCCACATCCTTAATGTAGATAACACACTTGTAAGTAACATTATCCATAATTTTTATTATTTAATTTTATGAATATTCAAGTTGCCTCTGGAGCTATAGAACTCCAAATTAAGATCCGATAATTTTTCCTGAAACTAGACTCGTATATCTTCTTACCATAAAATTTTCAGAATTTTTGGTTTAGTCAATTAGTACAGTTTATTCTTTAAATTTACCCCTGTTCTGCTGTCTGACAGTTCTGGCCCTTCTTCACTAAAAATTAATTATCTCCTCGTACAGAATTCAAATGATGTTATCATTTGTTTCTATTGAAAATAGACTCATTCAGGATTCTAAACATATAAATGTAAGCCCATAATTATTTTTATCCAATTTTTTATGATTTTACAAAGTCAGAACAGGGGAACCTGAAATCATTTTGACCCTATCTCACAAAATTCATCATATCTCATGATTTACAATTCCATTGCTTACATAATTTCTTCTATAAGAAACTAGACTTAATAAAATTTAATTTCATGTTTTATTCATCCTACAATTAGATTTTTAAAATTTTTCATGATTTTTCAAAGTTAGACTACTGCTGCTGTCCAAAACTATTTTACTACAAGATATTAATTACCATGTTATAACACCCTTATTTTCTTTTTCTACACCATTTCTCATCACTTTCTCTTATTTTCTCTTCACTAACATATCAAGAACATAGGACCTTATGTAAGAAAACTCTACTATAACATTATTTCCATCTTTGTCAATAATAACAAACTTAAAAACATATTGAAATCTTGATATACTTACCTTATTCTATTGATACTAATCTTTAACTTGATTTTCTCTCTCCTCCAGCTCCTATTTCTTGAATCCAACTTGATATTCTAACTCCCCATGGTCTCCTTAACATTTTTGTCTCTTAGTAGCTATGGAAATTCTTTTGATTTCTAGGTGAAAATGGTGAATTTTTGGTGAAAGGACCAAAATGTAAAGAAAAGAAAATTTCTTTCTTTTCCTTCTCTTCTAATGTTGGTTGCATGCATGGAAAGATGATGAAAATTTTTCATCTTTCCTTCCTTTTATACTAAATAATTAATAATAAAATAATAATGAAATAATAATAAAATAATAAAATATCTCATTAAAATAATATATATCTAATTAAATAATCATAAGATATCATCAACATCATCATTACTTTCTAGATTTCTCTCTCTTCCAATTGACTATTTTGCCCTTTATTATCTTTTAAAATTCCATCATTGAGTCATCATTTAATTTGGTAAAATTGTAATTTAGTCCCTTATAGTTCTTCACCTATTCAATTTGGTCCTAATTCATCCATTTTCCTTAGTTTCTAGATCATTCCACTCTTAAAATATTTACACTATTGGTCCTTCAACTTTTTCATATTTACACTTTAACCCCTCAAATTTTAAGTATTTACTCTTGTGCAACAAAACTTTTCTCACTTTTACAATTTAGTCCTTTCTTGAATTAATATATCATAATATACTTCTCAATATTGACATAACTTAAAATTTCCCTTTTTGTCACTTTATTTCCTTATTTTACTATATCAAGGATAATATCTTACTGTAAAAATTTTCAGGGTATTACATGAAAAATATGAGTTGCCACCGGAGTATCGATATTGACATCACGAGAAAGATGGCAAAGGTGTATGATCGAGGAAAGAGCCCGTTTGAACCTTAGGAATAGGTTAGGATACAAGTGACATGTCACTAGGAAATTGAGATCCGAACTCGTTGAGTTGTGGTCTGAGTTCGTGAGAATTATGAGGAATCCAAACTCGTTGAGTTGCGTTTCGAGTTCACCTATGGATGCAAGCATCTGAACTCGTTGAGTTGTGTTCCGAGTTCATTATGGATGTGAACACTCAAGCTCGTTGAGTTGCGTTCCGAGTTCATTATGGGTGAGATTATGGTAGCTTTGCTACATAAACTGCAGGCTATTGAGTTTGTCTAGCTGCGGGCTTCCGTGTATCCGATTATATTCTGAGTGTTCAACGGGTAATTTGACGGAGTATTCAATAATGGTTCCAATGAGACAAGCCATTGGTGAGCATGTTCTTAAGTTAAATTACAAGTTGTACAGGTATGTACACTAAACTTATGTGTGATTCCTTGATATATGATGTATATAGTATTGGTGAATACTATGAAAATGACGTGATGATGAATAAGTCTTGATACTTGATGACATTGAGATTATGGATCTATGCCTATGAAGCATAATTATGTGTTCTTTCCATGATGGATGAAATGATATTGTATGGATTTAGTGAATAATAGTTGTGATTGAGTAAATTTAGCCTTGGCAGTTTTGGGTTACTGCAGTGATGCAAATATGGAAATTCACCATAAATTGTGGAAATTGAGTTAGGGGCTTAATAAAATATGAGATTAAAGCCCAATGAGTCTAGTTTCACATAGAGGAAACAGTACATGCAATTAAATTTTATGTTATGAGATATTTAAATTGTTGTAGGACAGAGTCTGAATGACTTTGAGATCACCTGTTCCTATTTGAGAAATTCACTAAAACTTGTGAAAAAATAATTAGAAGTTATAATTTACATGTATAGATTCATTATTGAGCCTATTTTTAAGATAAATAAACTTCATAGACCTTTTAATTCTGTACAGAGATAAAATTGATTTGTAGTGAACAGAGGTCAGAATAGCCGAACACTGAAACAGGGGAAACTTTAATGAATAAACTATACTAATTGGCTAAGTAAAAAATTCTGAAAATTTTATGGAAGAAAGGTATATGAGTATAGTTTCAAGGAAAATTAACATAACTTAATTTGGAGTTTCGTAGATCCAGATATAAATGATTTAGTAACTGTAACTCGATAAAACAACTTAACCTGAACATGTGTAATTATACAATTATAGTGTTTTATCTTGAAAAGCATGTTTGTAATTGCTTATTAATTTTATATGGACTTACTAAGCGTAAAGCTTATCCCTTCTCTCCATTTCTTTAGTATTGGCAGGTCGGCTCGGGGTTGGAGATCGTCGGAGGCAGAATCACACTATCAAGCTATCACTTTTGGAAAATTAATTCAAATATTAGAAATATCAAGTGAGTGGCATGTATAGGAAGCTAGTTTTATGACATGTATTATTATTATGATTTGGCCTAACCTATTGATCTACATTGAGTTATCGTATATGGCCATGGGATGTGGCCCATATTCACTATGGTTTGTAAGCTTAATTAATCATGTCATGTTTTATGTTTCTGGTGTGATGAGGTAGTTAGCTTTGTTTGTTGTGCATGATTGGTGATACATTAGGTAAGTTGAATGGATACCTATAGATCATGAATTAAATGTAAATAAGTAATAATGCCTTGAACATGAATGTTTAATAAACAAATTGGTAACCACAGTAAGATGGTATTAAACGAGAATAAGATTTGGCATATCTAGTTCTAGTTAATGTAAGAATGTACATTACATACATGATGGTAGGCAAGTGATACGTTGGTATTAAAATAGATGATATTGAATGTTATTGAACTCATGTATGTGCTAATATCTTGTGTTGATGTTGATAGTCATAGATATTGGTTAAAGTGAAATATGTTTAAAATGAAAGACTTGTTGTTGCGTGAAATTTTCCAGGTTTTCGTAAGTTCTCGATTTAGTCCCGAAACCGTTCCAAAGTATGTTTTGGGCTTAGTAGACCCAAATAAGGAATGTTATGCATGTGTCTGAACAGTTTTGAATTAAATGAAATTTTAGGGCCAGTTTTCGTTTGTGTGCATATTTAAGTCTGGTAATGCCTCGTATCCGGTCCCAGCGTCAGACACGGGTAGGGGTGTTACATCATCTTTCAAGCATTAACAACTAACCAAATGGACAATCATTTAGCTATGTCACAACTATGGAAAACATACTAAAATAAGCCAACATATAAGGCATTATATACATCATATATATCATTTATCAAACATCTAATTCAAGCTAATTTAAATGGCCATATTCCAATATTTACAAGCCAAATCTCATGTCTATAATCACAACTCAAAACATACCAAAATGACACTAGCCTATACATGCCATATACCATATATACAAAGCTTCAAAAGTACCAACAACTAGTCGATAGTCTGATGATAATTCCCGATGATCCCCGAGTCCGAGCTAGCTTCGATGATCTATAAAACATGGAAAGAACACACAAAGTAAGCTTTAAAAGCTTAGTAAGCCGTGTACAAATAAATCTATTACATGAATCACAACATTTCCATAAATAGGCCAAATACAAATAACACATATAGATACACAAACCTTTCTCAATGAATACATATTCAAATTCACCTGTAATTTCATTAACCATTTCTCTTTCCAATTCTCATATGAATCTAGTACATACCTGAGTTGTTTAACTCATTAACACATTCTTTCTCAAATTGTATTTGCCTGTTGAACCATTCGGAATCGTTGAGGATACTCGGAATCACATAAGCTTATACAATGCCATATCCTAGATATGGTCTTACATGTTATCATACATCGATGCCACTGTCCCAGACAGGGTCTTACATGAAATCGATTAACAATGCCAATGTCCCAGACATGGTCTTACATGTAATATCAATACAATGCCAATGTCCAGACATGGTCTTACATGTAATCATATCTCAATAACCCAATGTCATGACATTCGTATCCTATTCTATTCCTAAAGTTCGTACGGGACTTTCGGATGTCGTAACTCTGTCGATTCTTGCTTGTAATTTTTCATTCAACATTTATAACCTTTAAATGATAAAAATACACATATAACTCATTCATTTGTATATGAATTTACCTCGTAGTCAGAATAGAGGGACTAGATAAACTATTCATCAACTTTCGATTTTCCCCAATATAAATCCGATTTCTTTCATTCTTGATCTATATGTATTCAAAATTAATCCATTTAATCACCAATTCATTCAATTTCATCCAAAAATACCTATTTGAGCATTTTTACACTTTATCCCCTAAAGTTTCAAATTTTCTCAATTTAGTTCTTATTTCATAAAAACACAAAATTCATGAAATTCAATTTAACCCATGCTTGACCGAATTTCATAGGGACCACCAGCAGCCCAAAAATTTCATTTATTTCACAATTTAACCCCTCAATTTACACTTTTCTCAATTTAATCCCTAATATGCATTTTTACTCAAAATAACTTTACAAAACATGTATATCAAGCATCAAGGTTTTATAATTCATCATTAAACATAATAAAACATATGAATTCATCAATGGAACTTATAAAAGTCATCAACCAATTCAAAAATTAGGGCATGGGCTATCTAGTACTCAAAGCAACGATCACAAAAACATAGAAATTATCAAAAACCGAGCAAAGAACATACCTTAATCAAGCTACCAAGTTGTCGAACCCTAAAATGCTTCCAAACTCTCTTTTATTTCTTTCTATTCGGTTAAGGAAGACAAAGATGGGCAAAATTTGGCTTTAGTTTTATTTAATTAACCTTTATTTACATAATGACTATAATACCCTTAACTAAAACATTATTCAAACTTATAATGGATGACCATTTATGTCAATATCCACTATCAATGGTCTAATTACAACATAAGCACCTTCCATTTAATAAGCCATAGCAAATAGACACTTTTATCATATAGAATGCAACTTTTGCAGTTTACGTGATTTAGTCCTTTTTCTCAAATTGAGCTATTAAACTATAAAATTAGCTCATGAAATTTTCACAGATATATATTCACATGCTATAAACAGCAAAAATAATATTAAAATAATTTTTACAACCTCGGATTTGTGGTCCCGAAACCACTGTTCTGATTTAGCTAAAATTGGCCTGTTACAATAATAATCCAATAAACATACTCATAGCAAGTCAGTCCAATATGTTGTTCTCTTGCACATACTCATGTATTAATTTTGACATCCCTATGTCAATGACAACACTTTTTCATCAATCAACGACATGTTAATTTCAATGCATTATTGTTGTCCAAGCCCACAATAATACTTGACTAAGGACCTTTTAAAAATAATAATATTTTTTATTGGGACTTTATTACAATTCAATTATTTATATACACCGAAAAAGAAACTAAAATAATAATGACAATGCCTTATATTAATAAATAATGTAAAACAAGTATGTTATTACAATTATTTTATGATTGGTATCGAAAGGGATAAAAGAAACATGATGTGAAGACGATGAATGAGTCAGAGGAAAAGGCTATTGAGGACTCTGACGGTTTAGATCTACAATTGATTGCGTGATTTCGTGATATGTTTTAAAAATTTATAATTAATCGTTCTTGGAACTAACTATTATCGCGATGTAGGCAAGTGTACCTATCGAACAGTAGTATAATTTTAGCAAAGACTGAATTGTCAAACCCAAAGGAACTAAAAGTACTAGTAATGACTGTCTTTTTATTATCTAGCCTAAGAATAAAGAGGTTTTTATTTTAACTAACTAATTATCTAAACTAAGAACTCACAAAGAAAAAAATTTGGGAATTGCTTTTGGGGAAAATTGATTGACTTAAGATAATACCCAAGGAAAAATCCACCTAGACTTTACTTATTATTCTGGCTCCGAATCGGATGATTTATTCATTCAACTTGTTCCGTAGAGATCCCTAAGTTATGTTATTATCCCTATTCAAGACTAATAACGTCTAATCCCTAGATTGAATAACCGAGACCTTTCTCTAATTAACACTCTAAGGTTGTATTAACTCGATCTATGGATCCCCTTATTAGGTTTCGCCCTAATCCAGCAAAATCTTGTTACCCTATGTCTAGGCGCGCAATCAACTCCGCTTAATTATGACAAATGTACTCTTAAACAGGGTCTATTCCTCCTCTGAATAAGAGCTTGTCTTGAATCAGTATCCTGGGATATCAAAACAAGAATTAAGAACACATAATTAAGAATAAGTCAAATATTTATCATACGATTCAGAAAATAATAACAAGATTCGTTTTAGGTTTCATTCCCCTTAGGTATTTAGGGGTTTTAGTTCATAACTAAATAAGAAAATATCTCAGAATAATAAAGAATACAAAACATAAAGAAAACCCAAAAACTCCTGAAGGGGAATTGAGGAAAGATCTTCAGTCTTGATGATGAATTCGGCTTCTGAGATGAATCAATCGGCTTCCTTGGACTAATTCTTTACTCCCTATTCTGTGTGTCCCTTTTTCTCCTCTTCTAGGGTGTATTTATAGGCTTTGGAATGCCTTCGAGCCCTCAAAATTAGCCTTTTCCGAATTGGACTCAACTGGGGCTCGGCAGGGACACGCCCGTGTGCGATTACTTCAGGCCGTGCTCGAGCCTGTTAGAATGGCACGGGCGTGTGGGATGCCCGTGTGAGGAAGTCTAGGCCGTGTTGAGTTCGTACTTTGGCCCATTTTCTCCGTTTTTGGCCCGTTTCTTGTTCCTTTCGCTCTCCTATGCCCTCCTAAGTATAAAACTTGAAATTAAAGCATTAGGAGCATCAAATTCACCAATTCTCATGGAAAATCATCCATAAAATACTTGAAACATGGGGTAAAAATATGTATAAATTACGATTTATCAACAATATTCCATCGTGATGTCTTCAACATTGATGATCTGTTGGAAGTAAGATGATGGTATAACTATACTTTAATTTCTGGTTATGTTTTTTGAAGTTGTTAAGTTGATAGATGTTTTTGTTTTCTTGATTTCTTTTAATTTTTGGTTTCTGTTTTGTTCATTAATTAGGAGCAGTCACCGTCGGTTGAGTCACTATTTTAGTGACAGGTATAACCCATGCACTTTGTGCTTTTGTTGAAATGGTAGTCATTAGTTTTTTGTAAAAAAATTAGTAAATGTTAGAATTTTTTATTTTATTTTAGTGTGACACCTCTTATATGATCTGAGTAAGAAATGTTACATACAAATATCAAAGTAAATTTCCAATTTACTCTCATCATTATAACTCTTTTTTTTTAAGGTTAAATACGACATTTTAAAAGTTTCCAAAATTAGCCAAACATTTAAACATCAAATTGCTCTCTAACATCATTCAAAATATCATATACTTAACCATCATCATTCGAGTAGCAAGTTATTACCAAAAGTACAAAATGTTTATGCTTAGTCACTAAGCAACTACTCAAAATACATTATACTTAACTTTAGTTCTCATGTACAGGACATATTAAAATCATAATTTAAACATTAAAGGTAATCATAATCTTCAAGCCCCAAGGTGATACGATTTGATTCAAAACAATCAAAATCCAGATTTAATCTTCTCGAGCTTAACCTTCAATCTACACATAGAAAACAACGTGTTAAGTAATTGAATTGCTTAACAAGTACTCGTATGAACTCATTCCTTACCTTTCCATTTAATATATGATTATAATTTAAATAAATCAAATTAATGTTAAAATAAAATTTAATTATAACACATTAATATTATAGTTCATAAAAAAACTTACCAATTTTCATTTTAATTTAGACTTTAGTAAACTTTGATGAACTATAGCTGGATATGCGAAATAATAAATCAAATGCATAAGAGATTATATAAATAATGAATGTATATATAAAATTGCATCTTTGGTGCAATAGCTCATCTATATCAAAAGCAGCATAACATATTTTTAAATTCAGATGAGTACAAACAAAATTCCTAACCGCATATTACATATTTCCAACCGAGTTAAACTTTATTTATCAAGATCATAATTAATTATAATCTCGGATCATATTAACGTTTCACAATTATCTAATTAATTTAAACAATTTGACTTTCAAAATACAGTTATCAACTTGAGTACTAATTACTAATATATTTATATCTCAAACTAAAATGTGAAAAACAAAATCAGTTAAATATATTTCATCCATAAAAATTCCTTATTATTTTAATGTAGCAAAATTTAAAAGTTACTTCATTAGTGTTGTCATGTAGTTGTGATCTTTCATCACTTAAAAATATTTATCTTAATATAAAATTTATATACAAATTTTCAAAGTTCGGTTTGTTTCATCAAAAACTATGTTCTAACAAGCTTTCCAAACATTGTTGGATCTATTCCTTAGAATATCGTCTTCAAACAACTTTAATTAATTTAAATATTTTCATAAATTTTTTAACTAAACCCAAACATAAAAGTTCTTTTTTTTTCCATTTTTTATCACTTCTTTTCCTTTCTGTACATCATTTTTTTCCCCAATTTCCTCCTCTTTCTCCTCTCTTCACTTCCTCTCACTAACTCAACTTTCTCTAACTTCCAACCATGGATTCTTGAAATCTGCTAAATTTCACTTACAATTTCATGAAAAATTAAAGGTTTAGGGTAGATTTTTGGTTGATTGGATGAAAGAAGATGAAAAAGAGTAGTTTCCTTTCTTTTTTATTTCTTTCTTGTCATGAGTTAAAAGAAGAAGTTTAGAACATTCTACATTTTCTAAAAAATTAATTTAATACAAATTAAAATATCTACTCATCCAAATTAAGGCTTAGTTTGGATAGGCGGTGTGTTTACCTCCGGTGAGGTTAAAAACAGCGGTGACGGTGAGATTAGTTATTGTAGCGGTAAGATTAGATACTGTAGCAGTGAGATTCGAAACAATGGTGGAGTGTGTGTTTGGATTCAAACGCAGCTGTAGCGATGAGGTGAGAATAAAAAATGACTATTAAGAACATCAGGTTAGAATTGATATATAATAGAAGTTTTTAAATTATTTTATTTTTCTAAAATTATTAAAATATGTGAATTTATAAATTTATTTAATAAAATATTAAAATTTATCTTCCAATATTTTATTATAAATATTTTAATAAATTATATAATCAATTTAAATTATTTATTAAATAAAATGATAAAATAGTAAAATAATAAATATTTAATAAAATATTTTTTTATAAATATTTTAATCAATTTAAAAATAATAAATAAAAGCATAGGTATTTTTGTCTTTTAAAATTACCTATTGCCCTCAATGGATTGACTGGAATTTTTAGCACCAGTCAAAATTTCCATATCCAGTGCAACACGTTTGTGCACTGCAATTTGCTCCAAACAGCATCCCAACGCACTGTAGTGCAGTGAAATTAATTTTTCAACACAATTTTTAACGCACTGTGCGCGATTCGAATTCAAAGGAATCCTAAATCTCTTTTCCCACTTATTCTATTGATCCAAAATCAACCAAAAGTAAACTAGCTTTTCATTTTTATTTTATTTTACTCTTGAAAATGGTCCATTTTACATTTTATAATTTTTTATATTCAACCTATTACCACTTTTTGATATAATTACATTTTTAACCTTTGTAATTTTACTTCTTTACAATTTAGTTTATATCTCGGTTTAATACATTAAAATATATTATTTCTAACGGGTTTTTTCAATATCCAACAACCTCCTCTAAATTTTATCGATTAAATGCAATTCACTACTAGGAAAAATTTTACTAAATGTTTTTTTTTTAAATAGTACTATTTATGACATCGAAGTTTTAAGGGCGTTACAATTAAAGTTAAAGCTAGAATAGGTTGAATATGAATGAGTATATAATAGTAATTTCAGTTCTTTAAAAATAGGTGATATGATGAAATTTGATCTATGCCTAAAAATCTTAGTTTTTAGAACTATTCTAATATAAGTTGCATGTTGTTTTGTCTTTACAATGAATGCAAAATTTCAAAATTAGAAAAAAGAAACACAATTAGTGTAAAAACATATATGTAATTTATTATTATTATTATTATTATTGCAATATATATTAGAAAAATGAATGGGGAAATTTTATAGCACGCTCGGAATACACACCAAAATTTGTAATAAAACTTCTTTAGTGAAAAATTCGTATTTTGTACTATTTCTTATCATTTTGAATCGAAAAAGAAGTCTGTTGATGAAGCACCACATACACATATAACAAACCTAAACAAATGTATTTCTCTTTCTTCCTTCAAAACATAAATCAATCTCAAAACCCAGTGTCTTAATTCCCTTTCATCTCCTTTACTCATCCAAATTGTTTATGTAAAAAATAATTCAAACTTTCTTCTCAAATCAAAATTCCTCTATTTTTTTGACCCAAAGTTAGATAATTATCTATTTTGGGAGGACACCAATACTCTGGAATATTCTTCCTCTTCCAGTTTAAATAATATAGTCCCTTTTCTCCACTTTTTTATTATTATTATTATTTTTTAAAAAAAATACACCTGTTAGCTGCTTAGCTTGGCCGAGGGAACTATTCATCTTTTTGGGCTACTCTCCTCTTAATATCCAACTATTTGGAATCAATTTTTAGGTTCTGCTGTGCACTTGGAATTTCGAATCTTACTACTCCCACCCTATCACCAATATCATTATTCTTACATACCCAACCACAAATCTTAATTTAATTATTTCAAGGAATCTACCTTTTTCTAAAGTATCGTTCGTTGAATAGTTGATATAGCTCCAACAATCATAGTTATTATCTTCAGATCTAAGTTTTATTTTCTGACTCCAGAAAAAATCTCAAAGGTTCATAGAGTGAGAACACATTAGTTGGTGGAAGGAGTATGTATATGAAGGATGTGTAGATAATTGATCTATAAAGTCACGTGTGATGGTTGGTGGTTCATTCCACATCACACGTGACTTCACTAGTTAATTATCTATACATCCTTTAGGTATGTACTCTCTTTACCAATTATTCAAGCCTAATTATCAATGACAATATTCTAAAACTTTAACAGTTTTACAAATTGATACATGAACTAATTAAATCAAGTTCTCATAATCCCAAATTCATAAAAATTTCAAGAAATGAGCCATATTTCATCAGTTGACCTTCATGGGACGCTCTTTGTACATTTATCATGAGCTTTGATCTATAACTCGTGACACTTTAATTTGGTTCCTTAATATTTGAACCAAGGTAGTTAGTACCGTACCGACAGGTATATAATTTTTCTACTGGTACGTACTGATATCGATCTTTTTCGTTGTACAGTTTTAGGTTTATTACTATTTTTTAAAAACAATAGACATATGAATATTTAATGCATTTACAAATATCAAATAACGATGTTAAATAAATCTCAAATAAAAAGTACTCATCAAAAATGAAATTTTGGTTGAGGTGATAAATAAAAGATTTTAAAAACATTAGTGGCATAAATTCAAATCTCACCGTATGTATATTTTAAGATGAAAATATTAATTAATTATATAAAATAATTTTTAATAAGCTTTACAAATAAAATATCATTAAATAACTCAAAATAAAAAATAAAAAAAATTCATAAAGATGCAAATAATAATTTATAATTAAAGAAAATTTAAAATGAATATTAAAAAAATTAAAATTGCAATATAAAATGAAATATTTTGCTACATATTGGTATACTATATTTCAGGCGATAGAGATGAAATGAATTGTTACGCATGGATACAATCGATACTAACCGGAATTTACGCCATAACTAAACGTAAAGTTTGTTGTTTTACTACCATGATCTGAACAGTTCCAAGGAAGTAAATTACCATTTCTTTTTTACAAAATGACACGTATTCCACGCTAGCTCATTTACGCATACGTAACGACGTTGCGTTTCCTAATACTTTACCTCAATACACCTACAAATTTAATTTTTGTCTTTTTAGTCAACGAAAATCTGAGAGAAAGTCTAGCTCTTTTCCATTACAAGTAAAACTAAAAAGCCACCTGTGGGTTTATCTCTCTACCCTTCGTTTCTTTTTGCCTTTTATAAAAAAATCAAAGACGAAGAAGATTTCTCCAACGCCCTCTTTTTTCACTTCTCAATCCATTTTCACATTTCCCATAGTTTCGGCTGCGATTTTCTCAATTATTTAGAGATTTTAACTTAATTTACAATCTACATTGTTCTTCGATATCCCGATCTGGTATTCAGAGCTTTTCAATTCTTTTTTTTTCTTTGAATTTTTTTCCCTATTGGCTTTAGCTTCTGTTTTGGTGAATGATAGCAGCCGCCGTAGATAAATGGAGAAAGTGATTTTAGAGGAAAAGGATGCAGTTGATTGGATCTATAGAGGAGAAGGAGCTGCTAATCTTATTCTCGCTTACACTGGATCGTCTCCCGCATTTGTAAGTACTTCAACTGATTCTTTTTTTCTCGGAGCTTTAAATTTAGTCCATTGAAATTTCGAATTTGAAGGGGGTGGAGTATAAAATTGAATTTGTGAATATTCATGCTTGCTTGCTTCTTCTTCTTCTTCTTCTTTTTTTTTTTTTGGATTTTTGTTGATAAAATAATTATTATAAGATTGGGAAAGTGCTGCGAATACAAAAGTCGCAACGGAACGGAAAAAGTGGCGTGAAAGAAGGCAGAGCTTTAACAACGCATGAACGGCTTCTTTGGCGAGAAAATAAGGAGCTAACGGCGTCGTCAAACAGAGAGATTCTAGAACAGCTTTACGTCAAACATGTCATGAGCCCATTGTTAGGCCCAAAACATGTCGATGTTGGGGTATTTATTTATGTTCTATTTATTATAATTCTGATTTAGTTAATTTGGTTCGATGATCTTTGTAATCGCTTTTGGATTTTGGTCTTTTGACTTTGGCAGATTCGTGTTCTTGTTACTAAGGAATTCCTTAAGTCCGTTGAGAAGAATGTGACTTGTCACCGGCCTGCTTGGCGGGTTCACTCATCCCAGGTTGATGTAAATCGTGATTCTGTGCTAATCTTATCTGATCATTCGATCTTTCCCGATGGTAATTTGACCTTCTGCTGGTCTCCTGTTGTACTTATCAATGTGAAGGGATGATATCTTCTTTGTCACTCTTATAGACTGAGGAAGGCATGACTATGGAATCCTATCCAGCTGAGCTTAATTGTATAGTTTTATAGCTTCCTTCCATCTTATCATTGTGAGGGCAAAGTACTACTAGAGGACTTTTACTAGAATGCAGATGACAAAATGTTTTCCTGCTATAGGTTTGGAAGTAAGGGAAGGATTAGGAAGTGGCTCTCAGTGTGTAATCTGTTTGGAAATTTATAGATCTTATGTTACTTTATGCAGACTGGAAGTAGGTAAAGGACTGGGAAGTAGCTCTCACTGAGTAATTGATGTGGGAAATATTCAACAATTTGGGAAGACTAAAAGACATGCTTGCAGTCTTCATCATTTTTGTTTTCCTAGAACTTAGCTCATATGCCAGAGTATTAGTTAAATCTAAGTAAAGATGAACCTAGATTAAAATTAGTTTAAATATAGCAAAGGTTCCGTTTGTTTTTTATATGGTTGTACTTTCTTTTCTTTCAGGTAATCTTAAACGTGAACCATGTATAACTGTTGAGATAAAGGTAGATTTCTTCGTATGCCCTTTTTCCTCAATTTCTTTGTGTAATCAACTGTCTTTTTGGCATGTTCTTCATTTTCATTTGCTTCACCAAGTTTTAACTTCAATTGTTTCGATGAACTAGCCCAAATGTGGATTTCTCCCAATTTCAAGATTCATAACTGAAGAAAATGCTGTTAAGAGAAATGTAGTTCGGTTTAGAATGCACCAAGCACTGAAGTTGCATAATCAAGAGGTAACTTTATATATCTTCAATATTAGTAGGGGTTTTTTCTGGGTGCTAAGTTGTTGCTGTGTCAACATGCAAGAGAAGGGTGTCTCTTTGTAGCACTTTCTGACCCATATATTGGCCAATATGGCCATTTTGTTGAAATATCTGTGACATTTCAAAAATATTTCAGATATCAGAATATAGTGAATATAATCCGCTGGATTTATTCTCTGGATCCAGAGAAGGGATACAAAAAGCTATTGAAGCTCTGTATGCCACTCCTCAGAACAATTTCCGTGTATTTCTGAATGGTTCTATTGTATTTGGGGGTTTGGGTGGTGGCACGAACAGCACTACTGTTCAGGTTGGTGAGGCCTTTGAAGATATACTTAAGAATTTCATTCAGGCAGATAATGGCCAGCGCACAACTAGTTTTCTACAGCTTGTTGCTGAGACAATTTATACTTCTGGTGCTTTAGAACAACTTCTTGAAGTTCAGAAGCTTGATACTTATGACATTGAGGGGGCGATTCATGCTTATTACAACATAATTTCTCAACCTTGTATAGTTTGTAGAGAATTGTCTAAAGATAAATTATCATGCCGCTATACCTCTTTGCACTCCATTCCATTGGATCAAAGCTTGAAGATTGTAAAGGACTATTTGATAGCTGCAACTGCAAAGGACTGTAGTCTGATGATTAGTTTTAGACCAAAGGAAGATGGTAGACTCCCTTCTCACAATACTGTATATCTAGGATCAACTAACCAAGCTTTTGAGTACAAGGTAGATTCCAATGCCATTTTCATTTGACTCATACTCTACATCATTATCGCTATAGTATTGTATTAGTATCGTCATAGCATATGAAATTGATCCATCAAAAAATGTTTTTGATGCATGGGTTGATTTTGAAGTCAAATTTTTGTGATTCTTTTGCATATATAATTTCCATTAGGGCCATGATAATTTGCTCTGTCCTTATAAATAAACCTATAAAAATCATTATATAGCTCTTTGTTTAACAAGAAATTCTTTTGGGCTGAAATCAAAGTCATCTATGGCAGCTTTTCTTACTTCGTTCTCATTTTACATGAATATCTTATCTAAATTGACAAATTTCTAGGTGTATTTCATTGATCTGGATCTGAAACCCCTGAAGAAAATGGAGGCTTATTACGAGTTAGATAAGAAAATTGTTAGCTGCTATTCTCAGATGGTGAAAACTGAGCATGAAACAGATAAAGCTGTTACAATAAACTCCAATGGAAGTGTACGAGATCAAAGATACGCATTAGAAGACGGTTTGTTTACTGAAGGTTGTACTGGTAAGTGCAAGTAGTTCTTATTATATGTTCCCTGAACTGTTGTTGTAAAAGTAAAGGTTGCAAGGAGCCAAGATGATTAACTCGTCATTAGGCTCGAGTTCTTCCTTTCACCACTTTTTGGGGCTTTTGGATTTCCCTTGGAGAAAATAATCTCTTGTATGTATCTTTTGCTTAAAGATTTATTTGAGTTGATATCCTTTTTGTTTTCCTTCTGGTAAGTCCTCTACTTTCACAGCAGTTGTGTATTTACGGATTTATAATCAAACTTACCCATGTCTAATGTACTACTTGGTGGGAAAGGATTTAATCCTTTTCCAAATTGTTGTACAATCCATGCAACATGGACCGCCATAAAATCAGATAACCATGTGCATCCTCTTTCCAGAGTATAGTTAGTTGATAATCTACCAAAAATGTTACTGCTATTCCTATACTAAGTCGAATAAATAAATTAATGCTCTCATGTTTTGTAAAGCTATGATATTTCTCAGCCCCTTGAAGTAAAATTCCAAGTTGTCAATAATCATCTGTTCTTGCCATCGAACTTCACACCTTTTTCCTTTGCTTAGAACGAGGTAATGCATCTTATATCTTTCAGTGTTTATATTGGCATGTCTCATCAGGTTTTAGAGGGAGAGCTTTTTAACATTCCTTGGTGAAAAAATATATCAAAATGACGGAACATAAGGTAAGGGTTTGGGCTAACAGGGAAAGTGATGTGCCAACTACTCGCTGCCTTTACATCTCGACTCTACATGCCAAATTACAAATCATACAGCTGGATATTGAAGTTACTGCTTTTTTTTTTGTGGCTAACTTGATTGTAATTTATGGTGATGAGAAAGAGTACTCATTGCATTAAAGTTGATGAGAGCAGAATTTTTGCTTCAAAGACTAACTAATGAATTTTGTTCTCTGATTTGTTTCTAAACCTGACCAATTTGTGTAATTTTTCCCAATTTAATATGATAAGGCTCATAGAGAAACAACTAAAATTCTCAAAAGACCTTAATTTGAGCTTTCCATCAGCTTCAATGTTACCCAAACCATTAAAAAAATTGTAATGGTTTGCATAATTGGAAAATGTAATGCAATATGTATTAAAAAAATTACAAGATTTATAATAATTTATATAATTAAGAAATGTGTGTAACTATACAAAACATTAGAAATGTTATAATTTGTGTAATTACACAGAACATTATGGAAGTTTTATGTAATTGAGTAATATTTTGTTTAACTCGAGGGGATGGGAGCATTGAAGGGAGGAGGACGTCTGGGTCGTAGGCAGACAAGCTTGGTCTCACATCACATGTCCACAATGGGGGAGATAGAGACGCGTGGGTAACCGTAGAAACACGGCTAAATTTGCAGTGAAAAACTCAAGGTGAGTCATAGGCCTGACAGTGTTCTGCAATTACAAGAAAATGTTGTTCCATCTGGTTATTCTGACATCTCTCGGATAAACCATCCCACTGTCTGTACTCTGTACAAATGATTATTTGCTCAGTCGACTGGGAACTTTTCATAGCATGAAATCGTCAATGTCATACTGGTTATATGATTCAGTTTTAGCAATTGAAAGAATATACATTTGTGAGCGAGGGAAACCATTCAAAACTTGTTCAGCATCATAGTGAAAACTCCCAAGTATTAAGGTTTCTGTTTTTTCCCTTCATGTGTGTAAAAATTCCACATTTATTGAGCAAGGTGCCATTGGTAACCAATCAAACATCTTCTGACTGGCATTTACTTCTCACCAACTAATACTGTCAGTCCATTTACTTCCCAACCAAACTTCTTATATCTAAAGCCATAAGTAAAAAAACAAACATATTTAGAAGACAAAAAATTTAAATGTAATGAAATGAAAGTTGAGAGAGATGTAGTAATAATTTTATATATAAGACTGCTTGGATCCGTTGAAAAAAAAAAAGCTTCTTCACATTCCTAAGTCTTATACAACTTTGTTTATTGTGTCTGCTTTATTCAAAAACACCATGTCGAAGGTTTCATTCCATTCCCTTGATACCTATTTAGCTTCCTATATTTGCGCTTTTTATATATGTAATTTGATGTTTGCTCTGTGGAAGCATTTAATTTTGAACTCATCAATTCCTGCTCTGCCATTCTCTCCCTGCAGCCTGCACTGACATCCTACAGTACTTCTATTTGTCATAGGATATTATTGCTCTGAGCAGGGACAAAGTACCATAGAATCTGACTCTTTGTTTTGGCTGTTGCAGAAAACAATCCTGTCAGTGGAGCTGCTGTGTCCAAAGTGCAGGCAGAAGGTAATGCATGTAATTTCAGAGCTAGTGGGGATAACGTCCATCACCCTCGATCCATCGAAAAATACGGTAATGGTTACCGGCGAAGCTGATCCGTTTAAGATCATTAAGAAAGTCAGGAAGTTCCGTAAACACGCATCGATCGTAAGTATAGGGGCCGCAAAAGAGGAGAAGAAGAAGGATGAGAATAAGGATGAGAAGAAGGATAGCCGGAAAGATGTAGTGATATACTCTCCAAAGACATGCCAGAGATGTGAAGTTTGGTACGTTGTGCATGATGATCTTTACCATTATTGTTCCATTCTGTAAAATTAAGATCCCCCCATATTCCCAATGTAAGCTTTTGTTGCATATCTAAAATTCTAGTTTCAAAATGATAAGTGCCAGAGGAACTTCATATCTTTCAAATAGCTCTGGATAAGCATATTTAGCCTTTTTCGGTCCCTTGTATATCCTAAACCTTATGATGTTTCATGGCCAACTTTTAGTATGTCTAAAAGGGAGAAAGGATTGTATGAAACAGTGGCGCCACGTCATCTGTATCCCTTTCCAATAGTTTTATAACACATTAGTATTCTTATCCTGAATTTTAGGATTTTATCTTGAATTAATGATGTGGCATAAAACTATTGGAAAAGGATACAAATGACGTGACGTCACTGTTTCATGTAATCCTTTCTCATCTAAAAGGTTTATATTTCTTTTATCAATCATTTTATTTTCTGCAAAATACACATTTCCCAAACATAGAGTTTCATCCCATTACTTGGAATAATCCCATTAATGGTTAGAAATGGCTATGTTTATTATTTCTTTTTAACTCTAGCTTCACATAAAAAAATATTAATATCAAATTATTCAACTTTTTCTGCATGTTACATGAATTAAATTATAAACACGTGTATATTTACTATATAATAGTTTGGATTTAATTGTTAAAAAAAAAGAAAAGAAAAGAAACTCTTTCAAATTTTATTAACATAGTTTAAATTTTTAGCAAATTAAATTCAATTGTCCATGAAATAGGAACTCATTATTTGCAATTTGATCGTGAAAGCATTTTACATCTAAATTAATAACTAAACTAACAGATGCACTTGTTTAATATAGTAATATTTTGAAGCTCAATTAAAATGGTACAATAATTAAATGAGGTTTGCTGTAATTAATTTTATTTCAAACTTGATGCATCTTGTATGAGCTCACATATATTTTTAACTTATATAAATTTAAAAAAAACAATAAAACCATAGTAGTAATATCACAACAAATATTGACTTTTTGATTAGGATTAGAAAAGACGTGATAGTTGGATTATTTGTATAATTACAAAATGTATCCTCATAGCCGGTAATAGAGTGGTCAATTTTCATACAAATTGAGATGTGTTTAATAAATATTAATCTATGAAAATTGTCTATTTTAATTGGATGATATCAACACGTTTGATCCATTTCCTTTTAATAGAAAAAAGATTTTGCAACATTTTAGGTGGCTATTATTATTAATGTTGCTTCCTTGCTTCTACCTACCATTCTCGACTATTTTCATTATTTATTTCGCATGAGAATGATTACTTTAATTACCCTTTCCCAAGTTGAGAGTTTTATCATTACCAGGCTTCAATAACAGATCATTGGGCTGCCTTGCTTTTAGCTTTTTCATCGTTATGGGCTTTTATTGAGATAATGGATTACCTCTTCGGCCTTGAAAGGTGGCAGAGCCCCTCCCTAAACCCCCCCCCCAAAAAAAAAAAGAAAGAAGGGTTTTCCATTCAAAGGCAATATTGCTTTTGAAGGCCTAAATTGTGATTGCTCAAACCGCAAGAAGAAAAAACATAAAAAAAAAAAAATCTGCACAACCCCAAAACCGTCCCTTCACTTCTCAGCCAGGCAATATACTAAAATAAACTAGATTCATATAATTGAATGTGTTTGATGCAAGTAAAGCACAACAGTTCCTGCAATTCTCTTTTGAGTGAGGTGCGATTATCTTAAAGCCATTTTGCTGCTCAAACATTTGTACAATATTTATGTAAAATGTAATTGTATATGCAACAAGACAACCATTGACATTGCTTATATAATTGAATGCTAAAAACAGGGCAGTGAATCTTTCTATTTCTCTTTACAATCATCCTAAAAACCCAATGGCTCAAAGATGCACAGTCTTTTCTTTTGCTCATTGATCACCAAAATCTGCATTCCCTATGGACAGGATAATCTTTGTACAAAAAAAAAAGAATGAAATCGATAAAGAAGAACCAACCTAAGGTACAGCAACAACATAAGTAAATACCTTAGTTATATAAGAAGATGAAAAGATCTGCAAAGATAGACTTACATTGTACAAAATCACAACGTGGACTGGGGATGATGCTCATATTTACATTTAAACATCAGCAACAACAATAAAATGTAAGGCAAAGAGCAGTAGAGTCATAGAGAACCAAGGTTTAAGACTACCTAGGCAAATGAATTCTGTATCTAACCAGTCAAGGGTCTTGCTTGTCACTTGAGATAGTTTCATGAACAAGTCTCAGTATTATTTACTAATTGACTCATTCATCTCGTCTCTCAACAATCATCCTGGGCAAGAAACTCAAGTCTTTTACCTCATAATTATCAGTTGTCCTAGATCTAACACGAACATAAGTTGCAAATGAAAACCGGACATTATTTTCTTCCAATGGCTTCGAAGAGTACCACAGCTGGAAACAAGACGAGTCAATTGAAGGAATGAAGGTATTGCATTCAATGCTTGTCCCAATTTCAGTAATGTGAATGGCTTCGCAACCTGAAGCATTGAGTGTTTCCCTGCATTGTAAAACATCAAAACATTATCTTTCCCCAACAAATATGCAATGAAATTCAACAACTTTTACTAAAAAATCTACCTGAATATCTGGCCACCGCCAATGACAAACACCTTCTCTATTGCAAAACAATAAGGAACCTCGGCTAATAGTTCCAAAGCTGATGGAATGCTCCCACATATTACAACATTTTCTCCAGTTGTAATATCAGAACTCTGGGAACGAGTAAGGACAACATTCAGGCGACCGGGTAAAGGTCTAAACTCAAGTGGAATACTCTCCCAGGTTTTTCTACCCATTACTACAGCATTCTTCTTCTCAGGATCTGATGTTGTCACTGTAAGTTCCTTGAAGAATTTGAGATCAGAAGGCAATCTCCATGGCAACTTGCCATCTTTCCCTATCCCCATTTCACGAGTTGCAGCCACTACGACTCGGTAATTCCTCGGGGAAGCACAGTTAGATAGGCTTCTTAGATTTTCACCCGACATTACAGAAAACCTATGCTTTGTAATCTCGTTAAAACCTCTTAAAAATTGAGACCCAGAGATAAGATTGGGAAACCCATTATTGTAACGACTCAGAAGAACCTAAAAATAAAAACGCAGATCGCGAGAACAATAAGTCAGATAATACGACGCAAGCGAAAGTGTAGAAAGGAAACCCCATTTAACTATACAAACCTTGGAGAAAAGTTTGTTACTCTGCAGACGCGTCAACATTGAGAAGAAAACGAGATCCAATACCCACAATCTTTGAACATCGGAACAAACCACCAAAAGAGTCCGACCAAAACAGTTGCTCTGCTTCTGTTTGAAACACCGACGGTCAGGGAGGGAGTCCAGCAAATATTATTGACCCTTTTTTCATTTATTGATAATTTATTCACCAACGATTTACTTTCTTTTTGGCTCTCTTTAGAAAAAAGGAAAACTATTACACAAATATAATATTATTTACACAAAAAAGGTAATTATTTATTACAATTTTTTTAACACCTTAATCAATTTTACTAACAGTGATTAACATTTTTAATATAATATATTTTAATATAAATAAAATAAATGCATTATTTATGTAGCATAAATTATTAATATGTTAATAAATAATTCTTTAAACCTGATATGTATATATAGCATAAACACAATGAACAAAAAGATATAACACAAACAATAACACAAATACTTGTATTACAAAACAAAACAACATTTTATACTACATTAAAGTGTGCACTAACCCAACAAAAAAATGTCCATTCACCACTGCAAAACCAGCCGGTCCGAATGACACTGTTACACGCTTCTGTTAGGTGTTTTTATTTACACCGCTTTTCCCTTCGACTCTGATAATCTGATATATCACCCCAACAAAGCTTTCTATCCATCTTCAATATGCATGAATACTTGTTATTGAACATTTGATCGATTCTTTTCCGTACACACATCTCATTCTCATTTGCACCAGCAAAACAGCTTCCTTCTCTGCATCATGCATGCAAACGTACAAATCATTTATCTAACTAATGAAAATTTAATCATATGCACGGTTGAATTTAATTATCTTTTGACTTACCCCAGGTTTGACTACTACTTCACTTTCTATGCGTTCAAGGAGTTCGTCCTGCCGAATTATAGCTTCATGGAGAGCCTGCTCATGTAAACAACAGTCGTCAAGAAACAAGAAAACACGCATCATTACGGAATCCTTATATCAAATAACAAACGGTGCTGTACCACTGTAGCCTTCTCTTACATCAGGCTCCGGTCATTTAATAAAGGAGTAGAACAGTTTGGGACAAAGATCAAGACAGGCTTGAAATGCTTCTTAAGGCTACTCACAAGTAACAACCTAAGAACGCGGCATGGAAGAGATAATCTATACTCGGAGCTGGAAGCATAGAATGGTTACCTTCTTTGTAGCAATTAGTTCTGCTTCTAGCATTTCCACACGATAAATAGCAGCTTTCAACAACTCCTCTTTCTCATGAGGCATCTCAAATCGTTTTGATTGCAGCATCTCAATCTTCTCTTCTAGAGCACCCAGCCTTCTTACAACAGATGACAGGACGTCTGCCTCAGTAAACCTTGGAGCAGGAGAAGGTGGACGAGTTTCCTCCTTGTACGTTGGTTCAATATGCTGCTCAGGAATGCTACATGTTAAATCAGTTGAACTCTTCTTTTTCATCAGATTCAATGCCATTGTTCGGATAAATGTTAAAAAAGTCAAGAAGGGAACAACTATAGCAATGATACGACCATAGATTCCTTTTGGAGTTTGCCTTTCCAGCAGCAGAGGAGTCCCTGCAATTAAAGATAGTAGGCTTCATTGAATTAAAAAAGAAAAAAGAAAAGATGAATAAATAAAACACCTTTTAACGTAGCTCATTTTGCTAACCTTCAGAAGTATATAGAGTCTGACGTGACACTTGTTTCTCACATTCCAAATCTACAACCTTGTCAATCATGGGAACATACTCACCATACTCAGACGAACCACCACCACAGATCACCTTGCCAGCCATTCTAGCCTATACAAATATCATGGTATATTGTTACAACTTCAAGATTGAAGAATTTATAGTCTGACACTGAAAGTGCAGTTCCACTTCTTAGGGTGTTACCATGTTATTTTATACAGTGAGCAAAGCATCCACCTATATACTCACTCTTGAATAGAAGAAAGACTATTCTGGTATTAGGTGGTGTTTTAAACTGTGAATCTAGCATGTAACGAACGAAATCCTTTTATGCCACTTAAATCTGTCATAGCAATTTGCAAGTATCTACCTCTTCACTAACGGGAGCCAATATTGGATGTAAATAGCTTCTAGTTTTCTTAGGGGAAGCAAGTTCTTCCACTTCAGATCCTGACTCAGCAGCAGATGTGTCACTACTCTTTATCTGATTCAGGGTGAACATTTAATGCAGAAATAAAAATTAGAGAATATTTGATTAAATTCTAACAAAGTAAAATATAAAGCTGAGAAGGTATAATATGCACTGCAAAAGAAAAATAGTGAACCGTACCAAAGGATAACATGGCTTATCATAGGCAATTACCCTTCCCTCACTGTTTGAAACTGTCACAATCTGTCTGGGAAATAGTGCTTCCCCACTGGCAATCATCTAAATTAAGATAGCATTCATATTGCTTAAAACATGTATGGGATAACAATGAAAATGAAGGAGATTGGAAAATAACCCAAATTTATTCACATAGTGCATATTACACCTTTAATATGTTGGGGTCTTTCCAGGGACCTTTGTCTGATCTCATACAACCTCCCTGGTCAGAACAAATGCAGCTACCTCCAAGAAATTGCGGCAACTCACTAACCAAGTTCAATATATAAAAACCCTTTACTTTCCAGCACAACTAAATGTGAATTAATCCACATATCAGCAACCAAAAACATTTTATTACCTTGCTTCAATAATTTCAAGCAACTTATTCTGGTAGTTGCTACCCAGAACCTGAGAGAAATTTAAAAAATGAGGTAACTTCCAGTAACAGAGAGTCCATACTTCAACTCTAATAAAAAACCAAATTATACAAAGAATTTGAACTTACATTGATCTTACTAGCTGTTTTAGAATCAAGAAAAGATTTGACAGCTTTCAGGCCCATTTTAAAACCCGGACCAGCGTTAATGATGAACATACGGTAAAGAGTCTGTAGAGGGGCAATCATAATAAACATTCCTGACAAATTTCTATCAATGCTGAAAACACAAGCTATATTTACAAAATATCTGAGCAGATCAGCAATAGGACGAACATGCTACCTCAGGGTAGTTATCACCATCAATCTTCTGCAGCCGCCTCACAAGATCTTGTGCAGTCTTGGTAAAGTTTTTATATCCCTGAGAACAAAAATGACTGGAAGTGATCAACATGCAAATACTGTGATAGACTCTTGTTAGGCTATCATAAGATGATGGCAGGATCCGGACCCTAAAATATAAGAAGCAACATAAAACATACCATGCCTTGAACATCCAAAATAGTTGTACTTGAATCTATGTGTCTCTTCGCAGCAATGGAGCAAGCCGGAAACTTAATAGCAAAACACTTCTCAAATTCCTGCACATGGTATCTTACATATCGTTCCACAGTTGTGACTCGCATGAGCTTGTCAGGTTCAACTTTTCCTAGCAATTCAATGTAAACCGGTCTTCCTTCCTTATCCACCCCATGATAACCTTGAGGGTAGTACTTCAACACTTCATCCAACTCACTGAACTCAAAATCCTGGTTAAATCATAATAACATTTTTTTTTTTAAAAAAAAGGTCAGTATTTCTCTACATAAAACCAGGCAACAAGTGAATAAACAACTTGGAAAAAAAAGTTATACATGTCCTTGAAACTAAGGACGGAAGCAAATATCTAATGCAGTAAGGAAGTAAGAGCATTCCTGCAATAAGATGGGATCACCTCCAAAATAGTATCAGTACCAAAGTCTTTCCTCCATTGGATCATATTATCCCACATGTGCGTTGTTTTTTCGATGTCGAACTTCCTTGCTTTCAAGAATCTGCAAGAAAACCACCGAGCACGGTACAAATAAACCAATTTTGCATCGGTAAAAATCGTTGAAGCAATCCTACATAAAAAGCATAGTGGATTTCAAACGTACCTCAGTAGCATATGATAATCGTCATGCCTAGCAGGAAGCAACTGCTCGGCTATTAATGCCTGACGGAAAGCATCAACAGTCTGCAACTCCTCGATATCACGAAAGTCCTTAATCGAAACAGAGAGACCACTTTTCCTCCTACTACTCTTCTTCTTAAGAGAACGTTTAAACTTACTCGATGCCTTTATCGCTTTCTTCTTTAAATTCCCGATTCTTGTCCTCCTGTCATCTTCAGAGACTTCGAAATCCGATTTCCTGTCTTTCCTTTCATCATTACAAACAATACCTTCAAAACCTACAACAAGTTCATCGATATTCAGAAATATTATTAGTTCAAACGATGCAGCAAGTAACGATCAAAGAAAAAAAAAACTAAAAAGCGTGAAGCATAGACTTGGCAGCAGAAAAGTTCCACTCACAAGGCCTTGCGAAACGATCGAGCGGGCCGGACATGTTTGAAGGATCAGTCTCGTGGAAAAGTGCCACACACGATCCAGAACGTGGATACGATTATTTAGAAAGGGAACCGAAATCAATGGGAGTAGCGAAGGAACTGAAGATTTTACCAGTGGGATCTAAAAAGGAAACGGCAGTTCGAAGAAATCGATCTTCAGGAATGACGTGGCTGCTCAGGTTTAGACGGACAAAACAAACAAAAGAGAGATAAATTAATACATAAATACATCGCAAAAAACTAAAAGGTCAAAATATTATTTATATATTAATTATCGGCGGAGCAAACGTCAAACAGGAAAGGGGCCCAGATGGGGGGGGTTCCCACTTTCTCTCCGTTTGAAAAGTAAACTCGTAGTGTTAACTGCTGCAGTGAGTAGATATTGTTCGCGGGAATTTGCTGACGGATAACGAGTTTCTGTCGGTGCCTTTAAATGTTTTATTCTCTCTCATGTTTTAAGTGCAGGGCAGGATATATTTACAGTTAAAACAACCATATCAATGTCGTATAAAACTTTTAGTTGCTTTTTCTCAGGGCGAAGCTAAAAAATATTTTTAGTGGAGTAAAATTTAAATCGTAATTTTTATTATAGTAAACTTTTACTATTCTCAATAGATTATATTTTTATAATTTTTAAAAATTAAATTAAAATTTGTTTTTTAGAAAGATTAAAATAAAATTTATTTTTATTAATTTAAAATTTTAAAAATTTTAAAGAGTTTAAACGAAAAAAATTGACCCACCTAAAAAATAAAAGAATTTGAGTAAAAATATAAATAAAAAATAGGTTTAGATAAAAAATAAAATTCGTTTAAAAGATGGACCAGGCTTTAAATAAAACTTTTTTGTCTAAGTTTAACCTAGACTGAAAAAAAAAAAGCTATTTTTTTACTTTTTTTTGCATTTTATCTTTTTTTTCTCATTATTATATTGTTATTGCATAACTCTTATTTTATTATTAATTTTGTTATTATTTTATATACATTTGTTTATTAAGTTACACCTATCTTTGTGTTATTTAAATATACATATTTTCAATTTATTTTCAATTTGTTAGAAATATTTATTTTATTATTTTTTATTTATTATATTTAAAAATAATATAAAAAATTTAATATAACCAGGCCCAAATTTTAACATTTTTATCCGACTAAACTTGAGTAAAATTTTAAGTCTATTTTTTAGACCAAACCCTAACCTAATAAATAGGCTTAAAATTTTATCTAAACCATACCCAGTCCGACTCATGAACATCTCTACCCCAAACTAAGATTATATTTTTATTAATATATTTTAACTTTTAATATTTTATAAAGTTTTAACAGTAAAATATATTATTTATATTGTGTATTTTATAAATTTATTTTTAATTGATCGCATATATATATAGTATTCTTAATTTGTATACAACTCGAATATTGAAAGATAAAAAAAATCAATACTTCTAAAAAAAAATTAATTTAATTATCAATTTAAAACTACTAATAATATTATAAAATTAAATTAAATTATAAAGAAAATAAATTCAAATATTCAAGACAGTAAAAAAAATCGAAAACAATATATATATTTCTTGTTAGTTCATTAATATTAAACAACTCGGCTTTATTATATCACTAATTTAAAATTGAATTTAATGGTAGCAGATGAAACAAGAAACATATTTTGTTAAGCGTCATCATAAACCAAAGTGCTTTAACATATAATAATAATAATAATAATTGTTACCAATATTCTAACTATATCTGTACAAAAATTATTTATATACATATATATCCACGGGACTTTCCTATTCCATATAAATTGATATGAATTAATAAAAAAGGATGAGAAACAATTGCTTGCCGCCGGATCGATAGATGTCAGCTTCAACAATAACTGCTATTTACACTTGAAAATTCCAGCATAAACAACTGCAACAAATTATTACAAGTTTTGTTAAAATAAATAAATAAACAGATAGGCAGATATGATACAGGAGACACTACCACACAATTAACTAAAGCCCCTTAAAGATTCACATATTATAAACATCACCTGTCACGTGAATTTCCTAAAGTTCCTTGCCGCCCGGAACTTATCAAGTTTGTCTCTCAAATCAGCTGTCAGAGAGCATCAGAATCATAATAAACATATTAATGATAATTAACAGAAAAAAAAAAAAGCTGACAAATGAGGAGGAAGGTCCAAGCGATGCTACAATTCTAATTAAGCTAAGCTTGACCTAACATAATTACACTCCAGTCTTCTTTTTAATCATAATTAGATAGATATTCTATTGGACAAAAGACAAATGCCTTAAGCCTATGTTAAACAGCAATGCAATGTCTGAGAAAGACAGAGGGAGACTACCAGCATCCTTGTAGCGTTCCTGAGAAATAGCCTCATTTAAGTCGCCGACAATTTTGAACTCCTCTGAATCGAGACAAGGCTGACCACTTGGCCTGGAAAATTAATTAAGGTAAGCCGCATTCAGAAACAAGAATCTCATGCAATTTTTAATGAATCTAATTCTATCAGTAAAGAAAGCAAATGCAATCTCCAAAGGGATTCCAAGACTAACTGGTCCAGCTCGGCATGTGGTAAAACATCTGAAGCTGTGGTCTGAAGCTGTGGACTGTACGGACAGCTTCCCTGATTCAATCACTCGCATTCCATCACTATATGCCAAGTACTTATTCACTTGTATAGGAACCTGCATAGCAGATCAGGTATGGTTCAAAGGTCATTGTTCCAAAAGGCTTTCACATTCTTATGGAGAGTGTAATCAGTCCAGAAAGTAAACAGAAAAAAGGGCACATAATACTTTATGTAAATCATATTTCACATAACAATATCTAGTTTAGGTGGACAAGAAAACCAAAAGAAAGGAAGGGGAAAAGCAGCCTGAGGTCAATGAGAAAGCTTATGAATGCTTCTATAATCTGTACAGTGGATACAGCATTCCCGCAATCAGATCGATAACAATACAAAAACCAATTTTCCAAGGTTATACACTACTGTAGAGGGAAAAATCTAACAAGTCCTAGCATACACTTCAAGTATTGTTAATCATGAAACTGGCATAAACATTCGATCCAGTCCAAAAATCATACAAGAGACTAACATATAAAGTTTACCTTGCATCTCACAGCAATGTTGATAGCATCAGAAGGCCGAAGGTCAAAACTAACAGACTCTGTTTCATCACCCACCTGTGACAACACCAAAAATGAGTCAGTGAAGACTACCCCCGAGTTAAAAGTTTCAGTAAGCAAGAGAGCAATCATATGTTCCACGCTTAAGTACATACATACCTTTGTTAGGTACAACTGAGCAAAATAGGCCTCATGCACCCTTTTGTAACTCTGACAAGCTTTACCTGCAGAAGAATGAGGCATTTATCATAATAAAAATAAAATTGGTTGAAATAAGGGAATTCGGACAGGAAAAGAAGTCATACCGAGTAGCCCATCTTTTCAATCATGTCCTTAACAACTTGATACATTGTAGGTCTAGGCTGGAGATAATAGCCAAAACATATGTTAGCATTCATATTCAAAACAAAACCGAGTGAGAAATCCAAATAAAACTCAACGCGGAAGTGAAAATGATATCATACAATTTGGACATTGCTCATTGCTGCCATGAGCAACACACTGGGCATCTCCACTGCATTCAAAACCACAATCCATATCAATTATGATTGGGAAGGTAATGAATGGATCCAAAAAAGACTAAGATCATGTAAGATAACATACAAACAATGATTGGGAGAAGAAGACCAGTCCCATCTTCCATCTTCAGAACAATCGCAGGATGCGGTGCATAATCTGGCAGATTTCCAGCTTGCGGATTGTTTTGAATACATCTTAAATGCCTACCATCCCTCATTTTAATCATAAATCCATCAGGTCCGCTCTTGACATGATCTACATGAAACAGTTATGAAATATATCAGCCAATCATTACCACGACATAGCATCAATTCTATAAAAGGCACAAGTTAATTTCGAAATTAAAAGGCAGCAGCAACCAACCAACCAACCAACAATCACAGGCTTAATGAGAACGCACATACCAGCTTCAACCACAGTGGAATTAACATAATCTTCATCCTTCTCATTGAAACTCTCAGCCATGCTTCCACTCCCATCTGAAGATGAACTGAAACTACAGTGCACAATGGTCTTGCAATATCGTATTTTCAGTTTATGAGACTTCCTTTCATCAATCACTCTTGAACATCCCCATATATCACTTCTAAGCAACCTCGCCCAAGGAGAAGGCCTGTTCATCATCAGCGTGTCAACCCCAACCTGTTTGCTGTGAACGGAAGGGCAAATCACCGGTCCTTGCAACGAAACCATCTTTCTCCGATCACTACCTACACCCACAATTTAAAAAAAAAAACTAAATGTCAGATGTCTTGTATTCATAACTTGAAGTGTACTGATTAAAAAGCATTCAAATGAATTCTACGGTTCATTTTAGTTTTCTGAGTTAGAGCTCTAAATTTAAAAACTAAAACAATAAAGAAATCTTCTATATTTAAAAAGGATGGATGATCCTACGATTCAAAAACTAGTCATGATAGAATTAAAGCATAAATTAAAGTGAAATTCGATAGATAAAATTTTACACCTGGAAAGGTTTCCAAAACAGGCAACTATATTAACTATACAAAGATCAAAGAATCAAAAGCCGATCAACGATCAGAACAAAGAGTATTGCGAAGCAGGAGAATCTTCGGAAGTTGAAGGACGGTCCTGATTGATTAGAATGTGGAATATGAATAAGCTTTTCGAAGACCTAAATTCTTCGAAAAAGAAATAAATAGAATGAAAATCGGAGAATGAAAGATGGAAAGAGAAAAGAGTTTATAGAGTAAGCAAATGAGAGATGGACAAAAATATAAATGAGATTTTCTTTTTCTTTCTTCTTTTGGATATTATTAAAACACCGCCCCCTCCCTACGGCATTGAATCTAAGCCCTTTATCAACATCCGAAACTCTTTTCGCTTATCTCAAAAGAAAAAGGAAAAAATTTCACCAAAAAAAAAAAAAACTCTTTTCACAAATTACGCTTGTATCCCTTCTGTTCTGTGTGATTCGATAATTTGGCTTTTTATTTTTTATTTTAGTTTTCCTTTTCAATATAAAAATTATTTGCTTTGATAGTAAATATAAAATAAAATTATTAGCAATTTTACAGTGTTTGTTGATGATAATTATACACAATTTTAAAAATTAAGAAAAATATTAATTTGAAAATTACTGTTTAATTTTGAATAAAAATATGTCTAATTCTATAAATATAAAAATACGAGAATATATTAAGCTTACTTTGATTTATATTTTCTATATTATGTATAAAAATATAAAAAGATAATCTTTAATCCAATATCAAATCAGATAATTTTTTAAAGATGATAATATAAAATAATATTTTAAAACTTATCCTAGAAAATTAAAATTTAGAATAACTATCCACTTCCCTACGAACTTTCACTAAATAAACAAAAAAAAAATCAACAATTTAGAACATTCATATTGTATATTTACATTTTTTTTTCTTTTACAAATAAGAAGAAGGCATGGATTCTTCTTTTGTCGTTAATCTAGTATTCTTGAATTATATAGATTTTTTCTAATTATTAAAATTTCATTTGGTATTTATGTTAAACATTTTTGGTGGTATTGTGGTTGATGGAAGGGTAGAAATGAGATTTGGGATAGAACGACAAAAACGGCTGAACCGAGGCCCGAGCCTCATAGCGACGTTTTTAAGTTGTAACAGATCAACGATGCCGGCGGCCGAAAATTTCAAGATTCTACGTGATCGCCACGTATATACTGATTCTCTCGAACGATGTGGATAAGGCTGTCTAACAAATTCCTGACCTCTTCCTCAAAATATCAAATTCCTTTTGAAGGGAAGTGGATAAGACGGGAGGGTAAAATCGACATCATCTGCCATTTTTCATTAAAAACCGATAATACAAGAGGGAGAGGGAGAGGGAGAGGGAGAATGGATTTTTGAGATTCGAACGGACTTGGTTGACGCATGTATATTTTAATTCATTTTTATTAGAAAAACAAAAATAAAATTAATGTAATCTTATTCAAATTTCAAATATAACAACAGTAGTTATAATATATAATAATCTAGGACATATAAAAAAATTATTTATCTTTAATTTTATAATATTTTTCAGGAAGAAAAACAGGTTTAAACATAGTTAAAGTTACATTCCCCTAAAGGTAATGCCAATCAAATACTACACAAGTATTAAATTTAGCAATAGTTAAGTAATGAATTTGATGAAATCTGAAACATAGAGCTGTTCTGTCTGTGGTCGGAAAAACATGGGAAGCATGGAGATTGAAATTATATGTATGATGGGTTATTCTATATAAATTCTAATTACTTGATGGAGGATTTTGTTTTAAAATAAAACATTTAGGTGTGTTTGTCTTAAATTGCACCAACGAATATTATATAAATGGAAGCTGTTGCGGTGGAGGGTTCAACATGTATTTTCTTCCAACTTCATCTCCTTTTGCACATCCCACCCATCTGTTTATTTTTAATAAAAAAATTGTGTAGATAAAGCAAAGACACACGTGTATGAGATTGATCATTGACATTGTTGAATATGCGCGAAAGAAAATGTTACCAGCTGGTTGATTTTGTTCCGTCTACAAAGTTTGCTTTTGTTTCTTTTTTTCCAAAGCTAAAATTGGGATTGGGTTCAGATTTTGATTTTAATACTTAATTTTAGGCCCATTTCGGGCAAAGTACAATACACTCTACCCCAGCCCAATTAATAAACACCTATTCTTTGGTTTTGGTGGATGAGAAAATAATTTTTATTTAATTGAAATTTTTTATTTTTTAAAAATAATTAGCTGCCCTTTTTTTAGATTTTTAAATATTATTGGACACTGGGTAGCTTTTTAGAATAACTAGAGAGAAGTTAACATATGGTTATTGATAAAAACTGTATGAGACATAATAAGTGTTTTTTTTTTTTAAATCGCTTTCTCAAATAAAATAAAATACATATATAATCTTATTAATATTAACATATAATTTTTATTTTTAAAAAATAATTATTTTATTTTCTTCAATTAAGTTAATATGATTTTAATCCGTAATACCATCTCAATCTTTTTCTCTTATAAATAATAGGGTAGAAATTATCAATTGAAAACTTAAACACAAATCCTTTTATCATTCCATTACATTGGTTTTCATACCTATAACGTAAAGTGTAAGAAAATTTATACCATATAGTTTACCTAATAAGTGGCCTACGAAAGAAACATTGGAAAATTTACCTTTTTTTTTATATCCAATGTTTAAATTACTTATCCTCCCTTTTATATTATATATTTACGTACATTCAAATTTATATTCTTGTTATATTCGTAATAATATTGATTAAATTAAGATAAAATCAGCAAAATATTTCCCTTTTCAATATTTACTTTCTTTCTTATAAAATAAAACGTTGTTTTTAAATTATTATTTTTAAAGTATTTTAAATGAATTTTAAGTCTTATAGATATTAAAGGAATGTGTGTTAGGCAAACAAACTAATTAAGTATTGAAATTAATTATTGATAAAAACACAATGTGGAGGAAGAGCTTCTAAAGGGTACAAACTATAAATTAAATTTAAAAAAAGTACAAGAATTAATGTTGTTAATGGATCAAGCTTGGTCCGTCTTGTAAGATAGTAATTTAAACAAGATGACCAAATTTGTTCCATTGAAACCAATGCTAGCAGCATTTATTATTCCTCCTAACATACGGGATTAAAACCTAATCAGTATTTTTTTTTATCATAATATATATGTATATATATATATCCCAAGATTTAATATCTCTTCTCGCTTCCAAACCAGCTAGCGGCAGTTGTTTTCTAACTTCATCCGGTGAAGTTGGGGGGCGGCGGCCAAATGCCGCCCCCACCGCTGTCACTAGTCATGTAAGACATGCACGACAATGGAACTAGACATAGACCTCGGCTTCTGAGATCCGGCCTTGCTTCATCTTCTTCACTTTCGTCCTCCATCGTTGAACCCTAAACATCAGCACAAAATTTTCAAAAGTTACAGTAATTGAAATGATTTGAATACCCATTGTCCCTTAAAATGACGTGACAAAGTTATTGTTTCCGTTGGCCTCCGTAGATATGTTTTTCCTTACCCCTTGTCTGGATTTTGATGTTTTATTGCGAGATAACTTCATATACGGAACGCTCAGTGTCTGTCGAAAACAAATACGGTAATTATTCGGTATATACACACATATTCATACGTAAACTGATCATGTTTACATGGAAAATCCAAACACCAAGATTGATTCTAACGGGATATGACTAAGTCTTTGATTTCTTAAACTCATTCCAAAGAAAGCCAATGTTGAGCTCTCTCTTTCTCTCCAGCTAGCTAGGCTGAGAACTTCTTGGGAAATCAACAATGGCTAATATTGAGTTTTAAATTGAACTCTATATACCCATAGAATAAAACCCTATAAAGAACCCTAGCTAGCAGCTAGTTTTGCCTGATTAATTTAGGGTTAACTTCTAGAGAAGGTAACAAGTTGGGGGTTGCAGTAGCCCCCATAAGTGGCAGTTTCCAATGGGTCTCATATTGAGGTGGAAATAATATTTTAAAGATATGTCAGAGAATAGGAATAGTAAAATGAATATATAACGTAAGGAATCGCAAAAATCAAGGAGAATGTTTGAGAAGTGATATTGATATATATATATATATAGTACCTCGACTTGATTTTGAAGGAATTTGATGTATCCAATAGCCTCCATTAGTACGGACGCTGTATCTGTCTGCGGTATCCTCCCCACCACCACCACCACATGCAATAAAAAAAAAAAAGTAACCTCGTCATTTTCCATCAATTACCCACTAATTAATTAAATCTAAGACTGATTATTACTAATAAATTAATTAATCTCTCTCATTAATCTTCTGTTTTCCTTTTTCTTTTCTCTATCGGCATAGCAGCTACTGGTGGTTGTTTATTATTGTGTTTCTTTCCTCTTTTACCTTGCCAAAAGGAGCTACCAGTTGTTGTAGAGCTGCAATTCTGTCCCCCAGTTTCTCTTTCCTAACCTGTTTGATGCAAACCCAAACATGATACAAGGTTGTAAAACGTGGAAATTAAGAATCAGGTCTAGTTTAATGTTCCTTAGGGCACCTTAAAGGGAGGGCATGAAGCGCGTGACTCCAAACGAGATTTCTTGGCTGTAGTTGTTGTCGGTGCTGCTGGCTTTGTTTCTGGTAAAATGCTGGGTCTCTTTGCCTCTGTTATTTCAGTGGGGAAGGGTGATGTCTTTCATGGAGTGCAAAGAGTAAAGATCAGTTGAATGATCATAAAAAAGAAGTTTTAAAAAAGAAAAAATAATAAAGCCATAAAGTTCTGGTAAAGATATATGCATACTACAACGATTAAAGCTGAAGGTGCCCATATATGTTTTCTTTTAGTGGGCATAGTTTTGAACAAGATAATATTCTTACTTATGAATAAAGGTTTTCAACTTTCTAATCTTTTCTTACCTTAGCATCATTTAAGAAAGTGCTCCACTAATTATTCATATTCTTCTCATTATTGTGTTATTTAATGGAGTATTAGATAGTATTATAGAGATTCCAACTATACTTTTACATAGGATTATAAGATGCTTAGCACTAGTTGATCTTATATTTGATTTTTGAGTTCAATGCATGGAAGGGTGGGGAGGTAACATAACATGCAGTGTCATACATATATACATAAATATAAATCAGAGCCATGACAGTGCAGTGTTAGAAAACAATAATGTTTTGTACTTGAGGTATGGTTTGTGGTAGAAATGAATGCTGCAACAAGAAAGAAAAGAGAGCACTTACTTTACTAGGGGTATAAGCTACTGGCCTCTGACTTGACTGTTGCAAATTATGGTGGTGATGAAGACCAAAAGAAGGGCTGATCTCTTTGTATATACCAAGATTATCATGATCTTCCGAAGGGTAGCTAAATCTACTGCTTCTGCTAAACCTTGCTGGATTTAAGAGATCCAAGGCCTCCATATTCATGTCGAAGGAGCTTGGGATATTGAGGGAAGAAGAAGCTTGGTTCAAACTCGAAATATTTATACTAGGATAAATCTGGCTGAAACTCCCTCTACTAGGTAGAAAGCTATTCCTAGGGATGGAACAATTCTGGGTAGTTGAGTAAAATTCCGGTCCTGTAGAAAACATTGGGAAACCAGAAGATATTGTCTTGAGCAATAGTTTCTGGCTGAGGTCACTCAAATCCCTTTGCTCATTATTTTTCAAGTAGTTTGGAGGAGGCAGGTGGTGAGAATCTATGACGCTGGAGGTACTGTCGCTTAGGATATCAGTAAATCTAGTGATAGATTCTGAAAGCTGGTCCTTTATTTTAGGAAGGTGTAGGCCATGGCAAGAATGGGTAGTGAAGCTCCCTTCGTTGTTAGTCCAGTCTTGGATCATGGAACTGTTTTGAGGTGATACTAACATGTCATTTTTCAGCCTGGAATGTAAGATATCCCCATTACAACTCGGATTGAACTCACTGGAGTTCCTGCCCAAAAATAAAAAAAATGGAAGGGAAGCAATTAGTGAGAGAGAGAGCAGTATCTGATGCACTGTACTTGGTGAACCGACAAGTTTTAGGAATCCAAAAACAATGCAATAAAAAGAAAATATTCTCCTGAAAAAACAAACAAATGATAAATAAGTAAAATTTAAAACAACATAATTGTGATTGATGCACATCAAATCAGAAAAAAGAAAAAAGGGCGATAGATTCCGGAGTTAAAGTAAATTCATAATGGCCTGTGAAGTATGAAGAGACAAACATATATGTAGAAAGCTTAACCAGAGAGAGAAGGTTTAACTTACAAAGCAGTAGTTGGGGTCCAAGAATGGGTGCTTGAAACTCCATAACAAGGTGAGATAGGTAAAGAAGAAGACCCAAGAAGCTGGTCTTGAAGGTGGTGTTGGTGATGGGCATTTTCAGGCTCCATGATGATAATTAAAAGAGAGCCAAAAGAAGAAAAGGGGCTTGAAAATCCCAAGGTTGAGTAATTAAAATTTTAGTTACTACACAGATAGTTTCCAGGAATCTCTCACGCTAATCAAAGAAAACAGTTTCAGGTGACACCCACATATACACACACCACCTCCTTTGCTTTTATCTAAGCAACTTTTCTCAGTTTTTTTTTTTTCCTCTTTACTATTTCAAGTTTCCATCTTTAAAAGAAATAAAGAAAGAGAGAGAAAGAGAGGAGCTTCAACAATCCCCCACCCTCTCTCTTGACTTTAATTATTTATTCTTCTTTTCATCCAAACTTTTTTTGCAGCTATCCCTCAATACAAGATTTTGCTTAAAAGAAACTCACTCCCCCTCACTTTTATTTATATACATATAAATAAAGCTTTATTGCACTCACTGCAATTACAGGCAGATGATTAATACTTCCTCAAAGCCATGATTAAGATCCCTGCCTTCAATCCCAAGACTTTCAGCAAAGGTCTGAGGAGAGAAATGATAACACCATGCTCTCTTAGCTGCCTCTCATCTCCACATGTTCAAAGCCCCTTTATATATATCTATTGCTTCTATTGTTATCTTCTATTTATAAATTCAGCATTAATACAGTGTCCCAAAATATTAAAATTTTCGACAAACATTTCCACTGGAATATATCATATATCCTTTTAAATTCTTTCATCGATGACATGATTGGGACACCTTAACTTAATTTTTTTTTTGTGTGTGTGTCTCTTTGTATTGTGATTGGTCATCTCAAAAAGTACTTAACTTGCCTTACTACTTCGTACAGTCACATTTAAAAAGAAAAAAAAATCTTTATATATAAGTTTTGTCTGAACTTAATAATATATTTTATTATATCGTTAGAATATAAACTATATACATGATATGTCGGCTGTAATATTTTTTTAAAATTCTTTTGTTTAGAATCTTAGACATGAAATTATGTTTTTGAAGTTTGGCCTACCCGATGCTGGTGGGATTGCACCTTTTTTCACTGCCATTAATGGGTTTTTGTGTGGTTGAATGAGGTCTTGTTCAGATAGAGATGTCGTCCTTTGTGACACAGAGATGATCAGATCAGACTATATTTATAGCTATGATTTTAGTGAAGACTAACAAGACTCACTAGGAATTTCCCAAGTGTGAGGGGCCTCCCCCTCCCCCTTTCCACAATTGAGATATTGATGTAGTAAACTATTATATATCTGTGTAAAAAAAAAAGATAGAGAAAATTTTAATATATAATCATCTCATTCATAAATAATATTATTGATACATCAAATATAGAAATGGTAATAGAATGGAACAGAAACAGATCCATATTAGATTCATTATCGCTCCGCATTTTCTGTCCACTTCTATAATTCTGAAAATTTCAACCACCTGTATATTTAAATATAATTGTTCAAAATTAAATATATATTTCACTCCAATTTAATTTTTTAATCTTTGTTAAAATTAAATATATATTTAAATATAATTCTTTAAAAAAATATTTAAACACAGATTTTCTTTTTAATATTTTAAAGATATTCTATTCTATCTCACAACTACTTTTTGAAAAACATATTTTAATCCATTTGAAACAAAATTAATTGGAAATGAAATAGGTATTAAAAGATAAAGAAGGTGGTAAAATTCTATTATGATAATTTATGTAAAGATTGAAAAAGGAATATCGGCAATCCCCTTCCGTTCCTTTATAATGGCACTGTCCTCTTAAAAGCTGCCGTTTTCATTCATTTCTTCTCTTCCCCCCACTATACTATTCCTTTTTTTCTTTGTGCCTGTATTCTTTGTTATATTTGAATTAAACTACCGGTATTTAAAATTCAATTTTGTTGGCTAGTTTACCAAAAAAAATTGAAATCATAAAATCTAAGCCATGCCCAAAAATTCTTTTATATGTAAATTTAATTTTGTCTAATTTTATATTTAAAATATTGATTTGATTCAATTTTATATTTACATATTGCATAATATAAAAATAAATTGATATTTTTATATTTTTAAAATGTACAAATGAATCATAATCAAAGTTGCATGTGAATATTTATGTGTTAAATAAAAACTTATATTTTAATATTTATGATGATAAACCGGAAAATGAAGAGGAATGTGATAGGTGTGTCATCTTCATGAAGCAATAATATGTTGAAAAATAAAACTTATTGATTTACCATATATAAATGATGTAAATTCGAAATTAAAAATCATCATAAAATAAAATAAAAATTAATTTATTTATTTATCATCTGACATGTTTCTTGATGGAGTTTGAACTCAACAAATAATTGATATAATGCTAAATGATTTGTGTTGTTGGATAAGCCAATAATCTGTGTCAAGATTATTGTGAGGTGTGGTTCAAAAATTTAGAGCTCAATCCCCTTTCTTTTACCTTCTCCCTCCCACAATATACAAACATACAATTACTTATAATAACCATTCTCTCAACATCATTAATTCAAATTTATTATCATTATCTCCCTACAATTATATATAAAGATTTTAATTGAATTTATGTCACTAATTAATTGAAAATAAATTTCATTGACTATTTTTAACAAACAACACATATTCTTATACTGGATTTATGTCTTTTAATAATTTATACAAATTCTTTAAAATAATAGACTTGGGACACACAATGCGCCCCAAATATAAGAGGCATGGCTAGCCCAAGCTCAAATACTTAAGCTCTACCTAAGTCATCTCAAGATATCTTTATTCAAAATAGGAAACTTAATTCTAGAGTCATTGGCAACATTACTGTGGGAATGAACTTAACCTTTCGGCGTAACCATTCCCCTACTTCCAAGGCCGATGATCTACTTGCCACCATGACCCATACATGGCAATCATACCTACCCCCATGGGAGTAAGGGACTCACCCCTCGGTGTGGGGGGTCATTGAGGGGCAGCAGACCACTACCCCTAAAGAGCTTAATTACGATCTTTTATAAAACTGCTACTAATAGATATTAACTTATCTGAAACAAGACACTTTTTTTATCACCCTCCTTCGTGCCCCTTACTGGCTTAGGCAAGGTCTTGTGGTGATCGAGTCTCCCATACAACTAAAGCATCAAAGTGTCGATGATATCCGATGCTCCCGCACCACCAAAGACCTATATTGTCAATGATATTCAAATTCCCGCACAGTCAAAACTGTTAGCATACTTAATTACTTTTTAAATATAAGTTAAAAGAATTTATATAATTATGAACATGTTTAATGACAAAAATTAATATGAATTTCTTTTTTATATTTATTATTTTTTTAATATAGTAAGAAAACAAAATCTGTTACTGTTAGTGCTTTTGTTTACTTTCTATATATATATATATATACACGATTTTAGTTAATAAATATTTTTTAAAATGATAATATAAAAATATCAATGATTACATTTAATATATTAATTAAATTTATTAAAAAAATACTTAAAAAGGACTCATTCCTTAATAAAGTTCATATGTATAAAGAATCAAATAAGATTAAATTGACATTCCCTTAGAGAGCGATATTTGAAGAGTCCCCACAATATTTCACATCACTCCAAAAGTTGATGGGAGTGAGAGAGAAAGACTCTGAGTCCCTCTCTGTGAGACTCAGACACACACTATGGGCATCATGCATTGCCCAATGCCTTTGCCATTGCTGATGCCTCACTTTTTTTTTTCTTTACTCATCTTGTTGAGTTGCAGGGGCGTAGCCAGGGAGGCTGGCATAGGCCCCAGCTCCCCCTAAAATGGAAAATTTCATTTTAAACCGTTGAAATTTTTAAAAAATTTTAAATTAGTAAAGTTAAAATTGTACTTTGGCCCTCCTAAAATTATAAAAATTCAATTTAATCCTTTACAAATTATAAAAATATAAACTATAAAAAATTAAAATTTCATCCGGCCCCCCTAAAAAAATTTTCCGACTTCGCCCCTGATGATTTGTTGTTTATAAATCTTTGTTTCTCTGTCTATACTTTTTGTTCAAATCCCTCTCTCCCCTCCTTTATTTTTTAATCCTTTTTCCCCATCATCTTCTCCTTCAAAGCTTTTCATCTTTATTGAAAGAGAGAAAAAAGAAGAAGAAAAAAAAGATGGTATTTTTCTTTCCCTTTCCTTTGCTTGTGAGTTGTAAACTTTTCCATATTTCCCAATTTCATTATCTTCCAAGTTTCATTTCACAAAAGCTGCTTCTGCATCAGATTTCACTTCCAATATCCTATGCATCTATTTCAAAATATAATTTCTTAATTACCCTCAATAAATTATGAACTACTTTGAGTTATGTATACATATTTTAGCTTATGGCTAGTTTTAATATATATATATATAAGTCTTTCAATAATTTTAATTTTAATCATTGAAAGAATAAATTATCTTTTCCTCTTGTAAAAATATATTAGCCCCTCAATATTTTCAAATTAAATTTTCGCTTTAGCCACCGCGGTGTTTTGGTTGTTGGGTGTTGGCTGCAGTCTCTTTAACGTTTTTTTTTCATAGTTTTATTTTGTTTTTAATTTCAATCCACATTATCTCGATTTTGTTCACAATTTTGCGGTTATCCATATTTTTTATAGTTATTGTTTTATCTAGTCTATCTTTTTTGAAAGCGGATATGATTTTATTTTTAATTTTTAATTGGGCATTATCATAATAGATTATAATGATGATAGATTTGAGATGATGATGAGAATAGGTCATCTGAGACTTGACCATTTGTGCGTCACTAACGAAATGGGTCTCTTGGGGCTTTTGACAGTTTTTTTTTTAAATTGATTAGTGTTTGTCATCAGATTGATTTGATGATGGCAAGGTTAGGATGTAAATTTCAACTATTTGATTAAGTTGATGCATCTTTAGTTTGTTTCTAAATTATTCTAGCGTTATGGTTACTGTCAATTTGCCCTTCCCTTTGTTTTTAAGATTATTATGTAAAAATGACATTTATGCATTAATTTATAATGATTAATTTCTTGTTTGTACGTCATGTTTTTATATTATTATTGTTCACTATCCTTTCTTAAAAAAAAATGATTGAGAGAATAAAAAGAGGAAATATTATATATAGAAATCTTTCCCATAAACGGAGAACAAAACGCAACTCCAAAAGAACAAACAAAGATGAAAGAAAAGCGATAAACTATTCAACTACCCCTCCTCTAAACCCTTTTAACAAAGTGATTCAAAAGGGTTCCAACTTACAATAATTAAGTGAAGAGATTCATGGGGATTTTTATTTTCTTTCTTTTTGTGTGTAAGTGATGATTCGTGCATGTTAGAGTTACCTTCACGATACTAAATGATAGAAGCATGAATGGAGTGGTGTCGGTAGCTTATGGTTAGCAATTTGAAATTGAAAAACAATAATACTATTTATGTGATTTAACATAAAAGATCAGATATGGTATATGACTTCAGCTACCCCTTCCCACTTTTCAATCTCTTCAAACCTGGTTTAGACTAAGCAAAAAATAGTGGTCAATATTTAAAAAAGCAGATGGCTTTGATACCCACATATTGGTGATCTTTTGTGGGTGCATTATTTGTAATTAAATTTATGATTCAAATACTTTTTTATTATAATTTCTTCACATATAAAACAACTTATTTGGGCCCTTTTGGCTATGATTAATCGCTTTTTAGGGGTCCATTAGGGAGGGAAAAAAGCAAGAGCCCTATGTTGGCTTTTATGGGCGTAGGCAGTCAACCGGCCGAGGGTCAAACATCCACTTCCTACAAATATATATATATATATAATGTAAAATTATCCAAACTTTTAGATAACATTGGCTAAATTGATGGAAATATTAATTCTAATGCCATGATTGTGAATATAAACATTTTTAAATGCTACAACATGCCATTTTTTTTCTTCTTTTTTAATCCGTGGAGCAATTTGGAAATTATTAGATTATTCAGTCTCCAAAGTTTATATTTAAAAAGAAAAAAATATTAAAAAGGTCAAATTAGAAAATACTGCCAAGATTATCAATTTATTGTCTTAATTTTATGTAATACTATTATCTTGTCCCAACTTATGTGAACTAATTCCAATGAAGATTGTATCCAATAAATGTTTGGTGTTTCTTGACATATAGCTAACATCATTCTAAATGATTCTTTATTAGTATAGAAGTATTTGTTTTACTTGATATATAATCTACCATCATACCAAATGATTTTTATTTTGTTATGATGATGGATGGATGATAGTTTGATTATCTGAATTATTTTTAATGATTTATGTTTATGATGATGATGATGATGTTGATGTATGATAATTTGATAACTCAATAATTGTATGATATAAATCAAATCCAGAATGTATATCTGTAATATAAAATTTAATTTCCAAAAATAAAAACTAAAATACCTTGCATATTATACGGTAGTACAGTAATTCTGAACAATTATTACATGTTTTATGCAACCTTATTTTTTCCTTCCCTTTTCCCATTTCAATTGTTTAATATCATTTGTTGCTTATGCTTTTTCGCTGTGTATATTTATACATATTGCAACTTGTATTTTTTAGTCAAAAAATAATAATCAGAAAGCCCTTCAAAGGGGGTTTAAAGTTTTTGTAAGATTTAAAGGTATGTCATAAGAAGAAGACAAAGCCATTGTCATAGCAGAATATATGCTTTCTATCACACACCCCCTCCCCCCCCCCCCCACCCACCCACTTAGCCCCATATATATGTTTATATGTATATATATTTCCTTATTCTGTGTTGATCCCTTTATTTCCCTATGGTTATTTAGAATGATTTTTTTTATGTAGCTTTGGTATCTTCCAACAATAATGGTGGAGATTATCCACTTCTTTGTTAAAATATTGATGCCAGTCAGCCCAATGATTCAAACACTTTAGCTTTGTGCATATTTTCAGTTTCCATCTAAGAACAGACCACTTTGATCAAAGTTTTATCCTTTGATCTTTCCAATATGAAATCTTGATGGATCATGTTCTCTATTTTTTTCTTTAAGGGAAAAAGGCGGTATGCCTAAAATAATCTAGAAAAAGAAAATAAAAAAGAAAAGAGCTTTGTTTCAAGGATCACAAATACATGGAACATATAAGACAGTTTTGACCAGATTCTTTTTCTTTCAACAGATTTTTCTTTTCAGGGTAAAATTAAAAGGCCAGATAATGGGAGAAGTAGATGAACTGGTTGAAAGAAAGAAAGCAAAAAAATAACCCACATGGCTGATTTGGTGGGTTAAGAGCTTTATGTGCTTGCTTTTCACGGCAATGGAGGGTTCCACTACCTTCATCTTCATCCCCACACTTGGAAAGTTAAGTGCTTAAATGTTTCTCTGCTTCTTCCTTCTGACCAGATCAAATTTGAACCAAGTTTTCAAGCTTATACAATTATAAAAATCATCTATATGTTATGCAACATATAGTTATACTGATCCGATTCATCATTTTTCTTAAAGCATTCACGTGTAAAATTACTAAAATATGAAATCTAATTATACTCATGTCGAATACATTCGACATATTCGAAACTCAAGTCTAGTTGAGCAGACAAAAGATAAATGACGCAAAAGACCAGTAACAAAAGAAAAAGACCATGAGAGAGAGAAAGTTGTAGAAAAACAATCTTTTCTGGTCAATATATTTGAAAAAGCAAGGTTTATCCTTCTTTACAAATGACTTGTATTAAACGCAAATCAATTCTTTCTTCTTCTTCTTTTTCATTTTTGTTCGTCTTTTAACGAAACGATCATCTTGAAATAAAAAGCAATCCAATCAACCTAAATCATTACATTTTCTGAGGGTATACGTATATTTACATGTGTATGCATGTACGTCCACAAAAATAATGGGATCTTTTCAGATGAAGTTGAAATTATGCCAAAAAGCGAAAGGCATAAATTTAGTTCTTTCTTGCTCCTTGGTACCGTCACGTACGTAATCAATGAAGGGTAGTTGAGATTATTAGCCAAAGAATGACTTCATGTTTTGGTACACTGATTTTGGTGTTCAAGGGGAAAAAAAAGAAGCAACAGGAAAGAAGCAATACATACATCAGGGCTTTACCTAGGTCAGCCTTTTTGCACTATTAATTTCTTCGTATATTTCATCAATTAGTTGCTAAAAGTGAATAACAATGAATCTGTTCTAATAAATGGTAGGTCAACTATATATTTACAATTCAACAGAAAAGAATGGATGTGATTCTTGCATCAATGATCTAAAATACAAATACAATTTCTCTTGAAAAAAAAAATGTTACAATTATTCTACACTTGTATACAGTCTACAACAAGGCAATAATTATAGTTGTTCTAAGAGAGAAATAGAATTCAGTCTTTCTTGAAATGCCATAAATGAAACCATGGAAGGGTCGCTTTGATGCAAAGTAGAAAGAAGATATGTGGATAGAGGGTATCAACGAACTACTTCTCCCAACTTCAAAACCTCAGTGCACCCTCCCTCGCTTCCGGGAAGCGGCAGATTCCAGTTCTATTCCCATCTCCAGTTCTCTCTCTATCCAGGCTTCACTGTCTACCTCGTCATCTCTAACTTTCATTCGCTTCAAATTTGCAGCCCTATCACATCTCCTCCTCTTAAAGATCTCTCGAATCCGGTCGGCGTCGCTCTTACTAAAAGTATTACAAACTGATACAATCTTAATACTTGGGTTTAGATGATGAGATTCCTCTGTTCTTAGCTCATCACAATCACCTTCAGCATTGTCGACAACAGTACTTGCACCACTATCACTGGTTTGACTTGGTAAACTTTCTTTTGCACTTGCTTGCTTGTTGTCACAGGCAACAGATGAAACAATCTTAAAACTTTGGTTCTGGTCAGATTCCTCTGTTCTTGGCTGACCCGTACCACTGCCATCCTCAACAACACCACTTGCGCCATCATCACTTTTTTGATGTGGGAAAACTTCTTTCACACAATCTAGGCCGGCACAGTTGTCCATTGATTTGCTAACTTTACTACTCTCAGCTCCAGCACCAGACTGAGTACCAGCTGATGCACTCGAAGTGCATGATTGCGTCATTGTGTTCCCAGCTAAAGAAGCAGATTGACTAGCCCTCTCATGTCTTGACGATAAAGCTCGTCTTTTGTCTTGCTCTAACAACCTGACCATCTGCTGAGTGACCTCTGAAAATTTTGGGGATAGAGCTTATTTTTAGCCGCAATAATTATGCACACATCAAGGCAATGAAAGATAACCGTCCCATATATATATATTTCGGTAAAAAGAAAAAGAGGGTTATGAACAACCATGCATTTAATGTTCGAGAAACGTTCCAATAAGCTTCCATAATTTATATTTATTATATAAGAGGAAAAAAACAGGGTAAGGTTAATGAGGGTGATTTAAAAAAGAAAGTTCTGCCATGAACAATGTGTACCACTTTTAAATATTGTAGAGAGTATATAAGAACCACAGCCAGGCTTTTAATTATCAACTATAATTCCTGTTCATTAAAAATATAATGACCATGAGTAAGAATTAAAGCTGATACATGTAAAGATAGAAATATATCTGTAGTACAAACCTTGTAACTGTTTAGGTGAAATATCGAATTCCAACCACCATACTTTTCCCTTCTCCATTGGAAGCTTAACTTTTTGAAATTTAGCAGCAAGACACATGGAACCAGCTGCAATGTAATGGGGTTTGTATTGCAAGCACATGGTTGTACGAAGCCTGCTAATTCAATTCATGTTAGGTTAATATCATAAAGACACAAGGAAATGACCCAAAATAATTCAACATAGTATAAAGATAAGTAGTTTGATTAAAATGAACTCGTTGGCAAGTTCTCACCAATCATTCACGAAATTCCATGCCACTTTTAAGAGGTTCGGAAAAATTTCCAATCTCTTCACAGCTGCAACAAGGGGCTTGTAAGGGAGTTCGACATCAAGATCGAAAGCAATCGTTGCCAACAAAAGCCTCTCCCCAGTCAAGATCAATTCCTTCTGCTTATCATAAACTTCCTGCATGCCAAATGTGGTAAAAACATTAGGCAAGCAAGATATTGAGAAGGCACATAGTTCAGCTGAGGTGAGGGAATCGACATTACTCTTTGTCTGATTCTTCCTGGAGCAGAAGGATCCCGTTTATAGATAATTTCATAGCCCACAACAATAACATCCCGCAGCAAGCGTGGTGTTTCCTCTATTTTGCATGCAAGAAATGTGCTTACAGTTGCAATGGCCTGCAGAATTCACCAATATGTTCAGAAAAGAGAAAACCAAGCCAGCTAGGTTTGAACAATTTAATATACACTTTCTCTTTGAACGAAAACTACTAAATATCCAAAAATAAGAAATAGCATGTGATGATATTATGTGTATAATCCTTCATTTCTTATATGAATTAAGTGATTTCTGCTTCCAAAGAATGCAGCTAACTGGTCTCGTGAAAAAGTACATAATCATTGCATATTTTCCCTATTAGCACTCATGTCCATTAATACATGGTTCCATATTTAGAATGAGAAAGCAGCAAGTACGCATTAAAGCAGTGGAATACATTTAAAGCATCTACCTGCCAATCATTCTTTGCATGGGATTGGCGCATGTAAAATCGGTGACACAGCATCATTGCACATGCTATTGCTACCTGAGGCCTGCAAGTAAATTTTTCATCACCACTTAAAAAAATGTTAACACTTAACGAAAGCTATTGCTTCAAAAGCAATATGCAAAACAACTTGAGAACTACAAAACTAAGGACCTACTTGGTGATATATTGAAAAGCAATTAGCATCTCATCAAGTTAGTAAAGAACTTCAAAATAGGCAGCCCCTGCACTTACACTTTAAGCTTCATTCCAAGCTCTTGAAGAAAAGAACAATACGACTTCCGCAACTGCTCCTCTCTTCCAAGGTCGATTCCGTCCTTCCTAGCTGGAGAATGGTTCTCAATTTCTTCTTGGCTGAAGTACCACTTGCGCATAGATGAATGCAACTGCTCTGGTAAACACATGCTAGCTGCACATGTTGAATCCATGTGCAGCAGTTTTGCCGTAACTACAATAAAAGTTAAACAAGCAGGTCAATACAAACAATGATCTTATCATAAATTTTACCTCTCTGTTAAACCAAGAGAACCAAGTAAAATTAAAACAGCATACCATGATAGCAAATAATACATCAATAGAGTTACCATAATTAAAAAACAAAAATTTTCTCTGATACTTAAAAGGGTTCTTTTGACTAAAAGAGAAGGTTTTAGTTCTAAAGAGAAATCAAACAATCCCTTCAAGGAAATTAAAGTCTCAACCTGAATTATCCTAGCATTTAATGAATTGTAGCTCAATTTTTTTTGGGGGGGGGGGAAGAATAATGAACAAATCTAATTCAAATTCTCGGCCGGAGAAGGAACTTTCTAAATTGGGTTAAAACAACAAGAATTTAAACGTTTGTTACCTAATTCAAGACAAACATAATTAAAAATTGACGCAAAACACAAAAATATATATATATATATATATCAATAAGCAATAAAAGCAATCTGGGAGAAACGAAAAATAGAAAAAGAAACAGAGAAAGGGGGAAAACCCCAAAAGAGAAATCACCTGAGGAAGATTGAAAAGAAAATAAATAAAGAATTTTGGTACGGTTTCTGTTAACAGTAAAACCCTAATTTTCCGTTGCCTTTGAAACTTGAAACTCTGCTGTTTCTTGGGTTTCCAGGCAAAATAATTTGAGCAGAGTTGACTCTGGTTTTTAAGTCTTTTTCCTTTAATTTCTTTAATACTAAAAGCGTAGCTTGGCAGCTAAGCATGCGCGTGAAGTGTGTTCTGCAAGCGCGTGCATTTCGTACCTAAGTTGGAATCTAATCTAAGATACTGATTCTAAATTCTACTCGCCTAAGTCTATGGCGTGCATCCCATAAAACATCAAATTCTTCAATATATCTTATTAATAAAATTAATTTTTTTAAATAAAATTATTAAGTTAACAATTAATAATCAGGGAGTCGGTGGTTGGGTGATCCATATTTTTTAGTTGATTTTTCTCTACTCTTAAAATATTATGACAAGAAGAAACTAATTACGAAAAGTAAAAAAAAAAAAAAGAGCTACCATTCAGGATGAAGGAGTAGATCATAGGAGAATTGGAGTGTGTATCCAGTCTGGTAGAAAGATTATTTAGTTACCCAAACTAATCGAAAAAATATTATAATTAATAAATATGAAGAAGGGAAAAATTAAAATTCACCAAACTCATTTGATTTGAATCGTAATAAAAAGTGGCCCAAGTTGAATAACGAAAGAAAAGAATATGATCTAAAACTCTTATTCATCATTCTATTGGGATTGGAGATCAATGAATTTTGATGATTTTTTATTAGATTTTGTTAAAAGTGATTGCATTAAAATAAATTCGTAAATTAAATTACTTATTTTCAAGGAGAGCTTTGAGGTTACAAACTGATATTTTTTTTTCCAATTTGGATTGAACTATGAATTGATGACGTTTTTTTATAAAGTCAAATAAGTGAATCCTCCAAAAAAAAATCGAATCAAGACTTATTTGATAGCATTCTTCCAAAGCGTGTAATGGCACCATTCCCTGCTGTCTTTGTCTAAGAAATATTTAACCAAATACACATCAGGATCCAAGGGAGGGGGAGAGGAAACCTGAAAAATAAGAGATGAGATTCATCAATGCTCACAAATGGAGAACGGTTCCATTTTTAACATTCCATCAAGAACCAATTTTAACAAGGAAACCTCACCTCCTCTTTGAGAATATTTAAAGTTAAGCATGCTCATAAGTCAGATCACTCGAAAAATAAGAAAGTTTAAATAAAAATATAAGTTCGAAAAATATGCTTAAAAAAAACTTGTTTAGAAAATGGGTTGGGCTTTGAGTAAGACTTTTTTTGCTCGGGCCTGTCCGACTAGAATATGTAAAAAAACTACTTTTTTTTACTGTTTTATTATTATTTTCTTGTTGATTTTTTTACTATTTTGCTTTCATTTCACTATTATGTTGCTACCATTTTGTCATTATTGTATAACTTTTATTTTATTATTAATTTTGTTACTATTTTTAGATGCATTTGCTTATTAACTTGCATCTATTTTACTGTTATTTAAGTATATTTTTAAAAAAAATTATTTTCAATTTATTTTTATGTTTTTAGTATCTTTTTTGTATTATATTTAAAAATTAGTATTAAAAAATTAATATGATCGCGCTGGGACCGAATTTTATCATTTTATCATTTTATCATTTTAAGCCTATTTTTTGGGTCAAGCCCAAATCTAGTAAATGAGCTTAAAATTTTGACTGAATCCAACTCAACCTATTCAAATGCTGTGAAAGAGTTCAAGATGACAAAGCATTAAAATAAGAGTGAAAATAAATTCCTTTCATTTATTTTGTTCAAGCGGCCTCCAAGCTTGTTTAGTAAGAGGTGTTGCTTTAAAATTCATGCCTTCATTATAAAATAAAGAGAGATAGAGAGAATAAAGAACAAAGAAAATATAAAAATAATAGAGAATATAAATTTATTGATCAAAATGAGTGATTACAATATTTCATCAGAATCTTTATTTATATGTATAAGAAGTATAGAAAAAGTAGATATCTAATTCTAATAACTATTAAATTTAAAGTACACCAAAACTTTATCTTGATCATAATGGACATCCACTTAATAAGATATTTATAACACTCCCCTTTAGATGTCCATTGGTAGATAATGTGCCTCATTGAAACCTTATTAGGAAAAACTATGTGGGATAAAAACTTAATGAAGGAAAAAGAGTACACAATCTATAATACGCATAATATGCTGCCTCATTAAAAACTTTATCAAGAAAACCCAATGGGACAAAACCTCGATTAAGGAAAAAAAAAGTACAATGTGTATTTACCCTTATTAAACTTCTGGTTCAAATTACTTTTCCCCTAACTCATTACAAGTTATTATTTCTCTCCCCCTAATGTCGGGAAAACTATCAAATCAAAATTGTAATTACAAATCATATCATAATTAAATCTCGAATACATTCAAAACATTCAATAATATAAAGAAACTTGTAATTAATATGTATTCTCAACTTTCTGTAAAGATTCATTCATATTTGTGCGTTGTGGTGGAGCAATTGGAACATACGCACATACAAAAATTCAAAAATGATAAATATTTTAACTCTTGATTAAAAACCAATTGTAATGGGGAGTTTTATAACTTATTGGCTTGATGCATACAACAAGTAAATCAACATAATCTCATGTTGAAATAGGAAGTTTAGTTCTCATAAGTAATGGTTTAGACATTAATCAAAGGTGTTCAATCAATAATTTCTCTAAACCATTATGCGTAAACTTTTACAAAGTTTTTCAAACTCAATCAATAAAAGATTAAGATAAAAACTCATCAGTATTAGCAAGATAAATTGTCTTAATTGCATGATCTGAAATTAATTATTTAAACAATCAATCTTGCAAACAATAAATTCAAATTAATAACACATGTGATTATTTTGTAGATGCATCTACCAAAATCATATAATATCAAAACCATTCACATGGTGGATGAATGAGTCAATTTTCATTGAGAACAAGCAACACATAAGAATTCTTTTAAATTAAATAATCTTCTAGTTCTTTAATGAATGTCCATATGAATTCTTAATTAATTTTCGTATCATATATGATTTAGGATGGTCTAACTGGTCATGCCAAGTAGTAAATACATTTGTGTCAGTAAACTTCTAGTGTACTTTAACATGTGTTTCAATTATACTAAATTGTAACAAATTAATAATCTTACTATCATTCCTTTTACTTTGTATCCACATATAAGTGTCATTGTGACATTTACTACTGAAAATGTCTAAATCAATGTGAATATTATAATGTTACTAAGTCAACAAAATAAATATAATTTCCAAATAATTATATACAATATTCGTTTCAGGGAATATGCCAAAATCTTCAAATATCTAAAAAAAAGTTTTTGCAACTTCAGGTGCATCTAACCATAACGAGCTTTAGATAGAATTATCATATTTTATTGCTCATAAATAGATCTTTCACAGTTAAATATTTTGCTTCCAACCCTTCAATAGAGATGGTGACAAAAAAAGATCACAAAGATAATCATAATCAATTCAATTTAGTAACAAGAGTAATCAAAACTCAATCCTCCCTTTTTCATCCTTTCAAAATAGATATTTATAGCAATAGTGATTAATATGAAATACAATATTTTTCTCATTCAAAATCTAAATATAAGATTCATTATAAATATCTTTTGAAACCAATGGATTAACCATCACAAGATATTGACTAATTTTGTACTATCAAATATTAAAATAATATTTGTTTATTTTAGTACTAACTAAGATAAATATTTTCTATCTATAATAATAGACATTCTCATATCCTTCCTCAAAGAATATTAACAGAAACAAAATATTTGAGCATATGCCACATGTAGCTAATAATATTTCATATCACATTGATAACATAAGTTATCTTTACCCTTTGAAGAGTTATCTTGAAAAGTCTCATTGTTCACTTATTTATTACTATATTCCTACTTTTAGTGGTCAATAATTATATCTTTTATTTTCTTTATGTTTACATTCACTTCGAGGAATGTAATAAATCTAGTAGGATAAACTTCTAAACGCCTCCATTAATTCTTTATTTCATAATCACTATCGCAAAACATGCGTGGATTTCAAATCAAAATCTATTTAATAATGTTGTCATGATTAGTCTTCAATTATAATAAACATAATATAATAAATAAAATATAGCAAAATATACCTGAAGATCTTTAACATCATCATCATCACCTTAACTATTATCACAAGCATCCATTTTGAGATTGAATTTTTCAACATCTTAAAAATGAAATTGTGTCAAACTCTAAGTTTTCCTTCATTGTCTAGAGCCCTAAACTAAATCTGCAAATTGGAGAAACTTACAATCTTATTCCACACACGCATTCTTATTGGCATTCGATTCGTTTTAAGAAAAAACTTGAATTAGAAATGGGGAAAAAAATGAGAATCCAGTTCCAAATTATATGCTATGTTCATCGGGAGGTTTTCTATAAATAGGGACACTTCTACAAGTTTGTTGGAGTTTTTCTTTTATGCAGGTATTATACATTGTTATAAATGATACGTGTAAATGAAAATACATTTAACTTCCTGGTTCACATAGCTTGAGTTGGTGCGTAAATTTTAAGATTTCAAATAATTTTGATTCCCATGTTATTCTACTTCGTGCTATATACCGTGTGTCAGCAACCAACAAGGTGCTCAGAGCATCCAAATCGAAAGCACCAGCTTAAAAGCAGAAGAGACGCAAACCCACCCCAGCATGCCCAAACAGAACTTCCATCTATCTACTATCTCATTGCTAATAGATTCAACAATGAAGCCAACAGGTTAAACGAAAATCTGATGCAAGATATATTATATTAAAACCCAATTAACATATTCCATTAGAGAATGTAACCTAAAACAGCAGCAAGAAATACCTATTTGCATGGGTTGACACTCTCATCTCATCTGCTTTAAAAGGCTTTGGGAGAACTCAGCACATATTCAGAATCACTGATTTGTATCTGCAAATGCAGGATGCGCATCAACTATCCACAACTTTTACCTTGCCAAAACAAATATCTCCGATCTCTCTCTCTTTGCGATTTTCGAGGAAATTGTAAAATTAAAATGGAATTTGGCGATTTTCTTTTTAACTCTTTCTTATCGTTTGTTGTTGTTTGAAAGATAGAGGATAAAACATTAAACAACAACTATGTAATCACCTAAAAGGCGGAGATTGATGAAATATTTTGAAGGTGGCGTGTCTGATTAGTGATTACTTCAATAATACATTTTAAACAGTGTTATTAATTGTTATTTAATGAAACAAAAACCATAATCATTTTGAAACAATGATTTTTTTTTCTTCTTTCAGATTTGACAAATCAAGAATTAAAAAAAAATAAACTCCAAATTTATGCTAAATATTCTGTTGTATTCCTAAGTATTTGGATTTGATGACTTAACTTTCAGTCCGATTCATCAATAACTATTGAAAATGCTTATTATTAGTCAAATTAAGTTTATATTATTTGAATTTTTTTAGAAAAAACCTTTTCTCGTGTTTAATTTTATATAAATGTAAAAATACATATTTTTTTAAAATATATAAAAAAAAATTGCATACTCGTAGACTTTAACTTTCGAAGGACTCATCCGTTATTTCCGCGCCATGGTCGTCCCGAATAGGCGAATATTCTTGGTTTATCCACAGAAAGCGTCTAGTCAAAATATTTAGAAAAATAATTAAACGTCGTTTGACGTCCGCTTCAACCGGGGATTAGAAACGACGCCGTAACTTATGTATACCCTAATAAGAAGATCGCCCGCTTTGCTACTGATACGGGGATCCCTAACACTACGTGAAACAGAAAAATAAATATCCAAAAATCCAGTCCGTAGTAAATAAATATATAAACCCCAAAAGATAAAAGATATTAATTAAATAAGTGTATATTATAAAATAAAATAAAATAAAAACCTAATAATTTGTTTTGTTTCGTCGTTGTTGTTATGATCGGATGGCGATGACATAACGAATCTTTCTCTTCTGACTCTTATGAGTAGATCCCATCCAACCTCATCGTTGACACAAAATAATTACATTCCAAAGTTTTTCCTTTTTCTTTCTGAATGTTCGGCACCGTGAAAGTTTCTGTTTCGAGCTTGGCTTGATACTTTACGGCGTCGGGATCGTTCAAAATCCAACCTTGACGTTGTTTAAATTAGGGTTTCATCGAAGCGAATGGAGGTTTAGTTTTCCCTTTTTGTTTCTGAGAAATTTGAAGTGAATCAGGACGTGGATTAGCCAGCAGTATCAGATGTGAAGTTCCTGTATCGCGGGAAATTTTGAAGCTCAGTTCTTTTGGAATAAATTAGAATCAATAAGAAATTTTACCAAAAACAGGTAAAACTTTAAGATCTCTCTCTGTTTATTTCTTTCCCTTTTTTCTTTTGTAATTCCTTTAATTGTACGATAAAGTGAACCGGCTCCCACTAATTAAGTAGTAATTATTTTTTTTTAAAAAAGTCAAACCAAAATAGGAACTTGTTTTCTGCTTATTCAGAACTGTTTTGTTTATTCTCGATTTAAGTTAGTTATTCAGTTAATTTTCTTCTCTTTTTTGGGGGGTTAAAAATTTTGGTTAAGGCAGGAAAATGGCAACTCCAATTGAGCCCCCTAACGGTATTCATTACCAAGGAAAACATTACTATTCGATGTGGCAAACGACGTTCGAAATCGATACCAAATATGTGCCAATCAAACCTATTGGAAGAGGGGCGTATGGGATCGTTTGCTCTTCTGTGAATCGCGAAACCAATGAAAAAGTTGCCATTAAAAAGATAAACAACGCCTTTGAGAACCGTGTTGATGCTCTCAGAACTTTGCGTGAATTGAAGCTTCTCAGGCATCTTAGACATGAGAATGTGATTGCTTTGAAAGATGTCATGATGCCGACTCATAGGAGAAGCTTCAAGGATGTTTATCTGGTTTACGAACTTATGGATACCGATTTGCATCAAATCATTAAGTCTTCTCAAGTGCTTACCAATGATCACTGTCAGTATTTCCTCTTCCAGGTATCTTACCAATGATCATTATTAGATTTCTTCAATATGCATAACTGCTCTTTCTACGTGGCATTACTTGAATTAAAGTTCTCCAATTTCAAATGCGTGTTGTGGATGCATTGACAGATCGTTTGTTGTTATCTACTTTGAGTTGAAATATAAAAATGAAGCTTAGACAAAGAAGCAAGAAATTAAATGGTCGAATTTGAATCTGAATATTAGCATCCTGGATCTATGTTGTATATGTTTGTGGTTCTACTAGCATATCTTTTGATGATTTATGTTTTACTAGCATGTAACTATTTGTTAAGATATTTTATGTGCTTTCCTTTTCGGCAATTTTCTGTTCACTGAATAGGGGCAGTTTCTGGTTGTTATATTAATTCTTAGCACCATATTGAATTATTGATGGAGAAAAATGTTTGCTTCAGCTAATTGATCTCCTATGCTTTAACATGACAAGATAACAGTGAGGACCAGAATTTATGAGTGTTAGTTCATGGTAGGTCTAGGGGGAAACATGTTCTAGGCGTATTAATGCACTGGATTTTTGGAGTATAGTTACTTCATCACTAATGGATCCAGTCCGGTTATACCTCAACAAGCTTTTATGCGAATTAATATCGACCTATTATTCTTCATAAATTATTTCCTTAGGAATCCAATTCCTAGTAGCTTGCATCTGTGGTCTGTCTGACTGCCACTTTACAAAGTCATTTGGATGTAAAGAGATATCCCGCAAATATAGACATCAACTCTATATAATAATTCAGTTGAGATACATACGTGGGGTTGTGGTTCTGTAGTTCTGCTTTAAAGCTTCTACTGTGACCAGGAAATGATCAAATATTCATTGTTCTTCTTTTTGCAGTTGCTCCGAGGCCTGAAATATCTTCACTCAGCAAATATTCTTCACAGAGATCTGAAGCCTGGAAACCTTCTTATCAATGCAAATTGTGACCTTAAAATTTGTGACTTTGGACTGGCACGCACTAGCAATGCCAAGGGTCAATTCATGACAGAGTATGTTGTCACTCGCTGGTACAGGGCCCCTGAGCTTCTCCTCTGCTGTGACAACTATGGAACGTCTATTGATGTTTGGTCTGTTGGATGCATCTTTGCGGAGCTTCTTGGCCGGAAACCCATCTTCCCTGGTACAGAATGTCTCAATCAACTTAAGCTGATCATCAACATCCTTGGCAGCCAGAAGGAGGAGGATCTTGAATTTATAGATAACCCTAAGGCAAGGAAATACATCAAATCACTTCCATATTCCCTTGGAAGCCCCTTTTCCCATCTTTATCCGAATGCCCATCCTTTGGCAATTGATTTGTTGCAAAAGATGCTTGTTTTTGACCCTTCAAAGAGGATTAGTGTAACTGAAGCACTCCAACACCCTTACATGGCACCATTGTATGATCCGAACCGCAACCCTTCAGCCCAGGTGCCACTCGATCTTGAAATAGATGAGGATTTAGGGGAAGAGATGATCAGAGAGATGATGTGGAAGGAAATGCTTCATTACCATCCCGAAGATGCTACAGCCAATGGCGGGGTGTGCCTCTAATCATTTTCCACTTCATGGTTCAGGAATCAAGCCAAACGATGTTGTCTTACCACTGAAGAGACTGGTGTTGTGTTTTTTTCTTGGTGATATTAGATGCTATATTTATGTCTTCGCAACTCCTGTTATGTTTCTAATAATGTTGGAGAGACATACGAGATATGTTGTATCTAGAGCTTAAGCTTTGTTTAGTGCTGGAGCTCTGTACTGTAGAAGCTCTGTTTCCTTTACAAACCTGTATATAAGGCTACTGTTGTATGTGTCTTTAAGTCTTTAACTCTGAGAGCTTGTGTTTGTACATGTAAATTACTAAGCTTAGACATCGAGAACTACTATTATGAGCAGTGTAATATTTATGGAAGGAAAACCTGTTTGCTTGTTGGCAGTTGAATTCTCACCTGCTGGTGTTTCTCAAATGCTCACTTATGCTTCTGGCTCGGAGAAGCTCCGTTAAAGGGGGGCTTTGGAGTATCTATTTATAAATTCAATGAGATAAAAAAAAAAACCCTAATATCTATTATATAATGACATATAATTTTATGCACTATCAATGTACCAAATGATGACATATCATCAAAAATTTATTTTACTTTATTTTTAATAATATAACATCATTTAATTCGCTTGTAATACATAAAATTATACTCTATCAATGCATCAAATATTATCTTACTTATTTCGATCCATGTATTTAACACATTTATTAACCTTTAGGGAGAAAAATGGTAACAAAAGGTTGAGCATTGAGCATTAGATTTGATTGTAATATTTTTCCATTTAACCCCAATGTTTTTCATATCTAGGTTTAGAATCCAAGCCCAAATTCAATTTTTTTAACCACATCGGGGCCTGATTATTTTGGGCTAACTTCAATTTTTGTGAGCTTAGTATTGTTTTTTATTTCCATTGGTCCAAAATCCAAGCCCAAATGCCCTATCTAACGAGAAAGGCTACACCATTTTTAGATAACGAAGTCCACATAAACATAATCACATGAACTAGGGGGAATCTATATAACACGCGTCCAATCACCTTTTGTTTATTTATTTTTCTAGTATAATTATAATGGTAAAATTTTAATTAAAATTTTTTATTATAATAACATTTGAGATTTAATTTTTATATTTTAATTCCACATAGTTCTCAAATTTTACAATGAAATTAGTTATTCAAAATAATTAATATGCTTAGGTATTTTGATTAAATTTTATGTTAGATTTTTTCAAAAAATATTATTCTAATAAAAAATATTTTAACAGGATGAATTGAAATAAATGTTATTAAAAAAAATTCATATTGGCCACCAAAAATATCAAGAGTGTTAAATATTTGGACTTACTAATCACACAACTTTTTTTTTTCTCATTATATTATAATGGTAAAATTATAGTTTCAATCTCTCTACTATGCTCACAATTGAGATATAATCATTCTATTTTAATTTGATATAACCTAGTCATCTACTTTTATAATAGAATTTTTAGTCTAAATAATTAGAATCTTTAAGCATATCGATTAAAATGATTGTGTGAATTTCTCTTAAAAACACCTATCTAACTACACAACATATATATTTTTTCATAAAGTTGAAATAAATATTTTTAAGAAAAAAAATCAAACTCATCATTTTGACCAAAATAATTAAGGGTATTAACTATTGCAACTATCTAATGATGAGCCGAATTATATTAAATTAAAGAATAGATATTGAATTCTAAATCTAAACGTAGTAGGGAGGCCATAACCATTATTTGATTTAAAACAATCTATGTTTAACACAATAAATTTTATTTAATTAAATAAAAAAAGTTTGAATTTTTTATAAAAAGAATTGTTGTTAATTTAATTTAATTGTAACAAATGATTATATTTTATCGAAAATGAAACGGGTATAAGAAATTACTAAAAATAATAAAAATTATAGATGTATTCGCATGACAAATGATAAAAAAAATGTTTGAATGAAATTTATTAATCTTTATTATTGATATTAATTACTTTCGGTACTTATCACTATTATTTATAAAAGTTTAAGAAAAAATATAAAAGGATTTCCCGGTGAAGCTGGGGAAAATTATAACACCCCTTACCCGTATCCAACACCGGAATAGGGTACGAGGCATTACCAAAACACATACACTTGTAAACGTATTTAACCGAGTTATAAAATTTCATCAAAATTAAAACTTTCAAAAATAATTAACATGTTTCTATAACTTTTCACAATATATCCTCAAAATATTATAATCATAATAATTAGGGCCTGCGAGACCCGATACATACTCATGCAGTTTAATGCTTCATTTCCATTTCATTCAATTCGCAATTTCTCATGCTCATAATTTAAATCATATCACTAGAAATTTCCATTTAATTCACGTACAATTCAATGACATCAAATTCAAAACTAATACGTATTTACCATTTAACTCAATGTTTATTGATTATACCATTCAATAACACATTTATGAAATTCTCAATTTAGCAATGAAAATATCACTTTAGTTTGAATAACAACATCGTCCTGATATAAATACACTACCACTTATCCATTTACTTTAATTCTTTTGGGCCCATTTGTCACTTACCATCCTTAATCAAATTAGGGAACGGTCACGGAAAATTGAGTACTTCACTTTCACTTTGCCATAGTATAACTATGGTCTTACGTATGATCACTTATCACTTGTCCCTTGATCAGATAAGTGTAGCCACTTATCACTTTGTTTCTTGATCAGATAAGTGTAGCCACTTATCACTTTGTCTCTTGATTAGATAAGTGTAGCTAAAGCTATCACTTATCACTTTGTCTCTTGATCAGATAAGTATAGCCGAAGCTATCACTTATCACTTTTCACTTGTCACTTGATCAGATAAGTGTAGCCGAAGCTATCACTTATCACTTTCCACTTGTCACTTGATCAGATAAGTGTAGCCGAAGCTATCACTTATCACTTTCCACTTGTCACTTGATCAGATAAGTGTAGGTGAAGCTATCACTTATCACTTTGTCACTTGATCAGATAAGTATAGCCGAAGCTATAACTTATCACTTTATCACTTGATCAGATAAGTATAGCCGAAGCTATTACTTATCACTTTCCACTTGTCACTTGATCAGATAAGTGTAGCTAAAGCTACCACTTATCACTTTATCACTTGATCAGAAGTACTCAAATCCGGCGTTCCGCTCAATTTGATCATTTATTCATATATCATGCTTACCAACATGTGTTAATTCATAAACCATTCATGGTATTATTTCATGCCAAATCATATACTGAATATACCATACACACATACTATGAAACTTTATTTTCACACATGAGCTTAAACCATGACCAATAATGCACAAAAATAAGCATCATTCATATTTCATCGTTTATGAGTTATAATCAAACATATGACCATTTATACACGAATCATTCATATATTTCCCAATTTTCCTCCTCCTCCTCTCCATTCCACATCCTTAATGTGTATAACACACTTAAACAACATTAACCATAATTTCAATATTCACTAACATGTATATTCAAAGCTGTTTATCCGAGTCAGAGTCACTAAATTATTTTTATCCGGAGCTACAGAGCTCCAAATTAAGATCCGTTAATTTTCCCTGAAACTAGACTCACATATCTTCATACCATAAAATTTTCATAATTTTTTGTTCAGCCAAATAGTACAGTTTATTCTTTAACGTTTCCCCTGTTTCGCTGTCTGACAGTTCCGACCACTCTTCACTAAAAATTAATTATCTCATTGTACAGAATTCGGATGATGTTTTAGCTTGTTTCTTCTAAAAATAGACTCATTAAGGATTCTAACCATATAAACTATAACTCATAATCATTTCTGTACAATTTTTAATGATTTTCCAAAGTCAGAACAGGGGAACCCGAATTCATTCTGACCTTATCTCACAAAATCTATTATATCTCATGATTTACAATTCCATTGCTCACATCATTTCTTTTATAAGAAACTAGACTCAATAAGCTTTAATTTCATATTTTATTCATCCTCTAATTAAATCTCTACAATTTTTGGTGATTTTTCAAAGTTACACTACTGCTGCTGTCCAAAACTGCTTTAGTGCAAAATGTTGATTTCCATTTTGCCCCAAATTTCACAGTTTATACAATTCGGTCCTTTCTCAATTAACCCCTCAATTAATCTAATTTTCTCAATTAGTACTTTACTAGACATTATAAGTTGTTACACAACTATTGAAATTCAGAATTGCCACATATAACTCTATCTTCAAACTCTTTTACTATTAGGTCCCAAACATTCACTTTCTATTCAATTCTTTCAATAAAATCAGCATATGAACAATTTAAAGCTCTAATTTCATGCTAAATCATCATATACTTCCAGCACATATTCATATCAACTTTCAAATTCTTTCATAAAATCAAAAACTAATGAATTTAACAAGTGGGCCTAGTTGTAAAAGTCATAAAAATACAAAAATTTCAAGAAATAGTCAAGAATTGAACTTACTTGTAATAAAAATATGAAGAACCAGCTTGAAGAAGCCCTTCCATGGTGTTTTAGCTGATGAGAATTCAGAAAAATGAAGAGAAATCTAGATAATTCCACTTTGGTCCTAACTTTATTAAGCAAATTTTGCAATTTTCCAATTTTGCCCTTAATTCTCCTTACTTTCTTGCTGATTTCATGCCTCTGCCGTCCAGCCCAAATAGACCTTGGGTCTATTTGCTTTTAAGCCCTCTTCCTTTTATCATTTAAGCTATTTAATCATTTCCCAAAATTTTGCATTTGTTACAATTTAGTCCTTTTTGTTCAATTAATTATCGGAACTTTAAAATTTCTTAACGAAACTTTAATACTAACTTTTTAACACTCCATAAATATTTATAAAAATATTTATGGCTCAGTTTAAAATCCCCGAGGTCTTGATACCTCATTTCGATTCTAATTATTTTAATATTTATTTCTAGTGCACTATTCACTATTTCAAAAATTTTCCTAACTTCATATTTAACTTATACTTGCTAAATTAATAATATTTTCTACCCATTTGTCGAATTTAGTGATCTCGAATCACCGTTCCGACACCTCTGAAAATTCAAGCCATTACATTTTTTTTTTCGTCGGATTTGTGGTCCCGAAACCACTGTTCCGACTAAGCCTAAAATCGGGCTATTACAACTCTCCCCCCTTTAGGGATTTTCGTCCCCGAAAATCTTACCAGATGGTAGGTTAATGATTTACTTCCACAGTATATTTCAAATTCGCACATGATTTTGGATTTTCATATCTTTTACAGATAATCACATAGATTCATAAGAAAATCAGGATAGCGATATTTTAGCATCTGAAGCTACACAAAGTATCGAAAAATTACAATCCATATAGAATGATATCCATTTTGATAATCTGAGTAGTTTTCAGAACTATCAAATATTTCTCTCTTTTTATATTGTCCTCATTTTCTAATTCATTCACTTTTCCGACCACATTATTATTCTTCCGTACACGAACTTCTGTAACACTACACTCGTAAGCTTATTCAACCAGAATCTCACAAATTTCATTGTAACATTTTACTAATATGGGGGTGAGTGTAGTAAAGCCTCAAATTTATCTTACACATAAATGCGCATAACACATACCATCACAAATAGCCAATTCATTACTAAGTTCACATTCTCAAAGCATTTAATAAACATTTGCTTTTAATCACTTTTGTTCTCAACACAAAATTCTAACTCAAATCACTAATTCACAATCAAAATTTCTATATAGCATCATAATCCAAATATCATAACTCATATGCTTGTATAATTATAACATTCATCAATAAAAAAAAATGTTTTATTCTTTGATCCATACTTTTATGAGTTTCAACTCATAATTAATACATTTTCACTCAAACATTTTAGTATTTATTTCTATACTATTAGAATTAACTCAGTTGAAAAACATATCTGTCTCATCAAGATAATTTTCGTCATAGAACAATACTGATAAGGGGGTGTTGGTGAAGTCATAAATCTTTCAACTTGCTCTCATAGATACATATATATATATATGATTTTGTATTCATCATCAATGTAATACCATCAAAACCACGTAATTCATTCCAAGCAAATTAACACATCTATTTATTACAAATGTTTTCTGTCACTCACAATTTCACACAACGAATTTACTTACTCAAGCTCAATGTTAATATCTAATTAAATTCCAATACTTGGCTTCTATTTTACTTACCGACATTTGCCAAATTAGAGAACGTCTTACGGAATTGAGTACTTCGTTTTCTCGATGCCATAGTCCAACTATGGTCTTACACGTAATCACAAATCACATACCGATGCCATAGCCCAGCTATGGTCTTACACGGAGTCACATATCACTTACCGATGCCATAGCCCAGCTATGGTCTTACACGGAATCACATATCACTTACCGATGACCATAGCTGGGCTATGGTCTTACACGGAATCACATATCACTTACCGATGCCATAGCCCAGCTATGGTCTTACACGGAATCACATAATCACATGTTCACATGTTGCCATGGTCAAACCATGGTCTTTTCCGTCAATTCATCACATATCACTGAACGAAAGTACTCATTCCTACGTTCTACTCAATTTGACTTCCAATTCAATTTTTCATACTATTATAATATTCATGGTTTAGACATAAAACAAAATATCTTATTATCTTTAATTTAACAATTAAACATAAGATTCTATCATATGAACATACTAATTTCACTTATTCAAGCAGATGTACATACACACGTTCCATCTATTTAAGTAAATTTGCTTATCATATTCACTTAATCAAATATGTTGAGCACATAGCATTATATAATCACCAACATACTTGGATGAGCTTATCACAACATAAAATTTTTTTTTTTAACTTATAGTCATCTCTTTTCATACATGAACACATCCATATCACAAATTTTTATACTTACCTTTCCAAATTCCAACATAACGTGAGCATTTTTCATTTATCTCAATATCATTTTTAGCATTATCGAAAATAGCTCGATTGAAAATCATCTCTGTCTTAACAAAGCAATTTCGTTAGAGCCCGGAGATATCACATCATCAAGAGTAATAACGTGGCATGTATAGCTAGGCTCACATTGCTACGTTTGGTCCGAGAACCGACTAAACCGTAGCTCTGATACCACTAAATGTAACACCCCTTACCCGTATCCAACACCGGAATAGGGTACGAGGCATTACCAAAACACATACACTTGTAAACGTATTTAACCGAGTTATAAAATTTCATCAAAATTAAAACTTTCAAAAATAATTAACATGTTTCTATAACTTTTCACAATATATCCTCAAAATATTATAATCATAATAATTAGGGCTTGCGAGACCCGATACATACTCATGCAATTTAATGCTTCATTTCCATTTCATTCAATTCGCAATTTCTCATGCTCATAATTTAAATCATATCACTAGAAATTTCCATTTAATTCACGTACAATTCAATGACATCAAATTCAAAACTAATACGTATTTACCATTTAACTCAATGTTTATTGATTATACCATTCAATAACACATTTATGAAATTCTCAATTTAGCAATGAAAATATCACTTTAGTTTGAATAACAACATCGTCCTGATATAAATACACTACCACTTATCCATTTACTTTAATTCTTTTGGGCCCATTTGTCACTTACCATCCTTAATCAAATTAGGGAACGGTCACGGAAAATTGAGTACTTCACTTTCACTTTGCCATAGTATAACTATGGTCTTACGTATGATCACTTATCACTTGTCCCTTGATCAGATAAGTGTAGCCACTTATCACTTTGTTTCTTGATCAGATAAGTGTAGCCACTTATCACTTTGTCTCTTGATCAGATAAGTGTAGCTAAAGCTATCACTTATCACTTTGTCTCTTGATCAGATAAGTATAGCCGAAGCTATCACTTATCACTTTTCACTTGTCACTTGATCAGATAAGTGTAGCCGAAGCTATCACTTATCACTTTCCACTTGTCACTTGATCAGATAAGTGTAGCCGAAGCTATCACTTATCACTTTCCACTTGTCACTTGATCAGATAAGTGTAGCTGAAGCTATCACTTATCACTTTGTCACTTGATCAGATAAGTATAGCCGAAGCTATAACTTATCACTTTATCACTTGATCAGATAAGTATAGCCGAAGCTATTACTTATCACTTTCCACTTGTCACTTGATCAGATAAGTGTAGCTAAAGCTACCACTTATCACTTTATCACTTGATCAGAAGTACTCAAATCCGGCGTTCCGCTCAATTTGATCATTTATTCATATATCATGCTTACCAACATGTGTTAATTCATAAACCATTCATGGTATTATTTCATGCCAAATCATATACTGAATATACCATACACACATACTATGAAACTTTATTTTCACACATGAGCTTAAACCATGACCAATAATGCACAAAAATAAGCATCATTCATATTTCATCGTTTATGAGTTATAATCAAACATATGACCATTTATACACGAATCATTCATATATTTCCCAATTTTCCTCCTCCTCCTCTCCATTCCACATCCTTAATGTGTATAACACACTTAAACAACATTAACCATAATTTCAATATTCACTAACATGTATATTCAAAGCTGTTTATCCGAGTCAGAGTCACTAAATTATTTTTATCCGGAGCTACAGAGCTCCAAATTAAGATCCGTTAATTTTCCCTGAAACTAGACTCACATATCTTCATACCATAAAATTTTCATAATTTTTTGTTCAGCCAAATAGTACAGTTTATTCTTTAAAGTTTCCCCTGTTTCGCTGTCTGACAGTTCCGACCACTCTTCACTAAAAATTAATTATCTCATTGTACAGAATTTGGATGATGTTTTAGCTTGTTTCTTCTAAAAATAGACTCATTAAGGATTCTAACCATATAAACTATAACTCATAATCATTTCTGTACAATTTTTAATGATTTTCCAAAGTCAGAACAGGGGAACCCGAATTCATTCTGACCTTGTCTCACAAAATCTATTATATCTCATGATTTACAATTCCATTGCTCACATCATTTCTTTTATAAGAAACTAGACTCAATAAGCTTTAATTTCATATTTTATTCATCCTCTAATTAAATCTCTACAATTTTTGGTGATTTTTCAAAGTTACACTACTGCTGCTGTCCAAAACTGCTTTAGTGCAAAATGTTGATTTCCATTTTGCCCCAAATTTCACAGTTTATACAATTCGGTCCTTTCTCAATTAACCCCTCAATTAATCTAATTTTCTCAATTAGTACTTTACTAGACATTATAAGTTGTTACACAACTATTGAAATTCAGAATTGCCACATATAACTCTATCTTCAAACTCTTTTACTATTAGGTCCCAAACATTCACTTTCTATTCAATTCTTTCAATAAAATCAGCATATGAACAATTTAAAGCTCTAATTTCATGCTAAATCATCATATACTTCCAGCACATATTCATATCAACTTTCAACTTCTTTCATAAAATCAAAAACTAATGAATTTAACAAGTGGGCCTAGTTGTAAAAGTCATAAAAATACAAAAATTTCAAGAAATAGTCAAGAATTGAACTTACTTGTAATAAAAATATGAAGAACCAGCTTGAAGAAGCCCTTCCATGGTGTTTTAGCTGATGAGAATTCAGAAAAATGAAGAGAAATCTAGATAATTCCACTTGGGTCCTAACTTTATTAAGCAAATTTTGCAATTTTCCAATTTTGCCCTTAATTCTCCTTACTTTCTTGCTGATTTCATGCCTCTGCCGTCCAGCCCAAATAGACCTTGGGTCTATTTGCTTTTAAGCCCTCTTCCTTTTATCATTTAAGCTATTTAATCATTTCCCAAAATTTTGCATTTGTTACAATTTAGTCCTTTTTGTTCAATTAATTATCGGAACTTTAAAATTTCTTAACGAAACTTTAATACTAACTTTTTAACACTCCATAAATATTTATAAAAATATTTATGGCTCAGTTTAAAATCCCCGAGGTCTTGATACCTCATTTCGATTCTAATTATTTTAATATTTATTTCTAGTGCACTATTCACTATTTCAAAAATTTTCCTAACTTCATATTTAACTTATACTTGCTAAATTAATAATATTTTCTACCCATTTGTCGAATTTAGTGATCTCGAATCACCGTTCCGACACCTCTGAAAATTCAAGCCATTACATTTTTTTTTTCGTCGGATTTGTGGTCCCGAAACCACTGTTCCGACTAAGCCTAAAATCGGGCTATTACAAAAATATACTAAGATATAATGAAACAGGAAATAAAGAATGGTGGTCAAACAGATTTTGAACAGGGGCGGCGCCAACGGGCCGGGAAACTAAAATGGTAAAAATATTATTTTGGGTCCCCTTAAATTTTATAAAAATATATAATAATAAATAATAAAATTATATTTTATTTTTTTAAAATAATAAATTTTAATTTAATCATTCAAAAATTATAAAAATATAATTGAATACAACTCATAAAAGCATATAACTCAAAATCTCACCCAAAAAGAATATTTGGTTTTGCCGCATATTTGAAAAAAAAAAAGCCCTTAGGAGGAGTCGGAGGGGTCCACATTTGATTTGCTGGTCTCTTTCCCACACCCCGCTTCCTGTCCTGGTTTGGCTTTTCAAGTGGATGCTTCAGCTTTCTATTGTTTTAGTTTATCTTTCGCTGCTTTTTAACGGCATTGCAGCAGGGGCAAACCTTCCAACTTACAAGTTGGCTCCTTTCTTTAACCCAATGGCTGCCCTTTTATTTTCTTATGGGTTGGTGGGGGGCACATCTTATGAAGTTTGTCATAAAAAATAAAGTGCAGTGAAATAGGTGTTGGAAAGAGAATAGATCACGTGTAATAATCCCACTCTTCTTTGGAAATTAATGCAAAAACTTGGCAGATTATGCTAAAAGCTTGGAAACCCAAAAAACATCTAGGGGATTGACTCTAACATAAATTCATTGACTTTTGAGTTATTTTACACGAAGGGGAAGGAAAAGAAAAAGAAATTATCCCTCAGCTATATATTTCTTTTTTGCTTGAAAGAATTAGTTCCCGTGTGCTTTTGTTTGCCACTTGGAAGAGCTGAATTAAGTAAAATATCAAACCATTAAAAAAGCATCTAATTGATTGATACGATGATATTCGTTTGGCAATTTGTTTACATATTGTTTAGCAGTGGTGCTAGCAGAAGCAACTCAAATGACAGATGCTTTTTTCCATTGAAGGAAAAAGGATAGTAGCCTCTGGTGAACCATATGAACCCAATATCTTCTTGGGGGAAAGATAGCAAGTTATTGGTCAAAATGAATGAGAGGCAGATATGATAAGATTGAGCTGTGCAAAGGTTAAAGTTGATGGATTCTGTGTCAGCTTCTCCAACCCTTTTTTTTCTTTTAAGTAATGTTCACATGCCCTAGTTGTTTTTATGATTAAAGAAAATAGCAGTTACACTACATTGATACGTCTTTTTGGGTTTTCAAATGCCAGCTTGACTGTAGCAAGTAATGTATGAATTCAGTTCCTTTATTTATTTTTCTCAAATGTGAATTTTCAACTGTTATATATATATATATTGATTAAAGCATAATATCAATCAAGCAGGCTTTGAATGTGATTCTCCTTACAGAAAAATATGTATTTTTTAATGACATTTTAAATTACAAGTAAACAAAAGGGAGTTGATTTTTGGGTTCTCCCACTATGACCAGGTTCTTCGAATATGCTTTTCATGTAGATAATCATGATTATTTCTCTAAGGAAGCATGCTTTTAGAAGCACGGAATTGTTTAAACTCCAAGTTTACTTCTCCCGTTTTGGGGCAAGTGCAAAATTAGAACTATTCTCAAATAATTGTCTCCATCTTGGTTTGTGACATTAACATATATATATAATACGCTGTAATATCATTTTGAGGCTTGCCTTCACGGTGAAGGCAGATTTATTCAAGATTCCAGAGTTGAATAAAAAGATAAAATATATGTATCAGACATGAAGTTGGTACGAAACTGGACCAAGAATAGGTGACATGACAGCTTCACCTCACTGTTTAACTATTTCTACCATGCACGATATAGCGTGAGCGGTCATCTGCTTTTTCTTTTTGAGGGAGTTTTGTAATTTGGAGCCGTAAAGATGATCAAATTTGATGGTGGCTGGTCTAGATTTTTAGGTTTGAAGAGATGGCTGCTTTCTTTTCCTTTTTCGTATAAAGTAGCATGTGGATTTATACTTAGCCTGGTTTTTTAGCTATACACTAGTCCAACAAAGCGACCCAGCAGAGATGACTTGTCCAAAGCTGAGAGACCACCTCCTTGTTGGTTAAGCAGCCAAGGTTGAAGAACAACTTTCTAAATCCTGTTTCAGGGATTTGGGTATAGTTTGTTAAATAGGAATTATCCACTGCCGGATAATTTCTCTTATCTATAAACGCTAAATATATCGTATATGTGTTTTAGGTATCTGCAATTGTGTATTGTCAGGTAATAGGAGCAAAGGAAGCTCTGAAACCAAACCATGCAAGTTGTTGATGTTGAAAGCTATAAGCCGAGGAAAAAAGAAAGGAGAAAATAAAAATAAAAATAAAAGTGGAACATGAGAAAATCATGTGCATGGAAAATCGAAATTGATCGAGTATGTTTGGGGACCCTTTCGGAAAAGCTGAAATAGATTGGCCTCTTGGTCTTGACCCTACAAAAACCGACCATATATTATTATATCCTTATAATTGAAATTCCCTCTGCTGCTCTCTCGTCTCTGCCTGATAACGTTTGCCAATTGATGAAGAAGATTGTTAAAATAAAGAAAATTGAAAGTAGTAATGTCTGATTGACCATGGAAGTAATTAAATTTATTTGTCTCTTTTACTCGTACAAAATCAACGTTTACCTTACAAATTGTAAGAGGAATCACAAGTTTATGTCTCAATTGCTAAACATTCAGAATCTAAAGTTTTCTTGGAGGAAGAAATTAGAAAAAGTACTCAATGTCCTTCTTTTTACAACACTTCCTGAATCTTGAATCTGTTGCAGGTTTTTTTATTATCTGTATTTTAACTGAATCCACATAAGTTAAGTTTTAGTTGTCCATGGACCGATCTAATAATATACAATCTCTATACACCATTAATCAATCAGATATCATCAAAATAATTTCACTTCACTTAATCTTTTATTACCTGATTTATTAACCAAATATCAAATATCAAATATAAATCTATTTTTTAATTAAAATCTTTTTCTTAAAATACTTTTTACGATATCGAATCTTAATTGATAAGGAACGATGCCCCATATCCTTAACGACTATACTAATGAATGATGGAGGGAAAGGTCAAATTTGGCTATTATTTATTATATAATAACTAGAGAATTTACCAGCTTAATTAACTAAATAAGTGGTAACCTATAGTCCTAAATTCGTTTATATTGGCCCCATACTTAATGATCACATATGAGTTCCTACATCTAATTTTCACGTAACCATGATTCATAGGTGATGCTGTAATCCAACAATAATTTTGTAAATAGAAAAGAATGTAACCATATTCTTTTCGCTTTTTCAACCTTTCAGAAATATATCATCGTTTTTGGATTCGGTCGATTGATATATATATATATTTGAAACTATATTTTTACCTAAATTATTAGTTCAGCCCGACTCACTAACCATCATCCCATCCATGATAAAGTACATAAAATTTTATTATATTTACTGTTATTTTGTGCCCCACCCTCCTGTTACTATACGTACTCCACCACTGTCTTCCAAGGGGCCTCACCCAAGATCAGTGGTTTAACTGTTTTTGGTTGCCTTTAGCATGGTGATTGCATCAGCTGTTTCAGCTATCAACATGTTTCATGGCTTTGTCTGCAAACCAATATTAGTATTAAAAGATCATGTGGATCTTAACAGATTATCCCAAAAATGAAATCCAACTGTGATTAATTTATTAATTTTTGGTAATTACTCCCCCCTCATTGTATACTGCAGACCGAAACATAAAGGGGTGTATCTGTTACATACAGGAACATGGTGTTGGGTTTGGTTTGGTTGGATTAGTGTGTATTGCATTATCATGGCTATAAACCAAAACAGGGTAAGCATCAAAGAACTTTCGTGTTCCCCTTTTAGTCTTTCATTGTGTGTAAGCATTTGGTAAAAATAAAATAAATTTTGGTGTTCTTTTTCGGGGGGTAAGTAAAGAAAAACACGGGATTGGAAGTGGTCATTATCAGTCTGACATGGGCTCAACTATAGTAACAGAAAGGGAAAACCTGATGACATCAATTAGGCAAATTTTAGAGTTTTAGCTGATGGAATATTCTCAAGTATATGTGCTTCACCCATGGTGGGTTTTTTTTTGGGTCCAACTGCTTCATCAATTAAAATGTATTTATAACATTATTGATAGTTCATAGTTTTTTTTTTCTTTTGGGGGGGGGGGTTCATCTTCATTCTTTTTTCTGTCTAGATAAAAAGTCAGAAACCTTGATTTCATGTTTAAACATGTATAAAAGTAGAAGTTTATGGCTGCACCATTGCGCTTCCGACACAAGTAATCATGTAAATACAACGGTTCTTGTCTCCCTGATCTGAGTTTCTGTTGGCCAGGCCAGCAGTTATACTATCCGGACCACGGGAATTAAGTGTTTGATATTTATATGTCTTTAATATGAGTATATTTTTTTAAATTTTTATAATTAAAATAATATTATTTAATACAAATTCTTAGAATAAATATAAATAAGTAGCATTAATTCTCTACAAATGGTTCACCACATTCCTTTTGCATATTTTTTCTGTGGATCTCTTGTATCCATGTGAAGGTTGGGCAGATGGAAGAGTAGGTTTTAGGCAGATTAAACCAAACCCATAGCCCATAGCTATCACTTCAACATGACTAATCTTTAATGAAATTCACCTTTCTGATAGTAATAAAAAAGGAAAAAAAAAACTAATCTTGTCACATTTGCAAAGAATAGAACCAGGAATTGCACAATAACACTATAACAGGGTCTAAGAAACAATTAACAAGTTTTTTAACTATTACCACTATTGGAATGGGGTGATATATATTAGTTGCTTTTGCTTGTGATATTTCCTGTTAGAAAACATATCAGAAAAAAACTGTTTTTAGTATCATTGCCCTACCCACTACTGGCATGCAATTAAGGCTGGGGCCATATGCTTTAATTTGGGTTTGTGGTCCAATCTGTTGTTAGTTAATACCATACCATATAAGGCGTAAAATGGAAGTTCATTTTTAATTAAGCTTTCTGGGATGTTATTATTTGTTTCTATATGTTTTCACTTCAAAGTAAAACCTGTAGCCAAATAAAGTCAAAACTTTGATGGTTACCTTGTGTTACCGCCTAGGCTTTAACACCATTATTGGGAGCTCATTTTATGCGCATGGAGCTGCTTTTAGTTTTGAATGCCAAAAGGTTGGTCAGATTGTATTCCAATAGGTTGTGATGATTGGTTTTTTTTTAAGCACTAAATCCAGAATTTACGAATCAGGTGCCATGTTTTTTTTATAAATAAAAAACAAAATTTAAAAATTATTAGAGTTACAATTAATCAAATTAGAATATATAAATTAAATATAAATGTCAATAAAAAAATTTATAAAAAAAACTTGATACTAGCGATAAAAGATAAGCGAAGAAAAGAACTCTCATTGTATGCTTTCTAATTTCCTTAGTTATAGCGTCAATTATCATATTTGTTGTTCTTTGTGCAAATCGAAGCATAACATATCAATTCTTTACCACTCAATTATAGATTTTTAACTCTAGCCAAAAGTTTTCCTCTCTCTCATTTTTAGGTATTAAATTCGTCGCCATTTTACTATCATTCTCAATAACCAAATGACGCACCCCTTACTTCCATGCCAATTGGAGTCCATCTACAATTTCATGAAGTTCAACCTCTAATACCGAGTTAATTCCCAAATTTTGACTACATCTAAGCATCTAATCTCCCTTATAATTCCTCACTAAACTCCCAGCAATGGCGATTCCACATCCTACGCCAACTTTACTATCCGTATTAAGCTTTAACCACCTCGACTGTGAAAACTCCCACCTTAAGACTGACGAATCACACGAATCATAACATAAATCGCATAGCCAACCTTACTCATGATAACTCATTGTAACCATTGCATTCATATTTAGATTTTACTTATTAAAAATAATCTTATTTTAAACAACTCAAATTATTTTAAAATATTTTAATTACTACTAGAACAACTTAAGAACGAGATTATATTACAATTACAAGAGAAAGAAAAGAGAGGCAAAAAGGAGAATAAAAAAAAATTAGCATGTGTTGGGTGATGCAGCCTAAGTCGGAGGGTGGGGTAAATTTCGTCCCATCTTCCTCCAACAACTCCCAAACAAGAAGGTTCTCCAATGCTCTTTTTTTTAATTATTTTTTAATTTCCTCATTTTCAATAATTTCCTTCTATAAATTACCGTATCAATATTCTCAACAACCTCTTCCACTTCCGCTCTCTTCTCTTTCTTTTCTCTTTGAGCTGAGGTTCTGCTGCTTCTTTTAGTTCTTGTTTTCCCCAGTTTTCCTCAGCTTCCTCTGTTCTAATCACATCCCTTTTGAGGGTGTTTGCTTTTATATCGGGGATTTTTGGTTGTTGAACTCCAGTCTAGATTCTAGAGTCTATACCAAAAATCCATTAAGTCAAAACTCTATCTTCCAGCAAGAAGAGAAAGAAATATCTTGGTTTTTTTTTGCTGATAAAGAAATATCTTGGTTTTTTTTTTGCTGATATTATTCTTCCAAGAAGTTTTTTCTTTTTTTTTTGCTGTAAATCTTGATGCTGCGTAAATTGTTGTGGTTGATGCTTGAGACTCATGTCTCCAGTTGTCAGTGAAATCCTCCGATCCGGTTTTATGATAAATTCCTCCCTCAGACGCAGGACACATCTCGTTCAATCTTTCTCAGTTGTCTTCCTCTACTGGTTCTATGTTTTTTCATAAATAACCATTTTGTAATTGCTTATTTTTTTTACTATATATATAATTATCTGTAGCCTAGTATAGGTGTCCAGTCGCCTTTGAGGTTAGATTATCCTGAAATATTAGTAATCTATATTTGAAGTTTTAGCAGTGAGTTTGGTGTAAAAATATTAACATGGCTTCGTCCAGTGGAAACTCCAATTCCTCAAGCTCCTCGCAGCTTCAGAACTCTGGGTCTGAAGAGGACCTGCACCAGCAGAATATGATGGACCAAAGAAAAAGAAAGAGAAAGGAATCTAACAGGGAATCGGCAAGAAGATCCAGGATGAGGAAACAGCAGCACTTGGATGAATTAGTGGCCCAAGTGGCTCAGCTCAGCAAAGAAAACAACCAAATCCTGAACAGCATCAACTTCACCACCCACCACTATCTCAACATTCAGGCTGAGAACTCGGTTCTGAGGGCTCAGATGATGGAACTGAGTCAAAGACTCGACTATCTGAATCAAATCCTCAGTTATCTCAACACCATGAGCGCCAGTGAGTTGGTGTACGAAACTGATCAGTGCTTTGAAACAAGTACTTGTGACCACGGTTTCACCAAGCCTTTCCATCTACCTTACCTTAACCAACCCATCATGGCCTCTCCAGACATGTTCCAGTACTACTGATCCATAATAATCCTCACCACCATCATCCCTCATTTTACTTATAAAACGAGGGTATTAATATAATATTATTGTTATGGTTAATTAATTTAATGAAATATTAGTGTTATTGGCAGCTATAGGTCTAGGAAGATGATGTAAGGGATGATGATTGTGAGAGAATTGGCAAGTAGCAAGTGAAAGCTGCTTGGCATGGGATGCAATTTTTTATTATCAATTTTCTTCTTGTAAATGGGGATTTGAGATATAAAATAGGGTTTGATGTTTGACGGGTTTTCTGGATGTATGTAGTATGGTCTCCTACGTTTTTATATAAAAATTTCCTTCACCTGTTAGGACTCTTTTCCTTCCTTCCAAATGTTATAATTTATGTTGTCTTCTTCTCTTGTATGCAAGTGATAATATTTCTCTTTTCTTGTCCCTCTCATTTATTTTTCCACTATACAAAAATATTGCTTGAAGGGCCGACTGAACCGGTTAATCTGCTTCCACCATCAAATTTTTTATACAACTTAAATCACATGCGTGTTTCAATTGATGCCATATTAATTATGAACTAAAATGAAAGGGAGCAAAACAACAAAAACGAGGGCTTTTATTATGTATAATAATCATGCATCTAACCTAACTTAGTCTTTCATAAATAAATAAAAAAAATCCAAGGTTTTAATTAATATAAACAAAAAAAAAAACTTAGTTTTCACGTATAATATGTTGATAGCTTGAATTTCTATCTACCATTCATTTCTTCAGATGAATATTTTTATATGCAAATGTTGTATCTCACCTACGTCAACAATTTTTCTATAATAATCTAATCAACAACGTTATATATAAGGCGATCGAGTTTATTGGCATTAAAAAAAAGGTATAAGGGAAGGAAAACAAGAACTGAAGTGAATATACACACATGGGTTTGGGTTAAACTAATTAAGTAGCCAAAGGGAATTAATTATACTTGCGTTTATTGATTGAATGTCTACCTATAAATAGGATATATTGTTGCTTTTTATTTTTATGTTGCTAGTGGACATTATACCAACTAAATTGGAGCCACCCAAAGACAGCCAAGAAATTGGGTGAATTTAGGTTAGATTTATGTAAGAATAAGGAAAGAAAAAGGGAATACATAATTCCTTTTAAGTTGATCCAAACTAAAAATTTCTCATTTAAGTTCAATTAGCTTCTTTTGGCGCCTTTGTTGTGTCTGATTGCATGCTAGAATTAACAGCAAGAGCATTAATAAAATGGGTTCCATTTGAAGAGATGGAGTCGTTTTCATTTGTTTAAATGCAAAAGTACTTCTTCCGTTTGTAAAAATTAATTGAGATAATTTAATCACTCTTAATTTTGAAAGTGAATAATTAAAAATAATTATTTATAATAATTAATATTTTTTTTGTTCAATGTTTATATATTTTGTCAAAATCTAAAAAAATTTTAAAAAATGTAAAAAAAACTTTTGTTTCAAAAAAAATAATATATATATATAAAGAGCAGAAAAGGTAAACTTTGAAAGATTAATATATTATTATACCACTTGATAAGAAAATATTAATAACGTGAACAATTGTCTTTAAATATTTACTTTCAAAATTATACGAATTAAATTACTCTGATTTATTGAAAAAGTGGAATTTTTTACACATTTATTAATACTTGGGTTGATATTTACAGGTCAGTTTAGAGCAAAGACATAAGCAATGGTGACTTTGATATGTTTTACTTTTTGTGGTGGGAAAACACACATTCCAAATTAGAAGAGGAAGACAGGCCAGCAAAGCATGATTACTTCCAGAATTATCTAATTACATTCATCTTTCTAGAATTGATTTTTCTTTTTAAATTTATTTTCGAGGATGTGACCTCAGATTTATAAGCCCAATTAGCATCATTCCTTTTCCAAAAGGCATAGTCCGTCATGATTTTAACCTGCTAGCTTTTGCTGTTGCTGGTTTATTTAATTCCTCAGCAGTTACTTTTTCCTGTTTGCTTTGATTATAGACATTAAATCAACAATAAATGGGCAGTCAGTTCATATATTTTAAGCCCTTTCTATTTTGTTTTCCTTTTCCTTTTGCTTTTGATGGTAGGGCAAGTAATTTGAAAGGAACAGCCAAAAGATGATGTAGGACTAAAATGACATTCCCACCTACATATCTTAAACAAATCCAAATAATTGAGTGCAGTGCAGCAACATAGTGTTAATTTCATCCAAAGTTTAGCTAGGTCTCAGTTTCATCATATCAAATGATCCGGTTGCAAGTTGTATGGCATAATGGCAGGCTTCATGGAATCATTTCAAAACACAAACACAGGTTTAAGGGGTGGAATTCGAACCCCAGTACTACTAGTTGAATTTCACCTCTTAATGAGCTAACTGATCTAAACCCGGAGTTCAATAGTCATGGGGATTGCAATTAAAGAAAAGGAAATATTTTAGATTCACTAGGAAAAGCATTTCAGGAACTCTGGTTTGGTTAGAAGCTGTTTGGGACAGGAACTTGATCTTTTCCCTGTTGCTGCTTCAGAGAAGGATTCAAGTAATGATGACTTGTATCTATGCAATGGAACTTAAGAGAAAACGTAAAAAGTAAGCCACAAAATCTTCCATGCTCATCTCACTTGGGATTCAAGCAGAAAAAGATGTCAATTTAGCTATAATCTGTTGATATCTAGAGCTTCCTTTTGATAGCAATATTTTGCCAACATTGAACTTCCTAGGTTGTTAATGGCAATCCCATTGATTGCCAAACCAAAAGAACAAAAGAATATACCCTACCATTGATTCCTAAATAAAATCGAATTTTTCGCTTTTATCATGTAAAGATCCGAGTAAAAAACAAGCATAAACATCATTTTATTTACCATGTAAGTTGCAGGTCTATAATTTCTTTTGATTGGGGGGCCATATAAAAAAAAGAGGGATTTGACTTCCGAAAGCCAAGTTGGCAATGAAAAATAATACAAAAATGAAAAACAACCATGATGTGTTTCTCCAGGATATATGCAGAGAGCTATGATTACATGTAGGAACCATTAGATTGAAAGCAAATAGACAAAATAACAGGTTCCAACATTAAGATTAAACATATAAAAAAAACATTACCATGAATTATAGTAATATTTATCAGAAAGGATCACAATTATTGGAAGGGGGTAATCAGGATAGACTAATGTTATCCAAAACTTAAAACAGTGTTCACATAATCATCATTAACTAAAGAAAGGGAGGAGAATGAAGGCCCACTTGGAGGGGTAAGGGGACGGAAAGTAGGGACAAGGTGCTTGGATGGATATCCAATACCAGATAAAACTTAAAATATTCCTATATATTACAAAAGCCGACCCAAGGCAATATTCAACCTAAAACATTCATATCTGCTTGGAAAGTTTCCCATGGAAAAGAAACAGCACATGATGGAAATATAGAAAAGTTTGAGCTCTCAGTTTTCCTTTAATTATACGGAATATGGATATATGCAGCATCAGAATTTCATAAACAAGTAGAATGTCAGCGTACATACCAGCAAGTGCACATCCAAAATAGTAAAGAGATAAGCAAATGGCATAGGTCTCCCAAAAGTGCATTCTGAACTTACCCCGATAGAGCCCAAGTGGCATACCTGCAAGGGAATCCCCAGTAACACGCCCATCAACACATGGAATCTAAAAAAGTGAGGTCATTCTTTCCTTAGCAAGGCATGCTAAAGCCCTCCACCACCATCTGGGCTTCTCAATCATGGAAGATAGTGAAAACTGTACTGAACATCCTTTGATGCTTGAGGCACAGAATTACATCTACGATACCTTGGTAATGAAGGTAAAGCCTGTAAGAAACTACCTTGATCCCACTAAGCAATGGAGTTGATGCAGCAGAAAGGTGCAACGCACGTCTGCGATATTGGACGGTTCATATATCAGCGAAATAAGAAGGATTTTAGATTTGAGACATTCACCAGAACCAACAGAATCATGGCATCTACCTTGTTGAAGACCAATGAAAATAATGTATGAAATTTTGTTGCCACACGTTGAGTAAAATGGAAAATTGTTCAGGAAACAATCAAAGTAAACTATCTTATCCCACCCATTCAAACATTCTAAACATAATAGGCATGGAACAACATAAAAAGTTTAACATTTCCAACAAATATCAGGGAATTCAAGCACATGTTAGGCACTAAGGAATACCCCACATTGAAATTTTCCTATTAGTAAATATTAAACAAGACATCCTCTGTAACAACAAATTTCTAATATCAATATGATCGTTTGCATTTCAGTTTCAATATTGTTGGAATTTCTAATATCAAAGGAAACTGAAAGCAATGAAGTAAAGTGGCTTGAAATGGTAGTGGCTAGCTTGCATGCTGCCAAGTTTGGACATTGTTACGAGCATTGCAGTTCTCTCTCTTTCTACTGCGAAAGTAGGGGGAAGGGGGCTGGTATTTTCTAGTTTTATTTAACTCCCGTGAATGGCCTTTGCGGCTCAGTATCCGATGTCGGAAAATTGCTATAAAAAGGAGAACTTCAGTCGCGTGGGCCTCGGCCATGAATAAATAAATTCAGTCTACACTGACTTGATGTCAGTAAATAATGGATTCAAGATGGCCAAGTTGGCCCAATTATTCTGCCTTGTATTTGATGTAGATGTAGGTTAAATATTTTTGAAATAAAATTTTAAAAAAATGAATTTTACATTAAATAATATTTTTATCTTTTTATTTTGGCATAATAATTTATTTGGTTCTCTAACTTTACAAAAAAGACATTTTAGTTATTCATCTAATTTTTCGCATTTTTTTTAATTTTAAACTTGTATTTTTGTCAAATCACCCTCAAAATAAATAGAAAGTTAACGTTATTTAACTTTACTGATGTTGCATATACGTGGATTGCTATGTGGATAACACGTTGGCATTTAAGTAATTTTTTAAATTTTAAAAATTCAAAAAAATTATAAAACTATTTTTTAAATATTAAAACATTAAAAATTCTAAAAATATATTTATAATACTTTTTTATATTTTTAAATTTTTAATTAAATACTCACTTGTTATAAATGTGACAGTTCATGTGTATACGCTAAATTTTTTATCTATTTTTGGGTGATTTGATAAAAAATACAAATTAAAAAATTAAAAGAAACAAAAAATTAAACAAAGTGCTAAACTAATTTTTTTGTAAAGTTGAAGGGTTAAAAAAATTAGTATGCCTTTTATTTTATAAATTTAAGATAATATGATTAATATTTTTTTCGTTTGATCTAATGTCACTTATTGTCTCGGTCAATTACTCAATAGCAAATATTAAAAAAAATGATTTTTTTTATTGAATTAATTTCTTTTTAGAGCGAAAAAAAAAGATGAATAATGTTGAGTGACGTCAAATACTTGAATCCTTATTTTTTAACTTGAAAATTATAACCTTCGAATATTTTAGTATTTCTTTTAATAATTTTATTACAAATTTTGATTATATCTGGTTTTTTTTTTTACATATTGTTTGAAACTACTTATAGTCCCTCCCTACCCCATAAATAGGAGGATAATGCGCTTTAGTGCACTCGAATCCACATCCTCCTGCATTGACGACAATATTGATACTAGTTGAGCTAAGATTCAATCAACATTTCAATATATTTTTCATTTGAAGAAGAGTTCGACTTTTGCTCTTTCGAAATTCAATACATATTTTAATTTTTTTTATCTGAATGACCTAATGGAAATCTTTAAATAAATGAGAGTTTTCAGTTTATCAAATAGATACTCAAATGACAATTTATATGGTTTATTATTGAGGGAAAATCGAGGTAAGAGGAATAGATGACGCCAAGAAGTACGTTGAGAGTTGCACTAAGTGAAATTATAAGTTTAAGGTGTTTTAGTTTTATGAAGAAAGAGTAGTAGAAGAAATATTGTCGCATTCTCAAAGTTAAAGATGTGTATTTATAGGCGAGGGGATCATAATATAATCTTAGGTCTTTGACACGTTTATGGTGTAAATCTCATTATGATTGATCATTTAAGGAGCACAATAATCTTCTAGATAATAGCGATAGACTAAACAAAATCGCACATATAAGCCATATAAGAAAGGATCCAACACTTGTTATTGGCTAAATAAAAAAAAAAGTTTCACTTGTTATGCATACATATATTATTTATGGAAATTGGCATTGACAAAGTGTTGCTCTTGCGAGGACATGGTTGGAGAAATTGTACATGGCATGATAAAAATGGTGAAATATGAATGAGCGATGTATTCCTAACATTTATTGTAACACCCTTTAACGCCAACTCGTCGCGGAACAGGGTTATAAGGCATTACCAGAATTAAACACTAATAACGAACAACACCGAGTCATAAATCTATATTTCAATTTTAATTTTCTCAAATTCTACCTTTAAGACCCTAATGTGGACCTACGAGGCCCAAAATATACTTAGGAAGTGTTTTGGGATTAAATCGAGAACTTTGAAAACTTTTCCTTGAGAATAGGGGCATACGCCCGTGTGGCCTGGGACATGCCCGTGTGGCCTACCCGTGGGTCTCCCATGGCCGTGGGGCCAGCTCGTGGGCAGATCTGACTTACTCACATGGCCGTGAGACTAACCTGTGGGCAAGTCTGACTTTGCCACATGGCCTGAGCGCACGCCCATGTGACTAGGCCGTGTGAAAACCTAATTTTTCACCATTTTTAAGCTATTTTCACATACTAAACATACCTAATTCATGCCCAAAACATTTACTTATAAATCTTGATCGAATAACATTCATCAAACCTTTTAAACTTAGCAAATTTTCATTCATTCATTTCATTACCTCTTAAGGATTATGCACCACATTTACTGTAACACCCCTAACCCGTATCCACTGCCAGAACAGGGTTTCAGAGCATTACTACCATATGCAGATCACTTAAAAAAATTTAAAGACTTACCGATTCAATGCATCATATAAATAAATATATTACCATTCAATCAACAGTTTGGCACTTGTATAAGCATCAAACAGCAACATTGTTAGTATACTTGCACATATCTCATATAAATTCAATATTGATATATCTATTTTCTCAACATATCGCACTTGAGTTTAATAATAGTCTTAACTTACATAATTTCCTTGTATCAGCATATCAAAGATAATCATATATATACATGTCATGAAACATATCATGCTCTTACTGTTTCTTCATAAGCATATATCATTTATTTCATTATATCAATATTTCATGCTCCATCATTTCTATATATTTTATGTATATTTATTCCGGTAATAGCTTATATATTAACATAAATTATATTCCATGTACTTATACTTATTTCGTTTATCTATTTTCATAATTATTTCATACAACTATTTTGTACATATATTTCCATATGACCAATTCTTGTAAACATTTCACACAATCATTTCATATAATCATTCGTCATCTGATACATATTACCTGAATATCAATTGTTCAACAGGTGTCATAGCGTCTCCCATCCACGGTCTTATTTATCTTTGACATGATGCCATAGTGTCTTTCAACTATGGTCTTACTCATTTTCTGTCATGTTGCCATGGTATCTTTCAACCATGGTCTTGTTCATTTCATATCACGTTGCCATGGTATCTTTCAACCATGGTCTTACACATTTCATATCAAATTGCCATGGTATCTTTCAACCATGGTCTTATTCTTTCATGTCACGTTGCCATGGTATCTTTCAACCATGGTCTTACACATTTCTAATCATGTTGCCATGGTATCTTTCAACCATGGTCTTACACATTTCTAATCATGTTGCCATTGTATCTTTCAACCATGGTCTTACACATTTCATTTTAGAGAGCACACTTCCGCGAACCTCATCCTTACAGCGGGATTACTAGTCCAGGCTAAATCCCCTGTAATATAAACTCATAGAGTATTGTCGGGATTACCAGTCCAGGCTAAATCCCCTATAATATAAACTTATAGAGTATTGTCAGGATTACCAGTCCATGCTAAATTCCCTGCAACGACAATTACTCTAATGAGCTTGGATCTGAATTACCAGTCTAGGCTAAATTCAGACCCTAATTTGGATTACCCGTCAAGGCTAAATCCATTTTACGCGTATTCTTCGGGAGGGCTATATCAGAATAGGATCACCCGTCCGGGCTAGATCCTTTTTACCGTCAATTCCTTTTCAGAGATCCATCGAAATTTCCTTTCATTCAACCGGGATATCTTCCCCTTTTTATCAAATATATCAATGTTTAATTAATTTTCATACAATGAACATTCAAATCATATTCACATCAATAACATATAATCTCAAGCATTTAAGAATATAATTCAAGTTACACGAACTTACCTCATTGCTTGTTTGTGTTTATAATTTCATAAATTCGATATCTTTTCTTTTCCACGATCAAGTCTCATATTTGAGTCGTCCGGATCTTTATAAATAAATTTGATCATCATTTTCATTCATTTCATATTCTAATACATTTAATTAATGCTCTAGGCAAAATTACCATTTTGCCGCTAAACTTTTAATTAATGACGATTTCATCCTTAGGATCAGGAAAATAAAATTCTTGCAATTTAATCCTTATTTCTAGCTATTATTCTCATATTATTGATAACAGTCCATGAATTTTATAAAATATCAGAATTTTCCATAATTTCAACACTTTTCAATTTAATCCCTAAAACATGTTTTACCCCGATCTTGAACTAAATTAATAATTTCATTCAATTTTGTAATTTAAATAATAAAATAATATATATCATGCAATTTGGTCATTTCTGACATTTTTACAAAATTGCTCATAAAGTTTTACTTTTATTCAATTTAGCCCCTGAGCTTAAAATATACAAATTAGCCATGCTAGATGAATATTCATACATATTTTTCCTCCTCCTCCTCCTCTCCATTCCACATCCTTAATGTAGATAACACACTTGTAAGTAACATTATCCATAATTTTTATTATTTACTTTTATGAATATTCAAACTGTTTATCTGCGTCATAGTCACTAAATTATTTATATCTGGAGCTATAGAACTCCAAATTAATATCCGATAATTTTCCCTGAAACTATACTCATATATCTTCTTACCATAAAATTTTCAGAACTTTTGGTTTAGCCAATAAGTACAGTTTATTCTTTAAAGTTACCCTTGTTTTGCTGTCTGACAGTTCTGGCCCTTCTTCACTAAAAATTAATTATCTCCTCGTACAGAATTCTAAATGTAACACCCCTTATCCGTATCCGTCGCCGGAACAGGGTACGAGATATTAACAAATTATAGTATATACTATTAAATAAAACCCAACAAAAATATGGCGTGCAATTTGATCATGGATCATTATAACATATGCCATTAACAATACAAACCAATTTCAAAAGCTTCGTACAAAATGATTAGTTTGATACTATAAGTAGTAATTTAAACCTAGACAATTATGACACGTAACAAAATGACTAAGTCTGCTATACATGCCATATTTCAAAATGTTGAGTTCAGATACCAAGAGTATTGATAGTGCGGGCGGATCTTCTACGATCTCTAACTCCTGTGCTAGCTGGATGACACTATAAGACAAAGGAGACAAAAGAAAGTAAGCTTATAGCTTAGTAAGTAAGTATATAAATAACAAATAAGGAATCTAATATGTTTACAACATAACTCAATTATATCATATTTTTAATTTTACTTTTTACTCCAATTTGATCAAGCTGTCCCTCCTGCGTCATGATCACTAAATAAATCATAACTCGAGTTACGAAACTCGAAATTCAAATCCGTAAAATTTTCCTGAATCTAGACTCATAAAAATTCTTACAAATTTTTTTCTAGAATTTTTTGGTTCATCCAATTAGTACAGTTTATTAGTTAAAGTTTCCCCTGTTACACAGCTCAACTTATCTAACCTCTGTTCACTACGAATTGAATTTATCTTAGTACAAAATTCTAATAACCATGAAACCTGTTTCATTTAAAACTAGACTCAATAAGAAATTTAGGCATATAAACTATATTTCTTAATTTGTTTTGTAAAATTTTTAATGATTTTTCAAAGTTGGAATAGGGGATCACATAGTCATCCTGAGCAAGTCACACACAATTGTAAATATCTCAAAATATAGAATTCCTTTGCTTGCTCTTTTTCTTTTATATGAAAATAGACTCACTAAGATTTAATTTCACATCTCATTCAACCTCTAATTAAATTCCTTCTATTTTTGGTAAATTTTCAAAATCACGTCACTGCTACTGTCCAAAACAGTTTTAATGCTAATTTCACTCTTTCACACATTCTTTATACTAACCTCATTTTAACTTACATATATATATACCACAAACATTTTCACCACATTTCATACATCACAAGTGTAGGTCCATGACTACAATGTCACCACAAAACCATCTCGTTGAACAATTCGGATTAATCCTCGATACTTGATGGTTTCAGCACACAACCCCACCATCATATTTCATTTAGTTCGGCTCTCTTGTACACATGGTGAACACTTAGTACCACTTATGCGACCTAGCCGATTTGTCTCGTAGCTCTCTTGTCTACATGGTGTCCTTCACTTGGAATCACGCATGCGACCTAGCTACATTTATCTCTCACGTAGCTCTCTTGTCTACATGGGATACATCCCGTATCACACATGTGACCTAGCTACTACATAGTATCTCGTAGATTTCTTGTACACATGATGTGCACTCGGCACCATACATGTGACCTAGCTACGCTCCCTCTATTTTATTTGATCTTTCCGAATGTTCAACCGGGATCTCTCTCTCTATTACTTATTTCCATTATTCCAATAGTCGATTTATACTTCAACATCAACTAGTATATATATAATAGGCTGAAATATAAGAATATAAATGAAATTAATGTATTATTTACATACAAACTTACCTCGGTGCAAAATATGGGAATTTTGCAATTTAGTCCAAAACTTTCTCCTTCCCCCGTTCGAGGTCAATTCCACGCCTTTCTTGATCTATAACAACATATTTAGCTCATTTAACACTCGAACTATTTATTTTAATCCAAAAATCACATTATACAAAAATTACATTTTTGCCCCTAACTTTTAAAAATTATGATTTTGCCCTAAGGCTCAGAAATTTAATTTCAGCCCTTATTCTTATGTTTAATGACCTACTGATCATTTTTCTCTTCTATGGAAACATCAAATTCTCACTCTAACACATAGTTATGAACAATAGGTATTTTTATCGATTATGCCGTTTTGCTCGTTTTCGTTAAAAATCGCTTAGAAAAGATCGTTCTCCTAACTTCAAACATTCATATTCTACCATCAAACAACAAAATACATGCCTATCATTCATGGGTAAAATTTTAAACATAAACCCTAACTCGAAATAATGGTAGAAATAAGTAAACCGAGCTATGAGGATTTCAAAAATGTGAAGAACATTAAAAACAAGGCTTGAAATCACTTACTATGAAGCTTGAAAGTTGAAGAAACCCTAGCTACGGAGGAGAACAATTTTCGGCAGCAACTAATGAAGATGATAACCAATTTTGTGTTATTTTTCCCATTTTATTTTATTTAATATACAAATGACCAAAATGCCCTTATTACTAAACTTTTAAAAAAATTCCCTCCATGTCCAACTTTTGTCCATAACTTAAGAATGGGTCAAATTTCTATTTAAGACCTCCTAGTTAATATCCCAAAGCAATTTCATAATAAAAACTTCTAAAACACGAGTTTTACAATTTATTCGATTTAGTCCCTAATCTCAACTTAAGCGCGCAATGCACGGAATTTCATTACGAAATTTTCACGAAATCATGAAATCATATCATAAACCCAAAAATAATTATAAAACAATTATTTCTATCTCAGATTTGTGGTCACGAAACCACTATTTCGATTAGGCCCTAATTCGGGTTGTCACACGAATGATGTTCTCATTTGTTTCTATTGAAAATAGACTCATTCAGAATTCTAAACATATAAATTTAAGCCCCTAATTATTTTATCCAATTTTTTATGATTTTACAAAGTCAGAACAGGGGAACCTAAAATCATTCTGACCCTATCTCACAAAATTCATCATATCTCATGATTTACAATTCCATTGCTTACATCATTTCTTCTATAAGAAACTATACTTAATAAGATTTAATTTCATATTTTATTCATCCCATAATTAGATTTCTACAATTTTTGATGATTTTTCAAAGTTAGACTACTGCTGCTGTCCAAAACTATTTTAGTACAAGATATTAATTACCATGCTATAACACCCTTATTTTCTTTTTCTACACCATTTCTCACCACTTTCTCTTATTTTCTCTTCACTAACATATCAAGAACATAGGACCTTATGTAAGAAAACTCTACTATAACATTATTTCCATGCTTTGTCAATAATAACAAACTTAAAAACATATTGAAATCTTGATATACTTACCTTGTTCTATTGATACTAATCTTTAACTTGATTTTCTCTCTTCTCCAGCTTCTATTTCTTGAATCCAACTTGATATTCTAACTCCCCATGGTCTCCTTAACATTTTTCTCTCTTAGTAGCTATGGAAATTCTTTTGATTTCTAGGTGAAAATGGTGATTTTTTGGTGGAAAGACCAAATTGTAAATAAAAGAAAATTTCTTTCTTTTCCTTCTCTTCTAACGTTGGTTGCATGCATGGAAAGTAATAAAAATTAATCATCTTTCCTTCTTTTTATACTAAATAATTAATAATAAAATAATAATAAAATAATAAAATATCTCATTAAAATAATATATATCTAATTAAATAATCATAAAATATCAACATCATCATTACTTTCTAGATTTCTTTCTCTTCCAATTGACCATTTTTCCCTTTATTATCTTTTAAAATTCCATCCTTGAGTCATCATTTAATTTGGTAAAATTACAATTTAGTCCCTCATAGTTCTTCACCTATTCAATTTGGTCCTAATTCATCCATTCTCCTTAGTTTCTAGATCATTCCACTCTTAAAATATTTACACTATTGGTCCTTCAACTTTTTCATATTTACACCTTAACCCCTCAAATTTTGAGTATTTACTCTTGTGCAACAAAACTTTTCTCACTTTTACAATTTAGTCCTTTCTTGAATTAATATATCATAATATACTTCTCAATATTGACATAACTCAAAATTTCCCTTTTTGTCACTTTATTTTCTTATTTTACTATATCAAAGATAATATCTTACTGTAAAAATTTTCAGGGTATTACATTTACATTCAAAATATAAAACATTTACAAGTGACAAACACCAAACCTAGTACATGCCACATTCCTAAAAGATAGATGCATCACCAAAATTGAACTGAGGTCGGGATTGACTCGAATGCTTAACAGAACTTCAACTCTACCTAACCTGCATACGGGAAACAACCGTACGCTGAGTATTGGAAATACTTAGTGGTATTATCATAATTCAAATTATAACAACAACAAATTATCATAACATACATAGATAATTAGCAAATCATACATACAAATCATATATATAAATTCATACCAAACCATCATATAAGTACAATTAATTAGCATAAGTACAATTAATTAATAACACACATATTTTATATAAAATAATAACTTTTCATGCAACTTTTACCTAAATCCGAAATTTGCCCTAACCATTTTCATCTTCTTCCTTTTTACAATTCACATCATTTTCTTATTTAATTTCCATCAAAACTTCAATATAACCATCAAATTTTCATCATTTTACCATAATTTTAAACTTCTTTCAATTTAGCCCATAAACTCAAAACTTATAGCCTAGTTTACAATTTAATCCTTTAATCAATTTAAATCAAAATTTCTATCAATTAAACCCCTAATTTCATCATTAGTTCAACATAAACCCTACTTAAAAGTCTATCATCTTTCAATATTTTCACACAAATTCAAAAGTATTCAACTCTAGAACTTTAAAAACATCAAAATCACTAAGAAATTGACTTAATTGACTTACCAATTTAATTTCCAAGCTTTCAAACTCTAATTTATCCTTTTTCTTTTCTTTTCTTCTTTCTTTCTTTCTATTTCGTTTCTTCTCTGTAACTATTTCTCTTTTTCTTTTGTTTCTTTATTTTATTTATTCTTTATTTACTTAATTAATAACTAATTATAAAATATTCCTAATTAATACAAATAAAAATACTACATGTGTATTCATACACACAGGTACACATGTAATATTTCATCACCATACATTTGTCATTATCTCAATTAGTTGATAAAATAATAATAATAATAATAATAATAATAAGTAAATATCTTTTACTTAATTTATAAGTAAATTTATATATTATATACATTTGTACTAATAATTTAAATAAAAACGTATTTATTTTCTAACTTACACATGTCACTAATTTAGTTTAATTACTAATTTAATCCTTTATCCTTTCTCTATTCTATTATTTAGCTTTTATGCTCTATTCAATTTAATCCTTTCATCTAATTACTTCTAATTAAACTAAATTCACCTAATCAAAATCTAATTCAACCCATAACTAACTTCGTAAATATTTTTAATAAATATTTACGGACTCATTTTCCTAAGAAGGAGGCCCTAAATTCACTTTTCCGGTGCCCGTGAAATATGGGTCGTTACATTTATACTTAGATATTAACAAATTAATGAACAGTAGTATTCAATATACCTTCACTAGAATGTTTTAACTCCATAACTAGAGTTTAAATACTATCTTATGTTAACTCTTTACTCTCTTTTTTCTAACACTAATTTTTTTTACATATTAAATAAGACGTACCATTTTTTTGAATATTTTGATTTAGCCACTCTTTAAAGCAAATAATCTAGAAACAAACACTAAATTAAAGCTTAAACTAAGGTACGATATATAACAACTTGAAAGTAAGTAGAATCGAAAATGATGGTTTCAAATTTTTTTTTCCGATGATAGAGCCAGTGAATATTATTTATTAATATTTACGAGGGTATTACAGTATTATACTGTAACGCCCCGTACCCGAGACAGTCGCCGGAGTCGAACACGAAGTGTTAACAGACTTAATTCATTACTTAAACAGCTTAAGCAATTTATTTTTAAAATTTTCAGTTAAGCTAGCAATCTGCGTCACAGTCGCTTAAAAATTCATATCTCGAGTTCCAAAACTCGAAATCCAATTCCGTAAATTTTTTCTGAAACTAGACTCATATATATATCTAGTAAATTTTTTATAGAATTTTTGGTCGGGCCAATTAGTACAGTTTATTAGTTAAAGTCTCCCCTGTTTCAGGGTTCGACTACTCTGACCTCTGTGTATTACGAATCAGATATCTCCCTGTACAGAGCTTCAATCACTATGCCGTTTGTCTCTAATAAAACTACTCAATAATGAATCTGTACATATAAAGCATGACTTCTAATTATATTTGTAAAATTTATGGTGAATTTCCAAAGTCAGAACAGGGGATCCAGAAATCGCTCTGGCCTTGTTTCACAAAAATTTAAGCATCTCATAAAATATAGCTCATATACCTGTTTCGCTTTTTCCATATGAAAATAGACTCATCAAGCTTCGATTCCATAACTTATTCATTATTTAATTCCATTTCTACTATTTTTAGTGATTTTTCAAATTCACGTCACTACTACTGTCTGAATCTATTTTATGGTAAATTTTACCTATTTCATGGTTTCCATGGATTAGCTAGTAATTTGACATACATAACACCAAATATGATCATGATTAGCCATTCCAATGGCTAATCATTACCAAGCATTTCCATACCACTCAATGACCATATATACAAAATGATTATAATGATATGCATGCCATACTCAAAATATACAAGCCATTATGCCAAGATGGTATACGGATAATGTGAGCGAGCCTCCGACAGTTCCCGATTTTCGAGCTGGCTTGTCAAAACTACAAGGAATGAAAAGGAGGGAGTAAGCATAAATGCTTAATAAGTTCACATGCAAATAGCAAGTAACATAACCATATAAGCAAACATAAAACATCATTTGCATAATCATCACCAAGACATTCATATCACATTTTCATTTATCATCTTACCATATTGTTGTTATATCGATTTTTCAACCCGAGGGTTAAGTACATACCTGTTCAAAGTACCCATTTCACAACACTTACCAATACGTCCCTTTCATCTTGAATATTCCTCCATTTCAGTAGAACTTTACCCGTTGAACACATCGGAATATAATTCGGATACATGGAAAGTTTGCACATAAGTGCCACATATGTAGCCAAGCTACCATGTAACCCGCCCATAAGCGAACTCGGACTCAACTCAATGAGCTCGGGCGTTCGCATCCATAAGTGAACTCGGACTCAACTCAACGAGCTCGGATGCCTAGTTACATCTCACGAACTCGGACTCAACTCAACGAGTTCGGACGCTCGCATCCATAAGTGAACTCGGACTCAACTCAACGAGTTCGGATGCCCAAATATCCCAATGACATGTCACTTGTATCCTAATCCATTCCTAAGGTTCAACGGGACATTTTTCCCAATCATATGTCTCAACCATCTTCTATGGAATGTCGATACCGATACTCGGTAGTATTTCACATTTTCCAAGTATATCACATAATTTGACATATTATCAAACAATTGTCACAAGTATGATATTTCATGTAACGACCCAAAATCCGTGGGCACCAGAAAAGTGTGTTATCGGGCCTCCGTCTTAATGAAATAAGTTCGAAAATAATTATTAAAAATATTTATGAGTCTAGTAGTGTGTTTAATTAGGTTTTAATTAAGTAAATTTAGCTTAATTTAGAGTAATTAGTAAAAAGGATTAAATTGAATAAGGGTAAAAGTTTAATTATAGATTAAAGAAAAATTAGAAGGACTTAAGAGGAAATTAAACCATTTCCTATAGCTGAGGCGGTTTAACGTGGAAAATATCAAAGATTTTGTTGATTAAAAAATATATATATATTTATTTAATAATTAAGTATATTATATTATATTATATTATATTATATAAAAGAAACAAATAAGTTAAAAGAAAAGGAAATGAAAACCAAAACAGAGAAGAAACAGGGGAGAAAGAAGAAAGAAAAGGGGAAATAGGGTTTATGAAGCTTGGAGTTAATTGGTAAGCTCAATCAAGTCCTTTTCTCATAATTTTGATATTTTAGAAGTCTTAAAACAAGTTTTTGATGAAATTAAGTTGTTAGTTTGGAAGTTCTTAGGTTTTTAAACAAAGTTCATGTTGAATAAAATGATGAAATAGGGGTTTAATTGAATGAAATTCAAGTTAGAATAGATATAAGGATTGAATTGCAAAGTAAGCTATAAGTTTTGTGTTTTAGGGACTAAATTGAGGAAAATTCGGAATTAAGAAAATATGTTGAAAATTTAATAGTTAAATTTGAGTTTAAATGAAATTTGAATAGGAATAAGGTGTGAATTGGTGTTATAAATTTGGTTATTAACATTTTACATCAAAACAGTTTTGGGAAGTAGCAATGGTCTGACTTTGAAAATTCACTAAAAATTTTATAAATTGAACTAGAGGATCAACAAAATATGGAATTAAAGCTTATTGAGTCTAGTTTCTTATAGTAGAAACAGTGTAAGCAATTAATTGATGAATCAAGAGATATTTGAAATTTTGTAATACTGGTTCGGGGTGATTTCGAGATGCCCTGTTTTAACTTTGGAAAATCATTAAAAATTGTAAAAAAATTATTATGGAGTGTAATTTATATATGTGAACTCCTTAATGAATCTAGTTTCAAAATAAATAAACAAGAACCTTATTCGAGTTCTGTACAATGAGATAATTTATTTTTAGTAGAGAGAGGTCAGAACTGTCAAATGAAATAATAGGGGAGTATTTAACGAATAAACTGTACTAAATGGCTAGACCAAAAATTCTGGAAATTTTATGGTTAGAATATATATGAATCTAGTTTTAAGGAAAATTTACGTATATTAATTTTGAGTTTCGTAGCTCAAGATATAAATAATTTAGTAACAATGACTCAAGTAGACAGCTTAATGGTGAAATTATATATATATATACATTAAAAATGGTTAAATTTGCATGTTTAGGCTCATGAATTAAATTGAATCATGTTGTATTGATGATTATAAATTATTATTTTCGTAGCCAACAAAGAACCTGAAGCATCAGCATCGAAAGGAAAGGAGAAAGCCATCGAGGACTAAAATGGGAGAATTACGGTGTGTATTACTATAATTCGAATTTTAATTATTATTGATTGCTGAAATTTTAATTGTTATGTATGGTAAGTAAGACTTGAGGTAAGTATGTGATTATTTGAAAAGTGTATTGATTGAAAAATAAATAAATGGTGACAATTGTATGGTGTTGATGGTATACACTTGTGTGAAAATTAATTTGTATATGAATTAAGATAATAGATATTTGAATTGAATGAGTATTGAAAATTTTTGTGTAAATTAAATTGAAATTAGAAAAAGTAAAATAATACCCTATTAACTTGTCGGACTAGATTCGATACAAATGGCATGCCATTGGATTTGTGATGTGATGAAGAGATTGTAGTTCGGCCGAGAAGATGTTTCTGTTATTATATACTTCGGTTTATCCGAATAGGCATTTAATGCCTTATTGGTGTGTTTGGGAGGATATATTATACCGGTGTGTTATGGAGGATTTACAATATTCTGGGTGTGTTTGGGTTGGACATTCAGGTGTGTTTGGATGGAATCCGCGTATCTGTCATAGTCCGAGCTTTGTTAATAGGGTAAATAATTGAAATGAAATTTTGAAAATGAGATTATTTGTTTTAGTACTATTGAAAAGTACGAGAAAGAATGAATGAACTAAATTATGAATTGAGTTAGTATGAGAAAAATGAATTATGAATTTAAGATTTATGAAGTAAAATAATTAGATATAAAAGTAGTTTAAATAATTATAGAATTTATGGTTGATGTTTGTAAATTATTAATGTTAAATAGTCTTGGATTATAGTAATACCACTGAGTATATCCATACTCAGCGTACGGTTGTTTCCGTGCGTAGGTTAGTAGAAGTCAAGTGTCCCGGCTCAGCATCCAGAACAATCCCGACTCCAACACAAACTTGGTGATGTATATTTTTCTTTTGGGTAAAGGTGGCATGTACATAGGTGTTATTTAGTCACTTGAATATGTATATTACTTTGGGTAGTGAAGGATGAATTATAAAATTTAGATGGTTAAATGAAATGGTAAGGAAAGTACATGATATTTTGATACATGAACATCAAGTTGTTAAATGAATGAAGTTTTTAATCAATTTTGAATGATGCTATAATAGTTATTAAATTAAAATTTTGTTAATAATATAAATATTAGTATATGAATGTGAAATATTGGTGTTGGTTGTTTTGGTTTGAATTTGCAGGAGGTTTAGGTAAAAATAAGCAGAAATCCTGCCGAAATTTTTATAAAAAAATTTGGAATACTCGAACAAGTCCCGTTCTACTTTTAATACGTGTTTGAACTTCGAGAGTTCAAGATAGGGACTTAATTATTATATTATACTATGAAAGTTATATTAATTGTAAATTATTCATAAGTTGTCTGATATGTCCGGTAATGCCTTATAACCTCGTTCCGGTAACGGTTTGGGGTTAGGGGGTGTTACATTTCATAATAATTATCATATCATTTAAATAACATTAAAACATTTAAAACAATAACTATGTTACCAACATTTACATATGAACTTACCTCGTATGCGAAAATGGCTACTTTTACCATTTCGTCCACAACTTGGTGTTTTCCCCATTTTAGCCTAATTTCAGTTTTCCTTGCTAATCGAGCTTGGAAGCTTGAAAAACCCTATCCATGGTTTCTCCTTGCTATATTCGGCCATGGGGTTGAAGATGAGCAAAATTGGCTTTTAATTTTGTATTTTAATTCATTTTACCCCTAAATGACCAAAATGCCCTTACTACTAAACTTTCCAAAAATTCCATCCATGTCAAATTTTTGTCCATAGAATTAGAAATTGGTAAAATTCTATTTAAGACCTCCTAATTAATATTTCAAAACAATTTCATACTAGAAACTTCTAGAATGCAAGTTTTGCAAATTATTCGATTTAGTCCCTAATTTCAATTTAAGCACTTTATGCATAAAATTTCTTCACGAAATTTTCACACAATCATGCAATCATATCATAGACCTTAAAATAATCATAAAATAATTATTTCTATCTCGGATTGTAGTCACGAAACTACTATTCCGACTAGGCCCAAAATCAGGATATTACATATACTGAAGTTTGGTCTAATAATTTTAGTTATTTGGAAAGTTTGACAAGTACAAGTGTATCGGTTCTAAAGTTAGTGATTTTGAAAATTGAGGGATTGAGACCTCATTTTTGTAAATCAGACTCACAAATATTATTATTAAATATTTATGGAGTTATTTTAGAACTGAATTAAATTTCGGTCGAGTAATTTTATTGAATTAAAAGCTTAGTTAATGTACAAAAACTAAATCGCTTAAGTGATAAAAGTGTAAATTATTAAAAATTTATAATTAGAACTTAATATAAAAGACTTAAATGAAAAATAAACCTTAAACATAAGAATATATGGAGGGTTAACTTAGTATAGTACATGTTTTTATTATAAAAACATTAGTTAATAATTAAAATAAAAAGCCATTAAAATAAAATACAGTTAATAGGCAAGAAACAAAACATTTTCAACCATTCTCTCATGTAAACACCGAATATTAAGGGGAAAAATAAGATCTGACGGCTAGTGCTTCAATTTTTCAAGTTTAATTTAGTTTTTTTTTGTAATTTTTTTTGTTTTCAGAAACTTAGAAGCATAAGCTAGTCGACCCATTTGGTAGTTTCAGTACTGTTAAAGATTGAGAATGTTACCATTATTGAATAGTTGGAGATTTAAGGACTAATTTGATAAATTTTAAAGTTAGAATTGGAAAATGGCTAAATTATAAAATCAATTGATTTTGTGCAATAGGGATTAAATTACACAAATTTTGAATTTTGTGGTGGGAAATGTAGGTATAAATTAGGCTTAGAGTGAAATCGGTATAAAAATTGGAGGTTGCTTGTGAAAGTTATACTAGTATCACTTTTAGGGACTAAATTGAATAAAATGCTAAATTCATATAAATTAGAAATTGAATGTGAAAATGATTGTGTATTGATGATTTGGTGTATTTATGTTAATCTCTATCTAACATCGACTCAGATTTCTCAAAATAGAAAGGAAAAGATAAAGTCATCGACAAATAGCTCGCAGTTACAGTTTGTATTTCTATAACCCAAACCTTTTCAATTGTTGAAATTTTGAATTGCATTGCATACTAATACTATATGCTAAGCTGAAAATGATTGAACAAGCTTAATTGAATCGATTTTAATTAGTTGGCTGTGATAATGACTAAATTGAATAGATTTGAAAATATAATTTATCGTTATAATTGTACAATTGAATTCAATTGGTGCTGAATTATGCTATCGCATATGTGATTTGATGATTGGTTGATGAAATTATGTTGTGGAATTGAAAAATAAAGTATAATTGTAATTAAAATAAGGGTGGATAGTGGATATCAGTTTATAAGCTTGAAATTATGGATTTGACATTGTAAGATTTAATCAATTCGATTGAGATAGGGAAAAATGTATATATTGCAACTATGATAGCTTGATTTAATATATGTAAATAGGTTTAATATTTAGATGATGTATTAGGACTTGTAGATTGACATGTTAAAATGCATTATAACCTTTATAGTATATTGTAATGTTCGATTATAGAACTACCACTGAGTTATACTCAGCATATGGTTTTATTTTTCGTGCGTAGGTTAGGTATCTAAAGATTCGATCATCAAACCAGCATCTAGCAACAATACTAAAGTCAAGTGTTGGTCATGTGTCCATTTTGATCTTAACATGTACGTAGGATATCTTATGGTTATAATTTTTGGTTTTGAACTCTTGTTGGTATTTTAAGGTTCATATTTATAAATGTAAATATTTGTATTGAGAATGGTCATGTCGATTTTATCTTGTTAAGGTAGTTATTACTATATTCATAATGGTGTAATGATTGAGAAAATAACATGATTGGAAATGTGTTTTGGTTGCTATAATAACTATGGGAATGATGAATGATGTGCTTATGTTATGATTGAAATGTTTGGTAGGTTTGATGTGTATATCATAGGGTTAATTTAGGCAAATATAAGATTGTTTGAATGATTATTTTGAAGCATAGCTAGTTGAAACTTGAGCTGCCAATGAAGGCTTATTTGAAATGGTACTTATATATGATATTTGGTTGGTTTTGAATTGTGAATTGAGGTGCCAATTGTGGCATATTGGTTAGGCACTTAGGTTGGATGTTATTAATGATGATTTTGGTATGATTTTGGTGCTTTTGAATTGGTATGAATGTGGTATGAATGGTTGCTTGTTGCTTAAGTGAAGTTAGATTGAATGGCTTAACTTGAAAGGAAATTCCAAGTACACACGGCTTGAGACACGGCCTGGTGTACGACAGTACACCATACAAGTGCATATGGCAGGCCGTTGTAACAGCTCATTTTCTAGTGGTGTAAAAAATAGTAGATTCATGATCACAAATCCGACAAGCGAGTTTGTAAATATTATTATTTAATATTTACGAGTCAATGATAATATTATATTGGATTTTTAGTTTAATAATTTTTGCAAATTGAGCAAATAGTTAAGTTCGAGTGGTTGTCCCTAAAGTCAAGTGGTTTTGAAAAATGAGGTTTCAGAATCTAGTTTCCATAAACCAAGCCCATAAATATTAATATTAAATATTTTATGGAGTGATTATATAGGTTTATTGAAATTTGGTCCAAAAATTTTGATGTTTAGATAGTTAATTAAGTAAAAATGACTAAATCATAAAAATTGTAAAACTTAATCGCTATTAGTTTATATGTGCTTAATGGTTATGAAATCATGTTTAGATGGTTTTATGAGGCAACTTGACCATGTTGGAATATAATGGCCAGTTACTATACAAATTTGGTGTAATATTATGTTAATATAAAATTGTTTAATAATTTAAAAATGATTAAAACATAAAAACAAAATACAACCATTTTATTTTTCATTTTCTTCTACCTTCTTTCACGAAACACCATTGATGGAAAACACAAGGTTCGACGAAGCCTATTTTGATTGCATTTAATGTTTTCTTTACCTATTTTTAGTGATCTTTATGTTTTTGAGATCGTTGTAGCTTAATCTAGCTAACCCTGACACTAATTTGTAAAAGTGTTAAATATTTTGAATTATTACATGGATGAATTTGTGATGTTTTTGAAGTTTGATGGTGGATTATTAAGCTTAATAGTTAAATAGGACTATTTTATAAAGTGATTTTGGTTAGTTTTAAGTTTAAGGACTAAATTGATAAAATAATAAACTTGGCATGAAACTATTGTGACATTTTAATAATTATGGACTGTAATGGCATAAGGAAAATACAACTAGCATGAAATTGATGAAATTGTGGTAGATTTGAAAGTTTCGGGTTTATGGATTAAATTGAATAAAAGGTAAAAGTTTAGGGTAAATGTATAAAATATTGATTAAATGGTCAATTATGTGAATTTTAGTAATTAAAAGTATTTTAATTAAATAATTGAATGAAATTATTATTATATATAGATCAAGAAATGGATCAATCAATAGACAAATGCGGATAAAGAAAAATTATTGATTAGTCCTTGGAGTTGTGTTTGCTGCAGAATCAGTTTTGGTAAGTTCGTATAGCGTATAAATTGAGTTAATTGTTGTTTGTGTAGTATAATATCATTTGTGTATGCTTGTGATTGAATTAATGGTGTTATGATTTTAAAGCATTGAATGGTTCAAATTGAAATGAAATTATAATTGAGGTCATGGTTTAAATTAGAGGAAATATATAGTTGAACTCATTTGACAAAGAAATACTTAATCATTTATATGGCATGGATGTGAATCACAACCCGTATGAATCTTGTGAATGCTTAAGATACAAATGAGATGTCATTATAGTATTTATCGTTTAGAGTGCTGATCTTGGATGTCCTACCAATGGCTGAGATCTTGCATTTGTTGCGGATTATCCATAGCTCGTGTGAGCAGTATCGTGTAACCTAACATCCGGACCCATAGCTCGTGTGAGCAGACCCATTTCATAGCTAGTGTGAGCATTTATCGTCATAGTTTGTGTGAGCATTGTTCTCGTGTACCCAATGTTATTTCATTATGGTTCATCGGGTGAAAAATGAGTAAACGGAAATGGTAATATGAAATGGTACAAAATGTTTATATGGAAATAGATATATGAAATGGCTATATAAAGTGTTTATACAAAATATTTATATGAATATAGATATGTGAAAAGGGACATTTAAAACAAGTACTTGAAATAAAGATGTTAAATTTTAAATGAATATGTGATGGTTGGTTTATGTACTAAATGTGTTTTTGGGTATGTGTTTGGTAACATGATAAAGTTACATGTTTTATATATGAACTCACTAACCTTGTGAGACTTGTGATGTGTATAGGTAATTAATAAATTCATGACCAGGATATTGAATTATCTTGTAAAATGTTTAAATTATATCATTTACGGTAAGTTAAAGTTAAAATTTACTACAAACTTACTAAGTTTTACACAAGCTTACCTCATTTTGGTTTTTCTTCCTTGTAGATAGTAGATTCCAAGCTGTCGACTGGATTGCTTTTGGAGATCACACTATTCGGCAACTTGTTCGGTAATTAATTGTTCACTTTGGTTTGGTTATAAGTGTCATGTAAATAACTTTTGATATTTATATGATAAAAGTATTTGATTATGTTTTGAGCCTTTTGGTATATGAACCAATGTAAAAATGGTAAGTTTTAATGATTGTGTTGATAAATATAATAGTGTAAATCTATTTAGTGTTGTTCATGGTATTTAAGTAAAGAATTATGTATAAGTTTTGGTTATTTGGTGAACTTAGTTTATGAATATGAACATGATATTATGACAATAAATTTGGTAGTTGAATTAGTAAGGAATGACTGTTTTGTCTGCTTATCTTGTGCTTTAGTGATGAAAGGGTCATTTTGCTTTAGGTAACTTGCTGAACTTTGGATGATATTATGTTAACAATGTGGGCAATGGTGTTATGTGTTTAGTTGGGTATTAAATTCATGAAATGGAAGGTATGGTTAACTAATGGTTGATGTTTGAATGATCTATGATTAAACGTTTGAATTGTGGTGCCAATGAGGGCATATTGGTTAGGCACTTAGGTTGAATGTTTTTGGTATGTTTAAATGTGTTTTGAATAGGTAGAAATGGATGGAAATTGTTTGGCTTGATATCTAAGAAATGGTTGTTGAAATGACTTATTTTTGAAGTTATTTTAGGTGCACATGGCCTAGGACACTGTTTACCACACGGCGTGTGCCGCACACAGTCACTTCACACGATCGTGTGTCTTATTGATTTTTGGTACAAGTTTGTCCACAAGATCTCAAAGAGTTACACAGCCTGACAACACAGCCGTATAACCTTAAGTTACACGGTTTGGCCACACGGCATGTCTTTGAGCCACACAATTTGGGCTCTATCACACGACCATGTGAACCTTATTTTCAGTTTTTTTCTATATTTTTCTGTTTTATTTCAAATTAGTCCATATTTGTTTCTAAACTGATTTTAGGGTTCCAAATACTCGATTTAAGTCTCATTTCTAAATGTATGCTATGAATGATGATTGTTATTTAATTTACAATGTTTAAATTAATTTGAGTTGTGTTAGTGTATTATCGATCTTGTTAATTGTCGTAATATCCCGTAACCTTAATCCGGCAATGAAGACGAGTTAGAGGTGTTACAGTAGTTTGGTCTGTAAGTTTTTAAGCGATTTTGGTGCACACGTAATAGTTTGTTACATAACCCAATGATATAGTCGTGTGACCCATCTCACACAGTCAGGGGACACGATCGTGTGACCCCTGTTTTCAAATTTTTCTCAATTTTTTGTTTAAGTTTCAAATTGATCCCTGTAACACCTCTAACCTGTATCCATCGCCGGAACAGAGTTTCGGAGTGTTACCGAAACATTCATAACATTTTACAATTAATTCATGCAAGTCACTATTCATTAATCAAAATTATTCAAACGTCCCTTAATTGGACCCTCGAGGTCCAATACGAGCATTAGAGTCGAGTCGGGGCTTAATCGGGAACTCTAAGAATTTTTCACCAATTTTTAAAATTTTACCAAGGTGCAGGGCTCACATGCCTGTATGGTCCAAGGGACACGCCTGTGCCAGAGGCCGTGTTCAACCTTGTGTAACTCTCTGACTTGCGCACATAGCTGTGTACAAGGCCGTGTAGCACACACGGCTGAGACACACGCCCGTGTGCTTAATTCTGAGCATTCTGTTTCTCAAAATTAAGGTGTAGGGGGTCTAAACACACACCCATGTGGACAAAATAAAGCCATTCCTAGCTCCATTTCTCACCCCAATCTTTGCCATAATCCTACACTACATCTTGCATTCATAACCCAACAAATCCAAGCATTTTATTCAAGTTAATTCTATCATTTAACATGATATATCATCACATACAATTACTAACCATTTCAAGCATTCTAATCAAGCATGATCCATCAATCATCATGGCATAACATTTTATGCATACATGTTTACAATCTTACCTTAGTTATGTTCTCATGTTAGATATAATTTTATCACTACTTAACATATATGTGGTTAACATAATATGTGTAACGCCCCCTTACCCGAGACCGTCGCCGAAGTCGAGCACGAGGCATTACTAAACTTATTTGAGCACTTAAACAAATTCGGACAAGCTGTCCAACTGCGTCATAGTTGCTTAAAAATTCATATCTCGAGTTCTGAAACTCGAAATCAAATTTTGTAAATTTTTCCTTAAACTAGACTCATATATCTATCTACTAATTTTTTTCTACAATTTTTGGTCAGGCCAATTAGTACAGTTTATTAGTTAAAGTCTCCCCTGTTTTAGGGTTCGACTGCTCTGACCTCTGTGTATTACGAATCAGATATCTCCCTGTACAGAGTTTCAATGACTATTCTGTTTATTTCTAATAAAACTAGACTCAATAAGGAATCTGTACATATAAAGCATAACTTCTAATTATATTTGTACAATTTATGGTGAATTCCCAAAGTCAGAATAGGGGATCTAGAAATTGCTCTGGCCCTGTTTCACAAAAATTTAAACTTCTCATAAAATATAACTCATATACCTATTTTGTTCCATCCATATGAAAATAGACTAATAATTCTTCAATTCCATACTTTATTCATCATCTAATTATATCTCTACTATTTTTAATGATTTTTCAAACTCACATCATTGCTGCCGTCTGAATCTATTTTATGGTAAATTTTGCCTATTTCATGGTTTCCATGGATTAGCTAGCAATTTAGCATACATAACACCAAATATGATCATGATTAGTCATTCCAATGGCTAATCATTACCAAGCATTTCCATACCACTCAATATCCATATCATAAGACCATATACACAAAATGATTATAATGCTATACATGCCATACTCAAAATATACAAGCCATTATGCTAAGATGGTATACGGATAGTGTGAGTGGGCCTCCGACTGTTCCCGATTTTCGAGCTGGCTTGTCAAAACTATAAGGAATGAAAAGGAGGGAGTAAGCATAAATGCTTAGTAAGTCCATATGAAATTAATAAGCAATTACCAACATGCTTTTAAGATAAAACACCACAATTGTACAATTATACATACTCAGCTTAAACTGTTTTATCGAGATACATTTACTAAATAATTTATTTATGGAGCTACGGAACTTCAAATTAAGTTCTGTTAATTTTCCTTGAAACTATATTCATATACCTTTCTACCATAAAATTTCCAGAATTTTTGGTTTTTCCATTTAGTACAGTTTATTCATTAAGTTTCCCCTGTTTCGCTTCCAACAGTTCTGATCTCTCTTCACTAAAAATTATTTATCTTATAATTCGGAACTTGGATGATATTCCCGTCTATCCATCTTGAAAATAGACTCGATAAGGATTTTAAATATATAAATTAAAACTCATAATTATTTTTGTACAATTTCTAATGATTTTCTAAAATCAGAACAGGGGATCTCGAAGTCATTCAGACTCTGTCTCACAACAATTTAAATATCTCATAACATAAAATCCAATTGCATGTACCGTTTCCTCTATATGAAACTAGACTCATCAGGCTTTAATCTCATATTTTACTCAGCCCGTAACTCAATTTCCACAATTTATGGTGAATTTCAAAAGTTACACTACTGCAGTAACCCAAAACTGCCAAGGCCATATTTATTCATTCACCACTATTATTCACTAAATCCATACAATATCATTTCATCCATCATGGTAAGAACACATAATTATGCTTCATAAGCATAGATCCATAATCTAAATGTCATCAAGTATCAAGAACTTATTCCAAATCGTGTCATTTTCATAGTATTCACCAATTCTTAATCTTTTCGGGCCATTTTACATTTTCGTTCATAATCAAATTAGGGAACGATTATGGAATTGAGTACCTCATTATCACAATGCCATAGTAAAACTATGGTCTTGCACATAGTCACATATCACATACCGAGGCCATAGCCCAGCTATGGTCTTACACGGATCACATATCACACTGATGCCATATCCCAGATATGGTCTTATACAGTAGCACATATCACACCGATGCCATATCCCGGATATGGTCTTATACGGAAGCACATATCACATTTCTCCGAAGCCATAGCCCAGCTATGGTCTTATACGAAAATCACATTTCACATGCTGCCATGGTCCAACCATGGTCTTTTCCGTCAATTCGTCTAAGCCACTGAATGAAAGTACTCAAGTTCGTTGTTCCATTTAATTTGTACTTTTATTCAAATATCATTTTACAATTATCACAGTTTAATGACATTTTATATGCAATAATATACTATATCATTCATGAAATTTTCATTTCAAAACATTAAATTACACATTGCATTATTAAAATCATATGAACTTACCTCGATATAAAATATTAGCAATCGAGCCTATTCCTCGTAAACTTTATTTTTCCCTCGATCACGACTTGAATCTCGTTTCTCTTTATCTATAATATAAATTATTTCTACTCATTAGCATTGATTTGATTTCTATTTCACTTCACAATTTATGCTGTTCAAATTTCGAAATTGTACTTTTACCCCAAAATTTACAATTTTTACAATTTAGTCCCTACTCAATTCACCCATAAATTGAACTAATTTTTCTCAATTAACTCTTTATTTTATCATTATAAACTATTTCACAACCTTTGATATTCTGAATTTCAACACCAACATCTAATTCACAATTTTTTTCACAATTAGGTCCTAAATACCATTTTTCTATCAAAATGACTTAATAAAACAACCTTAATATGAAATTAGAACTTCAATTTCATAATAATTCATCATAAAATGCCCTTAATCAGCCAGAGGAACTTCCAATTTCATCCACCAAATCAAAAACTAATGAATTAGATGATTGGACCTAATTGTAAAAGTCACAAAAACATAAAAATTACTAAGAAAAAGTAAAAATTGAACTTACATGGTGCAAAAATATGAAAAACCAGCATAGTAGACCTGCTACGGCGTTTCTGGCTGAGAAAGATGAAGAAATGTCTAGATTTTTCAATTACATCATTATTTAATTACTAACTTTTATGCTATTTCCAATTTTGCCCCTTGTTCACATTGTTTTCTTGCTTATTTCATACCCAAACCGTCCAGCCATTAACCTTTGGGTCTAATTGCTCTTTAAATCCATCTTTTTAAATACTTAAGCTATTTAATCACATCTCACAAATTTTGCACTTAGTTCAATTTAGTCCTTTTCACCTAATTAATTACCGAAACCTTAAAATTTCTTGACGAAACTTTAATACTAACTTATTTACACTCCATAAATATTTCTAAAAATATTTATGGCTCGGTTTATGAATTCGAGGTCTCAATACCTCGTTTTTATTCCGTTTTATCTACAACTTCCTATACTACATAATTTCATTTAATATCCAAATGACCAAAATGCCCTTACTACTAAACTTTCCAAAAATTCCATCCATGTCCAATTTTTGTCCATAGACTTACAAATTGGTCAAATTGCTCTGTAAGGACCTCTAATTAATAATCTAATTCAATTTTATGCAAAATGCTTCTAGAACACAAGTTTTGCAATTTATTCAATTTAGTCCCTAATTTCAAATTAAGCACTTTATGCATAGAATTTCTTCATGAAATTTTCACACAATCATGCAATCATATCATATCATAGACCTCAAAACAATTATAAAAAAAATTCTTTCTATCTCAGATTTGTGGTCTCGAAACCACTATTCCGACTAGGCCCAAAATTAGGATATTACAATATGACATTACAAGTATATCAAAACAATCATTACTAGCCATTCCAATGGCTAGTTTACAGGCATAATTTACATTTACATGCCAATATGGCCAATATATCCTATACATGCCATTACAACTGCAATTGAATTACCATACTATACTGACATGGGCCGATGGATAGTGTGAGTGATCTCCACCAACCTTCCAACCCAACGAGCTTCCGATTACTCTAAAACAGGGGAAAATAAACAGAGTAAGCATAAAATGCTTAGTAAGTTCGGGTAACACGGTACTTAACTTACCATTCATCCTATTTGAGGTAACTAAGTAATGTATAATCAACCACTTTGATCTCAAGCCCTACACATATCCTCATTGCCCTAGTTAGTCATATATTCCATAGTAATATCAAGACATGTATGGGCTCAACAATAATCAAGTTTCCAAGCACATATGTTTTCCACATCATGTATTCATTCAACATACATAATTCATCTTATTATTTCGAGTATAATTTCATAATAGTTCATTTTGAGATCAAATCATTTCGCGTCAGAACTTTACACATATTACTCAGAATATCAAAGTCATGATTAGTATACTCTAGGTGTACAAGTCTATAATCAAGAATATACAAGTCTATAATCAAGAATGAACATTCTCATCAAATAGTTTCAATGTACAAATATCATTATCTCATATTTCATATATCACTTGTCATGTATCATTATTTTCTTACATTTCATTTAATATTCTTTCATGTCATATTTCCATATCATATACACCACTCCATGTCAATTTGTCTTAGATTTATATTTTCCCCTATCAGAACCTTGCCCGTTGAATTTATTTGAATTATCGATGGATACATAAGAAGTACACTCGAGGCGTACGAATCAGGATCTGTCAATTCATATTCAATGGTACCCGTAAGATACTATTTCAGAAAGTACACTCTAGAGCAACATATAAATACTACAGGATTACCAGTCCAGGCTAAATCCTTTTTATGACATATGCTCTAAAGAGTTTGATCTAGATTACCCGTTCGGGCTAAATCCAATCCATAATATATGCTTGAGAGGACTTATATCAGGATTACCTGTCCGGGCTAAATCCTATTAGAATTGAGGTCGAAAGATTACTCATCTGAGCTAAATCCTATCTGCAACAAATGCAGGACCTTTTTTGTTTTGGGAAATCACATATCTATCGATTTTCCATTTATTCAACCGGGGTTTAAACATTTTTCAAGCATTATAGATAATTTGATTATTTCATACCTCTGTAACATTTATGTAATTCGAGTAAAACACATTCCACATTCATGTTAAGCATACAAGTAACATTTTATTCATTTACCATTTTATCGAGCATTTTCATTTATCGGGCTATATCGAGTAGGTGATCATTTCACATATTTATGACATTAATAAAATTCACAAACACAACATTTAAATCAAGCATAAAAATATATATAATTTAGTTACACGAACTTACCTCGACAAAGGTTTGTACACGTGAACTCTACTAATCCGACATTTTCCTCATTCTTCATTCTAACTCCGAATTTGGTCTATCCAGATCTATACTAGTAAATTTAACATCAATTTATCAAATTCTATATTCAAGTAGACTAAATTTTCATCCTAGGAAAAATTACCATTTTGCCCCTAACTTTTCCTTAAATTACCATTTTGTCCTTAGGCTCGGAAAATGAAATTTATGAAATACGACCCTCTGCCCAAGCCTAGCCGAATTATACACACAACTTTTACAGCACATACATTTCACAATTTTCAGCATTTTCCATAGATTTTCACCATTTTTCATTTTAGTCCCTAAATCAAGTTTTCATGAAAAATTACTTTGTAAAAGTTGTTTATCTTTCATCAATATTTCATTTTCTACTATAAATTTCAAATTTCCAGCATATACATCCTTGACCCAATTTTTTTACCATGATAACTTTTCAAATTGATCCCCCAAATAGATAGTTTAGGCTATCTCGATTTAAAAAATATCAAAATTACTAAAAACGGGACAAGAAAACTTGCCCAATTTGGCCATGAAAGTCTCTTCTCTCTCTCTCCTAGGGTTTCCATGTTTATTTCGGGGAAGAATCTGAGAAAATATGATTTTTATTTTCTTTTCATCTTTTTAATTAATTAATATTTTCACTTTCTAATTTAGTCCCTAGCCTTTTTCTCATTTTCCATGGATGAATCATCCAAAAATATCTATATACTTTTTATTAATGGTCTAATTACCATACAAGAACCTTAAGTTTTGAATTTAATAGCTATTTGATCCTTCTAGCTACTAGAATCTAACTTTTTGCATTTTATGCGATTTGGTCTTCTCGTAATTAAGCACGTAATCGGTAAAATTTTCTTTTCAAAATTTTCGCACGAAATTTCTAATATAATATGAATCATATAATAAAATAAAAATAAATTTTATTTATTTTTTCTTTCGGCTCGAATTTGTAGTCCCGAGACCACTGTTCCGATTTCATCGAAATTGGGCTATTACAATCCCTGTATGTTACCAAGTTGATTTTAAATTTTCATAAGCTCAATATTAATCTAAAATCGATTGAAACATGTGTTAATTTGATTATTTATGAGTTGTATGATTAATTATTGAGGTTTTGAATTATAATATGCTTGTAAATGTTTCATAATTACCGGTAACACCTTATTGCTCGGGTCCGACAATCGAACCAGGTAAGGGGTGTTACATGATGCACCATAACATCATTGGCATCAACCATCAAAACATGAGAAAGTTCATAAAGTGATTTATTATAAATTCACAAAAAGTTCCTAATAAAATCAAATTTGAGTAAGACGACAAGTGAGAATTGCTTCCTTTCATGCCATGGCATTCTCTCCATGATTAGCCTCCCTATATATATAATAAGCTTCAATGTCAATTACTGGAAACAATATTGGAGAGTCATGCAACCATCAATTAAAGGTTGCAACAAATGCTTAACATGTCAAGAATTTTCAATGAAGCTAATAACAACAGATGCATCAATTTCTACTTAATTTTTAGCAAGTTTGTTGATATGTGATATTATAACTGTAACGTAAAGCCTACAATTCCACTTCTACACTTGAAACTCTTAGGATGTGCCTAAACAATCCAAGCACAAGCATTCCAACGTGATCTCTAATAATTGATCCAACTTCACTATGCCCTAGACTTCCCAATGTTAAGCCATTGGTATTAATTTTAACAAATCCAAGTTTCAAATTTTGCCATCTCATAGGGACGCATAAGGGCTCACTGATTTTCTTTAATTTGACAAAAAATGCAAAGTATTTTGTTTCTTTTTCCATGAGCTTAGCGAACATGTGATAAGGTTTGGGATTATTTGGAAAGAGAATGGCATTTTTTAATAGCAAAATTTTTTAGCCAGTGGATTTTGGGTTTGAGAAACCATTTATTTGCATTAATGACCATTTATTTACATTAATGTTTGAATCCAACTATACTACCACTAATTTCTAGAAAAATGGCTTTTACGGAGAATGCATTTTATTGTTTTGAGTTGGTTTTTATAAAAAAAAAAGTGAAATCCCTTGTATCTTGTAGTTTGAAGCTATGATGAATAAAGAAATCTTTGGTTGGGAGTATCTTCTTGAAGCATTCCTAGATGAACATTTGGATTTTGTATGGGAATTTATTGTTATTCTAAATTATCTAGGGGTAGTGACTGAGTTAATTGGCTATCGACTAACTCATATACACTTGCTAGTGAAAATTGACCTGATTTAGTAAAATTCCAACAAAGTTCATCATGACCTCCATCTATAAGAAAAGTTTTAAGGTTTCCAGGATTACTTTTAAGGTTTCGAGTGATGTGAATTCTAATTCTTTTAACTCTTATTCCCTCTTTATATCTGTCACACTTGGATATCCCAAATACTCGAACTCGAGGAAGATTCAAGGATTTTATTAAATAGGAGTAGAAAATTCATGGACACTAATAAGGCACTTAGAAACTTAAGTGGCTGGTTAAGGAAGAGTTGGCTCTCAAAACTAGTTTTGTTGGATTAGAACCGACTGGTTCCATAGTGGAAGACAAAATAATTAGGATTGAGTGGTAACGACGGTATGTAGAGATCGTGCCAAAGAGGTATAAATTGGACGAGTTGGAAACATAATTATTTATAATTCTGTTCACCATCTTCTCCTCCTCTGAACCAAGTTTCTTCTCCCTTAGAAAGATGAGGTAGTTGTGGAAGGATTTACATGTCATTACCATCGTGAGGAGCCATGTTTGACATTAGAGGAATAAGGAACTGCAGTCAGGATGAAGGAAAACTCTGGCAAAATGACAAGCTGAGCTACCAAGAATAAGAAGGTGAGGTGAGATTCTAATCTCCAATTTGTCTAGTTTGATTCATAATGGGATTGTATGACATGTATGCATGGTAGTATGAGTAATCGTCGTTGCATGTTAAAATGCATCAATTAGTCATGATATGATTTGAGGGTTCGTTGTATTCTATGTTATTATGTTCGATGACAATATGTGCATGTTCTACATGATAATTATGGGGAAGAAACCTTAAGGTTAGATGAAAATGTTAAGTTGGCATGAAAAAGGTACCAAAAAGTAAGTTTTTGATATTTTTGATATAAAGGTATCGATACCTTAAAAAAGGGTATCGGTACATTGGTGATTTTCCTTAGATTTTCAAACATCAAACTTAAAACAGAGATAATGTATCGATACATTTGTTTTCATTTAAATTTTTCTAAAACATCGAAGGCTAAAATGGTATTAGTACCTTTATGGGGTATCAATATCTAATTTGAAAACTTTGAAAATATTACAATTTGGTCATTTTTTAATATTGTGTTAGTAAATGAGCTTTTGTAAGCTCGAATAAGTCTAAAAAAAGATCGCATAATGTAATTATGAGACGACTTGAATATGAATGCATGTATTATAGAGTAAATTGATTATCAAATGTTCATAGTTGCTCCGACAACGACAGTAGCATCTTATAACTTGGACTTGACGATTGGATCGGGCGAAGGGTGTTATAAGGGAGATCAACAAGGGGCAATGATTTGATCTTGTTCGAGGAAGTTGAGTCATAGATGCTTCATTGTAGAATAATTTCTATTGTTAAACCCATATATAATGAGATTTCATTCATTATATAATGAGATAAGTTTACTCATTTCCCTTAAATTGGACCATGTGATCTAGGTCCTTTGAAACCCATATATAATGAGATTTCATTCATTTAGATAGTTATGAAATTATGTCATTCTTCTATGTGATGGTGGTTAAGCTCCCCACTTATCCTTCAAAGTTAGAATTTCATTAAAATCTCTAATGACTAACCAAGGCATGCTATGGTGTCTAGCTACATTTTAAAGATTTTCCTAAAGAAGTTTATGTTTTCCAATTCTAAGGCTTGCATATATGGTAAATAAAAACCAATAAAAGTTGGTAGGATGCACCTTGATGGTTGCATGTAACTCTTGTTTGATCGTGCAAAGTTCGACAATTATGAAGACAATCTAAGTGATACAATAACCATATTTGGTTTCAAAGTAGCCATCAAATTAAAGTCAATCCAAAATGTCAAGCACTTTTGAGGCTTGGACTCTAGTTTTGATAATGATTAAAATTTGTGGGTTGTGAATTTGAACCATTTCCTGCACTGTTCAAACAAAATCATAGTACCATGCACCTCTACAATGTCATGCAAGGATCGTCATAAGTCCTTTGAAGGGTGGTGAAGTCAAATACCTTGTGAACCTGTTCAGTTCCCATTCCCTCATGTGTTCCTTGTTTGGATTCAATTCTATCTTGTGAAGCACTATGTACTTACCAGCAACAGGGAATTGAGACAAAATACAAAGCTTATAGATTGAATCCTTCACTTTTATTAAGGTGGCTATCAACTAAAGTTTTTGTAGTGCATTTCCATCAACCTGTACTTTAGGATATTCATCGGGGGTGATTCTCATTCTAGTTTGTCTAGTTATTTATTGATATGTATCCATTAGGTTAGAGGGTGATGAGTTTAGTAGAGGAATGATAATGCATTTAGAATTATAAGGGTTAGTAGATGAACAACCTGTGTAGCTAGGCAACTGGTCGCTTCCTCCTCTTCATGGGGTTTTTGTTCTTTATTTCCTTAGATGGAATTGAATCTACCGCCTGGGAAACAATTGTGGCTTCTGGCGACGATCTTGTTGAGGTACCATCATCATCATCAGAGTGGTTGAGGAAAGTGCATCTAGTGGATTTTATGGCCTCGGCAATTAGTCTCTCTCCCTCTTGCTTTATTGCTTATTTTTCATTCTCTGGCTTGACTTTTTCATTCTCTTCTCTACTCATCACAATCGTATGTCTTCCTTCTCTGATGGTTAGAGCGTTTGATTTGGGAGCAAAGCTAAAAGAAGGGCTAACAATTCCACCACCTGTACGTGAGTTTTTCGAAGTAGTAGGGGATTTTTAAAAGATGATAAAATTATACTTTTACTCTTTACTGAGAGGATTTCAAATTTTGATATATCCAATGCAAGGGTATGCTATCTTAAGGTTTTATTAGAGATTTTTGCTTTGCACATGAAACTATTCCCATGCAATTCCTTGAAAGTTGCATGCCCTTTTTTGTGTCAATATCCTTTTTGTCTGTGTTTAGAGAAATAAATTTGTAGAGTTTAAAAACTTTACTAATAGATGATAAAATAATTTGTATTACATAAATTTTGGAATATGAATTTATTTATGTTATTATACATCCTAAATTAGTAAAAACACCCGTTACACTTTGCAGAGAAATGATACTTCACAAGAAGGAAAGGGAAGAGGATTGAAAATGTGCAAGTGAAAGTGAGTCAAAGGTCTGTATCAACTTTCATTTACAAAAGCTCACAATGTCTCGGACCCACCAGAGGGGATGATAGGAAATAGTGGTCAGCAACTCTTGTTCAATTATTCATCTTCATGCTTCATTTCTTTTATTAATATATATTTCATATAAATCGTAAATGGTAGGAAAAGAAAGCATGTGGCTATATGAATAATTTGATACAAGAAAAAACATGTGACTATAATTCTAGCTAAAAGCTATTTTTTAAAAATTTAACTGACTATTAAAGAATAAGAAAATCCAAATTTGGTATTATCCAACATATATAAAAACCTTAAAATATAAAATATAATGGAAATATAATTATACAAAAAAAAAAGTAACCGTAAAAATAAAAAAATGCTGCAGCATATTTATATTAATTCTTATTTGTCGTTTTATAGTGGGAAATAAAATTTAAGGAGAATTAATTAAGAAAAGGAAAACAAAAAGGAAAAGTAAACTAAAAAAAGAGAGGGGGAGCGGAAAAAGAAGCAGCACTACATTCAGACGAGACACAATTCCCCATACGTTCCCCCTTGACTCTCTCACTTTCTTTTTCACGCATCAATTTCTTTTCCCTCGTTCCCGTCGCGACCGTCGTCTTCCTCTCCAACCGCCGTTTTGAAATATTCGACGCCATTCGAATCTCTTATTTCTCTTTTTTCTTCAGCTCCATGCTTCTCTAATTATTCAATTCGTGAGTTTTCTTCCCTTTTTTTCAAAAAAAAAAAGAAAATTAATGTTATTATTTTTTTTTGTGTGGATGATATTGTTGGGACGTTGAAAGCTTGAAATCAGTTCTGAGAATGGAGTAGAAAAGGATATCGTTTTCGCGCCCTTATTTGAGCTTCTTTTAATTTTTTTCCCTGGATTTTCAATAACTTGTGAGCGATTTTTTTTAGTACGACAGTAAATGTTCCGAACCAATGATTCTTTATTTTTACTGTTTTGAGTTTATGCCTTTTTCTTTGTGAAAAAAATAAAATAGAACTATGCTTTCGAGTTGTGAACTTTGAGAATTTAATTCTGCAAATATTCGTTACTTAAATGTTTTAGTTTACATTATTCTTATTCTTGTTTTGGGGGAAAGCCAGTTAGTGCGTAATTAAGTAAGATGCTTTCCACTGTCTGGAAATTTTCGCTACTGTTTTACTTTACTCAACTCTGCTATCTGCTATTAATAATTAAAAAAAATTATTTATTTTTGTTCTTGATCTCCAAAATCACTTCAAACTGAGAATATACAATAACCTGTATATTACTCCCAAGTAATGTACTCTTATAAACTGCTTATTTATTTTTCTTAAAACTGATGTTCATGGGATTCTTTTTATCAAATAATTTTTATCCTAGGTTTTGATCTTGGAGTTTAGAGAGAAATGAAATAAAACAGAAAAAATGCTCTTAGAAAACGAAATTTAGTATCTTTTAAGTTTGTTAAGTTAGTTTAAGCTGTCTGTTGAATCGATCTTTGCAATTTTTAATTGTGAAGTTTAAACTTTGCGCTTTTTTTTTTAAACAGGAAATATCCTCTTTTATCATCTATGCGGTATTTGCCTTGAGTTCGTAGCTTGAATCGGTGTTGCAAATTCGGAATAAATTCTCTTTTGGGTATTTGTGTGACCATGGGTTCCGCTTGTTGTGTTGCTGCAAGGGACAGAACCATTGCAAACAGAACAGGAGGTGAGACTTCGCATAGAAATTTGAGGTGTTCACCATCATGGAGCTTCTGCCGAGATAATCGAAGGCGTGTAGCTGGTGAAATTGATGAGCCTTCTTATCAGGTATCTAATGGAACTAGCCGAAATGTTAGCATGGAGATAAAAGGGACATTAGGCTCTGATAGAGGTAATTTTTCTGATCAAGGAAGTCCTCTTGAGATTGAGACCTATGGAACACCCACCTCTCAAAAATCACCAGTCCATGAAGAAATGGGTGGGAATATGATGACCCCTCCTTCAGGTAAATCACATGTTAATTGAAAGAGCCTAAAAGGATAGCTTTTTGTATCACCATCTTGACTATACATGGGGGGTTTAGGAAATTTTTCTAGAATTCTGTTCTATGTTATTATTATAGCTACTAGTCTGGAAATGCAAAAGGTTCTAATGGTCTTCTTATCTCATTTACTGCTAACAGCTAGGCGACTGATAATGCCTAACCTTTAACGGGCAGAGTAGCATGTTAGAATCTAAATAAAACAGCATGTTTTTATATATTCAAGTTGCAGGCATTACCTTATTGTCTACTTCTATCCGTTTTTTCCCAATACTGTTTTGAGTAATATAGCTACTAGTCTGTTCCCTCTATCTTGTAATTATGTTTGTGTTGTGTTTGACATTGTTTTATGTTGATCCTTTTTTTCCCAATACTGTTTTGAGTAATATAGCTACTAGTCTGTTCCCTCTATCTTGTAATTATGTTTGTGTTGTGTTTGACATTGTTTTATGTTGTTGGTGCAGACATATCAAGAGGAAGCAATTATTCGGTTGATGTAAGTTTGATTTAGTTGATACTGACTTTAGTTGAATAGCCTTCTCTGCTTGTTTATTTTCTGTATCTTTGGGTAATACACTAGCCTCTTCTACTGATGTTTAATATACCTTTCTGATTATATTTCAGATAAAGAATTTGGTAGAATTGCCCGATATCATTGATTCATCTACACCAAAGCTTTCATTTTGCATGCCTTCATCTTTCTCACCACCAGTAACAGACACGTTCTCTAGCCATGCTCATTTGCTTCCTCCAAACTCAACCTCATCACGACGGGCTCACCGTTCACCTGGGCAACGGCTATTGAGGCAGGTTTCTGATAGTCGAATCCTAGGATTGAAGTCGCCAAATAATTATTCAATGTCTGAAGCAAGGTCCTCTTTTGTCCTTTCCCGATGTAGCAATGACTTAACAGTTGGATCTCATGGTGGTTCTTCTGATGGTTGGTCCATGCGCACATTTTCAGAGCTTGTGGCCTCTTCTCAAAGAGAAAGGTGGTCTTTTGACAGCGAACACTTAGGTTCTGGTTATGGCAAGATAAGTGGATGTAGCAGCAGATTCTCATACTCTCCTTCCATAGATGCACGAACTTGTGGTGCTTGCTCGAAGCTTTTAGCTGAGAGATCCTCATGGAGTAGCAATGAGATTTCAGTGGTTTCTGTGCTTGTCTGTGGACATGTTTATCATGCTGAATGCTTGGAGTTGATGACACCGGAGGCTGACAGATTTGACCCAGCCTGCCCAATTTGTATGGTTGGAGAAAAGCAGGTCTCAAAGATGTGCAGAAAAGCTTTAAAAGCTGAAGCAGAGTTGAAAGCAAAATATCTTAAGTTGTTAAAGAATAGAGTTATAGATAATTCTGTTGATGGTAGTTGTAGTGATATTGAACACCTAGAAAACACCAAACGAGAAGGAAAAACTCCAAAGTTGGAACCCAGTTCAAGCCGGAGAAGCTCCTTGGCAAAGCCTTTCTTGAAACGCCACTTCTCAATTGGGTCTAGGTGGGGTAGATTGCTATCAGAGAACGACTCTGCTAGGAAGAAGGGGTTTTGGGTAAGATATCGAAAAGATTGAATTCCCTCTTCTACTGGCATCAGGTGAGGAGCCTGTCTGTTTCATCATGAAAGTTCATTACTGTCAGTAAATATGTGTTTGTTCCCCTTACTTCAAAGGGTTTGTACGAGTCAGGCTTCCAAGGTTTAATGCAACCTAGTCTCAGCTTATTAAGTCAGAGGTTTTCCCTTTTCAAGCTAATACCATCAACAAGATAGGCAGAAAATTTCCGATAACGACCCACCTTATAACTCTAGCCCTTTTACTTCTGTTTGCCCATTTGCTTTGGGGTGGGTAGGGCATGAGTGTGATGAACTTTGAGTTGGATCAAATTTAAATGCTTAGTTTTGGAATTCAGTAGGAACCAAGATATCCGATGGTGGGAGTTTGGGAGTTCATATTTCTCAAGAAATGAAAGTTATTTTTCTTGATTTCCGGATAGCAAGTATGGTTGTTCTTTGTAGGTTTTACATCCCATTACGAATGACTGATACTGAGGAACTTAGACCTTCAGGCATCTGTCCTCAATGAAGCATTGAATTGATTAGGAAAAGTGACTTACTAAGAACTTCACTGTGTTTTACCTTTTTAACTCTTCTTTGCTGTAATTTATGACACAGTAAATTGTGCTCATGTCGCGTGTTGTGTCTGTCGGGTGGAGTTTATGGAGGGTGCGGGACCTTAATGTCTTCAAAAGAGCACCGTTAGTTTCTCGATTTTCAGAACCTAAGGTTCGCATTGCTGCATTCAGCATTTGGTCAATTATGCTCTGTAATTTGGATTTATAACTAGGATAAAGAAGCTGCATTACTGCATTAGAAACTCGTTTCTCAGAATTAACAATTTAATCGATTTTATTTTTACGTTCTTAAATAAGATGAATGGTTAAAGAGTTGAGAACAAAACGAAGTTACTTGTTGCAGCATACTGGGATAAATGGTTACAATAAGGTGCAAACAACACATTTGTGCCCATAAATTATTCTTCTTGCGAATCGAAATGCTAGAATTCAACTTAAATCGTTGTTGTTGAGATGAGTTTCAGCTTTTGAGATTCGGCTATCATAATCCTTTGCTCGGTTTGTTACGAACTTGATGAAGTGTTTTTATTATAATTATTTTAATTAGTATTGAACAAATGTTTAAGCTCAAGTACAAATAATTGAGTATGAAATTATAGGACTTGATTTTTTTTTTTTAATTTAGTAACCAAACCCAATTGAGCTTCCCTCAATGTTAGATTTTTATTACTTGATTTTGGACTCGAGATTACACTTTAATTAAGTCTAGAGTTTCAATTTGGACAACTCAAATTTTCTCCCTTTTGTAGAAAAAGGAAGGGTAGGTTACATTAAGGGTCATTCAACTGTTTGTCACCCGTCCGTTAACTGTTGTTAATCCATTAGCAAAATGATGATGTAATATGTTATATATAGGGTTAACACTTAATTTGACCCCTAAACTATACTTAAATATCAATATGATATTTTTGTATTCTTTTACAAGGAATCCAAAAAGTTATAAAAATATAATATTTGGTCCTTTATAATTCTAAAAATTTTAATTTTCAGATTTTTATAAAAAAAGAGATATTTTTATATTTTTTGGGTTCATTTTTATATAATTATAAAAGAATCAAATTAACATTTTAGCTATAATTTAGCAGCCAAATTAATTATTAACTATATATAAAATATGTCATATCTCCAGTCAAGTGGTTAATGGCATTTAAAGGATGATTGATGTAAACTTTATGAATAGATAGATTTAATGATTATTTTATAATTTTATATGATTTGATTATCAAAACAATAATTTTATTCATAGCTGAGTAGTAGATTGTAAAAAAGAATAAGGTTAAAAACAAGTTTACTGTGTTATATGTCATACCAAGAGAAGCGGTTAGGAGTTAGGAACAAAGCAAATTATGTGTGGAATTATCAAATTCTAAACGTTAAAATAATTTTAAAAAATCCTCAAACTGATTCGATAAATCTTATTAACATCAAATAGGTTATTGAGCTTTAATTTTTATTAGAATCTAAAGCTAGTAATCTTTTGATTGAGCTTTAATTTTTATTAGCATCTAAACCTAGTAAACTTTTGTTTGAGCTTCAATTTTTATTACCATCTAAAGCTAGTAATCTTTTGTTTGAAATAAAAACTTATTTAAAATAATTAAAAGGCTTAATATTTTAGCTGTTATAAAGTTGATGGCTAGCTCTATAAATAGGAACAATATAAGCCGTGTTTCTCAAGTCAGAAAATTTGGTTTTGTAATTTTATTTTCTCAAAAAAAAAATGTAAAATCTGTTACAAAATACTTAAAATTACCAAAGCTCCTCCCTAATCCATATATATAGGAGTATAATGCGCTTCAACGTATTTAAACCCACATTTTCCTGTATTGACAACAATACCAATGAAATAAATAAAATAGAAATAGATAAATAATATAAAAATAATATTAATATAATATTTTAATATATTATAAATAAAATATATAAATAAATTCTAATACTAATATATATTAGAATATATATAATAGATTAGATAAATATATAATAGAATTAATATTCTAACATCTAATATAAATTATATATTATATATTATAAGCTCAATAATAAGAAATAAAAAATTTACCCTTGACAGTAATATATGTTATATATGTAAATCCTAGATGTGAAAATAGGCGTAATTCGAACCTAAAATGAAAAAGAAAAAAAAAAGAATATAGATGGAAAAAAAGGAGAGAGGTTGGATGTAAAGTAAAAAAAAAATCGATATGCTAAAATAAAATACGAAATAAAATTGAAACAAGAGTAATGAGATAGAAATAAAAAATCATAAGTAGAGTTTGAGTTCGAATCTCATAGATAATATGGATGGTGTTGCCTATAATGATGAATAAATAAAAGTCTCCCACAATTTTTATTTATCCACTTCTTATTTTGAAAATAGGTTGGTTGAACTTAAAAATTTCTTCATTAAATAAAGAAATATCAATCAAACTAATACTCAATCAATTCAATTTTTCTTTATTTAATTCACTTTACATTGGCAAATAAATTATTTACAACCTGTAATGTTCAAACCTTATAACTAACATAATTGCCTGCTAAGTAATGTCTAAATTTTTTGTTAAATAAAAAAAATGAGATAACAACTTGAATTCTCTCCCTAAGGACATGCTAAATTATCCAATATTCGTCGAATCAATACTAAATTTAATACCCCAAATAGTCATCTTGAATAACATTAACTGCCTTCAAACAATTTGTTTAAATTAAAGCTTTAACATACCCCTTATATTGTAATTACTTTCTTTTAAACCTCCTCTTTCAAATATCATTCTTTTTTATTATACACCCTCTAACTGATATATATTTGCAATTGCTGCTGAAATGGGGCAACTGCAAAATGAAATCCAAGAGCGATTGCTAAACTTTCTTTTGAGAAGTGTTAGAACAATAGATCTTGCAAGGAAAGAAGCGAACATTCGCGCTACCAGAGAGCGCATAGAGAGTTTGGAGGAGAGGCAGCAAGGGCTCATTGTTCATGGAGCACTCTGTCGCCCGGGAGACTAGAAGAAATTATTACACAATGTTACTGCACAGTAAGAAACCAACTTCTTCAACACTTATGATTTCAGTATTATACTTTCATTTGCTTATTTGTTAATCTAATTTCTTAATTTTGTTTCAGGCATGACAGAAAGCATCCTCGGATTCATGATATTGAAGAAAAGAAATAATCTTCTTACTCGACAGTGAAAGCAATGAACCTCAATAAGTTTCCATGAATAATGAAGTTTCACTGGTTTCATCCTTGGAAAATCTCGCACTGTGACCACGGAAATGTACATAGAAACTTGGGATAGCTCATGTTTCAAAATGATAGAAAAAAGGAGAGTAAATTCCAAAGCTTATATTTATGAATACATATCTTCTGCAGCAGTCAAAGTTGCAAAATTTCTTAGACTTGGATTCAAAGTACAGTGTATAGCTTTGAATTTCTTAGCCACGGTCTAGTTTAGATTAAATTGAAGGCTTTCTACGGCGTTATAATTAAGTAAAGATTGATTCACTAAATACAAAGTGAGAAGAATATTTTGCAGAAAGGAAAAAGGGTTAAAAAGAAAAATATATGAGAAATATAAGTTAAGGTTCTCTCTCTCTCTCTCTCTCTCTATATATATATATTTAACATTTTCAATTTTTAATTATACAAAGCAATGAATGAATATTTATTTAAATTTTTTTTATGAAGTACACAACGGAAAGAATTATATATTATTTCTCTTACTTTTTAAAATTTTTATCTTTTCGATTATCTTCTTGCGAAGCCTAAATTAGACTTTTTATTTTATTTTTGAGACTAATTTATAATTTAAACTTTTGTTTGGTGAAAGTAGGGAATATCGAATACAATTGGGGTATTTAATTATGTACAATTCATGAAAATGGCATGGAACGCTAGTTAAGATTTTACTTTAAATATACAAAACACCTTTAATTTAGCTTTACAAAATTGACCAAAATTTCTCACTCTTCTTAATTATTATATTTTTTAAATTTATATTTGATTTATTAATGATATATAATTTGATAACATCAGTGTATCTATATTATAAAAAAAATTAAAATTTATATATCGAATATTAACTAGTGTACAATAGATTATAATGATGTGATATGAATTTAAATAATTTAAAATTTAAAATTAATATCAATTCATAAAATAAAAAAATCTAAAATTCAAATTTCAAATTTCGAAATCATTAACCTATGCCCTGTCTAAGAACACATTGCATCGTCTATCTTACAAAAAAGTTTCACTAGTATCCTATTTATCTTGACTTAGGTCTCATTTTCATTTATTTAGAGAGAGATGTTGTTGATTTAATAAGTTTGACCTTAATTCCGAAAAATAAAGGTGTTTATTTCTTATCTGCTGATAATGTTATTACGAAGAGAGAAGAAATGAGTCATACACTTAATCCTACACAAATTATTGCCATTCAGCCACCGGTTAGTTGATCATTAATGTTGTTTTGATGATGACTTATACGGTCTTACGAAAACTATTTCTTAAGTTTTCTTTTTTCCTTTTTATAAGTCAAAAGATATTAAATGATTATCCCCTAAAATAAATATAAAAATCGGAATATTCGAACCAAATGATGTTCACTTTGAACCATATGTATAAATTATTAAGCTATAAACCAAATAGAGTTTGGGATGTTCTGCCAACTAAAACCCAGAAGATGCCATGAGCTAGTCAATGTTCACTCGGAAAGTACTGGCATCATTTATGGCATTTAAATGGAGAGAAACGGTTGGTGACTGTTAACTTCCCTTCCGCTTTCAATATAAATTAGAACAGATCAGAGATTGGTCCAATTCATTTTGCATCTATCCTTGGGGCTTGGGTTCTTTATTGACTCAGGTTTTCAAAAAGCTTTCTTTGGCTTCATTATTCAGCTTTGTTGGGTTATTAGCTTTGAGATTTGAACATGGGGGAGGAATACGATATTGTGAATTTGATTGTGTTGGGAGTGATCTCATGGACGACAGTTTTTCTACTTGTCCGAAAAATCTTCTCCGACCGCTCCTTTGAACTTTGCAACCGCATTGTTTCTACAATCCATGGGATTTTGGCTGTGATTTTAGCCTCGCTCTCTGTTGAAGATTGGAGCTGCCCTGTTTGTCCTTTGGCTTCGGCTTCTACGCCTAAGCAGGTATGTACCAAGCAAAAGCAACTTGTTCATGTCTTTTCCTTTTGTTTATTTATAGCAGAGCTTAAACATAATGGTGGAAGGAATTAATATTGTGAATGGCTGACAGAGGCAAGTTTTGGCTGTTACCGTAGCTTATCTTATATATGACCTCATCTGCTGCCTCTTTGACGTCAAATTCACTCTTGACAACACAGTTCATCACTTGGTCAGCATCGTTGGTCTTGCAGCTGGCCTTGCCTTTCAATTGGTATTCACCTTTATGTTTGTTTTTTCCCCCTTGGGCGGATTTTCTTTGGGCATGGTTTTACAGGAGTAATCTGTGTTAGCCCATGCATCCTTTGTACGTGATTAGATTTAGTTATGATGCAGTGTGGATCAGAACAAGTTGCTGCCATATTCATAACGGAGATCTCAAGTCCTTTACTCCACGCCAGGGAACTGCTTAAAGAATTCGGTTACAGGGACACCGATCTCAATTTAGCAGCTGATGTTAGTTTCCAATTTCCTCGTGATGCCTGCAGCTATCATTTAATTATGTTCTGTGAGGTTTTCAAATTGTATTAAAATATATTTGTGTAGTCATGTACGTTATTGTTTACTTGAACAGGTCCTATTTGCTGTAATATTCTCAGTAGCAAGGATGGTGGGTGGACCTTATCTGACTTTCGTTACTCTGACAGCTAATAACCCACTACTTATCAAGGTATTACTTGCGACTTACCCCCTTCTTTCCAACTCTATTATATAAATAGATAAATTAATATCAAGAAATGGACAACTCGTATCCGTGTTGTTACTCAAGGCAATGGCTGTAGGACTTCAGTTAGTGAGTACTTTCTGGTTCTACAAGATTGTAAAGATGGTGAAGTACAAGCTTACTAAAAGAAGGAAGCAGGTGGGCATGCCTGGAAAATTGGACTGAAGCTGTGTTACATACTAGTGAACTAGGCTGCATAAAATATTCAGTATCTTATTCACTTCAAGTATCCACACAGCTGATAGTTTATTAAGGGTTGAAAATTGAAATATACTGCGTAAACATACAGGATTCTATGTAAGACTTAAAAAAAAAAATCAAATCATGAATTATTCGGTTGTACTTGTAAATTTGATGGGCTTTTTTTACTTGCGAACAATATGCACATTTTGTTTGATTCATTCATCAATCTGTACCATCAAGGAAAGTTTTCCTTAGTATACCAGAGAAGGAAAAACTACATAAATGCGGATTGAAGTTAAAAAAACCACATGCACCATAAGTTGGTTGTGGATAGCATAATCATAGAATAATCAATGCAACGACCTAACTTTATGTACGAAAAGAACCCACCATTTCATCTTGAAACCCGCAACTGTCAATAATAAAGAGACTGGTGGTCGTTGAAAATTTTGAGATTGAAATATAAATTCATTTAAGAGCCCAAACTAAATCACTCCAGAATGAAAATAAGTCAATTTCCTGAAACATGCAGAAACATGCAGAAGGGGTCCATGATACAAATATGACTAGAGTGCTGTAATTATGACAACATTATAATGCACTGTCCAACAGAAAACCTCTAGTCTTTCCCAAAATTGGCACTGTAATGTGCACTTGATTCCAGTTTCTTAGCTTCGTTCAATTTTCTTACTGCCTGCAATTTAACCAAATAGAAGAAAGCCCATCATTGACATAAGCAGTTGTCCAATTTTTCATAACGCCAGTATACTGGGAATTGGAAAATTCTCCATTCCACAGAGTTCTAGACTAGTGCACATAAGCCACAAATGAAAACGCATTCTTTCAAGTTTCATGGTTATATATACCTTCATGAAATCTTCATGGATGACATAATCACGCTCTGCACGGATTGCTGACATTCCAGCCTCCGTGCAAACATTTCGTAGATCAGCACCATTAAAGCCCTAAAGTAATAAGGACGAAAAACAATCTTAGTGATGAGTATTACAGCCATGAAACAGAAACAAGCCACACCTTTGACTAACCTCAGCAAGTTTAACAACAGCCTCATAATCGATTTCACCATGCTTGGCAATGCCAGCAGCATGAATCTTGAGGATCTCCATTCTTGATTGCTCATTTGGCAATGGAATCTCTATCTTTCGGTCTAGCCGCCCAGGACGAAGAAGTGCAGGATCTAAAACATCAGGTCTGTTTGTGGCCATGATCATTTTAACCTACACGAAACAATTTAAGTTCAATAATGATTTCGGGAACATAGAAACAAACCAATGTACCGGGGAGCAATTAGGGGTGCATTGAGAGAACTTTCAGCTCCAAACAATAAACGCAATAAAATAAAAATATATATAATTAAATCCACCATGCATGCACTTGTAGATGTTAATAAGTAGATCTGTTTTTCAAGGACCATAAAGAAGAAGTTATGATCCTGCAGTACTAGAGTGGAATATGCAGGCACTTGGAAGTTTACAGAGACACGATACCAGAACACTCCCCCCCCCCCTTTTAGCCACTTTGTGAGGAAAGCATTCAAAATATAAGATTACAAACTATAGCATATAGAATATCTGTTCAAATCACAACTTGTACCATGCTCATGACCAAATTATGTACCTTCCCAAGCTGATCAAATCCGTCAAGCTGATTAAGTAACTCCATCAACGTTCTCTGTATTTCACGATCAGCACTCGTTCCCTCACTGAAACGGCGTCCACCAATGGCATCAATCTCATCCATAAAGATGATGCAAGGCTGAACACAAAGAAGCAAATATAAGAATGGCATTAATGGATACAAAGAAGCACAAAAGCAAACATTCATAACTCCAGGTTCTCACTTGGTGATCACGTGCATATCCAAACATTTCTCGTATCAATCTTGCACTTTCTCCAATGTATTTGTCAATTATTGCACTTGAAACGACCTGGTCTCAGATGAGAAAAAGTTAGATTCATTCATTCAAGGACGGGATGAGAAAACCACAAAGGTAAGACATAGATTCAAAAATACTAACCTTTAAGAAGTTAGCATCAATATTACTTGCTATTGCTCTAGCTAGCAATGTCTTGCCTGTACCAGGAGGTCCATAGAGGAGCACACCCTGCAAGGGAGACAAGAAATTTCAGGATTGTCAACCATATATCACTCCACTGTAGCATGCTTCAACCATCAACATATACAAAAGCACACCCATTGAAATTCAGGAATTGGCAGAGAGAGGAAAACTGGAAGTAATAATCACCTTGGGAGGTTTGATCCCAACTCTAAGGAAAAGCTCAGGATTCATGAGAGGGAGCTCAATAGATTCCCTTAGCTCTCGAATTTGATCAGATAAACCACCGACAGCTGAGTAGCTAACATTACCAGGATCTTCATGCAGCATGTTGTAAACAACTGGATCAACCTGTCATCAAAAGATGTACTGGGCTTTGAAATATCTGCAGAGAAAACTTGCTTTTATATCATAAATAAAAATGAACTAGTTAGTATGGTAATACCTCACGTGGAAGAGCCCGCATTATTGTCAGTGTTGTCATATCAAGAACTACTCTAGTTCCCGAAGTTAGCTTCTCCTTATCAACTTTGCTGCGGCAACCAACCACATAGCGAGGGCCACTGCTTGCTTTAACAATCACTGAAATGTCATATAGACATCCAAATTTATAGTTACAATATATTCTAAAACAAAATGAACCAATAAACAGCCAAAACTTCAAATGCGACTATGCAGATGTCAGACTAAGCAATTTTACAAATAAGAACACAAAAACGAACTTTATATTAAAAAGAGGGAGGGGATAAATAGTAGTTACAGCGTTCATTATCAAGAGGCCTGAGAACTTCTCCAATGATCTGTCCAACACTCTGAAGAGACTTTAAATCATCTTCTGTTTTGTTAAACTCCTTCTTCGCAGCTCTCAAATTCTCCCTACCTTAACATTCAAGAGCGAAATAACAAGTCAAAAACTATGTTAGGTATGCACTATATTAAGAAGAAAGATAAAGATTTGGTCTTCAAACAACTAATACAACAAGCTGTAGCCAAAGCTACAAACATCCTTTTCTTTTGTTTCTTCTTAACTACTTTATTTTACCAGAAAGCCAAAATTTCAACTTCATCAACAACATAAACAAGATCCAATCGTCAACCCAAGTCGAAGACATTGAAAAACAAAATTTCAGTTGAAAACAAAGAAGTTATCTATCGCAGCAACCAAGGCTTAAGACTTTCTCGCCAAATTTTACCTACTCAAGCTGCCTCTAGAATTAACAGGAAAAAAGGATCTAACTTCCGAAGCAGAAATATTTGTAAAACAACGAAGCAGCTGATATAACCGATAGTGGAAGCAAAACCCTAAATCCTAAATCGTAAATGGGCAAACCGCAAAAAAAAACAATAATTTAAATGCAAAACGAGGAAAAGAGAAAAGTGACCCCAATTAGGGGTAAGAGGGTGAGGATTATGGGAAGAGGTGGGGAATACCTGCTCGAACTCTTGATTCATACTCTTTGTGTTGAAGCAGTTTCTTCCGGTACTCCGCAATAGCATTACGGCGTCGTACAGCGTCTTCTCCGTCGCTCATTGTCACAATCTATGATCGAAATGGTCCGACTTTGAAGAAAGCTTGGTGTCTGGGCTTTCCCAAGGTTCCTTGAGCAAGGGGTTGTGCAAGATTGGGGCTATTTGTATTTTGTAAACTCTGCCAGGTATGCATATATATGTATTCTGAAAGCGGCCTGGGCTAAAATTTCCCTTTTAGATTTTATAAGGTTAAAATATGCCTAAAACTCTTTATAAATTTGGAATTTAGTTCGATTTAGTCTATTTACTTTTTAAATTTTACAATTTAAGTTTAATTGTTAAGAATATTAACTTTTTTTATTAAATTGATTGGTATGACATTTTAAAATAAATAAAAAATTCTTACTTGATAGCAATGTAACTAAGAAAATGATATTGCAATAAACCTGAATTTAATAAAATAATTTTAGTTTCAATAATTTGACCTAAACTTTAAATTTTGAAAAGTAGAGAGAGATTAAATTACGAAAAAAGAATAAAGAGACTAAATCCCAAATTTACAAAGAATACAAGAACATATGGCATAATTTAACCGTATTAAAAATAAGTATATTTAAATTTATTTCTTTTGGGCGACGAGTATTTTATAATTTTAAATTGAATTTATAGTAAATAGATTTTACCTATTTGCTATTTGTAAAAACAAAGTTATACAAAGAAGTAAAAAAGAGAAAACTTGTTGCAAAAAGGAAGAGGAAACTATACTTAATTAATCCACCATTACTCATTTTATTCATAAGTAGAGAAAAGGCTTAGGCGACATGGGATGATGCACTTAAACAAAATCTAAAAATCTCCAATCTTTAAACTTAAATCCTCAATTAAACCATTTCAAGGGGAAATATATCAACCATTGCACTGGGAATCTTGAATCCAACCAATTTAAGAATCACAATTTTTCTGTCTCTAGATTTACGTATAAAAGAATAAATTTAAACGTAAAAAAGAATGAAAAATGGGTATCATAACATGATTATCTACAGTTTTCCCCCCACTTGCTACATAATATACAAATAGATTTTACCCTCAAGTTTATTATTCATCAGATGCCTGACAAAAACAGCAGAGAGCAACTTTAGTACCGGATGATGAAGGCACTGAACAGTGAAGCAAAGTTTTCAAGACTCAGAGTGGCGCTTTGCCTTGTGCAGCAGTATTTCCTTCAGAACCTTGGCAATTCTTTCGGACATGTGATGCTCTAAAAATCTCTCTTTCACCCTTTCATATCCTTTCTTCCCCATCGTCAGCCTCTTCTCTACATTTGTAGCTAGTTTCACGATGTTATTTGAGAGGGGCATCACGCCTTCTTTGCCAGCAGGATGCAACAAGCCTGTTGTCCCGTTTACCACTATCTCCATGGTGCCACCGGCAGCTGTGCCCTGAATAATAAATGCAATCAACAATAGCACCCAAAAAAGAAAAAAGTGGTTACATTGCTTTGTTAAAATGAAAAGAGATAGAGAATAGGTAGATTGCGAAGAAGAATTTCTGTTAGATATTACAGGACATACCAGGACAGGAAGCTGAAAGGCCATAGCTTCTATTGTTATCCTTCCAAAACACTCTCCCCGGGCCTAAATGTGACAACAACTTGTAAGCTTTGCCAGCAAAGCAAAAGCAAATCATACTTGATAGATATTTCATGAAATGGAACACGAATGAAAGCTATAGTATATACTATGAGTTGATGGTACTGCAATTAGTACTACTTACAACACTAATAAACAACATAGTTATCCAGAGAATACCTGAGAATTTTGAACAAGAACATCAATAGAAGCCAGATAGGGAGCTACAGTTAGGGTTTTATTAACAAAGTGAACTCGACCCTGCATATTATTCTGTGATACAAAGTTACGCAGCTCTGTTTCAAACTTTGTCTGAGCATTCATGTCACTTCCCACTATCACCGCATGAATTGGTGGCACCTTTAGTTTGCTCTCCTGGATCAACTTCAAACTTTCATGAAATGAACGTAGAAATAGGTCCTGACCCTTCCCTCGGGAAACACCTGAAACAGCACAGGGATCGGTGCTCAAAAGATGATAAACCAGTACAGTAGGCTCGAATTATATAACATATTCCAACATTCTGCAATAATTTAGCCGTTCAGAGTTGTGAAAGAACACAAGGTGTTTGCAAGAACACAAACAAAAAACAAAAGGAGATATGCTACCAAGGAAAATGGAGGAAGAAATTGGCAATTGACCAAAGCTCTAAAATATAACCCTAATCCGATCAAGAATAATTTTATTCATGCAACAATGCCTGTGGGGAACCTCATTGAGAATAAAAAATTTCCCAGGCCTGCAATGCAAACTGAATCATGGAATAATTAAGAGGCTGTTGACTCAAGGAACCAAAGCTGCTAGCAGGAGTATTACTAAAATCATCCATGCAATCAATTCTCAGAAAGGCAACAATAACTATGAACCACAAAATCAAACTAGGATTTCAACCACTAAGGATCCACTGTAAGCATGTGTTTTATTTATAATACATCCAAAGCATACATACTATTTATAAGAGCAAAGACTAGATCTTCATTTTTCACGCCAAGAGATTCACGAACATGCTCACGGAGAACCAGTTTGGCAACTCTATTTTCAGCCACTTCCATTAGTTCCTTGCTGTTTCCTAAGTGCACAACGTATGTTTCAGGCATTTTAATCCTGTAAAATAAACTGTAAAATTAAGACAAACAACCAAAAACAGCAAAAAAAAGAAGAAGAAGGGTGAAACATATATTTAAATCATAGAGTCAATAGGTGTATCAATTAAGACAAACAACCAAAAACAGCAACAAAAAAAAAAGAAAAAAAAAGAAGGGGTGAAACATATATTTAAATCATAGAGTCAATAGGTGTATCTGAATCCTATAATCCAAATATGACAATAACATCCACCAGCATCGTAACCGTACTCCAAAGCCTCTTCAATCTTCATATATATTAGCATTAGCAGACAATAAAATCCTAAAACTTATAGCAGATAGTACAAAAACCATTACCCTAATCGTTCCCGAGTCCGGTTTTTCCAGTAATTTGCTGTGGTGTGTGAATCAATCATGGCACCTCCAACTAAAGGGAGGTGCTTAACATATTCTAGCTTGAAGTAATGTCCTCGCATTTCATGAATCCACCAGAGAACCTTTGGAAGAACATCAGCAACATGTTCTTTAAGAACAGCATCCAGCCACTTCCCAGCAACCGCAGTGTTCAAAACTACCAAATCAGCCTTTAGAGCAGTATCTATAGCTTCTTGACCTTTGGCAGAGAAAACCTTGATAAAAGTTGGAAAAAACCCAATGTGTTAAAATTTAGAAACAACATTTGCATTGAAGACAGAAGAAAACAAAGAAACCAAGAAATTAAGAATTACCTGAACCCCTCGATTCAACATCTTATGTTCTAAACTGTAAATGATGTCATCAGATTCGGTTTGTTTCTGGTTAGTTACCAAGACAACGTCAGCGCCAACTTCTCTTAGCAGACATGCAAGTTCCATTAACAATAAAGGCCCACCGGAAAGGGAGAGTTCGTGAGAGACTAAGAGAACGAGTTTTGACTTCATGAAATCGAGAGGATTTGGAGTCGGTGCTTCGTCATTGTGGTTAACTTGATGGTGGGTACCCCCTTTTTCTTCTGCTTGTCCTTCTCGGATGAAATTGCCGACATTGTTACTAGAACCGTTGCTGCAAGAATCGAAGGTGGATCTGATGAGGAAGGCCATGAGCGTTGATAGAGAAAGGAGTAATAGAATCATCAGTGGCCATCTCTTTTTCTGCTGGGTTGTAATCCATGCGCTGGGTTGCTTACCCATTCTTTCAAATATTGCTTAGCTTCGCTAATTTACTACTGCTTTGCTCTCGATCTACAAATGAATATCAGCAGTGAATTACCTGAACTACTTGAGAATTCACGTTTCGATTCGAGGATCTACGATTTGCTTGTTTGCTTCACTGGTTGAAGAAGCAATTCGACCAAAAGCACGAGCCCAGCTCAGTCTCGTTGTCGCTGGACGTGAAATTTTGCGGGCTTTCATTTGGGATTTTACCCTTTGTAATATCCAGCTTTTTTGGGCTATTAGATCAATATCCGACTACTAGTGTGCTGGATGCTTTCAACCCAAATCTTGATCCATATAATAAACTAACTCCTCTTAACTCTAATGAAATTTTGAGGCCTAAACCTAGACAATTATTCGTTTAAATTTTTTTATTTAAATCAGTATTTAGTAATTATTTTCATATAGAGACTTGAGTTTTTTTTGTCAAATTAAATTTTAATATTTTTTGAGAAAAAAGACAAAAAATTCAATCATAGTTAAGAAACAATTGTTAAGTTTAAGAGTTAACTTGAAAAAAAAAAGTTTAAGGTTCAATGTAAGAACAATTACTTACTTCAAGTCTTAATGTGAAAATAATTATTAAGTTTTGATTGGATCAGAAAAATTCTAACCCCATGTGAGATCAGATCCTAAAATGTATATTAACTCAATGTATGAATGAGCACTTATTAGAATTCCTAAATAAGATAAAAAAAATACTTTAAAATGTTTAAATTTACGTCCTTCAGTATTGATAACAATAATATCTTAAGATTCAGTGGATATAACTCTACTTAATTTATGATAATAATAAACTTTGATTCTGTAACACCCCCTAACCCCAAACTGTCGCCGGAACAGGGCTACGAGGCATTACCGGATATATCAGACAACTTATGGATATTTTACAATTATTATAACATTCATAGTATATTGAAGAATTATGTCCCTATAATGGACTTTCGAAGCCCAACACAAGTATTAAGTGGAATGAAACGGGACTTGTTCGAGTATTCAGGGAAATATATATATATTTTTTTTACAAAAATTTCGACAGCATTTCTTCTTAATTTTTACATAAAACCCCCTACAAATTCAAACCAAAAACCAACTAATCCAAAACCAATGGCACAATCAAAAACAATTTAAACCTAAATATATCTAAATCATAACCAATTCATTAACATAGTCATTTAATAACTAAACATTCATAATATTAATCCAAATTAACTAATAACTTCATTCATTTTTTTTCATTCCAACTTATACCAAATTATATAATATAATATTTACCATTTTATCAAACTAATAACAAAATATGGTATACCATTCTTATAACTAACTTTACAAGTACATCTATATAACTTATACAACACCTAGTACATGCCACTTTCAATTAAGAAAGAAAACATCACCCAAAATTTGCTGGAGTCAGGATCACTCGGATGCTGGACCAGGACACTAGACTTCTATTAACCTGCGCACGAAAACAACCGTACGCTGAGTATTTCATACTCAGTGGTATTACCATAATTCAAATTGCAATAGCAATTAAAAAAATAAAATAAGAACTCAGCATCAAATAACAATTCTTTTTCTTTTTTTTTAAGTTATCATTAAATAACAATAAATAAACAATCTTTAGCTATTATTCAATTTTAGTTACAAATCACATTTACCAGGTTTTAATCACCACAATCATTTTAAATCCATGCATTTCATTTCCAATCTAAATTTTCAGTCCACAATTTTAATTTCTTTCATATTCACTAGTACAGTCGATCAAATTCATTTGAACTTCTCATTTCAATTATTCACCCTATTAACATTTCGGACTTTAACGGATACACGAATTCCAACCCAAACACACCAGTACGGCACATTGTGCCTAAAACGGTACATAGTACCTGATCAGTATACGACACATAAAGTGCCTAAAACGACACACGAGGTGCCTGATACGACACACGAGGTGCCTGAAATACGACACATAAAGTGCCTGATCGATAAAGCCGGCAAATCCCGTACACTTCCATATCCTATGGCATGCCAATTATATCCGACTTAGCCCGACTAGTTAATAGGGTATTTCAATTCTCAATTCACTTTCATTTCCATTCCAAGATTACTTTTCAATTAAAAATTTCACATTCAAATCAATTTACAATTCAATTATACGTACACATTCACCATTCAATTCAATTCTCATTCAACTCCAATATCAATACTTACCTTATAATTCACTTATTAAATATAGAATTGATATATAGCATTTAATAAAAAGTAATTTGAATTATAGTAATACAAACCGTGAATTTCTCGTTTTAATCCTCGATAGCTTTCTCCTTTCCTTTGTGCGCCGATGTCTTGGGTTCTTTGTTAACTACGAAAATAATAATAATTTATAATCATCAATATAACACAATTCAATTTAATCCATGAGCCTAAACATGCAAATTTAACCATTTTTAATGTATATATATAATTTCACCATTAAGCTGTCTACTTGAGTCATTGTTACTAAATTATTTATATCTTGAGTTACGAAACTCTAAATTAATATCCATAAATTTTCTTAAAACTAGACTCATATATCTTCTCACCATAAGATTTTCAGAATTTTTGGTCTAGCCAATTAGTACAGTTTATTCATTAAATACTCCCCTGTTGTTTCATTTGACAGTTCTGACCTCTCTCTACTAAAAATAAATTATCTCATTGTACAGAACTCGAATAAGGTTCTTGTTTACTTATTTTGAAACTAGATTCATTAAGGAGTTCACACATATAAATTACACTCCATAATAATTTTTTTACAATTTATAATGATTTTCCAAAGTTAAAACAGGGCATCTCGAAATCACCCCAAACCAGTCTTACAAAATTTCAAATATCTCTTGATTCATCAATTCATTTCTTACAATATTTATACTATAAGAAACTAGACTTAATAAGCTTTAATTAAATATTTTGTTCATCCTCTAGTTCAATTTATACAATTTTTAGTGAATTTTCAAAGTCAGACCATTGCTACTTCCCAAAACTGTTTTGATGTAAAATGTTAATAACCAAATTTATAACACCAATTCACACCTTATTCCTATTCAAATTTCATTTAAACTCAAATTTAACTATTAAATTTTCAACATATTTTCTTAATTCTGAAATTTTCCTCAATTTAGTCCCTAAAACACAAAACTTATTGCTTACTTTGCAATTCGATCCTTATATCTATTTTAACTTGAATTTCATTCAATTAAACCCCTATTTCATTTTTTTTATTCAACATGAACAATATTTAGAATTCTAATAACTTTCAAAATATTAATTTAATTTCATCAAAACTTTGTTCTAAAGCTTTTAAAACATTAAAATTAAATAAAAAGGGCTAAATTAACTTACCTATTAAACTTTCAAACCTTCAAACCCTAATTCTCCCTTTTTCTTTTCTTTCTTCTTTCTTTCTTTCCTTCCCCTGCTTTTTGTTTGCCTATTTTGTTTCTTTTTCTTTGCTCTTTACTTATTTTCTTTCTTTTATTTGTTTTAGTTGCTAATAATATATTATAATTTAATTTAATCAATCAATAACAAATATCTAAGAAAAGCCTTAGATTTTTTTACAGTTTATGCCGCCTCATCTATGCTAATTGGTAAAATTACTAGTTTGGTCCTTTATATTTTTTATTGATCTATAATTAAACCTTTGCCCTTTATTCAATTTAGTCATTTTTACTAATTACTCTAAATTAAGCTAAATTCAACTAATTTAAACCTAATTAAACACATCGCTAGACTCATAAATATTTCTAGTAATTATTTCGAACTCGATTTACTAAGACGGAGGCCCGATAATACACTTTTTCCGGTGCCTGTGAATTTTGGGTCATTACAGATTCATTCGTTAAACATTAAAAACCTTACATCCTCAACAACATTTTCCCCCTTATTTCTAAATGAAATTAAGGGATGTTACTCAACAACGCTTACCATTGCAAAACAACATAATTTGCTGTCAGACATGACTCACCAGATACCATAATTCATATCCTAGTTAACTAAGCGACAATTCTTCCTTACTTCCCCATTAAAAGCAGTTAGAGGACTAATGTTGCCCATCTTAATCATGGACTTGGCAAATTGTTTAAAGAAGAGATTCTCATCCTTTGCGTAAGCTTTGACCAACTCCATTGTATTTCCAACATTCCCTGTCAAAAGCACTTCATCCGAATTGAGCAGTCCTTTTCCCCACAAAATAAGCTTGAAATAAAGGTTGTCGAATTTTACAGGGGACCCGAAATCCAAAGGTGAAATGTTGTTGTCACCGCCAGACTTGGGACACACAGATTTCAAGCCATAGTAGTAGGTTCTTTCTAGTGTTTGGTCTGGCAGGTTGTTTCCGTTTTGGTTGTAGAGTCTCTGCTTGAAGGTCGCACACCTGGCTACACCAATGGTATGTCCTCCTGAAACATTAGTACATGTTCAAAATGAGTAAGCCATTATAAGGTCAAAGACGGTTTTTAATTATGTTATGGTCTGACTGAAAACGTGGGACAATGGGTTGACCTGAGAGAGCAACGAGGTCTACTTCATCAAGACCTTGACGTTGGAAAAGTGTTATGAGGTTCTGAAGAGTGGAGTTTGGTGGTGGGATGTTGTTGTTTGAAGTGCTGAGGCTCGCTGTCTTTGAATCCCTTCTTCCAAGTGGAAGCTCCCAAGATGGTCCGCCGCTCTGTTATGGCGTTAATTGTGGTTAGCAAAAAAAATGTAATGCTGAATTGGCCTTACGAGTACCGTGGAGCTTTTTTTGCATGCTTTATGCTTACCAAGACAGTGGAACCACGAGCAGCCATTGCGAGTATGTCAGCACAAGAAACAGTTTGGGGACATGCTTCTTCTAGTTTAGCTTTGATCTCATCAATCACTTCAAAGCCTCTAACGGAGTTCCTGTTTGGTAGTGAATTCTTTTCACTAACGATGGTCGCACTGTTGTCCAACAATATGGATGCATCACAGCCCTATCAGATGAAAAAGAGGGTGGAAACTTTATATACTTTTACGAGTTACAGTAACGAAATCGAACCAAGTTATTTAAGCAATTGTTTGCGTCTGCATTAAATGAAAAAGTGGAAGAAGCAAGTAACCTGCACGAAACAATCGTGGAAATGAAGCCTTAGCAAAGAGGCAGCCATCCTAGGCTCTTTTGCTATGGCCATCTCTAGAACTGAAATGACGATGTCCTCAGCTTGAGGGCATGAAAACTGATAGAACTGTGGGAAAAGGCCATATGAAGGTGCACCAGATTGACCACCTGGCGCACCAACACCTCCCCAGCCGAAACCCAAACCAGGGTGAGCCAGAGAAACTGTGGCTGACAGGAAAGCTGTTACTAGGAAGCCTAAAGCTACTTTCAAATACGCCATTGATGATTTGAAATAAGTGTTAGCGATAAACGGTCATTGGTTGGCAATGGAATTTATAATGGTTGTAACAATTAAATCAACTGCTCCACTCGGCAAATCTTCCCGGAAAAAGCACCTAATACCAGGGATTTAAATTGCGGTCGCGGTCGCGTTTTCGGTCGTATTGCGTTTATCGCGGTTGCGGACATAACGGATGCTATTGCGGTCATTGCAGGTATCGCGGTCGTGAATTTTACATTACTTATTGTGTATTGCAGGTATAGCGGGTTTCGGCAGTAACGGTTTTGGACGGTGCCGTTATCGCTATATAACGGCCGCTATTTCGATAACGGACCGCTATTTAAATCCCTGCCTAATACTGATAGCCAAGACTGCGTCAACTTGTCTCCACGCTTATTTTCGTGCAGTGCTTCTGGTTTACCTGCTCCTTACGCTTCATAGCATATTATAGTAAGGATTAATTTAGTCGCTCCTTCCCAAAACCCAAATCTCATCTCAATGTAAATGAAAATTGAACGCTACATTTAGCATTAGCCTAGAAAGAAACAACCCAAAGATGGATAGTTTACATGTTAGTTTTGACTTTGTATTGTATAAATTTCTTTTATATATAAGAGCAAATAATTACGTCACCATAGGTAAGGGTTTACTAACAAAGTAATCCAATCTTATACCTCATGTCAATTAACGTGAAATTTTTATAAGTTTGTCATTAAATCAGCGGTGTGATTAATGTATTGTATAAATTTTAATGCATTTGAATATGTCTATTATGTTGAGATTATTATTTTAAGTTTTTGAGATTTTTTTTAATTATCTATGTATTTTTACTAGAGCATACATGTCTGGGATAAAGTTAGAACTTTTTAAGGGAGATTGGATTGAATTATAAATTTTTTGAGGGGTTAATGTGTAAATTTATTACGTATTAATTTATAATTTCATAATTTTTGAAAGACAAAATAGATTTTTTTTTTTAATTTGGGGGAGTGCAATTTCATTATGAGTTAACTTATAGTTTCATTATTTCTAAAGAGACTAAAAAAATTTTCCATTTTTGAGGCTGGCATCATCTTTAACATATGAACATGTTAAGTATTCATTAAGCCATATGATGTCATTTATTCTAGATATTAAATTAAATATTAAAGTCAAACTCATGCCAAATTGAAAAGAAAAAAACCTCAAGCAACAAAATAAACATTAAAGTTAAATTCAAATCCAAATAGTATATTAATGCTAAGACTAAATTACACTCAAAATCACTAAACTATTAGTAAGTTTACATTTTGGTCACTCAACTTCAAAAGATTACAAAATAGACATTGAGCTATTCGAAAATTTTCATTTAAATCACTAAACTATTCAAAAGTTTTTCATTTAAGTTACTAGACCATTAACATTTTTTTTTAAATTCAGCTCGTAAACTCCAAGCAACAATTTGATAATCGTTGTAGTGAATCAATATTCATCAACAAATACAAAAGCATACCTTAGATCCAAGTTAATATAACTATTTCATTAAAAAAAACTGAATTAAAAAAGAAAAAGAGAAAAAAAACTTTCAATTAGTGCAAACAATAAAAAAAAAACAAAAACTATACAACATTAATTTTAATAGCCCAATGACTTAATAACTATTTTCAAAATTTTTAAAATTGAATGGTGAAATTATAAACTTACTAATAATTTAAAAATTTTTAGTTTAATTTACCCTAATACTAATTATTTCTTTCCGCGTTATCTGCAAAAGTGGTTGAAAGACATTAGTAACTACATAAAAGGGACAAAGAATTTCAAAGAGGAAAGATGACGACAGAGTTGACCCTTTCACAAATTCGAGTGGTTAAACTGCTACCGAGCTACTTTAGCTTTCAGATTCATCTACTTCATGGTAGCAAATCAAAGTTAGATGCTGGCTTTTCCTTCAACTAGCAGTTTCACGTCTCATTGCAAAACAAAGTACGATGTCAGTATGAAGTATGAACCCCTGTTTTATTCAATATCTGACGATCTAGTCACGCTAGTGCCTTGGGGTCTTATAATCTAGCACATCAAATTTACACAGAAAACCGACATTCGTTGTTGTCAAGTTCAACGTCTATTACATATTTAATAACAACGGAGCTGGGTATTCTATATACACTGGTATTGGGGCAATGCTGTACTGAAAAATGTGCTGCTGCTGTCCTCCCAAATCGCCCTCTTGCTCTTGAAAACTCATCGAATTTAATACAAACTATTGAAAGGTTACATTCAAGAGAGTTGAAAGTTATGATTTACACAGTTGCCTCATTGGGGTAAGCAGCCTAGCAAAACGAAGAGGGACAAATGCCTTGACAAATGTCCCGTTTTCGGTATATTCCTGTAGAAGGGAAAAGACATATAAGAAAACAGCAGCGATATTAACTCTCTTTATAATGACTCGAAAATAGATTAGTTCAATATTTAGCTAATACTTACAGTTTTCTCCACCATTCCAACCTGATGTATGGTACTCAGAAGTTCCCCTTTGTCAAATGGGACTAAAGCTTCCACCGGAACCATGGAATCCTATTAAAAAAGAACATAACTCACTAGTAAAACACAGTCCAGATCCAGAATTTCACTGAATGAACCACTTTCATGTTTTAAAGATACTGAAATCGGAACATCAATTAAATACCTTTAGTTTTTCCTGCACAGCATTGCAGAATTCCAGCAAGCCCTCACCAGTCAAAGCAGATATACAAACAATATCTTCCCTTCTCTCTGCTTCTAACTTGATCTTTTCCGGATCAGTAACTTTATCGACCTGCCATACATAGTCCAGTTCATGTTGCAATAACAGAACTTTGGGAAAATGCACAGAATATGATACATACATGCATATATATATCACCAACATTATAGATAAGCTCCACTCCTATGACAATTAGGAATACAAGACTGTGTAACATAAGCAGTTTAATCCCTTTCTGATGCATGGTTCATAAACCAGGATACAGAATACTTAATACATGTTATAATCACTATGAATACTTTAGTGTGTGTCTAAAAGCAAAATCGGCCTGTAAAAGTAGATTATAAATTCTAAAAAAATTAAATTAAAAAGGAAGAATAAATCTATGCAAAAACAAATGGTATAAGCATGCTGAGGCAAGATAGACTGCAGGCACCATGTGCAATTAAGCAACAAAAAAAAAAAAATGCAAGGTTTCATGCAGATGTATTGAATATTGAGCATATATAAAGTTAGAAAAATCACAAGTACAATAAGCTGTGAGGAAAAGGGTCAAATTGTTCGTTATGCATGTTTCAATTCTTAGTATCTTAGAGATAGAGAATATCTCCATTACCTTGTTCCAGACCATTAATTTTGGAATTTCTGACACATCTAGCTCTGCTAGAACTTTTTCCACAGCATCTATCTGCTGCTCTGCTAGGGGATGGCTGAAATTGACAGGAAACATAGTTGAAATTTTGAGAAGAGGGAGAAAAACTAAAAATAGTAGAAAGCATTATACCTGATGTCCACCACATGCACTAAAAGAGAAGACTCAGATATCTCCTCTAATGTAGCTCTGAATGCAGCAACCTACATGAAACAACCATTAGGTGGAGCTGACATGATTATTTGGGCACCCTCTTTGAACTAATTAGGTATTAAGATTCAATAGAAACATCTTTCAATTTAACTAATTGCGCATGAAGTATTTCAAAATCAGAAGGCACCCTGTTTGACACATAATATGAAGAAGCCCCTCCTAACATAAACATCAAACAGTGAGAAGCATTACCAGGGTTGTTGGCAACTTTTGGATGAAACCAACAGTGTCAGTAAGAAGAAATTCACTTCCATTTTTCATCTGGAAAGTACACAACAGAAATAAGTATCCCTTGTTACCGGCAGAGATAATAGATAAAGCAGTAAAAACTCTTTTCAACACCAGATAACAATAAGCAACTTTAGTTCACGAAGAAAGTATCGGTACAAGTTTATAAAACCAACATTCAAAGATCTAAATCATGCTACATAACTTCTTCAATTCTCAATTCTTTTCTAGCAAAATGAAGTAGCTAGAAGCCCCTAGATTTGAGAACCAAAATGCACTCATAGTGAACAGAAGTGATTAGAAAAGCACAACATAGAAATGATATGTTTATAGATAGAGAAAACTTATAGCTACAGCTGGACAACTTTGTTTTAGTTTATATCTTCTCTGACTACCCAATTGCATAAAGAACAGGTTTGCTTGAAAGCAAGGTGTAACACTACGTTTCCAAACTTATAACTGACCTGAACCCTTCTTGTTGTTGGATCAAGGGTAGCAAACAGTCGGTCCTCTGAAAGAACATTAGCTCCAGTCAATTGATTTAAAAGTGTACTCTTGCCAGCATTTGTGTACCCAACCTATAATGCTTTCAAATGTATTATATGTTGGAGACATAAAAGGAACACAATAAAACTGTCCTTGTATTATTTTTAAAAAAAATCAGGTTAAGTGCTTACCAAAGATACTACAGGAACGGGAACAGAAAACCGGCGGTTTCTATATTGCTTTCGATGTTTTCTGACAGATTCAAGCTCTTTTTTAAGAACTCCAATCTAACAAAAGACATAAGTTAGGTCATGGAGGCTCCAATAGCCATAAATCCTATTCTATGTACAAGTTTTGAGTTCCTATAGCAGCATATATCTATCTATAAAATATTGGGAAACAGAAATTGTTGCTCACTTGAGTACGTAAGATACGTTTGTCCACTTCAATTTGTTTCTCACCCATACCCTTCACCTTGCCTCCAGCTTGACGCTCAAGGTGAGTCCACATTTTAGTAAGACGTGGCAATTGGTATTCCATTTGAGCCAATGCAACCTAGAAAGGCCCCATAGCTTGAGTAACAAATGTATAAATTATTCTTCTTTTGATTATCTTCAGTACAGAAAGGTTTTACCAAGGAGTACTTTTATTTAACTAACAATCTTAAACTTGCCTGTAAAGCTGCTTCATGCGTTGCAGCTCGCTGATTGAAGATATCCAGGATTAGAGCAGTCCGATCACAAACTCTAACATCCCCACCGAATGCCTTCTCCAAATTGCGCAATTGCCTGAAATTTAATTATAGAGCCAGATGAGATGCAGTGTTAAATAATGAAGGTTGCATATCAATTTCATAAGGTAAAAACAATTGACATCACCAATTACACTTTCCCCACCATTGAAAACACTAAAAGCTAGATTCTTATATAAAAGTTGAAACTAAGAAAATATTACAAACCTTACCCCGGTGAGAGTTCATCATCAAATATTACAGTCTCAACCTCAAAAGCACGAATTGCGCTCTTAATTTCTGCGACCTTTCCTGATCCTATATATGTCCTCGGGTTGGGAGAAGCTAACCTTCAAGGCCAAAAAATACAGTCAGACAATTTCAGCTTATAATATGAAAATGCAATTCGATTTAATAGATAAAAATCTTACTTTTGATAAGTTGAACCAACCACCATAAGCCCAGCGGTGTCGGCCAGCTGAGCCAGCTCCTTCAGCGACTCCTCGATGGCAAAAGAATCCGACGTCTCGCCTTTTCGCTCTACGCCCACTAAATAAGCTTTTTCTTCAAAAACCTTCAAAAAAATTTTAAATTTGCTTAGTAGCTAATTCCAAAAATTTCCCCAAAATTTGAACTGATAAAAATTAAAAAAAATTACCTCCCTCCCATTTCGTAGCTTGAATCTATCCTCAAAGCTTTCATCATCACTACCATCACCGTCATCTCTCTTCTTTCTAACTCTTACCGGTCTCGGTGTATCCTCTTCCACCGGTTCAGCGATGACGGATCCATTAACAAGTTCATCAACCACTTCATTTTCTTCCTCTGCCTCGATAGTCGGACTCTGCAGTGAAATATTATCTACTTCGTATCCTCGTTGAGCAACCATGGCAACGAAACTCCTATCATTGCCGTGAGTAGAAAAAGTGAGAGGGCCAACGGAGCGGTAAAGATTCAAATTCCATGAAAAATTGGAGTCGTAAATTAGAGGTGAAGGACGAGGAGAAATCAGAGAACAAAAACATAAGCTCATCATAAAATCCTATTGCTGGAATTTCAGTAACTTCTTCTCTCGAAACTGTTACTCCGGATTTAAAAATATTTTCATTTTATTATGTGGTTTATCGCGGTTCGTTAACGCCCTCGATTTTAGATATGTTTTGTTTGGACTTAGTGAGCTGAATTCTAGCCCAACCTAACTGAACTCTCTTCAGCCCATTTTTTTGAAAATATCCATCACTGTTGAGTATACGAGAAAAGCAATGTGATGATGGGGGATATTTAATCCATTGAAATTTAATTCGGTCGATTAATTATATAAAAAATATTCAATTAAGAAAAAAGATCATAGGAAAGTTTTGGTTGGATTAACGAAATTAAATGATATATTTGAATTAATAGAAATTTGATATTTAAATTTTTTTTTGTTATCCTAATTTTTATGGGGTTTTTCAATTTGTTTTAGACTTTTAATATATATTAATTTGATATGCAATAGTTCTTTAATGTCTATTAAAGTGAATGTTTATGATTTATGTCATGGATGCATTGTTGCTCTTCCTAATAATGTCGTCCTTAAGATTCAAATATTTCTTTTTAAGAGTACAATATATCTTATCATTACACTCAATCCTTATTGATATTATTTTATATAAAATATTTAAATAAAATAACTAAAAAATATTTTAGTATAACTATGATTCAATTGCTAAATAAATTTTCTATAAATATAATTTTAATATTAATTTTGATTTACATATGATAAAATCTACTTAAATGCATAGAATTAATCAAAATTATTTTGGTTAAGTTAATTTACTCATAAAAGTTTTAAAATTTTAGTTATTAATGGAATTAATGAATTGAAGACACATGTGTAACACCCATTTATAACATAGGTGTAGTAGGAATATACATATCATATGTAAACAGATAATAAGTGTCAAAAGTCTCATATTGCTTGCCTCAAGTGACATAGATAAGTACGCATGTACATTTTGTCATATTGATGCAGACTTGAAGGAACGTAGTAAGCATGGTACCATTATCAAACGCCATTGAATGTGAAACGTTTCAGCTCATTTCTGCTTGTTCTATCTGTTAAGTTCTTGAATGGTCACACTCACATATGCTAATCTAAGTTAATATAAACAGCTACCCGACGTTCAGGATTATATTAGCCTGACTGTTGATTGGTTCATATATATATGTTGTATTCGTGGACCATAGCTGTATATCTAGCTAATCAATTCGATACCCCCTTTTCGTATACCTGCAATCTGAATGGACTTGTGCTTCAAACATGTTCCTCATTTTCGCATCTTCCTTTGCATCCATACATATTGGCTAATATTATCACCCCATCCTTGATGTTTATACTCACCATAATTGATGTCTATCTACTTTTTGATTGGATGTTCATTTTTGGTTCAAGTGTGCACTTTGCAGTGGGTACCTCTGAATCATATGCAATGGTTTCTAAAACAATGATACACATTTTTTATGCTTTTTCCCCTGACAACTAATATGATTTCTCTCAGCTAAAATGCTCGATTTATGGTAATATTTTCCCCGTTCAAGTTTCAACGTATTTGGGTCAACTATCGAGGTACTTATAGCTAGGTACTTACAGCTATATGGAACCTAGCAAAGCTATAGTTTCCAGTTTCCATCTATTGTAACCTAAGGCAACATGTTGAGATTAAATTAGTGCCTTCTTGACGATGTCTGTTCCCAGCTACTTCCCAAGTTAAGATGAATGCGGTAATTTACTGGGTCAAGGCCATAAGCCATGCAACATATTTGTTGTTGTTTTTTTTTTTTTTTTAACTCCTGCAATATTTATGAAAGTAGTAAGTGTGGGCATTTCAGGTCCCCCCAAAAAGAACTACAGGGTTACGGAAGCAGAGGGCGACAACAGAAGGAGGCCAAAGGAACAAAGTTACAATCATTACTGAAAACATACAACAAACAGACCAGCCCAAAAGATCAACCCCCACACACCCAGAATCAATCTTATCAGCTCACAAAACCAAATTGAATTACCAGCCCTTTTGGCGGTTTGGGCCCCCCTCCCCCCCCCCTCTGTCTATCTCTATGACAGCATCAGATACCTTTTTTTTCGTGCATGTACTCGAAAGATTGTGGCTTTCATTGTCATTTCAACATCTCTATGCATGAATACAACAGCTAATATCAGGAAAAAAGTTAGATATTCCAATACGGTTTACACTTTACAGACTCACAAGCAAACAATCTTAAAACTGGGAGTGTGCAAAAGACAGCTCACCTTTTCTCCTCCTTTTGCAGATTACAGCAGCAACGCTACACACAGCAGAATTTAACATATTGGTAGAGCTCACCTTGTGTGAACGAGCGAGCGAGAGAGAGAGAGAGAGAGAGAGTTTACACAGTTTTTGAGCTCAAACTACTTTTGAGTCTCCCAAAGAAATGTAAATGCAGGCATTAAAGCTGAAGGATTGATGCTTTTGCTTGTTTTATAGTCAGGGAAGAAGTCGGGGACCATCTTTCCCTGACGTCTTATTCATTTCTTCTCAGCCAATTAGCTTTGCCTTTTTGAAGAACTAGCAGAGGCCTATGAATCTATAGGTCTAATAGCTTTTGGTGCTTAGTATATTAGTCTATTAGACCTATTCTTTTTCTTTTCCCCCAGAGAAGTAAGATAAAAAGTCATTGTTTTCCTCTAAAGCCTTATTAACATTTGTTGCTACTATGAACAAAGGTACATTTGCAGTTTTCCACATTCAGATGGATGCTTTGTTACTTACTTTCCCTTCCATTTTTTATGCTTATTAAAGACAGGTTACTTCCATTATCTTTTTGGTTTTATTGTTAGTTCCTTAAAGTTAATCTATCCCAATCAGGTCTTCAGTTACTTACAAATGGCTCCTTAGTTTTTTTTTATTTTTATTTTATTTCTTTGTCTTGTTTTCAGTAATACCATTCCTTTACTTCATTCCATCCATGCTTTTAACACATCACTTGGCTACATTATTTTTTACTGCATTTCCCCTCCCTTTCTCCTGGTTCCCATCAGCTTAGTTTTGAAGGGTTTTCTTTTCAAGGTTAAGTCTTGCTTACGGCTAGTGATCTTATTTGATCGCATGATTTGTGGCTTTAGATCTCGGCTGCATTGGGCGCAAAAGTCAGCTCAGATTTTCCATTTCAATTTTGTCAGCCATTAATTCAGGTGGCCCTGTGTTTAATGCCCGGCAGCTTTCATATTTGTTTTTTGTCATCTGTTGATGAATACATCCACCTTGTTTCAAGCAGAGTCTTATCTAATTCCTAACTCGCTTTTAATGCTTTTCACGTGGAATGGTAATTTGCCTCTGCATTTACTTTCCGTATGTATGTGTATGGCTCAATAATTCTAGTTGACTCACTGTTCTTCCAGATTCTTGCTATATAATTTCTTCTCCTCGCATTTGAAGGTCAATTAGCAACTTTCAAAACCTTTAGCTTCCATTTCTGTCACTAATTCACTATGGTTTCGCGAGATTCACCTCCAAATCCAACTTCCAGTATGCTGCACCATTTTATCGTCTCGGATCCTATTAATAGCCGAAACCAATTCGGAGGTCAACCTTTTGATGCCTATGGCTCTACTTTGAGAGGGAACCACAATACATTTCCCCAGTCCCTCGGTTTATTGCCTACCATTCATTCTCTCGGGGAAAGAATGTCTAGATCGATGGATCTCCTTCCATCTCCCATTGTCACTGATGAATCAGATATTAGCCAGACCAGACACTTGATGGACCTTCTTGGAGCAGCTAACGAGACCAACCACCAAACCCAAAGGTTGTCACTATCTCTCGGTTCTCACGTGCTTGATCCTTCCTTAAATTCTGGTATTGCAAGTCCTAGTTACTTGCTTTCCAGGGCTGAAGATAGAGAAGTTTGTAGTCCAGGCGTGGGAAACTTAAGGGATGACTACAATTTCACAGTTAACACATTTGCTTCACCTTCAACCTCACTGCACCGATCCCTATTGACTACGTATGGAGCAGCAGAATCATTTGCCACTGCTATAGTTAATTCGAGGTATCTAAAGCCAACTGAGTCCCTCCTACATGAACTTGTCAATATTGGTGGCAAAAACGTCGACGAAAATTTCTTTGGGAAGTTATATCTAGGAGACAGAGGAGGAAATGCAAGACTTTCCTCTGAACTAAAAGCAGAATTCTGCAGTAATGAGATGCTATTGCCCGAAAACGAGCTCCGAATTAGGCTTGCAAAGCTGATTGGATTACTGGAGGAGGTTAGCATGATCCTGTTGGATGTTCTGTCGTGTTTACTCGTGTTTTAACTAAAAAATTACTTGAATTTTACTTCACGAATTCGTTACTATTTCATCCCCAGGTTGAGCTCAGATATGAGAAATACTACCAGCAAATGGAAGAAGTGGTTTCATCATTCGAGTCGCTAGCTGGTTTAGGAGCAGCAAAGTCGTACACTGCTTTGGCACTCCAAGCAATTTCCAGGCATTTTGGAAATCTAAGGGATGCCATAATATCTCATATTAATGTTATCAGAAGAAAGTTTTCGCACGATTTACCGAGAATCAACCGGGGATTGTCGCAGCTTAGCCTGTTCGATAGAGATTCTAGGCAGAACCGACAGTACCTTCAACAACAACTTGGAATGATCCCAAGGCAAAGGCAAGCTTGGAGGCCTATTAGAGGATTGCCAGAAACCTCCGTAGCCATCCTTCGTACCTGGCTTTTCGAACACTTCCTTCACCCGTAAGTGCATATTTTGAGTTCAACCACTTTCTGCATTTGAGTCGATGTAACACAAAATTCTTACCATTTTGTTGCATGCTTCTTAACAGCTATCCAACAGATTCGGAGAAGATAATGTTAGCATCACAGACAGGCCTGACCAAGAATCAAGTATGATCCCTTCTATCCATTTGCATCTGCTCGATTGATGATTTGTTTCTTTTTAATCCCAATATTTTGGTGCTTGTTCTCATTGTCAAAATTCAGATATCAAACTGGTTTATAAATGCTCGAGTTCGATTGTGGAAGCCTATGATAGAAGAAATGTACAAAGAGGAGTTTGAAGACTCTCCTCAAGATTCTGATCCATCGTTTGCTAGCAGTTCCATGGGCAGGGAGGGGATCACTGATCAAGCTGAGGATTGAAGGGATAGCAAAAATCACTTTTAAATAGATTGATTCTGTAACCAAGATTCTTAGGCTAAATCAGATGGTTGACAAATGACCTTTCAGCATTTGATATGAAACTAATTAGACTCCAAATACATCTTTTGAAGCTTAATGCTGGAACTGTGGAGTTTACCTCTCTTATATATTTTTTCTCATGGCATGATATGGAATTCAAAGTTTTGGGGGCAGTTAAATTTCGTGCTTCTTGTGAAACAAAACTCAAGTTTTACTGCAAGAAGAAATGATAGAAATGAAAGACGGAAATGTATTTTATACTATTTAACGGTTTAACTTAATCATACCATGTGGCAACTTGTAGAACAGAAAACAATAATTCAATTTATGATAACTTTCATCTTAGGTTTAATGTCGATATTCTTAACAAAAATTAGCTTCAATGGATTAGAATAAATTAAAAAATCTTTAAAATTATAATCATGAAAAATATCTTTATTACTTTTAACTTCATTAATTCTGTATCGAAATATATTCAAATCATACATTAACTCTTTTTATCCAAATAAATCCATTCTACCAATACTTTTTATCTTAAAACCTTATTTTTTTTTATTTCACTCCACACCTTAGGGTTCATTACCATAATCTATCAAAATATATTATATAACTTAATTATTTAAACTGATATGATTTATCCGAATTTAAAATATTTGTAACGCTCAACTCCATATCTAATCCTTAGGTTATAGCAAATTTACCCAATTAACGGAAAACAATATCATCCACAAGCGCTATTTGATAATGGAAATATTTGATTAAAAAACATCATGATGACTTTTTCTTTTTGATGGTTATTAGCTGATAATAATTTAACACAATTTCATAAGCATAAGGAATTTAAAATTATGATTTTTTTTATTTAGATGTAAAAAATAAAAACGATAATATAATTTAATTAAAATATAAAAATATTTTATTAATTAATTGATAATCGAATACACTAATTATATCATACATTTAAATAATAATACAGATTTATTTGATTGTTGTGATTGAGAAACAAATCTAAAAGATAAAAGACTGCTTGAACGTATGGTAAAATTGTATTTTTATTCATTTCAAAACTAATAATTTAGTTTAAATAATCTTTTTATTTTAATTCTCTGAAAATTCATAATTTAAAATAAATCCTAACACAATTTCTAACTAGGTCTAAAAAGTACCATTAAAAGATTAGTTTTCTTTTTTCAAAGCAAGAAATCCAACTCATTTTGGGCATCAATTTAAACAAACAGAATTAAATATGATTAATTAAACTGAATATATGATTGATTATAACTTTTTCTTTGTAAAATAAAAGAATTGTCGACCCAAAAAAGAAAACAAAAGTACAAATTGTAACGGAAGGAACCTTACCGAATCCTATACCCACTTTCCCCAGGTCCTCGTGATTGACACGAATTACCTCCAAATAGTAATGTTTAATCGGTTAATTAACTCGAAATAATATTAATTGAATTAATTAATTTTTTAAAATTTTTAACGTTTAACAGAACTGAAAATTATATGTTTTTAATTTTTGGTTAAAATAAGTATAAAATTAAATGAATTAACCGAATTAATCAAATTAACCGAATTACTCAAATTATCTAGATTAATTAAATTAACCGAATTAATTGAATTAACCGAATTATTTGTATAAAATTATATTATTTTTATTTTTATTTTTATTTATTAAATTATTTGTAATTTTTATGATTGGGTTGGGTTGGGTACTTAGGTTAATATATATTAGATTGGATATTTTGGTTTATGTTGAATTGAGTTTCAGTAAATAGTAGGTTATTTATATATTATAATTTTATTTATTAATTTTTTCGGCTAAACCAAAAAATTTAGCTAATCGACCGATTTCAAATCGAATTAACCATTAATCGAAAACTCAAAAAATTTTTAACCTACCTCAACCGAATTAATTCAGTTAACAGACTAATTAACCGAATTCGGTTGATTAACCAAATTTTTTCAGTTTTACTTTAATTTTACACACCCTACCTCCAAACGCAAATTAATAATGCCACGCGGGAAGATCACAATGATTCGTATATAAGTGTGTCCAATAATCTAGAGCAATAAATTGTTCATCGTCTGAATCAGTAACATTTTTCTACCAAAATTTCCACCAATCATAATCCACATTTATTTCTCCTCCAAATATTAAAAAAAAAATCAGTACCGTATTTTAGTACAGATTTTTGCCCTTCTCAAAGTATATAAAATTGAACAGACGGCACCGTCTTCGTCTCTCTTTTTTTTTCCTCGCTCTCTCACACGGAAGCCATGACTAGCTCCTCCGCTCATTCACGCAAGGTTTGTATGTCTCTTTGTTTTTCCGGTTTAATTTCGTTATTTATTTGTCCACAAATTTGGGTTGCGTCTGTCGGATTACTTCTCCTTATTTGTTTTTTTATATTTGTTGATTTTTGTGACTATATATTTTTGGAGATGCTTTTTGCGTAGGCTTTAAGCAAGATCGCATGTAATAGACTCCAGAAAGAGTTAGTGGAGTGGCAAGTTAATCCACCTGCCGGATTTAAGCACAAAGTAACTGATAATCTCCAAAGGTTTCGTTCACTCTTTCAATTAATCTCTTTTCTTTTTTTAATCGGGGATTAATTTGGGAATTTAGTCCCTAATTTGTTGTGTCTTTTTGTGGAAAGATGGATAATCGAAGTCAACGGAGCCCCTGGAACGATTTATGCGAATGAAACTTATCAGCTTCAAGTTGATTTTCCTGAGCATTACCCTATGGAGGCACCCCAGGTTTCATCCTTTCTCTTTGCTTTCCCTTTTTGTTTTGTCGCGTAAAGTGTGAAATTGGAAAGATAAAGTGACACTGACAATTGAATTTGAACGGCATCATTTATTTGACTTCACGATTGCTGTTGTGTTTTATGATGATTATGATATTCTTTTGTTGATTGATCAGGTGATTTTCATCCCTCCGGCTCCTCTACATCCTCACATTTATAGCAATGGACATATTTGTTTAGGTATGTTTATAAATCCATCACTAGACTCGTGATTTGTATAGTTATATTGTTGTATCCCTTATTGCTAACCGCACTTAAGTTTTAAACAGCTAGTCTTTCTAATCTTGCATTCTTGCTGCTTGAAATTGGTATGATGTTACCAGTTGACTGGTAATGATGTTTTTGGGAAATTTGCTAGTAATCATAAATGCAGTGCTTCTTGACATATTGCTTTGAGTTTCCTGTCACCGTCTGTCACCCTCTTAGGATCTCATCTTTATGAACCGACAATAGATTTTTGTTTTCTGGTAATAGATTTGAAGAACTGGCATATTGGATGATTGGAAGGTCCTCTAATGTGTCAATGAAATAGCATACGGCCATTGCTTTCATTGGATGTCAAAATAATTAAATGATGGATTTGTCTACCTTATCATTATTATTTGTTAATTGTAGTTCTTTAGCAAATTAGTTATACTTTGGATCTTTACACTCCTGCTGTGCTGTTGTCATTTTTATCGTTCATTTTTCTACTCAATATGTGATTCTATTAAGATTTGATCAAAATCATTGCATGGATTTTTGGTGCTGAAGACTTTCTGAGTCAACATCACTAAATATTATAGCCCTGCAGAATGATGTGATAATCTCACTCATTTTTTTCATTCCGAGGTGACTAGCTAGAGAAATTATAATTTTTTCTGTTTGTCCTATACTTGGAGACATATAGTCTTAGTACATTACTGGTTAAGGGAGATGTGTCATATAGATTGTTTGTCCACATGATGGAAATATTAGTAGAAATTAAAATGTGTCTTAAGAGAGATTTGGCATAATTTTCTTTCATAGCGTCAAATTATTGGTAAGATTCTTGTTTTGAGTAATTCACTTAGTCTTGGTGGAATGTTGACCGACTAATGTTGTATCACAAGCGAGTAAATTTTGGTTCATTTAAATGTTTGTCTTTATCGTCTGTGGGCTCTAGTTGTGATCTTCAAGGCGTTGATGATTTTTGTAAGTCTCATGTCCATGTTTGACATTTTTGTCCTAACTCTTCTTTGTATAGATGTTTTGCTTAATTGTAAGCCTTCTTGGCGTTAAAGAATCTGTTATGGGTTCTGTTTCGTTCATGGATTAGTATTTTATTTTCAATTTTTTCCTTGGTGTTTGTGCTCCAGTGTGTGTGTGTTTTCATTTTAGTCAAGCTTCTGCTGCTCTAATGTTATTTTTTTTCGTGGTTAGCCTTAGAGAATAGCATGATCCACATAACACTATATGGGAAATGCATGTGATATAATGATAATGAAACGTTATTGTGCTATCTCATGTATGCATTTAGAACGAAATAGGCTGCAGGGGGAAAAAAGCATTGCAACTTGCAAGAGTTAATAAAGGAACAATTTGGTACACCGAGTTTAAAGATAATGTATAAAAACAGTAAAGGTTACCAGGCCGTTAACATCTGTTTTTGTAGCTTACTTTTTCCTACATATGTTGTAAATCGTGTAGCTGACCAACACTAAAATCATATGTTGTAGATATTCTGTATGATAGCTGGTCCCCGGCTATGACTGTCAGTTCCATTTGTATCAGCATCCTCTCCATGTTATCAAGCGCAACTTTGAAGGTTTGTTGAAACTCTTATTGTATTGGCCATTTGTTTTTGTTCTTCTAGATTTTGTCTTATAAAGTGAAAGCTGAACTACTGAATTCACTTTGTCATAATGCAGCAACGGCCAACTGATAATGATCGATACGTTAAGAACTGTCGGAATGGGAGATCTCCCAAGGAGACGAGATGGTGGTTCCATGATGATAAAGTGTAATATTTTAGAACTGTTATCTATCTCTTATAACTGCGAGGGTTTCATCAGGAGAGATGGGAAAAGGATGGCCCTCCCTAAATGCTGTGGTAACCTTCTAAATTTGCCTTTGTTGCTGTGTATGAAATTGTGAATCAAACATAGATTTAATTTGAATGTGGCTGCCTCCTTCAAGCAGCGGAGTAGGAAATCCAATATAAACCTGTTTCCTAATCATGTTAGGACACCCATTTGTCAAATCATGGTAGGGTGCATGGGAGGACCGTCAACGTAATAACGTCATTGCATGTTGATGATGAAGTAATTGAATGTACGGCTAACTCATGCTGTTGATAATATCTATGGAGAGTTAAAGCCTGCAGCATAACTGCATGAAACTCGATTTTGTGTTAAATCTATATGTCTGTCTCTACTATCTCTATACTATTATTAAGTCTAAATTATTAGTAATTTGATTAAGTTGGTGTCATGAGTTTTTAACATGTTAAGTCATCAAAAGTCTATTTCTTTTTACAAAGCAAGAATGTTATTTTAGAGTATTTATATATATATTTTCATATTTTGATAAATTTAGAAAAAAAATATGCACAAAATAATGCTATTTGAACTCAAAACATCATGATCTCAACTATTTTAATTTTATCATTTCAATCAAAATCACATTTTAATTTTTATTTAAGTGTTTTTATTAATTTAAGTTGAACTCTGATGGGGGCATATTTTGTGGCTATTTAAAATGTAATATGCCGCAATTAAATAGTAACTGATTGTGCTCCCGTATCCTTTAATCCGGTTTAAATATTAGTTCGTATTGTATGCCTCCTTGGCTGAAAGCTGTCCCGTAAAAAATCTAGTGCCCAGTTTGTTCCTACTTGATACCTTGCGGTTAGGGGATGAATAATTTTTTAGCTCACATCGTGGTCCTAACTTTAATCTACAAAATGTAATGAAAGAAATAAGAATTTAACATTCATATCCAACTGACGGGAAGTGATCGGCTCCTATAATATTTTCTTTAGGTAAAGAAAAATGAAATCATTAGAACCCAGTATTATCTATTCATTAAATTCGTTAATTTTTATTTTTAAAATTTTTATATAACATTTTATATTTTTTAATAATTTAAATATTCATATTTATAAAAAATTAAAAACTAATTATAATTTATATAAAAATAGATTTTAACTTCATCTAGATAATTATGATTATTCAACTTGCAAAATATAAAATATATTTAAATAATAATATAATTTAAATTAGATCAATTAATGGGTCGGGCTTGTATAAAGTGGGAAGGTTTGGATAAAAAAAATAGGCTTGGACAAAAAATGGCCTACTTAGAAAATGAGTTGGGGTTTGGATAAATTTTTTTTTCAAGCCCAGCTCGAATTTGTAAAAAAAAAAAGATATTTTGTTGTTTCCTCATTATTTTCCTGTCATTTTACTATTATGTTACTACTATGTTGTTGTTATTGTTTGAATATTGTATAACTCTTATTTTATTGTTAATTTTGTTACTATTTTAGAGGCATTTACTTGTTAAGTTGCACTTTTCTTAATGCTATTTAAGTATAAAGTCTTTTTTTTTTCAATTTGTTGGAAAACATTTATTTTAATATTTTTAATATTTTGCTTTATTATATTTTTTATATAAAAAAATAGAAAAACTAATACGAGCCCGGGTTTAGCATCTATAATCCAAGCTGAGCAGGGCAGAATATCAGGCTGGGCCTAGGCTTAGATTTTGTTAAAGCCCAGCCCATGGACACGTGTAACCTAAATACAATAAAATTAAATAAAAATTAAACCGAGTAGTATGGTTGAAATCAGTTTCGAGACTTTGAATTTCCTTACTCAGCCATAGATAACGGGCCAGTGATGGACAAATTAATTACAAATTAGAAGGTCTCAGTTGGGCTTAGATCTTATTCTCTAAAGTTCAGGCCCTGTAGGACGCTGGAGTTGGGTTTGGACCTAGTTCTCAAAAGGTCAAGCCCTGCCCATCCGATCTTAGTCTTTATGTATTATTTGTACGGTTCCGATGAAAAACGTCGGAGTGATGCTGCCGCCTTCAACCGCCGTTTTCATCCTGCTTTATCTTCTCTAGTCTCTACTCGGTGTCGCCTTCAATCCTTTAACCCTAAACTTAGCCTCTCAAATTTAATCAGAATTCACCTAGTTGTTTGGCACAAATATTTTTCCCATGACTTTTGTTTGTGGAAGTAAACCAATGATATATGAGTGGTATCCAGGTGTTTGGCATCGGTGATCTGTGTGCTTCATGGTCCCTGTTAGCATTGGGTCCGCTCAATATTTCTGTCAATTATTTGGATAGTAACTAGCTCTGTTTCGTTTTCTGGTATTTGTGAGTGTGCAACATTCTGAAAGAAAAGAAGGCAGATGGTTTTATGCTATTATTGACAGTGACACCAAATGGCTCTATGGCCGTGAAAAGACTAATTATTGACAAGCTCCGGTTTTGCAAAGCCTGTTTGATTTAACAACCAAAGCAGTCATTCTTTCATTGATTTTGTACCCTGTGTGTATCTTGGGTAGTTTGACCTACAAACTTGAACCCTATGTGTGGAGATTGTCCCAGTTGCTCGCCAATCACCACCACATGGTGTAATATTACTTCTCCATTCCACCATTGTGCGACATTTGAAGGTCCGGTTCAGGCTATACAATTGAAGTACGTATGTATGATAGAGGATTGAATAAGCATATGCCAAACCATTTTTTAATCCAACATTTTTGGATGAAGTTTGTGCTAAATCTATTAACTCAGCGTCTCCTTGATTCACTTTGTGGATATTTCTTTAAACAGTCCTTGCTTTAGTGATGAAGAAAACATGATGTGCATTGCAGGCAGTAACTACTTAAATTGGTGGCTGAACTAAAAGTAACTCAACGGAAAAAGAAAACGATATATTCACTCGCCTTAAGAAAATTTGCAAACAGAGTTGAGGCAGAGTATCCAAATTAGTGCCAATCATACTGAGAGCCATTACGGCTCATAACTTTCTTGATTGAACAGGTAAAAATTCCAGTGCTAGACCATTTAATATTCTTTTTCACACTTTTAAATCTATCTGCAGTCCACTTTATCCTATTTCTTTTGTGTTTTTGTCTCTGTGGAGGGTAAAAACCAAAGTGATAGTCATTTTAAAAGTCACATTATTCGCCTACTGATTATGATAGGGAAGGATTCATCGCACGTTTCTATTATGTCATGTCTTACGAATTTTACTACTTCATAAAAGCTTCTTTTTTTTTAATTTCTGATTTGACGTTGCCAATCCTGTCTGTGCTTGCAAGTGTGCCCTGTGAACGCGACAAAAGCTTGGGTCGGAATCAAGTGAATCCTGCTAGTAGAGGGAAAAAATGGGAGAATCCAAAACAAAGATACATTGCAGATCATCCACTACTCTGTAGTGACTATGTCATCCATTTCAAACTTATGGAACTGCATATATAGAGCTAGTTCTATATTTACAGGTGTAAAAGAGATGGGTAAAAAAACAGCAAATCGCCAATCCATGCTGGATATGGAACTGGAACCAGCTATGTGAAGAAGCTGCAGACAAGATGCAGAAGGCTATCAGTTGGGGCGGTCGGGATCACGAGCACTGCTATATTACAATAACACCACATGTGCCCTGCAAATAGATACGGATCGATCCTCCTCTTTCCACTGTCTGCATCAAATTCCTCCCCGAGAAAGCAACTTCTCAACTGCACCAAATAGTCCCTCTCTCTTCCTTATCACCTTTTTCTAATTTGTTAACCTTAATATATCCATTAATTTTCCTCCTTGTCCCTGTGACGCCATTCTTTATCTACAGTACAACAAGAACCAGGATATTCCTAGGTCAGTAGTACGTTAATATGATCTGTTTCTAGCTTAGTTTTGTAAAAGCAGTGGTCATCGCCATGAAGCCATATTGGTGGGTGTGAAAATCTGTTGGCCTGAAGCCAAAATGTGCCTAGGGTCAAATTCCATTTTCAATCGATAGAACCGATCCCACTTATTTCCAAAGTGGTCCACCCACTCTTGATGTGTCGTGTAATGAGGTAAATACTGCTTCACTGTGATCCCAGCTTCATCACAGAATCTGAGAATCTGACGGTTCTGATTGGTTAGGTACTCCAGGCTATGGGTTTCCTCCCCATTATCCAAGGCTGATCTTAGTAACGCCACCAGGTAAAACACATCCTCATCCGGCGTAACCGCGGAGCTCCTATGGTCCCATCTGCACCATATTACAATAACATGCACGCATGAGCCCAATTGCAGCAAAAACCCTTTCTTTTTTTTTTTTTTGCATGGTAAAAAAAGAAAAGAAAAGAAAATGTAATGTTTTGGTAGAGCTTTATGTGTGCGCATGAGGAAATGGTAGTTGAGATTTGATGGTTTTGAAGGAATCAAAGGGACCCAGGCATGGCGGGGTGATTGGTCGTTAACCTGTACTAACGGCCATGTTTCTGGAACTACCTTCTAACAAAGACATGGATAGTTCCCATCAGTGGGTCCCCGGGAGATGATCTTCTGACACGAGAATCTTCCCACTTGAATCATCATCTTCATTACCGTCGATTTGTTGGGGTCAACAAAAGAGCTAAAGTGTTCATTTTTCCTACCTGGCTCTGCCTTTCATCTGTTGGCGTTGGGACTTGGGAGCATCTGCATGTTCCCCCACGTGTTTTCCTTTCTCAATTCACCACTCCTAATGTGTCATCATCTTACGTCGGGACCACCATTATTGAATTACTCATGGTTCTACTTGATTTTTCTTTTATTTTTCTTTTTATTTTTCTTTTTTGTTTTTTACCACACCACCCACCCTCTTCTCTTTCATCATCTTCTATTCTACTTTCAACATGTGGAAGTGGAACCACGGATTTACCTAATGAAGTAGATGCCTCTCCTTTTCAGAAAATGTGAACTTGAGTGTTTGTGAATTATGGGTGATGGATGATGGTTCCCACAAATACTCTAAAGTGAAAAGTTCGAGGCCAGTGGAAATACTCATCCCCAATTTTTTGCACTATATAGGTGGTTCTAAATATCAAGGATAGCTAGAAACCCTTAAATTTGTATAGCTTCATTGTATGTGAAAGTTTATATAGCGCCATGTCTAAGCTATGGTGTGGTGGTGAGCATGGGGTCATAAGAATTAAGAACCGAAGATAATTATATATATGCATGTTTCATGCATGGAGTGGATGCGGGTGTATAAAGGACATGAGGAAATGACATTTGATAAGGAGAGCATTGTCCAGAACTTTTACTTGTTTTTGTTCATCGGGTAGATGAGAATCGGTCCACTTGTTTTATTACCCAAAATACCCTTGAAGACTCCCTTGTCAAAGTCAGCAATCTTTGATTTGGGGACAAAGAGGTTTAGCCAAGGGTGGGGAACCTCCCATAAACCTTTGGATCGGAGCTTCAACTCCGCTTTATGGACCCGGTCCAAGAAATCCACATACGGCAGATCAGTTGTAAAGACGGATGCCGGTATGAAATTTAATTTCTTCAACAACGACTCTACTTCCTGCATTTCAGTCATCAACCAAAACTTCGAGTTTAAAACATTAAAAGATATAACCAAAGTACCAAAAAACAAGAAAACCTTCCCCAAAGAGGAGTACAAAAAAGAAAAAGGCTGCTACCAAACCAAAACAGTTGCTTTTGTCAGGATAAGTTTAACTGCAATCAATTAATATTCAATTATCTCCGGAGAAAGAGATTAATTAGGTGGAGAATAATTTGTTGAGTCATAGACTGGAAGGCTCAGCTTTATTAATATCTAAAACTGTAATATTATACAAGTATAAAGTCATGTTCATCAATCTTAGGATTAGATTACACAAGATCTTGCATATGTATTGCATTATTATTATTTGGTTACAGTATTATATTATTTTTTAAGTAGTCTTCATAAAATATTTACTGCCAGAGATAGATAGTGTGTATTTAATAATCTCCTCGATCACATAAATCTAGGACAAGGAGGTCAACACCTGAGTTGATTTACAAAATCCATTCACTTTGGATTCTATAAGAAAGTAATCCATATAAATTAATGAGAGCTGTGTCTGTGTGCAGTATGTACATATATGTACCTGGTCGACGGTAGAAGCAGTAGATTCATGGTAGTTCTTGGCGATCTCCAAGCAATACAAAACGCCTCCATTAGGATCAAGAGAAGAAATTTTGACAGGGTTGTGAGGGGAAAAGAAGGACGACCTCCAATTGTTGATGAGACCTTCATCTACTATAACGAAGCCTTCAACATAGTCGAATTTTTGGCTAGCTGGTTGTTCATGCAGTGAAATCAGATATTCTTGGTCGCTTGTAAAAATCGAGAAATTGGAATACAGTACCCTGATCCACCTCACCTACAGTGGTTTAAAAGAAAAAGAAATGAAAGAGAGAAAACACCACGTTTAGAGGCCGAAAAAAACGACAAATCAACAACACTATAGTTTCCAGCTTTTAGACACAGACAGCCGTTTGAAATGGGATTGAAAGGCTGAAAATGGACCCCTTGGCCACTTAGTTAGGTCATGAATGATACTTTGCCTTTTAGGTTTTGACAATAACTGGTACTAGGAAAATTAGAGAAGTCTCGCATCGCAATCTAGAACCAACTAGAAACCATTTTATGCACAGTTATTAAAGTCTTTACATAAATAATGCTCAAAGACAAAGACAGCGAGATATATACCCTTTGTGGAGCTGGCTCAAGAGAAATTCTAGCTCTGGTGATTATTCCAAATTGTCCTAAACCGCCAAGAACAGCATGAAACATCTCTGAGTTTTGTTCTTCTGAGCATGTCAAAAGCTCACCTTTCCCTGTTCGCCAGATATATGTATAAAAGCTCAAATACAGTATAAAAACGTACCCCCAGAACCCTTCGACGTACAAATGCAATATCAACGTTTTTTTTTTTAAAGTAAAAAATGCAAAAAAATAATGATGCATACTAAATATACCTAATATTTCTGTGCATGATGCTCAAGAGTCTATTGACAAGACTAAAAAGTATTTCATATGCAAAAACAAACAGAAAAATTTTAAAGTCAGACAAAATCCTTGCCATCACCAGACTTTGAAAGACATTAAAAGAAAATATTTTGACCTGGAAAAACCTAAACTCTTTGGAGTTAATTGTTTTACAAAATGGAAAAGGAACTGTGACAAGAGAAAACGATCATGCAGAAAGTTAAAAGAAAGAAATTAACCTGTAACGACGTCGAGTTCGTGGACATTGCTAATTTGTGGACCGTGATTGAAAGCTTGGCCACTAATTCCAGCATTTGATAACGTTCCACCAACAGAAAGGTACAAGTAATCCGTCCATGATTTTGGTGCGAGTCCATGCTGTAGGGTACTCCTCAACACATCTATCCACAGCTCACCACCCCACACGTCCACGAACCTCTCTTGAGGCCACACTCGAGGATGAGGTGGTTTCCTCCCTGATGCCATCCCACTTCCTCCTTTCGACCCACTCATCTGAACCACCACCCCGTTTGCGGTCTGAGCCTGTCCGTTTATAGAATGGCCGTGTCCCCTAGCTGACACGGTGAAGCCGAAATTTGACCCGTAGGCTGCTTTTACAAGTTGAGCTACGTCCTGAGAAGAAGCCGGATGCATGACAGCAAGCGGCGGCTGAGCTCCTATGAGCAAGCCGAAATCGAGAGAAGCGGCTTTAACGTCGGTGGGGTCGACGCTGAGTTGAGCGTCAACTCCCAGGAGGAGAAGCTCCGTGGGGTCCAAGGTCAATCCCACAGTAACAATCAATCTACAAATAGCGAATGTTAGAAGAAGCTTAGTTGCCATATCAAAGAAACAATTAATGTTGCTTCCGCTTGTTCTGGCTGCCGCAATAATTATGGTTTCTTTAGAACAATGAAATGAAGATATAGAGAAAGAAAAAGATACAAGGAGTTGAAGGGAAGCCGGCGGAGAGTGATGAGAAAAGGAACAAAATCTTTGGTGGCAGAGTTAACGTAAGCCCGGATAACACATGCACATGTACTTTCTGTTTGCCATTTTTTTTTCCTTTTCTACACGTTAAGTAGAGAGATAGAAATGGTGGGTTTCAAGGAAAATGGAGGGGAAGGAGGCGGGGTTGATGAAGAAGCGTCTGAGTTTGTGTAGAAGAAATTATAAATTATAAGCTATGGAGTCTGATTATAGGTTGCCCGTTGATGTGTCTAGGATATGAGATACATGGAGGTTCTAAATTTATAAGACAAAAGGGTGGCGTGAGGTCGGGGGCCAGAAGGGAGACACGTGGCCGTTCACGTGCGAAGAGTGGGAATACAGGTGGTGGTGAGAGGGAGAGGGTTATGGTGCGGGGTGCCCCCCTTCCCTTAGAAACCCCCTTGGAAGGGGAATAGTTGTGGGGCCCACTTAAGATACGGAGTATCTAGATGGGGTCACCAGCTGTGGATGCTTCACGTGGTTGCTGATCAGGTCAGCTCAGCTCAGCTCAGTTGGAGCCAATGCCTCCCCCATCGTAGTGTTACCAATCAGTTGTTGTTCACTTCCTTGTCATGCATCATCGACTCCCTCCCCTTCTCCACTCACCACCATCCCCGCCCTCTTAATTTCCAATTTTTCAAATACATACATACATACATACATGTACTAATACCCGTAAATATAAGATTCTCCTATTTCTAACTCGGAATTTAATGAAATACTTGTAATACTAGTCCAATCTGCTATTTTTTGTACTAACATATATTTATTTAACTGTTTGTAGTACTAGTCCTAATAACAATAATAATGTATGATATTCCTTTCCCCAATGGAGTGTAACAAGGATAAACAACAAGTGGGGGGTAGTTGTTTTTGAGAAGTTAATTTTACAGTTTTTGTACCCCAAGTCTTGTATGAAATTTGCCAATTTTGAGATGGGATTTTCATTTTACTATCATGATGTAATTTCCATATTAATGTATTGTTGGAATTAATCTGGGTCATCACAAGCAAGTATCATACCTTTGTGGCAAATGAATTCGAAGTTGATTTGCATGGTCCTTGCTATATTTAATATTTAATCACGCACACTTTGCATGCCTTACATTTATTTTGTTTTGTTTTGAAAACTTTTTACTATTAATTTATATTTTTTTCTTTAAACACTTGCTACTGCAATACTCTATTGATATAAAATGTCTCTCACCCAAATAATAAGATGTTTACAATTCCAACTTATGACTTCAAATTTGGGTTAATTTTTATATTGAAAATCTTTCTAATTTTTTTTTTCTAAAATTCGTTTGATAAAGTTCATCTACTTTTCTTACTCAATTTCAAAATTTATTATAGCCTAAAATAATTAATTTAAATTGTGAATTGAGATTTTTTAGCCATCAGACTTTATTTAAGAAAACAAAAAAAAAATCAACAATAAACAATTTTGGTTAGATGCAAACAACCTTTTGAATTAGTAATAACCAGAATATTTGTGTTGTGACATGAGAACTTGGTTTTAATTCCAAATAACCTTACCCTTATCCTAATTATTGAAAATCGATTCCAAAATCAATCAAACCCATCACTAAAAAATTTTAATTTGACCCAATACGATTCTACCACAATTAAACTACATTCAAGTATTTTTTTTTAAATTTCTTATAATCAAACAATTATTAAACATTTTTATACAACTCAAAAACAATCCAAAAACCCTTAAAACTTTTTATTAGAAAATAATATACATTTCAATCTACAATCTCTATATTATTATGATAATTAAATGAATATTTATAAACTCGAGCTGGTTGTTATTTTCTCGGACAAGTCGTTATGATCACTTGTTGGGATCCAAAATCAACACGTCTTCTTTTTGCTCATATCAATGTTCCAAATTACGGGAAAATATAATGTACCAAAAAATGTAAAAATATAATTTTTCTAAACGAATAATGATATTTTTAACGCCTAGAATTTGATTATTTTGTTGTTTTAGCTTTATTTTTTTACTTTGATTCTTAAATATTAAAACTTAATCAAATACCTTTTTTAACATAGAAAACTGTTAAAAATTTTAATAATATTAAAAGGATAGTTCATTATTGATGTAGATGGTTTTCTTTTTTATTTTCTTGAAATTTGTATAACTTTTTTTTTATATAATTTTTATAAAGTGAACGTCAAATGAAGAGTGCCGAATGGTCCAATCAAAATTTTCAACTTAAAAAAATATTAATTTTTAAAAATTAAAAACCAAAGTACTAAAAATTAAGGCGAAAGTAAGGAATCCCAAAATTTGTCTCTAATTACATGTCCTTTCTTTTACACCATTTTCACCTTACAAACTGGCATAAAATATTCAACTTTCCAGCTCAAATATGACCAAGAACCATGAATGACATGACTTCCTTTTTTTTTTGTGTGTGTGTGGATTAAGTGAATGACCTTCAGACATTTAAAAAGAAAGTCAGATTTTATTGTCACGCCTTGTCTCTTATCCTCGCTTCAAACAAATGTAACTGTGTTCTTTTGTTACCTTTTTCATGGCATGAGCGACACATTTGAACAAAACTGAAAATCAAGTTGGTTATTTGAAGTTCATGATACGATTTGGTAACATATAATATGATTAAAATATATATATCTACCTTAAGGATGGGAAGGGAAACAGCAATGCAAATACGTAGAAGAATTTGGCCTTAGAGTTTATTGGTTTCATATAAACAACAAATTAACAAAGAAAATAATAAATATTAAATGGTAATCATTTTTACACAGATGCGCTCAGACAATCCAAAGCAATTTATTATATACATTTAATTCTGTCAGTTTCCTAAGTACAATCTGGTGGCAACGGTTCGAGAATGATTTGCCAATAATAATTATATAATATGTATATTTCAAACAAGTGGGAAATTTGGGTATAAATAAAAGCAAGTGGGAAATGTATTAGTTACGAATTTATAAAATTGTGTATCAATCTTGATGATGACCAATTTTGACTGTTCAATCAACATACCAAAAAATAGACAGACTCGAAAGATTTGCAGTGTACTTGTAAAATTTTGTTTTCTAATATAAGCCTTGAATCATTTGGAATTGCTGCAATTTTTGGGTACATGAAGGCCCACTGATGAACTGGAATGAGAGTCTTTTGATGGATTTTCTTTTTCTTCCTACTGGCTTGCACCACCACGGTTTTACTGTATTTTGGTGCTAGCTGCCAGCACGTGCAGTTAAAATAGGCTATTTTTTATAAATGAAAAAAAAAACTTTATATTTTATTTAAGGAGTTAGAAAATAAAACACCATTTTTGTAGGAAACAAAATCTATGGGTCCCTATTTTGGTGTCACAATCGATTCCGCTGCAACAAATAAAGAGCATGCAAGTGCGCACTTGGAATTGGTGTTGTCAAATGCTTAAACTTCAGGGCCATAGTTATTCTTTTCCAAGTAATAAACAACCGGAGTTTTACCTTCTGGTAGTGGGCAATTTCAAAGTCTTTGCCCTTTGCACTTCTATCATAATTTTCACATTAAAAAAGGTTAAATTTAAGGATGACTTGTATTTTATTTAAGATTTTTTAATGTTAAACTCTAAATTTAATTAACCCCAAAAGCGGCTTTTTTCATGTTTGGTATGTAGTTGAAATGCTTGGCTTTTAGAATGATATCTTCCATTAATTAACCCATGCACATGGACATTCCATTAGAATGACCAATTAAAACTATATAAACTCGCTTTCAAAGTGCATTGTGAGTGGGCGATCAATTAATGGACCTACAACAACTGTCACTTTGCACACAAAGCTGTGGAAATTAAGCAGCAAACAAATCCACTTTTCTTTTCTCCTGCACCTCGTTTTAATGCAAGGAGAGACGGAAGAATCACCCTCTTTTTTGGATATATACTAGTCACCAATTATTCCTTAGATTAGATTCTTTTATCCTTTCTCCCTCCAGTTTATAATTAAGGTAGGCTTTACCCACAAAGTCTCAACCCACGCATATATATCCAATTTACTATTATTTAAGGGATTCAGGATCCAGTTTGCCTTTAGAAAAAGACGATGGAGAAAAGGTGCATGGAATATCATGTGAAGTTATAAATCTTGCCTTTCTCCCTACTTACAGCTCCTCAAACCCTTTTTCTCAGCATCACTACTATATACAATTCGTAGTTTATATAGTATAAGTTCAAGTTACTAACAAAAATAATGTTAATCAATTTAGGACTCGGTGAATATATTTCTTAAAAATAAGATATGATTGTATAAATATATGAAAATTAAAACTCAAAAAATTACCATACTTTTATTCAACACATCCTTAGATATTTACTTTCCAATATGAGTAAATTAGAATTACTCCCACCTAAAATAATTATAATAATAATGAGCTGGTTTTCTTCCCCACCAAAACTCTTTTTTTTTTTCGATGAAGAATGAACTGGAGGATTGAAGCCAGCTGATCAAATTTGTTTTGTTCTATCTTTTATTTTATTTTTTTTCAAATTTCCGTATAAGAAGGTTAGTCTCATTTTTACCAAATGTATCCGTACAATAACACTAGAGTACTGGGAATTTTTGTTAACAAATTAAGCTACATAATAAAATGAAGCCAAATCCAACCACACGATTTCGTTTGCTTCTCATAAAGTTGTTATCCTTAGCGATTAAGTAGTAAACAGAAAATGCAGTTAAATAAGATCATATCTCCATGGACAAAGCATATAGCAGCTCAACTCGATGCCAATATTTATAAGTAATATAGAGAGTTAGGCAGCAGAAGCAAACCCAAAATGTAATTTGTGAAAATTGATTCTGATATAAGATTAAATTTGTAACCTAGGACATGAAAATGGGAAAAGAACAAAGCACTTAGAGGGGGCCATAACTTAATCCCCCCTATATGTGCTTCCTTAGTCGTACAGCATGCGTGATAGCAACTTGCTAGAGGCGGCCCATATATAATTGTATGTTAGTAAACCATTTCAGCTGGATTCGATAAGGATGATGAATTCGTATGATCGATGTTCAAACTTGACATGATGGTTTGCTTTTAAATTCTCTCTTTTTTAATTTTTCACTAAAGTAGAAGCTGAACTGAATGAAGGTGTATAGCAGCTAGCAAGTTTCTTTATTGGGCAAAAATGTTTTGAGGTGACAAGGGCATTACGAATTTGTTTCCATTTTTTGAAAACCAACAAAGAGGTGATTGAGGAGGTTCATGTCCAAGTGTACCACCATATGGACTAGCTAGCTAGCAACTGCTGTGCTTAATTTGATGTATGCTGTGTAATAAGTAATTACTAATTAGTACAGTGAAACCCGAATGCGGTAGCGGCAAAGGAATAATATCTAACACAAAATCTGGTTTCCATTATTACCAGCGGACTGATGATATGGTTGCTACATCACTATCTTAGAGAAGATATATATGGGCCCTGGCTCATTAATCCTTTTCATGGGGTTTCGAATTTGATGATCCCTAGTATTTCCCTAGAAACAAACACACCATGGAAAATTAATTAATATTGGAATCCGGTACACACCCACTCTAATTATTGACTTAGGTCTTATACTCTATACTTATAATAGCTATTAGGTTTGTAGCGAACCACCGCCTTTCCATCGTCCATTTCCTTGCTTGTTATTTCGAGCATTCAGCAATTATTACCCAAGACTTAGACACATCTATTGAAACAACACGACAAGTAGTGGATAGGGCATTACTTTCAAACCCTTTACATGCTCATGCTCATGCTCATGCTTATGCTCATTTCATTCATTTTTGTTTAATAATAAGTACTTAAATGAAAACGATAGTTTAGGGGAGAGATCTGTTGGTGGTGCCCATATTATCTTTGCATGGGTTCCACCTTCGAAACCAGCTGGGCTTTTCTTTTATGCATTCTACTTTAGATTCATGCCTAAACCTCGATTACTCATTGAGTATTGATTTGAAAGGTAAAATTATAGTGTAAAGATGTCTGGGCTTTATATGAAATTTATATGGACAAATATCATAATATGCATATGATATACTCCCTGTACACAACACAATGACAAACTAAATTAATCTTCTCCGATCATTATCTAATCCATCTTTTCAATTTATTGAGGAAGAGATAATACAAAATTTTCTATGACGATGATGCAATTTCGATGTGACCATAACCAATTTTTAGTGATATGATAGGTGTGATTTTCCAAGTTTTTGTAAATCTGAAATGGTTTTGAAGTTATTAACTGCATGAACACAAAATATTTGCGGTATTTTTAAACTAATATTCTTGGCCCCTTAAATCCTTTTTGGGGTCCAACAAATACTCAATTATCAATTTAATATCATACATTTGTTATATTTAAATGCATTATTATCAAATTTACTTTTTAATCTATCAAATTATTAGTTAGATTTGGGATCAAACTCAAACTCTCATATCTATAACATAATGCTTTTGTCATTACGATAAAAGACTTTAATTGAGTTGATATCTTAATTGACATTAGGTCAAGGGTTGGAACCCGACAACTCAATTCCGATTCCCCTTATCAAATATCCATATATATATATATATAATTAGTATTTGATACATTCACATTAAAAAATTTTAATTGTACAATCAACGTTCAAATATTGTCACATGTTCCTTTTATTTTTTAACTACATTTTAAAGGGGTTTGTGTGACCCTTTAAACTCAGCTTCCAAAGTCTAAAACCTCATCAAACAATGTATCAAATAATTTATCTTTTTTTTTAACTTTAACTGTGTTTTTCATGAGTTAATTACATCAAACACTCCCAAACTATGATCCTTATTCTAAATTGGTCTCTAAAATTCAAAACATTATAATTACATCCCCAAACTAGATAATGTTATATCAATTGGGTCCTTTCGTTATTAAAATTGTTAATTTAACTGTCAAATGACACGTTAATCTTATGTAACTAAATTTAAAAAGAAAAAATAAAATAAAATATTGTCGCATAACTTTTAAAAGTAAAAACAAAAAATAAAGTAAAACAAAAAAGAAGAAGAAAGAAACGATAAAACTTATGTAGAAGTTTTGAAAACCTCAAAACTAATATTTTAGAATATTTTCTTTACAGTATTCATTTTTTTAAAAAATATTTTAAATTAAGTAACATAAACTATTACTCGTCATTTAACAATTAAATTAACAATTTTAGTAATAAAAGGATTTAATTAATATAAAATTGATAATTTAAAAATATAATTAAAATAATTTGAAGTTTAAAAACTAATTTAAAATGAGTACTATAATTTAGGAAGGTTTGGTGAATTAACTTAGTGTTTAAATACACCTAAGTAATAACCGGATTACATGCTTCCAAAAGGCTTGTGTTAAGAAATCGGAATTGGGGCCAGTGGAGTCAGATATGTAGCCGAAGAGGCCCATAGTTTGATGTGCATCTTTTGTTTTATGCTCCTTGCTCTCATCTCCTTATGCAATCGTTTAATTAATTAAAAGAAAAAAAAGATGGTGTTATTTAACAAACATAGAGCATACACTTTCATTTATTTTATCAACTCAGAGATAGAGATTACAATAACAATCCTTCAAGTCAACAGGACCAGAGTGAACCTGGAATTGGATTGGGCTTCCTTTTTGTGTGTGTGTGAATCAAGATAGTAATAATTCATTATTTGGTACCAGTTTCATCTTAATTATACTAAACCAAAAGAGCAGAGCAATAGATATTCAACTGAAAATTTTGAAGAGAGACATCTTAGAGGCTTTCTGATTTCCCAGCCAGTGCTGCATATGAACTCCAATAGCATCCAAGTAAGAGCTGCATCTCCCATGGAACCCCACCACCTTCCCCTGTGTTGTAGTTGAAGTGAAATATGTGCCTACCTCCTCACCGAATGGACCGTACTTCCCTCTGCTGGTATAAAATGTTAACGACCTTATAACTTTGAATTTCTCTTCATCATTTATGGAGCCATAATAGCCTGATATGCAGATGAGTACCTCGTGCGGGTAATCCAGTTTTACCTGCAACATCAAAGATTATCGTCAGGCAAAAAAAGAGGGGAAACAAAAGCACATGTTGAAATTTGGTAATGAAGATATTTAAGTAGTACCCTATGTGTGGTGGTGCCTCCATGGCCTCCATGTCTTGGAGACCAAACAGATTGTCCATTTCGATCGTACTCGATTTGAATCGAGCAAATAGCTTCAGATTTGGTAATAAATATTTGCTTAATCCCAGAATACACTCCGTCATCCCATGCTCTCCCTCCATCCCCTCCCCAAGGACCAGGTCCGCATGGTGATGGTTCTTTTACAACACCACAAGCAACCTGAGAAAGTTTTCCGGAATTATGCATCACACATTTAGTTTTGAAGTATGTGTTTAGAATGAAACATATGTACATGTATGATGAGTTACCTCTTCAACTGGTCCTCTCCTTGCTAGAACTAGTTTGTTAGACCATGGAGAGTTATCGATCTCAGCTATAGGCCTTTCACTTTGGATGATTGCTTGGGAATAAGATGGTTTCGGAGGTGGTACTTTCCCTTCCATTACATGTACACCAACAGCATCCAGGAATAAACCCTCTCTGCCAAGGAATCCAACAATCTTGCCTTCATTCATTTTGTTAGTGAAAGAAGGTCCTTGTTCATCTCCATATGGTCCATGTTTTCCTTTGTTGGTGTAGAATGTAAGCGACCTTATCACATTAGGCCCCATATACATTAAAGGCGCAAACGTTCCTGTGATGTGTGTCAAAATTTCTGATGGATAATCGAACATTATCTGCAAATAATGCAAGAGAAGGTCTATTAAAAGAATTGGCAATATTGATATTAAGTCTATAAGAGAAAAGCCAGACTCACTTTTTCAGTTTTGAATCCTCCGGTCCCTCCATGTTTGCTTCCCCATACTGCTTGTCCCTCACGATCATAGCAAACCTTCAATGATACAATTCCAACATTGCGTGATAAAACGATTTGCCTTATACCAGTATAGGTTCCATCATCAAACTTGGTTCCACCTTGGCCACCCCAGGGTCCATAAGTTAACACTCCTTCCGGTAACCTTGGAGGGACTTTCATAGGAGTCCGAAATGGAACCTTAAACATGCAAAAAGAACAAAGAAATTATATCATCGCGCATACGAAAGCAATAACTGATAGTGTATTTCTTACCCTGCTTTTGGCTTCTACATCACTCGAATCGTCAGAGCTACTAGAGCTAGAATTTTGCCTTATGAGTTCCCTTGGCTGGGGATTCACAAATCCATCCCTCTGCCTCACAGCTAGAACAATGTCGTAGCTTTCTCCAACACTTCCCTGGATCACTGAATAGCCACTTTTTTCAGGCCCAGTAGCAGCTAAACTTTGGGCATTAACAATAGGCTTTGAAGGGTTTAGTTTTAGTACTGGCTTTGAATACACTCCAATTGCATCCAAATACCAACCACTCCTGCCACGGAATCCAACGATCTTGCCTTTGTTCATTGAGAAACTAGTTCCTTGTTCAATACCAAAGGGTCCATATGCTTTCCTGTTGCTATGGAAAGTTAGCGAACGACCAATAATTGGTCCTCGTTGGTTCAGGCTCCCATAGTACCCATGGATTGAAGTAAGAAACTCGTCTGGAAAATCAAGTTTGACCTAAAGGAATTTATTTTACGCAACGAATATCAGCCAACTGACTTTTGTTGTGAACTATATATATAGCAATCTATAAGAATTAAGAAAGATCTGCTACTTCATGCTGAACTTCAAAACTCAATACAGAATTCAATGAATGCTATGTAGTTTAAACATCTCCAGAAAATTCGAAGGAAAATCTAAAAGAACGATGCCTTTTTCGATCAACCTAAGCTTGAGATGACTAAAGAACACTTACTAAAGTTTGTTAAATTACCATTTAATGGAATATTTGATATTAAGTACAGTAGTCAGTAGTTGTTTTGAGGAATTTCAATGCATGGAAAACTGTAAACTTGCTTCATATGAAAAGCTTAAAAAGTGCTTAAGAACTTGTTAGCCAAATCAAGAGATGAAACACTAACCTTATCTGTCTTAGAGCCTCCATTTCCTCCATGCTTCCTTGACCAAAGAGAGTTCCCTTTAGTATCATACTCAATCTGGACCGAGTCAATGCCGGATCCATGAGCTATCACCAATTGCCTTATCGTGCAGTAAACTCCATCATCCCAAGAAGTGCCGCCTTGGCCTCCCCATGGTCCAACTGATACAGGCTTCTTATCATCCTCAGTACTCTGCCAACATCGTGGAGTAGAATTTAATTAACCAGAAAACCAATCAATCAATCGAAAAGAAATAGTAAAACTTAAATACTATTGGTTACCATTTCTGAAGGAGCAAAGATTTGGCAGATTAAGGTGACCAGTACAGGCGTAAGAAGTCGGTTTAGAACGGCACTGAGTAAGTGGCTGAGATATATGATATGTATTTATAAGCAGAAAAGAGGGGGGTATTTTTGAGTTGAATATTATGGACTAAATATATAGTTTTCAAAGCCTGCATACTGCTGAAGAAGCTTATTCTGTTTTCCACTTTGAAGGGAAACAATTCAAAGGAAAGGAATCAGATGCACCAAAAGCAGTGTCTTGATGAAAAGAGCTCTTATCTTCTGTCAAGAAATGTTCCACCCTTTTTGACGGTCAGGATATTGAGATGTGAAAATTCGGGAAACTGTGAATGGGCATGGGGGAGAATCATAAATCATGAATTCCCTGAATTTGAAGATGCGTTCTTCCCCCCACGTCAGCTATTAAAATCGATTTCAAATTAACTTTCTCCGTTGTCAGTCATGTCAAGAACCTTAACTGAAACGTTGATTATTGCTTATTATTAATGGTTAAGCAGCGGGTTTCTGCTTTGTCAAGCAACTGCATCCAATTCATGGAACACTTTTTCCGTTTCTTTTATTCTTTCCATTTCAGGAGATAGTATAACCAATATACCCGAATTGGCAGCGATTCTGACAGTGATTTGATGCAAAGAAAACTTTCTGCCAATGTAGTTTCTGGTACACTCGATGGTAACTGATAAGCTTGCTCTTTTATGTTATGTAAGCACCTTTTGAGAGTGATATTAGAAATGAGGCAAATCAGCTTTAACATTTTCGTGTCCTGGTCGTTGTTGATAAAGTTATTTTGCAGCAGCATCTTCTGCCAGATTGCATTGCCAGATAATGTGGAATTCAGCATCTTAGTATCCACTCAAACAGCCACTCTCGTCAAATTCCAAGTCTATCGGGGCTTTCTTTCTAATCTCTGTCGAAAATTTTTGTTTGACAGACGGGAGAAAATTTGTCATCATTAGATGAGCCAATGGAAACGTTCCCAATTACCGCCTCTGTTCTTTTTGCATTGGATCGCAAATTAAGATTTTCGATGGAGGATATTTCATCAACAATTAGGAAGCCGTAAAAGATCAACTCAGGAAATTAGAATTGTAAATTCATCATTTATAATGGAAAAGAAAAACGTGAGGTTTCAAACAGGATAGGATAGGTGAAATTCAAAGCCAAATGCAGGCAGCACAACCTTGGAATATATGTTTCACTGGAATTTCCAGGTTTAAATTGAATCTCGACAAAGATATATTTCACATCATCTTGACAAGTACCCTTCATTCAGCGAAGTATATTATTCCTTGTTGATTTAAGCACGGATGGAAAATACGACGTGCTTTATGACCGTCATGATCTACAATTGGCAAGGCCTATCGCAAGGGACAATCGGAAGTTTCTTGTAACAAGACGCCATAAGCCCACTTCTGAATGCAATATGCCTGTAATTAGAGAACCTTTTAAGATCTATTTAGTAGGTCTAGCCAAGAGTCATCGAAAGAAGACATGATCCACTGCAGTAATTAAACTGGACGAATTCAAGTTCCAAGTTCTTGCAGGACTTCCTGAAGCTTCTGCAAAAGTAACAACTAAATTTTAAGCAAATGCAGTAGGCTTAAATGATTTTTAAGTGAGAAGGGCATGAAAAGGATTTCAACTTGCAAAAAGATCTATTTTAATAATGGGATAATACAAAAGATGTTATGCATACCGGAAAAAAAAGTAAAAATCCTTGCAAATGCTCGACATCTTTCTCTGTCAAAAGCAGGACTTGGATGGGATAGAAGAATATCCCATTAGCCACTCATGAGTGTAAATAAATTTAATTCTTCAGTGACCAGCGTCCCATCAAATCATCAGCTTAAGCTTCTCACAAAAGCTGCACAAATAATTTATATAATATAAATAATGATTATACAAATTAATTGCCAGAAGAATAAACATGATACGCAAAGTTCTCAATATATGCGGTAAAGCAAAGTCAATAACCAAAAGTCATATGAGTGCACCTTTTTTACATATGTGCTCTAGCATAGAAGATTGCTGTAGCTTCCATGATAATTTCTTTGCATTTGGATATGACAAATCCATGCAAATAATTCTTACATCCAGCATAAGTACTCTACCAATAATCTCCACAAGAACAGCGCCCATTCTTAAAATGGTGGAAGAACTTTGTATCACTCAGATATATCTCACACCCAAATCTCAAGGAAACATACTTGGCAGTTAAATGGCAGTTCCTACACATTCTGGTGTTTTTAACAATCCTTATACTTTGAGGGGACGAAGGTGAGCTGATCAAGGCAAAAGCTATTGCAAGTTTTTCACTATGAATGCCGCCAATTTCCTCTTTCTCTTCTTCCTCGATGAAAACCCCACCATGATGGTCATCTATGTTCACTTCTCTAGTGATGTTTTGAACCCATGAATGCAAAAGGTTTGAGGATGGCTTAGATTGATCACCAGTGACAAATGTATGCACCTTATTCCTGACTTCAATCCAGCTGTGCCCAAGAGATCTTCGTAATGTGCTCTCTTTTTCAAGCTTTCTCACTTTTGAAGAGTCATCCAATTTCCCACACAAGCTATATATCTGATACATTAATTGGTTAACAACAATATTTCCTGGTTCCAAATCAAGTGATCGTTCCCCTGCAAGGACAGCCAAAGCAATATCCTTATGAATCCTAGAGGCAGTTAGCAAGGAAGTCCAAACAGAGGAGTCGGGCTCTATAGGCATGTCTTCAATAAACTCCATTGCTTCTCCAAGCCGACCAGAGCGGCCATAGAGATCTATCATAGCTGAGTAATGTTCTATGGCTGGTATAATATCATAGTTGTCACTGATGCTAGAAAAAATCTGTTTTCCCTCATCCACCATTTTGGCAATACTATGTGCAAGGATAATACTTAAAAAGGTACCTCTATTAGGTTTAAGCCCCAACTTTCTCATCTGATAGAAGAGATCCAGGGCAGCATCAAAACAACCATGTAAAACATAACCGCCTATTATTGAGTTCCAGGAAATAATATCTCGAGTCGACATTCCATCAAATATGTTTCTAGAATATAATATATTACCTGACTTTGCATAAGTGTCTATTAGAGAATTTGAAATAGAGATTACAAACTCTAAATCCCTCCGCAAAATACAACTGTGGATCTCTTTCACCTTTTTTGTAGCAATTAAATTCGCACAACCAGGCAAGATACTCAATATAGTTACTGAGTTTGGACTAATGGAGCATGATTGCATTTGTCTGAAAACTCCAAATGCCTTGTCTATAGCCCCGAGTTGCACATAACCAGCGATAAGAGCATTCCAAGATGCTGTATTTCTCCTAATCTTTCCATCCTGTTCTATTCGTTGAAAAAGATCCATGGCTCGATCTTCATCTCCATTTTGTATGTATCCTGAGATCATTGTATTCCATGTAATCACATTGGGCTTCACATCAGATTCTTGCATTTTGATAAAGAGCTCATAAGCCTTCCCACAGTACCCAGCTTGGCAATATCCAGCAATCATTGAATTCCAAGTATAAACATCTTTCTCTTCAATCATATCAAAGACTTGCCTCGCAGCTTCCAGTTCCCCGCACTTAGCATACATGTCAATAAGGGAGTTTCCAACAAGCACATTATCAGTTATTCCCATCCTAAGGGCAATTGAATGAATTTCAAGCCCCAGCTTTAATACTTTCAAGGATGCACAAGCGGAAACTGCACTTGTGATGGTAACACCATTAGGCTTGATCCCAGCCAAAAGCATCTCCTTAAACAAAAACAAGGCCTGCCACCTCCTACCATTTTGTGCAAGCCCCGAGATCATTGAGGTCCAAGTAAAGACGTCAGGACTTACCCTAGAACTCTCCATCTCCTTCATCAACCCCAAAGCCACATCACATCGCCCTAACTGATTATAACTATTAATCAATATATTCCATGAAACAATACACGGTTCTATTCCTTCACCCCACATCCCATTAAACAATTTATAAGCCTCATCATTCTCGCCCTTCTGACAATACGCCAATAACATTGAATTCCAAGTCACTCTATCCCTCTCGTTCATGTAATGGAAAAACCTCCTCGCAGACCTCAATTTCCCACACTTTGCATAAACAGCTAAAACCGAATTACTAACACGTGTATAACAAACCATCCCCAATCTAATTACTAAAGAATGCAGCAATCTCCCGGTCCTAACATCCCCACAATTAGCACAAGCTTGCAAAATTCTCGGAAACAAAAATTCATCAGGCAAAACACCATCTTCCATCATCAAAAAGAAAAGTTCCACAACTTCCTTCCACCTCGACAATCTGGAATACGCACCAATCATAGCAGACCAAGTGTACAAATTCTTTTGACTCATTCCATCGAACACCTTACGAGCATCAGCAAAGGACCCACATTTCGCATACATGCTGACAAGTTTGGTTTCAACGAACGGGTCACTTTCTTTAACTAAATGGATTCGGGCATGGAGTTTTCGACCCAAGTCGAGAGACCCGAAATCAATGCAAGCCTGAAGTAAACTAATGAAGGTATTGGGTCTTACCTGAGACCCACTGAGAGCAATTGAATCAAGAGCGGCTACAGCTTCAGCTAGGCGGCCGCTTCGTGCGAGGTACTTTACATGGTTGTCGGTGATTTTTGGGTTGTTGATGTTTTTTGTGTAAGTAAAGGAGAGCTTGGTTGGGGGTTGAGAAAATTCAGATAAGTTGTCATGTTTTGTTGGGATTATTACAGGAGGTTTTGAAATACAAGTAATCATCAGATTCTCCATTTCTTAAAACTAATTTCTGAATAATCTCTGCCTCTCTATGTCCTTTTTTTCTCTGTTAATTTTTCATTTTTTGCAGTGTGTTTTTAGAGGTTAAAAGATAATGGGATGGATTGAAAGATAACAATTTGCAGAGGCGTGTGTGGAAGGGGAAGGCTATGCCTTGCTAGGCAGTGGGTGTAATCCTCCGCAACTGGCTTCTTTGTGATTAATGTGACCTCCAATTGAGTTGAGCCACGTAGAAGCAGACTCTGGATGTAAGTTGCCACGTCGGAATAGATATCGAATCCATGGACCCAATTCAAGCCTGCCTCAATCCAATGCATTTTAGGCCTTAAGCCATACAGCCCAAGCTAATTGAATATATTCCCTTTTCAAAATCTAACCTAAAAATCACAAAATGTTTCATAGTTAATTCGTTATTGCAACTCAGCAAAAACTAAGCTTTTTGCACAAAGAATAGAATTCCAGCTCTCCACTTGTTCAATAAAAATATAGAACGAATTTCCATGATGACTAGCAAATTTCTAGAATGATCGTTGGGTAAAAGATATTGGCTCTCTTTGAATGCATCATATAAGCAGAGTATTCGATGAAACTCTCCAGGTTTGTGACTTGGTCATAGCTGGTGGAACTTGGAATTGGCATCGACTTGAATTGCTTCTTCCTCGACACATCTTAGCTTGTATTGCAGCAATTTTACCGCCTACACAAGCCGCAGATCCTGATCAGCTTGTATGGAGGTCGATTCTCTTCTTCTAAAACTTACAAACTTGTTGAGAGAAGAGATCTACTACTATAAAGGGATAACTCGATGATTTAGAAAGTTAATACTCTCCAACGAGTAAGGGTCTTCTTATGTCTACTTACTGATGGTGATAGAGTGAGACGTGGAATGACTGATAATGCTCACTATGTGCAGTGTGGAGGACCTGTGAAAACAACAATTCATGTTGTGCGAGATTGCCAATTTGCTATCACGGTTTGACAGACTATTGTACCTAAAAATATTTGGACTTCTTTTTTTAATTATCCACTGAAAACTTGGTTGAAATGGAACATCATGAATAAGGGGAGGCATCACGAAAATTGATGGCGAATGGCCAACTTTCTTTTCAATCATGTATTGGCTACTTTTGGAAGGGTCGAAATGAATTTACTTTCCAGCAAAATAGTAGTAACAATAACTATCTGATTTTGAAATACATGGCTTGGACCAGAAATATCACTAATTATAAATGTACGGATTAACTTATGTGCAGCACAATCACTTGTGATAATTGGTATCCATCTGAGTAAAGATGAGTGAAGCTTAATATAGATGGCGCACTATTGTTACAGTACTCTAATGCTACTATTGGTGGTGTTCTTTGAGATTCAACATGAGGCTAGTTGTTTGGGTTTGCTATGAAGGTTTATGTATTTAACAATTTTCAGATTAAAGCAAGAGCTATATATGGAGGATTCACTCTAGCTTGGAAAAAAGGGTTTCGTAAAGTTGTGATCAAAGCAACAATGCATTGCTGATTGATATAATTGGGGATGATTATGCGGCTGATAATAACCTTTTTGAACTTCGTTTAATACATGATTTATACAAGCAAATCTGACAACTTAAGTTTCGGCATGTCCGACGAGAGCATAATAGACTACCAGTTTATATGGCCAAAGTTATTCCTAATGATCTTAACAGGCCGTTATCGGCTTTTGAAGACCCACCTGATCATACTCGATCTTTATTTGAAGAAGATGGTCATCAAGCAATGATTAATATAGAGCCTTATTGTAGCTCGTTCCTTTTAACTTGTTTCTTTTCTTAAAAAATGGCAATAATCCATATATTTGCGCAGGATTTAATTTACTTTTATGTTACAACAATGTTTAAAAACTATAGACTTATATCCATATATTATATAATTTTTTAATATTTTTACATTTATATCTATGTATTATTTTATGTCATATTTCAATTGTTCCTCTCTATATTGTGTTAAATTGTTAAATTTAATTCTTCTTCTTTTTTTAAAAAATTAGATCGGTAATGAAATTGACTAAACAATTGATTTGTTGACCAAGCAGTTGACCAATTTAATCCAATTTAAACCTCCTTTCTCTTACATAATTCATTAAATGAAGTAACACAATTTTTAAATTGCCTGTTTAGATGAAGCCCGAAATTTTAAAAAATGTGAGAGAAAAATATAAAATTCTAAAGGATTAAAATTTAAAAAAATTGTTAAAAAAAACTTAAATTGATTTCGTAATTTTTTGAGAGGTCAAACATGTATTTTTTTTCCATTAATCAGAGAGTTAAAAAGACTTTAATTTTTGGGAGAATCTAAAATTACAATCATCTTATTTTACCAGAATCAAGACCTTTGCTTGCTGTTAGCTTCTAGGGTAATAAATCAACCGAGTTTGAAATGAGTGAATTTTTGTTTATATTTAGTTGGTTATTTTTAAGTTTGTTTATGTTGATTATGAATTTCATAATATTTGTTTATGTTTATTTGTTTAAAGCTATATGTGTTCATATTTATTCATTTAAATTAAACGAATATGTGCACGAACATATAATTGAATATGTTTACCAACAATATTCATAAATAACTAATAATTAACAAACAAATAATAAATAAAAATAAGCATGTATACATATTTATATTGTTTTTTAGATTAAAAATATTTAAATATTAATATTAATAATTATATTATAAATAAAAATTAAGCACACAAGCTATAAATAATTTTATTAATATATATTAATAAAATAATAAACAAGGTTTAAATGAATATAAACGAGTTTATTCATATTATATGAACAGAATTGAATTTTAATTATTATTTAATTTATAATTAATTTATTTTTTATGGTGTAAACATAAGAATTTTATATTTGAAATAGAGAAAATAATAAAAAACTACCTAAAAGTTTATAAAGTTATTCATTAATTTAAATTTTCCATTTACTTGAAAAGAATAACGTTTTTTAGAAATATTTATAAAACAAAGACATTGAACTTCACTCCAAAAGTAATAAAATAAAGCCATAAATGTCTAATGTAAGTTATTGAATATTGCTGCAGAAGAGAGTCTTTTAATATCATCCCAAATGTAGGGAAATTCAGCTAACACATTTATGTTTTGCTGATGATTTGCTTGTGTTTGCAAAGGGGTCAGCTGACTCTGTTTTTGCTATGAACAATATTCTGGATTTTTTCTATAGTATTTCTGGATTGCAGATGAATAAGGCCAAGAGTGAACTTTTCTGTTATGGGATCAACAATCATAAAGAATTATAGGGCTTTCTGGGGTCAGACTAGGCAATCTGCCTGTAAGGTACTTGGGAGTGCCCTTGATTGCAAAAGGGTTGAAGAGTATGGATTGTAAAAATTTAAAATTTGGTGAATAAGATAACAGGGAGTATTAAATGTTGGGCAGCTAAACACCTTTCTTTTGCAGGAAGACTGCAGCTTTTGCAGTCGGTTGTTTTTAGCATTCAGAACTGCTGATGCAGGGTACTGCTCATTCCCTTTGATAAAGGATGAGAAGGATGAACGCGAAAGCGGATCGTAAAGTTTGTTAAAGTCTTGGATTTGACTTAGGACTTTAAACGTTCGGAAAGAAACTTGAATTTTTGATACAACTTGAAACGAAATTAAATCCAAGTTAGATAAAATAATTAAAATAAATAATAAATCAAAGATTAAGGAAGTGAATAAAAAAGATAAATGGAAAGATAGAACGTGGCGTGTAGAAGTCCTAAGAAGCCTTGGAAACACGAAGAATCCATAACCCCCTCCAAGCGACTCTAATTTTCCCTCTAAGATAAAAACCTTGATAAGAAAAAGTTTGAAGATAATCCCCACAATCTAAAAAGATTGTTAAAACTATTCTAAAAGAAACTCAAGAGAAATTTTTGAAAAGAAAAACTCAAAGAGAATTTATTAACTCAAAAGAGAAATAAAATAATAATGAATTGTCTTGAAACTTCAACTCTTCTTCTCGAATCTTTTTTGTGATAAAGTCTTGAACCATTAAATTGAGTTTTGACTTTATCTGTTTGAATTTGGATCTCGTAATTGGGCCTTGAGGAAAACTAAACTCATCTCTATTATGGCATTTGAATTGGGCTGAGTTACTCGTATCACCCCCACTCAATTATGCAATGCTTATCTTTGAAGAGGTTATGAAGGGCAAGCTAAAGGTGTAAAAGTAATTTGGGAGAAGATATGTCATCCCAAAGTAGGAGGACTAGGGGTGAGGGATTTACATCTTTGGAACAAAGTGTGCATGCTGCAAAATCTGTGGGCAGTTTGGATGAAGGCAGGGACTCTTTGGGTTGCCTGGATTGAAGCATATGTTCTTAAAGGAGAAAATGTTTTTCAAGTTCAGGCCAAGCAATATCATAGTTGGTCGTGGGGGAATTTACTAAAATTGAGGTTAGTGCCACTGTTGGGAGGCTTTCTAACCACTTACAAGGCTAAGAAGAGCTGGGATACTCTGAGACAAAAGCAGAATGAAGTTTCCTAGCATAAATTAGTATGGGGAACCTTTTCAATTCCATGACATTCTTTTATCGCATGGTTAGCGATACATGATAGGCTGGCTACAAAGAGCAGAATGTTGGCAGGGGGTCTACAAGTTGATTCAGTTTGTGTTCTCTGTCATGATAGTTTAGAGACAAGGAACACCTTTTTGTGCGTTGTTCCTATTTAAAAGAATTATGGGGCTTGATAATGCTGTCTTTTGAATTGCAAGCTTGTATGTTTGCTTCTTGGGAGGATGAACTGGAATGGATTCAAAAAGCTGTTTAAGGGTAAAAGCTTGTTTGCAGCTATACTAAAGATTGCTTGGAATGCAAAGATCTACCTGGTTTGGCAAGAGAGAAATAGGATATCTCATGGTTATACAGGGAAAACTGTAGAGTTGCTGTTTGTTCAGTTGAAGAATCTAGTTAGGGAGAGGCTTACTAAAACTCGTATTGCTGTAAATAACTTAAATATGACAGGCAAAAAATCGGGATTGGTCATGCAATTGGCTGATGTTTTTATAGCAAAATATTGCTCTTTTTGGATGAATAAAAAATTTATATATCTAAACAAAAACTCATTATATCAAAATAAAGTTTGAAAATTCAAAATTAATGTTAAAAAACCAAAAACAATTATCATGAACCATTAAAACTTTTTAAATTGAATTCAATCTTATCCTAATATGAAGGATATTATGCATTTAGTACCTTTAAACTCATGTTTTTAAAATGAAAATTAAAACTTAATCGGCTAAATGTACAATGAAAATTAATAATCAAATATATAACATATGACCATAGTTAGTTCATATATAAACCATATAACATTAGCTCAATTTTTTTAAATCAGATCAATGGTTGAATCAATTAGGCCATTGATTCATCGATCTAATTAAAAAGTTATTACAAATTAAAACATTTTAAAATTTTCGGTTCAACTATCAATTTAACTAGTTCTCGATCTAATTAGTTTAAAGTTATTTTTCGGACCAATCCTCTAATCGATTCCCATTTTAATCTGTTTAATCCGCTAATTTAATTCGGTTGAGTATACATTATTACTTTAACTTAGTGGGGTAAACTAAAAAGTATAGAGTTTGACTAAACTAACGCAAAAATAACTACACTAAAAAAATAAAGGGTTGAGTTAATTTGAATTAATGTTGTTATGAAAGGCTTTCGCCAACTGTATGTGGGACTATTAAAGCCATTCATTTCTAAGTGCATGATGATGGTGGGGAGGACCGAGATAGAAACGAGTGTTCATTAGTTATTAAACTTCATGTGATGTGATCCAAAGATCACGTTAAGCTGTAAACAATAGTTTAAGAGGTTGTTAGATTTGTTATTATCAGAAGTGGACAAATATTTGAAATCATACCAAAATAGAAAAGGCATGTTTCTTTGAATATGTTGCTTCCACCGACGTAAACGGAACGGAGGTCTAGCGGGACACAACTTCTTGCTTTAAAAACACAACTTGAAAAATGGAAAGAAACAAACGGCTAACTAACGGTGCCCCCTAAATTACTCATTACATCCACACAAGTACATAAAGGTCCCAAATTCCTTATCAACTTTATTGCCTAATTCATTCGCCATACTCGTCATCGGATTGATAGTATCTTTAATCTCCACTTTATATTATCTTTAATTCGTCGTCATATAATATAAAATCATCTCATTCTATAAAGGTTAACAAAGACAATTAAATTATTATTAGCTTGATTTTCTCACTATTTTTTTCACACTTTAAAATATATATACGTAATACGTATTGAATCTGTTGAAGTTAAAATATAACATCAAGTGAAAATGTTAATTTGGGTTTGAAAAAAAAATTAAATGTAGTGATTTTGAAGAAAGAAAAGCTTAGAAATGAGCATCGGGGTTGTATGTCTTCATATGCATGCTTTACTGCTGACTTGTATATAATTGTTCGTTAACTGCTGCTTTAATTAATCATGCAACAACCATACACAAGATTACAATATTAGGTAACTGTCAGGATCCACATGAGGAGGCGAATATGTCATCTCTTAAACACTACTATTAACTAATAACTAATAACTCGAAAACTCCCTACTTAATTTTTTTTATTAAATTTAATTAGTTGTCGATGACATTTTGATTGAAACCTAAAATTGAGGCTTTAAAGTAATTTTTTAACCTGATTTTTTTATTAAATAGTAAAAGAAGAAAACATTGTTGTATTAATATTTATTATTTTATTAAAAATAAATTTTTAAGTAATTTTTTTTAATTGAGTTTATGTCAAATTGTAACTCCAATTTAATTTTTTTGATTAAATAAACAAAGAGAATTACAAAGAGAAAGTCAGAAACAAGTTAACAAAAGAATTATCATTCTTCAGAATCTTTTTAATCTCCAACGGGGGATCCTCAATAATGTTCAAAGATTCAGCACTCGACGGAGCCCTTTTTGCCAAAGCATCAGCTACTTGATTAGTAACTCTAAGAGCATAATTCAAAGACCACTTCTCTTCAAATGATAGAATTTGTTGAATTCTCCTTATCAAAGAGTTTTGTGAATCACCCATTTTACTGTCATTGATAGAGATCACGTTCTCAAGGTTGTCTGATTGTATAATGACCTCATCATAGCCTTGTTTTTGGAGAATAAGTAGTCCATTTAGTACGCCCCACAATTCAGCTGTCGCAATTGAGCATTCCCCCAAGATCCACTCCCCTTTGCTATTACGTATCACGCCACCTGTAGCAGAAAGACCAGACACAGGGTGAACAGCACCATCAGTATTAAGGAAAACGCACGTACATGAGTTATGATGGGCTGAGAACTACTTCAGCTGAGAAGTCGTCTCATCATTATGGACGAAGAGAAAGTGCTTTGCCCAGCTATAAGAGACACTGACAATGTCCTTTGGGTGCATAGCATGTCCTTGAAAGATGGACAAATTTCGATTTTTCCAGATGCGCTATAGAATGATCTCACAAAGACAAGCCCAAGAAGAGTCACCCAGCTTGTTCGTAAAGAAAAGTTACAGGTTCGAGAAAAGCCACTCTAAAATATTACCAGAGTAGAAACTCCCAAGCTGATTAGCAGGGATGATGTTTTGCCAAATCTCCCTTGCAAAAGAGCAATCTCTAAGAAATGAAGAGTATATTCCTTAATATAACCACATAGATGGCACGTCGCATCTTGCGCAATACCCCTCATAACTCTTTCAGAGTTAGTTAGAAGCCTCTGCTTGAGAATTAACCAGATGAAATGTTTCACACGTTGAGGTCCTGGAATTTTCCAAAGCATGCTCCAAGTCGCCTCCTTCGGATTCCAAAACTCATCTTTTAGCAAAAAGTACGCACTTTTCACAGAAAAAACCCCTGATGTCGTTCTAGACCAAGAAAGAAAATTCGGTCCGGCCTGATCTAGAGGAAGGGGAATGCTGATGATGCGCCTAACCACTTCTTCTGGCAGCCATAATCTAAAAAGATCAAGATTCCAATCACCATTGACTAAAACCATCTTATTGATTTTGGTCTCAGGCGCAATGTTGTCATAACTTAGAATATACTGATTAAGTGGTCCCAAATTAGGAATCCAATTATCTTTCCATCATCGTATAGTCTTCCCATTACCAATAGACCAAATCATATTACTCCGCAAGAGAGGCCAAGCTTTGGCAACTGCTTTCCACATATAGGAGCAACTATTCCTCATAATGGATTCCGACATACTTTCACACAAACCATACTTAGCTCTTAGGATCCTAACCCAGAGAGTTTCAGACTTGGTAATAAGATTATAGCCAATTTTCAGCATGAAAGCTTTATTCTGATCCCCCAAGCGACGAAGACCAAGTCCTCCATGAACCTTAGGCTGACATATATCATCTACCCTACTAAGGCCATCTTCTTTTTACCATTCGCAGCTCCCCAAATAAATTGTCTCACTAATTCTTCAATAGAGTCACAAATTCCTTTAGAGACAGGGGTTGATTGCATGAGGTAACTTGGTATAGACAATAAAACCGACTGTGCTAAGGTGACTCTTCCAGCAAAAGAAAGACTCTTAGCTTCCTAACTAGAAAGTCGACTACGAACTCTTTCCACCAAGAAATGTAAGTTGCTATTAGTAACTCTCCGGTGAAAAAGTGGGACCCCAAGGTAGTGGCCTAAATCCTTAACTTCTTGAAACCCAAGGGTATCATTTATGGCTTTCCTTAAGGGTTCATTAACCCCCACAAAAAAAAGCACGTTCGTCTTCTTAGCATTAACCTTATGACCAGAAAGCTTGCAAAAGTTGTTCAAAAAATCCTTAAGGAGGCCACTATGAACTAAATCGGCTTGGCTAAAAATCACCAGGTCATCTGCAAAGAAAAGATGTGATAAATTTGGACCTGTGCGCGATAATCGAACGAGGCTCCACTCCCTTGCCGAAATGCTCTGGTGAAATCTATGCCCCAACCATTCCATACAAAGAACAAAGAGATAACACATTATATAAGCACAGAGGTCGATCTTTATGGGGGCTTGGTCCTCCAAAATTTTTTAAAATATTTTTATTTTCTTTTTGAAGTTCTTAAAATTTTAAAAAATTCTCATTTATCTTATAAAAATTTTAATTACACATCTAAATTAAAAAAAACATTTTCATTGAAATTTTTATTAGTTGCCTAAAACTTAACTTCAGAATTCACCCCTACATATATATATATATATATAAAAAACTAAAATTTAATTATATAAAGACAGGGTTTGGTTTTGAATTGTTAAGCTGCCTAAATTATCTTAAGGTGTAAGGGTGAGTTAATGCCCTTACCTAAGAGGTTTGATTTGAACATAGAGGATTTCTTTAAAGAGCCTTGTAATTTGGTTCAAATATTTTATAAAAGTTTTATTTAAAAAATTGTACAGTTAGTCACCCAATTATTACAGTGTTTCTGTATTGATTATCAAATTATAAAAAATTTAATTTCGTCACTAGTTAGATTATTTCTGTTTTGGTTACTATTTGTTAAACGTTGAACACATTTAGTCCTCAATACTCACACATTCTATCAATTTGATCATAATTCTAAATAATTTAATAAATTTAACCATTCACATTTACAAATTTTATGAATTTTGATTCTCAAACACATGCAATTATGATTTTCCCAACATCTGCAAAGGGAAAAGCTTGAGGCTGCCGGTTGCTCTCACACTGTACTGCCGAGACGAAAGAAGTGGGTTAAGCCATCGATTGTGAAGAACCTTGCTCGAGCTAAGGAATACTTTGCCAAGAAGAGGGCTGCATCCAGGGGCGTAGCCAGGGGGGGCTGGCATGGGCCCCGGCCCCCCCAAAATGGAAAATTTCATTTTAGGCCCTTGAAATTTTTTAAAAATTTTAAATTAGTAAAGGTAAAATTTCACTTTGGCCCCCCTAAAATTATAAAAATTTAATTTAATCCTTTACAAATTATAAAAATATAAACTATAAAAAATTAAAATTTCATCCGGCCCCCCTAAAAAATTTTTCTGGCTTCGCCCCTGGCTGAATCATCATCATAACCCGACTCCACTACTGCATGAATGGCATGTAATTGATCTGCTCTGTTTTGACAAAATGTTAAGAGCAGTTTGCATTAATCTCTTTGGGTCTCCTTTTACATTATTTTTGGAGACCCCAAGGAGGGTTGCTGGGTCACTGACTATATTTCCCGGGATTCATTCAATTCTTTTTCCTTTTAATGTTTTCGATCATTAACGTTTTAATTATAAATTTAATTATAATTATATTTATTTATGTGTTTAAGGATAAAATTTATAAAATTTATAAATGTGAAGAGTTAAATTTATTGAATTATTTAGAATTAGGATCAAATTGATAGAGTGAGTAAATATTGCAAACTAATTATGTTATTATACTAGGTAAAAAAATTAGATTATATTTTTCTTAACCATTTAACGAAAAGTGATTAATACAAAAATGATTGAAAATTTTGAATTTTTTATAATTTAATGATGAAAATAAAGAACGCCCTTTTAACAAATATTTTTATAGAAGCTTGAGTAGACGTAATAATGAAAGTAATATACAAATTTGAAAACAATTTTATCTTAATTCTTGTGTACTGCTATTTAATATTTAAATTAAAAAATACCAATAGGGGAAGAGGAGGTTTAAAATAAAGTTTAATCATCGAAGTTTAGTTAAATTGATTTTTATAATCAATCATGATATTTAAAAATTATGAGTTTGAATCTCAGTGCCTATTTTGCTTTTTCAGATTGTGACAATTTTTATATAGTAATAATAATAATATTAAACATTAACTTGATGAGAAAAAGGCCATCAAACTTATTCCTGGTTTAGTGATAAATAATGCGCGGACATTATGACCAATATTCGACCTTGTATGTAACCTCACACCCCTCCTTCCAACTTAAAGTGCAAGAAAAGTTGTGATTGCACTAGAAAAATAAAAAATAAACCTCAGATATTTTATTGAATTATGGTTATGTAATAAGAGGATATAAATGTTAATAGCTTACAAACACAAACACAAGAGCCCGATGTCTTAGGGTTATGTTTTTGGTCACCTAAGATCTTCCTAATTTCCTATGAAACATTGTAAACGACAGAAGTGAAATGCGGTCAGATTTTGTTGTATATACAATTGCATGGTGCACATGGGCAAGGAAGGTGAACATGCTCAACCAATCCACATTGGCTCTAAACCAATTTTCAACCTAAAACATTAATTAAGTACCTTATCTTCTAAGCCAGCCAACTGTGTTTTTTCTTTTGGTCAAGATTCTTTTTTAAGGGAACCAATAGGGATAACACACACAGACAGAACATCAAGATGAAGTAAAGCAGAAGACAACAAACTTTTCTTTATTCAGCAACTAATCTGCTTCCATATTCAGTACAGCTATTTAAGAAATGGGTTAACAAAAGACATGAAAACCCTAAAGCTAAAATTTTCATTGTTGGAGTGATTAATATGAATGATCAAATGGCAACAAAACACATCACATGCCAGATGGGATAGAAGAGAGTCTGCAGTACATGAACTGACAAAAAAACACGATAGTATGTCGCATGCCACCGTCGCGATCATAGTATTTAATTTCATTTATAATTTTTTGAGGGTGTGGTTGAGGAATTGCATTATCCGAAAAAGGGACTCTAATGAAAATGAAATGAAACGACACAAAGAAATGATTTGCACATGCAAACACCACACAAAGGGTTATTCTCTATTATCACATTTGGTATGAAATTGATTTAAATCATAAAAGTTTGAGCAATACATGCTGTACAATATTATTACTGCTTTGTATTTGGGGTATGGATAGTAAATTAGATTTGTGATATTTCATTGATTAAGCTATACATTTCCTTCATAAATAAATTTTTTTTAATATAGAGGAGAAGAAAAGAGAATAATTCAACTTATAATTTGAAGAGAATTTTAATTATTGTTTCAATATTAATATGAATAATTAAGAGTTCTGGACTTGATTTCATTTGATTAAAAAAGTAAACAATAAAAAAACTTTTATTTAGTAATTCAAAAAATTAACTCGAAATAAGTGAAAAGTAAAGTAGTTTAAGGATTTGAATTTCAAACCATATAACTTTAATAAAAAATTTACAATGAACCCATCATAAAAACAATTTTTTTTTCCTACTTCGAAAATGTTCTGCTTTAAGCTACATATTAGAAGAAACTGGGGATAGTAACTTTTTTTCGAGATTTGTTTTTCTTTTGTACTAATGATTTTGAATGGAGGACTTGCTTTAGAGTTGTCATTTATTAGCATTTCCTAGATTACTATACTTCACTTGAACTTCAAGTTTTATTCATCATCACATTCAATGATAGTAACTCCGATAAATATATATCCAATTATCAATACATAGAAATGATTTTTACACTTTATTTTTAATACCTGCCGTAAAACATTAAAAATAAATAAATTCCCCTGATTCTTCACTACAATCAAAACCCAGAACATTTCAAGTTTTTAAACTGAACTCGAGGGATGGAAACATTATACAAAGTTTTTTTTCTTTGGTACTGTTTGCTTCTCCAATATTTTAATGTAGGGGATTCTTCCATTACTTTTTAACTGCGAGTAACATATCCCAAGTACATATAAAGACAAGCAGAGTTCAGAGCTTTTATGTGAACTGTGAAAAGAACAATGCTAGTTTCAGAGTAGCAGATCAGTGTCTTTACCAACTTCTCTCTGCTCTACCAATTCAAGTTTTTTTTTTTTTTTTTTTGGTTTCAAAAGTTCCCTTCGAGTTGACTTTGTATTGAAGAGAAATGGAAACTAGCTCAGTTTCCAAGCTGTTGATTTTCTTCTTCTCAGCCTTTTTAGCGAGTTCTAAGCTAATCCAGTGCAGCATTACCTATGATAAGAAAGCCATTCTCATCAATGGACAAAGGAGAATCCTCATCTCCGGCTCCATTCATTATCCCAGAAGCACTCCTGAGGTATAGTCTCTTCACATTAAAAAAAACAATCCCTGAAAACTTTTAAAAGCAAAGGACTGATCTATTGGGTGTTTTTCCCCCTGTATTTAGATGTGGGAGGATCTTATTAAGAAGGCTAAAGATGGAGGCTTAGATGTCATAGACACATATGTCTTTTGGAATGGCCATGAACCTTCTCCTGGCAATGTACTACCTTAGATCTCAAATGGCTCATCTGAACTTTGAATTCTATGTTTTTTTAGTTTAACTTCTTTTAACATTTCATTTGGAGTTCTGTTTTTTTTTCAGTATAATTTCGAGGGAAGATATGATCTTGTACGGTTTATCAAGACAGTGCAAAAACTGGGACTATATGTTCATCTTCGCATTGGACCTTATATTTGTGCAGAATGGAATTTTGGGTAGTTACTATTTTTATTATATCGTTTGGCTTGACAAAAAGATTTGTTATAATTTAATGTATTTTTATTTATTTTGTTTAATTGAGTGGTTTACAATTTACATTCTCGCTCTGCTACAGAGGATTTCCTGTTTGGCTAAAGTATGTTCCTGGTATCAGCTTCAGAACTGATAATGAGCCCTTCAAGGTGTTCTTTTTCTCCCTTTAATTTATACCTTTTTGTTTTCTTTCTGTTACTTTACTAAAATGGAAACTTTTTTCATTTTATTTACAGAGGGCGATGCAAGGATTTACCCAGAAAATTGTACAAATGATGAAGAATGAAAAACTTTTTGCGTCACAAGGTGGCCCCATCATCTTGTCTCAGGTATGAGATTCTTGCTATTTGTGGCATTTATGGTTTCTAGTTTTAGAGGCTTTGTATATTGCTTAAATCAGCAATGAACTGACTGACTATGTTTAAGCTTTTTAATCTCTTTTACACTAATTCATTTTTGTGCAGATTGAAAATGAATATGGACCTGAGAGTAGGGCACTTGGAGCAGCTGGTCATGCATACATTAATTGGGCTGCAAAAATGGCTGTTGAACTTAACACAGGGGTCCCATGGGTAATGTGCAAGGAAGATGACGCCCCAGACCCTGTGGTAGGCAATGATCTACTTCAATCATTTTTCTTTTTCATCCTTACCGAGTTTAATGTCATCTCAAAAGCCCTTGACTCTGTTTACCCTCTTATCTTGATTTCAGATAAATGCGTGTAATGGCTTTTACTGTGATGGATTCTCACCCAACAAACCTTACAAGCCCACGATGTGGACCGAGGCTTGGAGTGGCTGGTTAGTACTTTCTTTGCCGATCTTTTAGGCTGATGTTTGGAATTGATAGTGGATTAACGTTAGAAATGCTGATTTCTCCATTCCTTTATCTGATATTTGTTCCCCCGATACTGAGAAGGTTTACAGAATTTGGTGGCCCAATTCACCAGCGCCCGGTTCAAGACCTGGCATTTGGCGTTGCTCGTTTCATACAAAAGGGTGGCTCCTATGTTAATTATTACATGGTTAGTTACCATGTTCATTTTGGTTTTAATTCAAAAATACTCACGGTAATAGCAACAAGTTTAAGCTTACCAGTTTATGCTCCTTCTGTTTTTGATAGTACCATGGAGGAACCAACTTTGGACGGACTGCTGGCGGACCGTTTATTACAACCAGTTATGACTATGATGCTCCAATCGATGAATATGGTGAGAAACTGAGTTAAATTTCATTGCAGTTAAAAACACGAATTTGAAGTTCTCTTAATCTTTCACAATCTAAGCGTGCCTTATCTTAGTTTTACAGGAGCAGTTAGATCTGACTGTTGAACATATAACGAAATATTTTAGGGGTTTTGTCTTTGAACTCTGAGTTATGGATATGTTTACCTCGTTTAGGTTTAATCCGACAGCCTAAATACGATCATCTGAAGGAGCTTCATAGGGCTATTAAGCTATGTGAACATGCTTTAGTTTCCTCAGATCCTACTGTTACTTCCTTAGGAACCTATCATCAAGTAAGCTTTCTTTGGTCAATGATTACTCTTATTATATGTTGATAGTAGGATGATTTGAAAAAGGAACTTTCAACTGATAATGTTAATCATGATTACTTTTCAGGCCCATGTATTCTCTTCAAGGCAAGGAGGCTGTGCTGCTTTTCTCTCAAATTTCCATATGAAATCTGCTGCAAGGGTGACGTTTAATAACAGGCACTACGATTTGCCCCCTTGGTCTATTAGCATTCTTCCGGATTGCAAAAATGTGGCGTTTAACACTGCATTAGTAAGTGAATTCAGATCTTTTTAGCGTAGTTTAAGGCTTTTTTCTTTAAATCTTTCGATATTCCTACGGAAATCCTTACATAACTATCCTATGTGCATCAAGGTTGGAGTTAAAACCTCACGGATTCAAATGCTGCCAGCAAACACCAAGATGTTCCCATGGGAGGCTTATGGTGAAGACATTTCTTCTCTAGGAGCAAGTTCAAGAATCACAGCTCCTGGACTCTTGGAGCAAATGAATGTTACCAGAGATAATAGTGACTACCTGTGGTACACAACCAGGTGAGGCACTGCATTTCAAGACACTTGAGGTTTAATATTTAATTTAAATCGATCGAGGCAATTAGCTAATGAATAATTTCTTCTTGGTTAAATGTCATCCCAGTGTTGACATTAGTCCATCAGAATCGTTTCGGCGAGGAGGACAAAAACCCACTCTCAATGTGGATTCAGCTGGCCATGCTCTTCATGTTTTTGTCAACGGACAGTTTTCAGGTTGGTTGTAGATTTACTCGCAAGAGAAATGATTGACCTACATTACATACTAAGGGCACTGTGCCTTGTATCTGCTTAAGTCATACTAAGGCGTATAGTACATTACAGGGTCAGCATATGGAACTAGGGAAAACAGGAGATTCACATATACAGGACCAGTGAATCTACATGCTGGAACAAATCACATTGCACTCCTCAGCGTAGCTGTTGGATTGCCGGTTAGTTGCTCTTGACCATGCTTATCTGGATGCAAATGTTAGCTATCACATAATTCAGACATTTCCTTTACATTCGGGTCCATTAGGATGGGATGGGGAACTGAATTTGTCCCAATCAACACTTTAAACTCAATACACTATATAGTAAAGTTTTACAATTATTGACACGAATTTATGGTGGGGTGAAGAATGATGGACTGCATTTCGAGACATGGAAAACTGGAATCCAAAGTGTATTGTTACATGGCCTTAACCAAGGAAAGAAGGATTTGACGTGGCAGAAATGGTCATACCAGGTTTGACAACTTGCATTGGTCTGCACAAACTAAAATTGGCCTGTTTCGATAATGCTTTATTAAATTCCGGGAAAAAGTTGCTCAGGCTCACATAACCACTCTCAAACAGGTTGGCTTAAGAGGAGAAGCAATGAATTTGGTCTCTCCCCATGGAGCCTCTTCTGTTGAATGGATTCGAGGTGAACGGATTCAAGGTTCACTAGCAGCACGGAGCCGGCAGTCTATGACATGGTATAAGGTAAGGGGTGAATAAGGCATTTTGTCATTCTTTTTGTTGGCCTTACGTTAGAAGCTAAACCGTGTCCTGGAAATTGCAGACGTATTTCAATGCCCCAGGAGGTAATGAACCACTGGCTTTGGATATGCGGAGTATGGGAAAGGGTCAAGTATGGATTAACGGACAAAGCTTAGGAAGATATTGGATGGCTTATGCAAAGGGTAACTGCGGTACTTGTAGTTACTTGGGGACATTCCGAACTACAAAGTGCCAGAGTGGTTGTGACCAGCCAACCCAAAGATGGTATATCCTCAAACTCCATATACGTCTAAGCTCAGTGAACTTCTCATGATGCAGTTAGCATAAAATACAATTATATTTGAATACTTCTAAACTCCTCATCTTCTGGATTCCTTTTAGGTACCATGTTCCAAGATCATGGCTAAAGCCAACAAAAAATTTGTTAGTAGTCTTTGAAGAACTTGGTGGAGATGTATCAAAAATATCTCTTGTGAGGAGATCAGTTTTATAAACATTGCCTAGACAACACCACAAGTCTGGGAGCTGGGAAGGAAAACAAGGTGCAAGAATATAGGTGGAGAAGACATCCCAGTTTCACTGTCTAAATTCTTTTTCACTATTGTTTTATTTGGTTTACTTAGGCAGCCGTCATTAAACTCACCATGCATGAAAAGAATGCTCTGTAAAGAAATGGGGGCTGATGGCAAGCTAGCCTGTTAATATCTGAGTTTGAAATCCCATTTTTGGCCATCTCTTTCTACTGAGAGGAGCGCCAAATTCATTCTCAAAATGCAAAGCAGTTAACAGTATTGTTCAACATTGATTTCAAGAAATGGATCATTATTGTTTCCAGATTTTTTTGCTATTGACAGGGAAGTCAATTCCTGAGGTCAGAAAAACAAACAATTTTAATATACTGAAGCAAATAGTAGTAGAACACAACAACCGCATGTTATTTCGTATCTGTCCAAAGACAGATCTTTATGATATTCTAGTTTCAGAAACAAAGTTGAAGCAGTAGAATACAAGTTTTATTTCATACTTTGTGCACCAAGTTGGTCAAGACTATTCTCTGCTGCAACTCGTCTTTCTTTGCCCCCACAACTTTGTCAATCAATTTGCCTTCTTTGAGATAGATAAAAGTTAGCATGGCCTCCACATTCCATTCCTCCGCCACGGTCTGAGAGATAAATAAAACAATGAATTCGTCAAGAAAACAATAACTACTTCTGCCATCCTTTTATTCAGTCAAAGTTTAATACAAATCAAAATCTAATTACATAACGCTACCTTCAATTCATCCACATCCACCTTCAAGTATGTTACATTAGGCAGCTTTTTAGCAAGATCTACCAGGACTGGTGCAATAACACGAAATGTCCCTCTCCATGAAGCTATGAAATGCACCATGTCCTACTCAAGAAAATCTTAGCTCGAGTATGATAAAGCTTTTAAAATATTATTCATAGGTGTTAAAAATAATATATTTTAATCTCATTCTTAATGCGTTTTTTTTTGTGATTATTCGATGTTAATAGTGAATTTTATGCTTCTAATCCTTTAAATTCATGTTTTTATACCTAGGAGAGCATTTGGGAGCAAAAAGAGTGAAAAACGGAAAATTGGATCAAGGTACAAGAGCCACACGGGTTGGACCATTCCACACGGCTTGGACACACTGTTTAGCTTTACCAGACGGATACGTGCAAGCTTTACAGTGAGAAGTCAGCAACGAGAACTCACTGTCTCAGCTCACACATGCCACAAGGTGCTCGCAAGGGGAGCTTGTGGTTTCAGCTCGCATATACCTAAGGAGTTCGCATGTAGGGACCACGAAATCTAACAGACAACCCAAAACAGCATACGTGTCCAATATGCATAGAGTCTACTAAGAATGTCAATTCCACGAATAGTAACCATGTATATAAATACTCGATTGTCCCCTTTAATGGGACAGGATAGAAAATTACTTAATTATTGAAAATCAAAATTCAAATTCAAGTCAACTGAGGGTCTTAAAAGCCAAATCATGATTATCAAATAAATAGACAAAACATGAATTTTTACTAGCTTCTTGAACTCTTCAGCCAACTGAAGTTGCTATTTCCATGACTCATATAATATCCCGAAAATTTTTACAGTAAGATATTATCCTTGATATTGTAAAATAAAGAAATAAAGTGACAAAAAGGGAAATTTTATTATGTCAACATTGGGAAGTATATTATGATATATTACATTATTAATTCAAGAAAGGACTAAATTGTAAAAGTTAAAAAAGGTTTTGTTGCCCAAGAATAAATACTTAAAATTTGAGGGGTTAAAATGTAGATATGAAAAACTTGAAGGACCAATAGTGCAAATATTTTAGGGGTGGAATAATCTAAAAACTAAGAAAAATGGATGAATTAGGACCAAATCGAATAGGTGAAGAATTATGAGGGACTAAATCGTAATTTTTCCAAATTAAGTGATGACTCAATGATAAAATTTTAAAAGATTATGAAGAGCAAAATGGTGAATTAGTAGGAGAGAGAATTCTAGAATGTAATAATTATGTTGATGATATTTTAAATTAATTAATTAGATAAATATTATTTTATTAATATTTTAATAAGATATTTATTATTTTATTATTTTATTTAGTGTATATATATGTGTGTGTGTGTGGAAAAAAAACACACACACACCATCCATCTTTCCTATGCAACCAACGTTGGAAGAGAAGAAAAGAAAAAAAAATATTTTCTTTACAATTTGGTTCTTTCACCGAAAATTCACCATTTTCACTTTGAAATCAAAAGAATTTCCATAGCCATCAAGAGAGAAAGATGACAAGGAGACTATGGGGAGCTAGAATATCAAGTTAGATTCAATAAATAGAAGCTGGAGGAGAGAGAAAAATCAAGTTGAAGATTGAAATCAATAGGACAAGGTAAGAACATGAAGATTTCAATATATTTTTAAGATTTTTATTATTGAAAAAGCATGGAAATGATGTTTTAGTATAGTTTTCTTATATATGGTCTTATGTTCTTAATATGTTAGTGAAGAGAAAATAAGAGAAAGTAATGAGAAATAGTGTAGAGAAAGAAAATAAGGGTATTATAAACATGGTAAATAAGCATCTTGCACTAAAATAACTTTGGACAACAGTAGTAGGCTAACTTTGAAAAATCACCATAAATTGTGAAAATAGAATTAGAAGATTAAAAAAGATATGGAATTAAAGCTTATTGAGTCTATTTGTTATAGAAGAAACGGTGTAAGTAATGGAATTGCGAATTATGAGATATAATAAATTTAGTGAGACAGGGTCAGAATGATTTTGGGTTCTCCTGTTCTGAATTTGGAACATCATCAAAAATTGGAGAAAAATAATTAGGGGCTTAAATTTATATGTTTAGAATCCTGAAAGAGTCTATTTTCAAGAGAAATAAACGGGAACATCATTCGAATCCTGTACGAACAGATAATTAATTTTTAGTGAAGAAGGGTCAGAACTGTCAGACAGCAGAACAGATGCGACTTTAAAGAATAAACTGTACTTATTGGCTAAACCAAAAATTCCTAAAATTTTATGGTAAGAAGATATGTATGTCTAGTTTCAGGGAAAATTAGCAGATCTTCAAGTTCTATAGCTCAAGATATAAATAATTTAGTGACTATAACTCAAATGGACAGTTTTGAATATACATATAAGTAAATAGTGAAATTATTGATAGTGTTATTTATAGCATGTTATATAAATTAAGGATGTGGAATGGAGAGGAGGAGGAGGAAAATATATATGAATATTCAGCTAGTATGGTTAATTTGTATGTTCTAGGCTCAAGAACTAAATTGAATAAAAGTAAAACTTTAGGGGGCAATTTTGTAAAAATGTGAAAAATGACCAAATTGAAGGGAATGAATTGTTTTATTATCTAAATTAATAAATTGAATGAAATTATTAATTTAAGATCGGGTAAAAATTGGGAAAATGGTAAATTACCAAAAAATCTTGGTATTTATGTAATTTAGTCAGATAGGTTCGTATAACTTGAATGAGTATGTAAATATGACAATTTAAATATTGTATCGTATTTTATATGATGTTTGAATTGAATATATGAAATGTATGTATGTTGAAATGAAAGAAATAATGTATGTTCTGAAATTACCTGAAAGGGATAAAATCTGTTTAAATATTAGGCTCCGGATGGATATAGGTGATTTCCCAAATGAAAGAGTTCCTGCATGTGTTGCAGAAATAGATAACCCGAACGGTTAATCTGACAAAAGCCTTCTCGAGAATATAAAGTGGATAGGATTCGTTCCTGATTCACTATAATACCTCAAAGTGGATAGGATTTGTTCCTAATTCACTACGGTAACTTAAGGCGGATAGAATTTGACTTGAAAAGGTAATCCTGATTCGCTACAGCTACATGAGAAGTGACTCGAGAGAGTGCTTGATGATTAAACGTCCTAAAGGTTATTTCTGAATATGAATTGATGGAATATGGAAATGTACGCTTTAAGTGTACCGTTGAAAAATCCATCGGAACTCCAATGATTCAACGGATAGAATATTTGATATGATACGAGAATTATAATATGATGTTACATGAAACATGAAAACGAATACTAAATGATATAAATTAATTGAAATTATTCTGAAAATCTCAGTAATGCCTCGTATCCTATCCCAGTTTCGGGTACGGGTATGAGGTGTTACAACTCAACAGTGTGGCAGTTGATTACTTGTCCCTCTTCCACCATTGTTTTTCCCTCTGATTCCTTCCTCCCAAAGTCAAAGCTAGTAAATCAGCAAAATTGGATTCCTTTGCTTTGTTTGTTGATTTCTGCGAGAGAGGTTTACTACTTGCAATTCTTTTACATAGGGAATTTGTAACATCCTCAAAATTTCCTTTGTAATAAATAATATGAGATAAAATCTTAGCGTAAAAATCTATAAGATCAAGAAAACGAAAGTTACAAGATATCAAAAGAAAGTTAAATCAAGAAGCGAAACTTAATGTATTAAATTAAGGAAGAGACTAAATTGTAGATATGCAAAAAGTTTTGTGGCATATGTATAAATATGGAAAGTGAAAAGTGAAAAGTCAATAGTGCAAATATCCTTAAGGTAGAAAGATCTAGAAATTAAGGAAAATGGATGAATAAGGACCAAATTGAATAAGCCAAAAAAGTATAAGGGACTAAATTGTAATTTTATCAAATTAAGTGATTATTCAAGAACAAAATGGTCAATTAGAAAGAGAGAGAACTCTAGAAGGCAATGATGATGTTGGGGATATTTTGATGATATTTTGTAATTATTTAATTAGATAAATATTACTTTATTAATATTTTAATAAGATATTTTATTAATATTTTATTATAAATAGCTAGTATAAAAGGAGAGAAAGATGATGAAAAAAAAAAGAAGAGATGATCCTCCCACCTTTCCAATGTGAGTGAAGGGGAGAGATGTAAAAAACTTTTCTTTTGTTACAATTTGAACCTTTCAACAAAAATCCATCATTTTCACTTAGAATTTCAAGGAATTTCCATAACCATCAAGAGATCAAAATGATAGGGAGACTATGGAGAACAAGAATATTATCTTGAATTCAAGAAAAAAGAAGTTGGAGGAGAGAGAAAATAAAGTTAAAGTTTGAAATCAATAGAATAAGGTAAGAACATCAAGATTTCTATATATTTTTAATTTTGATATTATTGAAAAAGCATGAAAATAATGTTAAAGTAGAATTTTCTTATATAAAGTTGTATGTTCTTAATATGTTAGTGAAGGGAAATAAGAGGAAGTGATGGAAAATATTGTAGAGAAAGGAAAGAAGGGTGATATAAACTTAGTTACCAACATTTTGTACTAAAACAATTTTGGACAGTAGTAGTAGTTTAACTTTGAAAATTTACCAAAAATTGTATAAATCGAATTAGAGATTAATTAAAGTATGAAATTAAACCTATTGAGCCTAGTTTTACATAGAAGAAACGGTGTAAGCAAAAGAATTTTATATTATGAGATATATGAATTTTTGTGAGACAAGTTCAAATTGATTTCGGGTTCCTCTGTTCTAACTTAAGAACCTTAATTTTTAGTGAATAAGGGTTAGAGTTGCCTAGCAGCAAAATAGGAAAAATTTTAAAGAATTTACTGTATTAATTGGAATAAGTAAAAATTTTGAAATTTTTATCGTAAAAATTTCATATAAATAATTTTAGTGACTGACACTCAAATGGATAGCCTTGATAAGAGTATTGTGTAATTAAAAAAAAACCTTAATTAATGTCCCACATAGGCATGATATGTTAAGAGAAAAAAAATTATGTATAAGAAAATATACATTAAGGATGTGGAATGGAGAGGAGGAGGAGGCAAAATAATAGAAGAGTGATAATACTAAGGAATTGTTGCAAATAGAGGTGAGCATGGGCCGTGCTGGGTCTGGGTCGGGCCTGACTAAAAATTAGGCCCGTTTGCTAGGCCCGTGCTCGACCAGGCTCAAAAAATAGGCTTAAAATTTTGTCCAAGTCAGACTCGGATAAAAATGCTAAAACCCGGGCCCGACTCGGCCCACCCATATTAATTTTATATTATTTTTATATAATTTTAAAGTATATATAATACATCAAAAATACTAAAAACATCAAAATAAATATTTCCCAACAAATTGAAAATAAATTTTAAAAAATATGTATACTTAAATAACACTAAGACAGATGCAACTTAACAAACAAATGTTTTTAAAATAATAATAAAATTAACAAATGTCTTTAAAATAATAACAAAATTAACAATAAAATATGTTTTATATAATATCCAAACAATAACAACAAAATAGTAGCAACATAATAGTAAAATGGTGGCAAAATAGGGAGAAAATAACAAGAAAATAATATGAAAAAATTAGATTTTTTTGTCCTTTAATGAATTCGGGCTGTGCTCGGGCCAAAATGCCTTACTCAAGGCCTGGCCCGTTTTTTAAACATGCCTTATTTTTTTTGTCCAAACCCATTTTTCGGGCCTATAAACCCTCTTATATTTCAGGCTGAGCCGGGTGGCCCGACCCATACTCAACTCTAGTTGCAAAAAATGGACTTGAAAATATATAAAATAAATTCAAATGCTTTGGTGAGGTACTAGGTAAGTGATTCTCATAAAATGATTTGATGAAGTCCTAATTAATAAATTAATAGGTGTAGAAAAAAATAAATTGTATTTGTAAGTGTGAATCCTCTAATGGACTTACTTGTAAAACTTCAATAATTGTGTCAATTTTATAAGCCTTGCTATTTTTGATTGAATATCATGTTATATTATGTGGATTTGAAACTATAAATACTTAAATCTGAATGATTTGCTATGTGAAATGAGTCGAATTAATTGAATTTTGAGCTTTGAAAAAGGACTTGGATGTTAAAAATTTAAAATATGATAAAACATGGGAAATAGAATTCTTGACGCGATGACAGAGGAACCACATCATGACGACATAAGTCAGTTTGTGAAGTCGTCACAATGTCACCCCTAAACATCGCAATGTCACCCCTAAATTTTGAAAGCCTTTCACTCTAGTCTATGTTCCTCTTTAGACTATTTTAAAGGCTGCAATAAACTCGTATCAGACTCGAATGATACTAAGGCATATCAAAAGCTTAAATTGATCAACGTGATTAAATAAGTATTCAGAATGAAACGAATTTGATTGTTTTACTTTGGCAACAAGTGTAGCATTCTGATATCTTAACTTGGCGATCAGGTTGGGTATAAGAGTGTTACAGAATTTGTAATCCTGTTGCGAGAATGCCTTCGGTAAATGTTATGGAAACACGTGCGTATTCTCATATGACAGCAACACATAGTTATACCGTCAACGGCGATAATAGTACCATATTTTTTATTTTAGTAAAAATAGGATTGAAGCAATTACAAACTAATAGAAGCGTCGTTAGAATTAGATCGTAAGGATCGATTATCTAATTGAATCTGATCAACAATTTTAGGAGGAACTACATGGAATACTTGGGGATCAATTGAAAACTCTTTCATTAATCCTGCCAAAATGAATGAAGTAAAATTCATTTTACTTAGAATCTGTTCAATAATCACACGCCCATCATACTTACACAGTTTTTTTTTATTCTTGAGATCAAATTTTTATTCATTTGTCCTTTAACACTACCAAAAATACCTTTAATAGTTATAATACAATCAATTTCAACTATAACTTCTTTTCACTTAACATCCCATACTAATTTAACACCGTCATAAATAGTTCAAAACTCAGCTTATTTAACAATCGTAACTTTCAATATTTCTCTCAATCTCCCATAATCACTTACCATACTTATCCCTTACAACGGCTGCCGATAGTACCGTGTTTTTCAGTATCGCGTAAAGGAAAAGCCAAACGCCCTCCCCTTTGACTTTGGATAAGAGCACGACACGTCGACACCCAACATGTTGCATGACGGTAAAAAAAAACCATATCGCCTCGGTGCTAGCGCCCATGTGCTTGTTTTGGTTTCACATTGAATAAACTCGTGTTGCTTTGCCGAAGCTCAAGCCCAAGCCTTGTTAAAGGTCTATTGTATTTGGATTGGAGTTTATCTTTACAAGCCCAACTCGTGAATTTTTGTTTACAATATCCATTTTCTTTGTATTGGGTCAAATTCACTAACAAATAATTAATATATAAATTTTTTGTATAAATGAGGTAATCAGGAGAAAAGACTAAAGCTACTCGTGGACTGGGTCCGGGCAAAGTTTAAGTATGATATTAACATATTTTATATTTATCCAAGTGCAACTCGACCTAAAATATAGGTTTAAAATTTTATTCAAATCTGTCTATATTTGTAAAAGACTAATCCAAACACATTTTAAATTCACTCATATTATTTTTTAAAAAATATTTATTTTATTTTTATATTTAATAATTTTTTATTTATTGAAAATTTTTATATAGTCATTTTAAAATTATTTTAATGTTTACATTAGAGCAGTATTATATATTTAGTATATTTTTAATTTTTTAATGTGTTTTAAATTACATAATATATACAAATAACATAATATAAAATATTATAAACTTAAAAATAGATTGGATCGGGTCAGGCTTGTTAGGCTTTAGCCTTGAATGTTTAAGCCCGACCCATACTTTAAACGAGCTTAATTTTTTTATCCAATCCTATTTTTTGAGCCTAATATTTTCCTCAAACTCTTCTAAATTTCGAACGCGCCTTAAAACCTGAACGGATAGCTCGACTCATGAACAGGTTTAGATAAGATCCAACCAAACTATCTAACAGCCATCAGCAGCGGCACCTTCCCTGTCTTGCTCAATCAATGCTGCCAAGCGCAGCGCAACTTGTCTGTCCCTCGCTAGCTTTTTCATAACATCTTTGGCCATTTTTGCTTTACGTGGAACGTGCCTTTGTATACAATGATATATTATTAGATTACAATAAATTCATATTGTGGGTATAACTTGAAATTAATTATTAAACAGATTTATAAGGTTAAAAGATGAAAGGTTGAAATAATTATTTAACACAATGCTAAAAGGGTAAGGTTGAATGATGAAAGGTCATGTAATTTTGGGCTCTCAACTCTTTTTTTTTTTTAATTCTTATAGCTTTTAGATTTTATAATATAATATAAAAAAGTAAAAATCTGTTCAAAGTAATATTTACTACTTTAAATAAAATTGACAGGTGACATTAATATATGTAGATAGATATATAAATTTTCATTAGTTTCAGGAAATTTGGAAACAAATAAAATCACGATACATGTCGTCAATAACAGTTAAAATTCTTGGTCATTATCCCAAATTTTGTATCAATGATAAATCCAAGTCTTGAGAAAGATATTATTTTCCCCTTGCATTTGTGATGAAATGATGAAGCAGCAGGCAGCAGCACCACAATTGTCCAATGCAAAAATTTACGTCCAAAAGTTGAAGAAATGGGCCAGAAAAATCCAGATAACTAAACTCCCACGTGGGATTCTCCAATCCACATTTTCAGCCCCGAATTCCCTCTACCCCACAATTTTATCCACTCCTTCTTAACACATATACCACTGGTTTTTTTCTTCCCTAGCTTAAGCTTTTCCAGAATACATTTCAACATATCAAATGCCCTTCTAAAAACAAATATCTGAGCTACTAGTAAGCAAGTATTTTCCTTCTCTTCAACAATGGGTAACTCAAACTAGTACTCTCAGTTTTAGCTTCTTCTTATTCTTTTCGTTTACGCAAAACTTCGAACAGCTTCTGGTCTTACCTCAATGGCTCTCCCTCAGCTAATACCTTCTCACTCTTCTTCTTCACTCACTCACCAGCCTTCCATAAACCCTAACGCAGCCAATCCATACCCCATGTTGAAGTCCTTTTTGAAGCCATCTTCTCTCTCTCAATCTCGCAGGTTTCACAGGCTCAGCTCTCTTCGAGCTTCGGCCTCTTCCTTCCCCGATCATCACCAAACAGATCCTTCTAAACCAGACGACGTCGTAGAGCTCCCTATATTCCCTCTGCCCTTGGTTCTCTTCCCCGGCGCTATCCTCCCTCTCCAGATTTTCGAGTTCCGTTACCGCATTATGATGCACACGCTCCTCCACACCGACCTCCGCTTTGGCGTCATTTACTCCGACTCCGTCACCGGCACCACCGACGTCGGCTGCGTCGGCGAGATCGTCAAACATGAGCGTCTCGTCGATGACCGCTTCTTCCTCATATGTAAAGGCCAGGAACGGTTCCGTATCACCAACGTTGTCCGTACGAAGCCTTATCTTGTCGCAGAAGTCAATTGGCTCGAAGACCGACCCTCCGGGGACGAAGATTTGGAAGGATTGGCCAGCGAAGTGGAGACTTACATGAAAGACGTGATTCGGTTATCGAATCGTCTTAACGGGAAACCGGAAAAGGAAACGCTGGATTTGAGGAGGAATCTGTTTCCGACCCCTTTTTCCTTCTTCGTGGGGAGCACATTCGAAGGGGCGCCGAGAGAGCAGCAGGCTTTACTGGAGTTGGAAGACACTGCCACCAGGTTAAAAAGAGAGAAGGAAACTTTAAGGAACACCCTTAATTACTTGTCGGCCGCCTCGGCCGTGAAAGACGTGTTTCCCTCTTCGTGATGAGGACTTTAATCAAGCGAAAAATTTCAGTGAATATATAGCTATTTTGATGCGTAATTCGTTATACACGAACTGTAAATTACGGATATGGAATCTCTGCTTGTTTTTTCAATTAGCTATTGCTCCTTGTTAGCCACTTGAATGAATTATTGATATTAACATGGTTGAAGCATGCAGTTAAGACTTTTTCGCTGCAATTTCAGTCTTATTTCAATGAAACGTATAAACCAACACCAATTGAACCGTGCAGTTGCAGCAACACCAACTAGTTAAGCAAGGTAGCCGGCATTGCCAGACCAATTATCTTCAATGTATTGTTTCCTTTAAAAATAAAAATAAAAAGCTCCCCTTCTTTTTCACGTAAAATTGCGCCTTTACATCCATAGATTTTAAAAGTAGATATTCTACTTAGAAATTTCCAGCGTTATGAAAAGGAAAATCCAATGAAAAATGTGTTACTAATACAACTCCGAATATATTCTATAGAATCCAATTGTCAACAAAGGATCACCAACTGCTGATCTTCCTAAAAGCGAGATTCGTATCAGATGATTCCATTATTGTGGCATTTCCAACACGCTGCAAGCATAAAAATGTCCGTTAGTATGGAATAATCAAACACACACACACAAAAAAAAACAAAAAAACAAAAAAAAAAACCTCTGCAACCATAAAAGAGCCCTTCAAGTATCACTTTGACATTACAAATCACCTGACTCTTTTTCAAACCATGCTTCAATTACTTGAGATAGAAATGAAAAACTTGTTACTAACCTTGAGACATTGGTTGTTCTTTGTATCACAGATTGGATAATTATGGGGGCAGCAATGACGATTGTCTTTGCAACACACGGCTGAATCCAACCCGCAACACTTCCACGAAAAGCATATTCCGAATATGCGATGCGTACAACAACAGGTTTCCCCAGCCGAACAGTAAGTGAAGAAATCACACTTAGTTGGCCCCGGAGGAGGTGAAGGAGGTGGATTTGGGCTAGTCTTTATCGGATAGGAAGCCAACATGTTAATGCCACAAATCCCTTCAGATTTGCCACTGTTACGTATCATATGAATATAGCCATTCATTCCCCACCTCCTACCCCATGAGTTCTTCACAATCCAATAATCCACTCCATTTTCTGAACCATAACCTACTATCAGCACCGCATGATCCAAGGAAGTTGAGCATGGACCAGTGAATATCCCCTGCCACATAAATAATCACTAATCATAACTATAACGGATCAACAAAAGTAAATTTTGAAAACTATCAGAAGTTAAAAACTTATAACCAACCTTGGAGTACAATTGAAATGCTCTCTCGCTCCCACATATACCTACACTCACAGGTTGAGTTGCCACCGCTTGCAACAGTTTCTTCTCATTATTCATAGGCACATCAGTGTAATCATCAATTGTTACCACATGTCGTTTCAGCTGTAACAAATTACCACAGATATCAAAACTGAGGTTATTGAACAAACACGAAACTTTTTGACAAGAGTAAAAGATTTAAGGAATTGAAAAACCAGTACTTTTTCTTTGTTGCAAGTATGTTCCCGACCTTGATAAGGATAGTCTTCTTCAGTGTCTATTCCGTGGTTATTGATGACAAACTGAAACGCATAATCCATCAACCCACCCTCACAGCCAGTATTGTAAGTTTTGTCACAATCAACCAATTCTTGTTCAGAGAGGCTGATAAGAGATCCAGTGACAATTTTATTTACACCTTCTATAGCTCCGGTTGCCGAGAATGACCAACAAGCACCTAAACAAGGACAATAATAAGATTTGTTTCCATCTAAATTACATTAAAAACAAGTTTAAGCCACAAGTTGTGACTCAAAAGATTGCTCTGTAACATTTCCATGTATGACTTATGATGTTGGAATAAACCTATTCATAATCATAATACATATTTGAACCAAACTCTAAGAACCATAAAACAGAAGAGTGAAAACAGGAAATAGAAGGAAGAGAAATCAAATGAGTGGTTTCTTTTCAATTGCACATAACATAATCAATTCAAATTAAGCAGGGAGAGTAAATGAGATATATTTACATTAACTTGAGAGAATTTTTCGCATTACAATGGATGTATTAAAATTAATCCAATAAAATCTAAGTATTTAAAAGGGAAACTGCAAAAGTCTAGAAAGAACTAAGAATCATTCAAAACCAGAGGGATCATCGCTTATCTAAGTTCCCAAATAATCATACAGCAGTCTATTAAGACAAACGGTATGTTCAATTTTCTGGTAATTATAAAATAGGCCAAATAAGCTATGTGATCTAGATGAAGCTTAAATCAGTGCTTGTTAATCACCCAAAAAAGGACAATAAAAAATTGAGCATACCACAACTCCCTTGATCTTTGACCTGAGTCACGGCACCTTTCTCCCTCCAATCCAATGAATCCGGGATGTCCCGAACAAGGCGCGGCTCTCGAAGGTTGGGGCGCCTAAACTGAATGGCAGCACCGGAGAGACCCAAGCGGGAGGCCTTAAACTCGTGGTGAGTGAAATCGGCAAAGGCATTGAGAGCCAAAGAATAAGAAGAATTGACCATAGCATTGTGTTGAGTAACAAAGGCATAGTTGTCTTCAAAGACTTTAAGCCTGTAAGATTTTTCTTCCTCGGATAAGTAACTTTTTCCATGTTGTTGACACCAAGTTTCAAATTTCTTGGAGATATGGGAGGGAGAAGCAGCAGCAGAAGAAAGGTCAAAGAAAAGAAGGAAAGATAGCAGAAAGGAAGCCAAAAGAGGTTCCATTGTTTTTTGTTTGAGAAAAAGAAGGGGGGTGATCTGGGTCTTTTAAATGGTCTATATCTTTTTAGCTGACTGAAGTTGCCTAGAAATATGGGCAACCAAAGAGGAATTGAAAACATGGCTTTCTTACAATGAGTAAGTAAATTGTCCGAAACGACCACACCCTCCTTTATCATCTTCGCCTTGTCGGGAAAAAAAAAAAGTAAAATCGGATGACTAGGTTAAAAATGAATTCCCAAAGCTTCGGGCTTGTGTTTTGTCGGTTTCTTCTTGGTTTTTTCCTTTAATTTCAACTACGTCGTGTATTCATTGGTCCAAATTGAAACAAGTGACGGGCTATAGAGTAAGCCGCGTAAGACCAATCTTTGCCTGAAATCTGAATCAAGTATTAAGCTCCATAAAGCCCGTTCCTAAGTTTTGATGATATCAAATTGAAAAATAATATATTAAATATTAACAGCAAATTCTCATTTTGCTTTTGAGAAAAATAAGGACTTACACTTTGAACTTTTTTTGAATGTAGCCTTCATTTTGGGTGCATCTGGATGTTCATGCTCTTATTGAAGTGTGCATCTTCTCGTGAAGCAGCGTTTTAAAGCACTGGGGATTTTGCAATGTAGCAATGGGGGTGGCTGCCTCTGCAGCAGAAATCCTAAAACTCGTTTTTAGTAATAGTAGAACAAACACCACTAGATTAAGATAAATTATAAAGGTATGTTAATATTACATAAGTAGAAGACCATTTTTAGATATTTTATGATAATAAATTAATTATATTTAGTAGTAATGTTTTCTTAATCCTTAGCATAAGGAATATATTTTGCGGGGATGATTGGGTTGGGTGTTATAAAATTCCTAATCATTCTTCGATTTAGCCCAGTTGCTTGTTTGCTAAAAGTCATGGCCCAAACTCATTTCAGCCAATTTTAAGTCCATGGCCCTGCAAACCAGTAAGCTTTGAACAAAAGCTGAAAAATAAGAAAAATTTATGTTGAGAGTGGGATTTGAACCCACGCCCGACCAACTCGGCCATCTCAACATATTGAGCGAGTCCTTTCTATAATATAATTATTGATTTCGTTATTTGGGTTCAAATGGAAGTCCGCACGCGAAGTTGGTCTTGGTGGGCTGCTTTTGCATGCAATAACTCTTATGAAAAAATGGATAGAAAGTGCAATTCTTCATTAATCGCGTCAAGGAAGAGGCTAGACTTCTTAGTTCTTACCATATGTGACTGGAATGCTCCACTTTTAGCTTGCTTTACTTGGAAAGATTTGTATTGATAGCAACGCTGGCTTTTGCATTTTTCTCATTTCCCATATTTTGAAAAAAACTTTCTTTTTTTCTGAAAATGAAAATTGGTTTTTGAAAGCGTAAATTATTTTCTAATAAAATATTTACTTAAATTTATAAAAAAAATGTTTTTAATATTGAATATATATTCTAAATAGTACAATAGAGTTTTAGATAAGTTAAACCAATTTAGAAGTATTTTCATAATAAGAGTGAAACGTAAATTGAGTTTGAACGACGACTAAAAAAGTGAAAGAGAGATAGTATCCCGGGAATTTCTGACAAAAGAGTAACACGACACGAGAAAGCAGCAGGGCTTTCTAGTCTAGATACAAGATGAAATAGGATGAAGACAACCGAGTTGTAACCCTGATTTCATATTCATATTCCGACTCGGGAATGATTCAGTGTACGAAGGGATCTTTGTGGGAAAAAGTTATGGTAGCATGGGCCCCACTTGTTTGATGCATGAATGCATTGCAAAGCCATTGTTGAACCTGGTTTCACAGTTCACACTGACTGCCAAAGCCCCCACCACTTCAATGTACCTGGGAGCCCCCACGTATCAAATCCCCCTCTCTAGTTTGTCATTTGTCATGTGTTCCTCTTCGGAACCCTCCCCCACGTTCTTATCTTCAACCGATCACCCAAACACGCCGTTCTCCATTTCCCTACATTGACCATTATCCATCCCCCCCTTTTTTGTTTTTTTTATTCTCCTTCCTCTTTGCCACCTGAGCTTGTGTACAGACAAGAGTCTAGGCCAAGTGTGTCTAGGAGAAATGACAGTGAGTTTGCTGTCGACACGAGCAAACAAGGTCTCCATGCCAAGTTTCATCCCAAATCCACCTTAAGACACGTTTCGGTCAAGCTTAATTACACCCGTTGGAGCTCTTATCTCCCTTTACTGTCATATAAATACCATCAGTCACCCTCCCTTTCAGACAATGTGCTTATCAATCACTTTCCTCATTTTTATTTTGCTTCCCCTTTGGTTCTCTCTTGGAACAATGTCAACATCAATGATGGGTGGGTTTGGAGAGCGAAAACAAATAAGGAGGCCTGCTCAAGCTAGCTCCAGAAAAGGGTGCATGAGAGGCAAGGGAGGTCCAGAGAATGCTCTCTGCACTTACAAAGGTGTCAGGCAGAGAACTTGGGGCAAATGGGTGGCTGAAATTCGTGAACCCAACCGTGGTGCTCGTCTTTGGCTTGGAACTTTTGACACCTCTCATGAAGCTGCAATGGCTTATGATGCTGCCGCTCGCAAACTCTACGGCTATGAAGCCAAGCTCAACTTGCCAGAGTTATGTGTCGGCCCTCGGTATCCACCACCTTCAACCAATACTCAGGCTGCTGCAATGGGGAACCAAACTCAAAACCTGAATAATTCAGGTACGTGTTCATCAAATAGCCCAATAATTATCAGGACCAATGATGTACAACCTGTGTACAACAATGACTCAGTCATATCTTTCCCCAACGAGAAAATTGATTCTCAAGGGAACCCGGGTGGGAACAATGCAAAATTAGGACAAAATGAAGATGGAATTGACGGGTTTTGGGAAAATATGTGTGTGAACTTGCCCGTCTTAGATGAATCGATTTGGGCTGAAGCTGCTATCTCATTAGATTTTCCAGTGATGGATGATCCTGGCAGTTTTGCAAGCAGCCTTGTGGATGTAACTGGCTGGGACGCCTTGCAATCCCCCTGGTGCATGTAAACCAAAGCTAGATGTTAACTTACGTGGAAACCTGAAACTATACATACTTAGGGATAGGGTGCATATATGTGTATATAGATATTATAAATGTTGTGTCCTTACTGTCTACACTCTACAGTCTATACTCATATAGTAATAGCCATGAATACATCATGGGTTTTTCTGGGTTTGTCTTGGCTTAAGGGTTTTGTTTTGTTTTGTTTTGTTTTTTTACGTTTTTGTTTCTGTAAGTGTATATATAAGTCACGTGCTGTTCTAGCCGGCTTCTGTGTCGAAGCGTATAACGTTTGTATAAAATCAACATGTGCAATATATGTCTTGTCATAGAATAATTTCTAAGACTACTTAGTGGAAAATATATATATAGAAAAAAAATGTTACATTATTATTGTCCACCATTAGTAGTAAGTACTTCTTCTACATCATTGCTTGATTCAGTCATCAATGGTAGGGCTAAACTTAATCAACTCAAGTTTGTATAAATCAGCGTTCATCATCCTTAAGAACTATTTGCAGATGTTGAAGAATTCACTACGTTTTCAATAAAAATTAAGGTGAAAAAGAAAAAACCAAGAATCCATGTTTGGTAAGAAACGTCTGCGATTGCGCACTTTAATATTGATGAAACCTTTGCTGTCTTCCATTTTCTCTTGTCAGCAAGCGCAATTTTTTTCGTGCACATAACATCCGTTTTTATTTTTCCTGGTATACGTGCAAAGAAAAGACATTTCTTAATTTGGTTTTTTATGTTTTTCCAACAAAATGACAAATTTAAATTGTGTTCACACACTTGTTTTCTGCTGACAATTTATGTTCACACTGATCTTAAAATCCAAAATATATTTTTCTTTCATGACAGACAGAGGCACGTTACAGTTTAACCACTACTATATTGTAAGAACTAGTTTGGATGAATGATTGATTAGTGTTGAGCTACAAAGGATTTCCCTAAGGGATTCCAGTAACTGTTGTGAAACCAGAAAGAATCAGCTTCGACAGCATATCCATCTTGATTTCGGTGCCAACTGAAATAGGCATGTGTCCTGTTCTTGATATCGAATATACCATGACCAAAACTAGCCTCCCTATAGGCTGAGAAGTTGGGCTGTGGTTCCATCATGCTGCATAATCCAGACAGAGAATGCTCAGTCAATATCATAGTAGGATCATATAATAAAAGCATTAATATCTACAAATAAGCATTAATATTTACCCTATAGCTGGTCCATCATGATTTCCTCCATCTCCAATGGTAATGTAGACTGGTGCAGACTGGTCATCAACAGGAGTACACATTCCATTCACAATATTATATGCAATATTTGATATACGCTTCTGCAACCCTAAACAATGGGAGTCAAATGGAAGCATTGAGGTACTAAGCTAAGCACAAAACAGAGCTTGGAAGGGGAAAAAACCGCCTTGGATTAAAAAATGGATGGTACTAACGGATCGCTCATAGGCATGAACATGGCCTGAAAATACAACATCCACTTTGTACTTGACAAACCATGACTCAAACACCACTCTCATGGTTTCTCCTTCCATGAAATGATGCGAGTTACTAGTATAAATTGGGCAGTGCATAAGAGCAATCAACCATGGGGTCTTGCTTCTATCCACTTTAGGTAGCTCATCTCTTAGCCATTTGTATTGAGGAGTGGATTTTCCTGTTGAAATCAAAATTGGAAATCAGCTTTACAAGAAACAAAAATGTCTGTAACCTTTTGTTGTCTTCCATATATACTTACCGTATGCTGAATAAGACGATAAAACAATTAGGTAAGCTGAGCCTCTCTTGATCGAATACCATAATGGAGATGTACTATGCGATGATGCAAATGGGACATAATAACGGTGCATATATGGCTTAAAGGGTGTAGTTTCTTCCTGCAACATAACGACGTTTTAGGACATTCTGCTCGTGTGCATAGGCAACAGTACAGGGAAGCAGATTACAGTAAAATGGTTGTGGAATCGGTAAAAGGTTGTAGATGGAAGATGAATAATATGCAGTTCCAGTCAGTGGAAGAAGAGTTAAACGACATACAAGCTGAGGAGCAAAATCAAGTTCATGATTCCCTGCAGTCCAAATCCAAGGCTGATAAGCAGCATTCCTCTCTATGAATCTTCCCCATGTATCCCACCGAGTATTATCATGGAACGGATAGTCATTTGAGTATGAGAGGTCCCCTAAAAACAAGACTGTTTTCCCTTTTTTTGGATTTGATTCATAATGTGTGAGTGTAACATTTGAATCATGTGTTTGACCAAGATCCCCTGTTCCAAAGTGCTCAATTAGGACTCAGATAAAAATAATCCATGCAATACTTTGTAATCAATTTATGAGAGTATAATCAGACAAATCAGAGGCGACAAAGACCAAAAGTTAGTAAGACGGTGACATAGATGTTACCTATCAGACCAAAAGTGTAAGGAACATCAGGGCCAGTTCTTGGAGGAGTCTTAAACCAGAATCGTCTGATAGTATATCCTATTCCAATCTCATACATGTATTTGGTGTTATACTGCAGAATGTGAAATGAAGCTCTAATTATACCCAGATAATTCTCTTAAACTTGGCTTATGGTCATATTAACTAATAAATAAACTAAATTAAGCTTCTTAAGATGAAAAACCTGATTAAAAAGAGAAAAAGAATACCTCCAGGTTCTTGATGGTGCAGTGATGGATGTACCCTGAAGTGTAATTGAAGAACTTATATCTGACAAAAATCCCCTCGGCACGATTCTTATTCTTACTATTTTCAGACCAGTAGAGAACTGTGTCAGAGCCAGGTTCATCAGGAGTTATCCAAGAGATGATCACTCCCCTCCCATCAGTATCCCCTTGTGTTATATGGACCTATCATGATTCAGAAAACCAGCTATCTAAGGTTTAAAACAACCCATTAAAATATTGGAAGAAGTTTAATAAGAGAAATAAGCATTACCTGTTGAGGTGCGTTATAACCAGGAGGAACTTGGAAAACATCACTGTCAAGGGGCATATCTGGAGAATACTCTTTCCTTAGAAAGTTACCAGTTATTCCTCCATTGCACAACTCAGATGCACTCAATACCAAACAGAGGAGACAAATAGCACAAGGGTCAAAGACTTTCAGCAAGGCCATCTTAGTAGAATCTCTTCAACATACCTACTGAAACTGACCCTTGGTTTCTAGTTCATGTATATTTTGACAGTTTGGTAAAATTCCCTTCACTAGTGTCTATTTTTAGAATATGCTTTCAATAGAATGAATAACTTCTATAAGAATACAATACATAAAACTGAGGAAATTGTAAAATGGATCTGCCACACGTCAAAAAAGTAAGAATTAAATAATATTCTTATCTTCTTTATTATTCTCCTAGGTTTTGTTATGAGATAAAAATTTAACCATGATTAAGGAGTTGTCTAAGTGGTTTCAAGATATGAACCACAGTCGACTGCAGTTAATTAGAGGAAGGTCTGATCATTAAACCTAATGCACACCCATTTTTATATTCAGACATGAGTGAGTTTATTAATTTAATACCAAAATATGATCTGATTATTCTTTAAAAAATGATAAAATTGTAGTGATAAGCCTAAAGTAACCAATGGAATAACTAATGGAGGGTTGAAAATGTGCAGACAATCATTGAAGACATATGTCTGCAATATTTCAATCTAATTGCTTTCTGTATTTGTCCCCTCCTTTTTTTCCTTTTAAATCTTTAATTTCATTTAAATATGTTAAACTTTAGCTTTGATCTACATAACTTTATGGTCAAATTTCGCTATAACACCCTATACTTTGTGTAAATTGTAAATTTAGTACCTCTACTTTAATTTGATCAATTTTAGTACTTGTATTTTTTAATTTTTAAAAATTTTTTCCTAATCAACGGTAACAGTTAAATTTGTTTGGTTAAATTATTGTACCATGTGTAAAGTTATAGATTCAGTCCATGTTTACCAATTGGATCATTTTTAGTAGTTTTATTTTTTAAAATTTTAAAATTTTAATCTTGATACAAACGAATGGTTAAATCTATTAACTGACTTTTTTTATAAGTAATATGTGAAATAACAAACAGACATAACAATATGCATGTAATATATATTTGACACATTAAATTTAAAAAATAACAGAACACAATTTAATGAATTAATAGTTATTTTTTGTTAGAACTAAAAATTACAAATTCTAAAAGTACAAAGATTGAAAATAACAAAATTAAAAGTACAAATACTATATTTATAACTTAAAAAAAGTTACAGGATCTAATAATAGAATTAAACCTAACTTTATTATCTATAGCCATATGAAAACCAAAGAGAGAAACAAAAAGGAAAAAACAGATGAACGGATAGTTTCTGTTCTATTTTGACAGGAACAAAGCATCAATTATGACAAGATTAAGTACCATAATCTATCTAACATATAAAAGCACTAATGTCAAATCTATAAATAGTGAATTATAAATAACTGTTTTTTTATTATTATTCAAACTGTCGGTAAAAAAAAATTAAGTCACATTTTTTTTTTAACTTTTAACTAAAAATTAGAGATTGAAAAAACTCGGCTTACATATATTTTCCCTAATGAGTTTTAAGAACAGCAATCATGGAACCCTCCCTCACTTCATTAATAGAGATCTCCCTCACATTTCCAAACCCACATGCATTATCTTTATGAAAAAAAGATGCTTAGTACTACTACTTTACCCCTCCCCCCCAAATAGTATAGAGATTCTACAATGTTTTGGCTGTTTCCAGAGTTTTTACAAAGATCGAGTCTAATATAGAATTCCTGGGGTGCCATTTTCCATGTCGCAAGGCAACCACCACCTGCTTGGTTAATGGTTATTCCAGTTTTAGCCATTTATTTCCAATACCTTACTTTTACTGGAAGTAAAACTTGTAAGTTTTGCAATGAATAAAAACACCTTGACAGATATAATTGAGCTTGCTAGCTAAAGCGACACAAGGTAAAATCATATGGTGGCAGTGGCTACAGATAATTCTTCTGAATCTGAAACGCTCCAATATCTATTGTGCAACCATAGGGAATCGGCTTCCACAGCATAACCGTCTTGATTTCGATGCCAGCCAAAGTAAGCATGAGTCCTGTTCTTAATTTCCAGTATTCCATGACCGAAACTAGCTTCACGATACGCCGAGTAGTTCGGCTGTGGCTCTGTCATCCTGTTCAATAACACCAACACTGATAAATGATCACAATCACAGACAGAATTTTGATTCAAGGAGAGATGGATCTTAAAACGAGATTGCATACTCTTTCACCAATCCTTCCAGATTTCCTCCATCTCCAATGGTCAAGTACACTGGAGCAGATGGATCCTTTATGGGAGTGCACAATCCATTAACAATGTTATACGCAATATTCGATATGCGTTCCTGCAGTCAGTGTTACAAAAATTATCAAATCAATGAGATGTGAGTATCAAATTAGGAAGAAACATACTGCATTGTAAGGCCAAAGGACCATTATGTAACTGCAATAACTCGCGAAGTTTTTTTTCCAAGTAAAATTCTAGAACAGAGGATGTGAACTTACGGATCTCTCATAGGCATGGACGTGTCCAGCGAATACAACATCAACCTTGTACTCCACAAACCATGGCTCAAAACTTACTCTCATGGACTCCCCTTCCATATAATGATGTACATAACTGTTGTAAAAAGGAGAATGCATAAGAACAATGAGCCATGGTGTTTCTGTCCTGTTCACTTTTGGAAGCTCCCTTTCAAGCCATTTGTACTGAGGTGTGGATGTCCCTGCAATAGGCATTTTCAGTAGATAATTGACATATTTCCAGATATCTTCATCAGCTACATGCATACAAACAGTTCAAACTTAAAAGGCAGCTAACTACAACTTCATGGTTCTTTTACATGAGGCAGAAAACAATGAACCAAGTTTTCCTCATGAAGTTTTTTTTTCCCACTAATGTAATAAGATGAATCACCATAAGTTCTAGTGAAAAGTCTACTAAAATGGAATGCCATATGCTCATCATTTAATTATGTGTTATAGACTGCTATTGCCTGTTTGACAACACACAAATAAGTTAAATAGTAAAATTAATACCATAAGCTGAGTAGGAAGACAAGACAATGATATACGTTGAAGCTCTCTTGATGGAGTACCAAAGAGGAGATGTACTCCCTGATGCTGTATAGGGTACATGATAACGGTGTGTGTAGGGCTTGAAAGGTATAACTTCCCTCTGAAACAAAACCGCAATTGCTTAATTAATACGCTTATGCTAATTATGATTCTGATATAAGGCAAGCATTAATTGAAAGTTAAAGGGAAAAAAACTTTAGTTAACTAGTTTAATGCATCGACTCATAAGAAAATGACAAGGGAGAAAGCAGGAAGTTGCCTACTATTGCGGGAACAACATCAATTTCGTGATTTCCAGCAGTCCATATCCAAGGTTGATATGCCGCATTTCGCTCAATAAACCTTCCCCAAGTATCCCATCTTGCGTTGTCATGAAATGGATAGGCATCCGCATAGGAGAGGTCTCCCAAGAACAACAGTGTCTGTCCTTTTGCAGGGTTTAACTCATAATGGGTGAGCGTGCTGTTTGAATCATGAGTTTGCCCGAGATCACCTACTCAAATGCTCAACATTGTAAGACCAGGATACACATGTAGCATCCCACATGATAAATTTTGAAATGTAAAAATCACTTCAACAAGTTACTTTATGGCTTAAATCCTCCGTACAAAGTCATTAACAATACCTATGAGACCAAAAGTGTATGGTACGTCAGGGCCAATTGCAGGGGGAGTTACAAACCAGAATCGTCTCGATGAATTCCCGATCCCAACTTCGTAGTAATACTTGGTATCAAACTACAAACCTAACTGAAATTAGGCCGACCAGAAGCAGAATCTATTATATTTTCATGTCATAGATTTCAAACAAAGCAGAGGAAGTACAAACCTCCAAATCCCTGATGGTGCAATGGTGAATGAAACCAGAAGTGTAATTGAAGTACTTGTAAGTAAGAACAATGCCTTGTGCACTGTTTTTGAGTTCACTGTTTTCAGCCCAGTAAAAGACTGAATTTGAACCAGGTTCATCCGGAGTTACCCAAGAGACGATCACAGCATTCCCCAGATGGTCCCCTTGTGTTGTATGAACCTTCAGTTGAATCATCAAACAATATTAACCCAACTAAATCAATTGGAAGAAAGGCTTCACAGTTTTGAAATAGATTCCTAAAACTGATCATTTAGAAACGGAAAAGGGTCCTTCAAGAAACTTCAGCTGCCTATCACAAGATTAACCATTTAACAAGCAGGAAATTTATATGAACAGGAAATAGATAAAAAAGAAAAAAAGAGAAAACATACCTGTTGGGGAGCATTGTAGCCGGGAGGCACCCGGAACACATCGCTGTCCAGTGGCATATCACGAGACAAGTCACTATTCCTTACGAAACTGCTGGTTCTTCCTCTATTGCAAACCTCAGCTATAATAAAAATAAAGCTAATCGCAATAACCAACTGAAAACTAAAACAGTTCCACCTCGCAGCAACCATCTTTAAATCCCAAACCAGTGTGTCACCAGCAACTCCAAAAACACTCGCGGTGGAAGAAGGATCTCCCACAATTATATTAAGAAGAAAATGGCGAAGGGAATATTCAGAGGTTGATGCCTTTTAAATAGTACTTGTCATTTATTTTCCCATGCACCGCCTTTCAAGCGTATAACATTTGCACAGATTTTGTTTTGTTTTTATAACTCGAAAGACTGACCGATAGTTGATATGTCTTGTCTTTCTTTCTAAGACTGGTAGTTGATTTGTGAATAGTTTCTTACAAGATATAAATGGTTACAACGCTTGCAGAGATAACACAGCTTGTTTTGCCTCCACTTCTTCGGTCAGTTTTGTAATTAAAAAAAAAAAAAAAGGTTTGGTATGGTAGGCGGAGCCATCCAATTAAAATCCTTCAAAAAGGAATATCCATTCCTTGGGTCCGAATATATTGGTCATTGCGTAGATCCATTTATTTCTTATCCTTTTGCTAAGAATTTGAAACGAACATACCACAAAATCTATCACCATGAACTCATATAGAGCCCAATTTCAGTTAGGAGCATATGCAAGACGCTCGAGGCTAGTCAGGATGGTGGCCTAATTCCCATGGTTAAGAGCCCAGATTAGGCCGAGAGCCTAAATTAGTTGGCCCATATTGGGTCTGCTAGTGTTGGCCATATAATCTCAAAGATGTCCTGTTGTCTCAGGGAATTAGCTTGCTGACGTTATCAACCTCAGTCGATACAGCCTAGGTCCGCTGCCATGCATAAAATAAAAGTTCAAGATAAGAGTGAATTTTAATTTATTCTTTCATTCGTATCTCTAGCCTCTACTTGCAGAATAAAAAGAAGAGAAATTTTATGTGTTATATTTTGATGGAAAGGACTTTGAATAGCAAATCCTAAGAACGAGGAAGAAAGTAGCTGTAAGTTTAAAATCTTGTGTTTTGCATAAAATTAGTGTAGTTTGAACCATTTCAATAGCTTAGAAAATTTCAACTACTAAACAAAAGGTTTACTCTCTATATAATGGCATGGTATGTGTGACATTCATTTAGATTATGTAAATTAAATTTTAAAGTTTATAGTTTTAAGTAGTCAAAATTTTAAGGCAATGGAAACTTATCTTTTGATTTTATTTTTTATTTTTTTTGGATTCTCAACTTTTGTTGATCGTATCAACATATATCTGTATTTAAATTTATTTTTATTTATTCAATCGATGGATAAAAAATGGGCAACTATAAATTATTTTGAATATATTCCATAATTACTGCCACTAATTTTGTAATCTATATATATAGGAACTAAAAATTAATTTTTGCATGATCGTGATGGATTATACACCGCAAAACATGACTTAAATAAAACAGTTATTTTTGTGCTTGCTCTTTTCATATTTTTTTTTTTTTATAAATTTTGATTTTGGTCATCAACACAAGAAATTCGAGGTTTTTAAATTTTAGTATGCAAACATTTTAAACATTCTAATTTCTTAGATTTTCGAACTTCGTAGTTATATACATTATCCAAAATTTTGAAAACTCTTCGTTTATTTTATTTATCTAAAACCTTGTTTTCAAATTACTTCTCATTTAAAAAATGTTTAATTCCTTAATTTTAATCTATACATCCATCAAGTTTTATCTTATGCCTCTATTTCGCTTTACAAGTACATAATTTAAAAGCATTTCAGTTAAATTAGATTTTTTTAAATTTTTTTTATCATAATTTGATTTGGTTTAGTTTTTAAATTTTTAAGATAATTTAGAGTTTTAAATTTATGGATTTTATTTTAATAAAATGAGATTTATTTTATGGTTATTATTTTGTTAAGTTTTAAATTATTTTTCATAAATATTGTTTAAAAAGTTAAATTTTAAAATAAATAAAAAATTAATTAATTTTTTAATATCTTTTATGTTTAATTTACAGTTCACACTTAAAGTTCATGGTCAACACATATTGAACTTACATTTGGGTTTATGATTTAGTGCAACACATATTGATATATAAAAATTATTAATAACTCTTATGTAGTATTTTTTCCAAAAATATTTTTTACATAATATTTTAAATTATTTTTACTATTTTAAATAAAAATATCTATGATAAAAAAATAAAATTAATTTTAAATTTTATAAAAATAAAATCAAAGGCGATGCTAAAAAATATTTTTAGGAGTCGAAATTAAATTGTAATTTTACGATATTAAAAATGTAATTTCACTATTTTAATAGTTTATATCTTTATAATATTTAAAAGATTAAATCAAATTTTTATTATTTTTAAGAGGCTAAAATATAATTTTAGCTTTATTAATTTAAATTTTTAAAAATTTTAAACAACTTGAAAAAAAAAAATTTTGATTTTAAAGGATTGAGCACTACCAACCCCTAACAACCCGGCTGAACAAAATTCGACACTATTTTTAAACTTATGAAGCAAAACCTTTTAAATAACATCTTTTTGATGGATTTTTTAATTTTCAGTTTTTCTTCTCAGCTGTAAGGGTTGTGTTACAAAAACTGAAAACAAAGAGAAATTATCGGATGAAAAAGACAAGGGGAAATTTTAATTTTGAAATAAGGGTTTTATAAGAAAAAAAAACCGGTACACCAAATAAGATTATCAAAAATTACAAATATATATATATATATAAATGTTTACCTAATTATGCCCACGTTTCTATTTTAGTCATTTAACTTAAAAAAATTTTAATTTTGAGCACTAACATTTGAATTCATTACTATTTTGGTTACTCATTGCTAAATTAATAACGAAAAACCTTTTTTTAACTGGTATAATAACACATTTGGTCAACGATACTTATAATTTTTTTTATCAATTTGATCCTAGTTCTAAATAATTTAATAAATTTAACCCTTCATATTTACAAATACTATCAATTTGATACTCAAATTTTCTAACCAAAGCTTTCAACTTTTAAAATAGAGGCATTCCATGTCTATTAATTGTTTTACTTTTGCAAATAATTAAAAATAACTAAAACACAAAATAATCTCTTAATCAATTTATAAAATAAAATAAAAAATATTATCAATGTAACGAAAGAAAACTCAATTAATTTTTTCATATTTTTTCTTATGAAAAATGAAATGTTCATAATTTTTTCTTATATAAATATTAATTGAACAACTGGTTTTTTCAAAGTCATGTTTTTTTTTTTAAAATCTAGATTTAATTTCCAATTTCAATGACCAACTTCGGGAACCATTTCTATGTACATTGAAGGAAATTTCATACTTATCAAGAAAACAACACAAATAAGAAGGCAAATAGTAAATAAAGCTAAACAGTGTAAAATCAAGCAATTTTCACTGAACAAAAATGCAAAATTTGACCATTTTACTTCCTAACATATGGTAAAATATGTAAATCAAGATAGAAAACACAAAGTTAAAAAAAATTAGTCCACTTTATGGGTAGACTTGATCATGGATTGAGTCACCCGGCCAGGTCCGACCCGAAGTTTCACTCGAAAAGTAGGAAGGTTTAGGTAAACATATAGACTCAAAAAATCCCATGATTAAAGCTAGTTGCCAACTACATTTATTAGTCATATGAAATAGTAAAATACTTTTTGATTGCAAAATAATATATCAGAATTACATGCCTAAAAGTTCAAACTCAAGCATATAAAATAAATATCTTGAAATTCATGCGCCAACAAAAAAAAATGATGAAAAAATAAGCTTGTAAGTTATTGTAATCTGGTTTCCTAGTAATTAAGTATCTATCCGTCAAAATCTTCCCAAAAACGAGAATTTAAGGATACGAAAACAAAAAAAATTATAATACTTTTAGCAAAGAGAAAAAAAGAACTCACATTGACATAGAAAACTTATTGATAAAGATGACATTTGATTTAAAAAAAGATTATGTACTAAATTGGATTATTTCGATTATAAATAAAATAACTAATAGATGTGACATGCCTCTGTTTTAAAAGTGGAGAGCTTTGGTTAGAAATTTTAATGATCAAATTGATAAAATTTGTAAATATGAAGAGTTAAATTTATTAAATTATTTAAAATTAAGATCAATTGATAGAATATATAAGTATTGAGGATTAAATATGTTATTATACCATTTAGAATAAGGTTTTCAATTATGAATTTTATATTAATAAGTATGGATAAGCATGGATGCAATCTTAGGGTCCCATCACACCGTACATAGATAATGATATTTAGCAATAACTTGATAATTATCTGAACTAAAACCATATAATTATACCATAGAGAAAGTATATGAGAATTTCAGGCTCCCATAGGCCACACAGGTTTGACAGTGATCATCATGATCATTCCCCCTTCAAAAACGCTTCTCATTTAACCCTCTCAGCTACTTGGAGAAAAAGCCATTTGACTAATTAAAATGAAGGAAAGGAGAAAGAAATTAAAGAAAATCATACACACAAACTTTCTGACATAGCTAGTGGCGTCGTGCTTCCCATTCGTTTATCCTTCCTTTGCTGCTATAGTTGTTCTTTTTGTCTTCAGGTAGCCAGCATTGTGGTTAAAAGCCTGGGCGGGGGCTTATAGTTAAACATTTTCGGTTGAAGGAGGGAGAAGTGGCTTCGTGAGGGAGGCCTTGATATGGCTTGAGGTTCTGATGTTGCTGTGCTCCGGAGTAGACTGAATTGCACCCTTTTCTTGAGCTGCAAACTTTCTCTCTTGACTTTTTCCCCATAGCACTAGGTACAATCCTACTATGATCAACACTGCACCGATTATCCTGTGTTTACCGAAATTGCCAAGTTAATCACAAGATTAATGTAATGCTAGATATTTTGATCCTAGAGATGAACATACGGGGACCAACTTTATTGGATGGATGGTTGATGAGTTTTCAACCAAGGAGCAGAGAGGTAATGTAGGGATGAAAAGGACCCACTTACCCTCCCAAATAGAATTCTTCCCCTAAAGCAATGGAAGCCATAATGGCGACAACAAGAGTCTGAACTGGTTGATAAACAGCAACGAAGACTGGGCCACCTCTGTCAATGCACCAAATCTGTACAGCGAATGCGATCCCGGATGCCACCACTCCCTGCATTTTTTCCACACAAAATGTTTTGGTCTTATTTCATTTTCAAAAACCCACCACGTAGATCCACCCCCCGCATTATTGTGTAAACCACTTTTTCTAATTGCTACGGTTTTATCAACTACAATGAGAAGAAATCATATCGAATAAAACTAAGGGTAGTATCCCATGAACTTGGACTCAAATATTGCACTATAATTATTTGTGCAGGTTCAAATGGTACGAATTTAGGCTCTTATTTTCTGATGTTAGACATTCCCCACGATTAGTACATAGCCTCCCCCTTTGGGTCTTAACATAAGTAGGCGTTTTCATGAAGAAAAATATATAAAAATATATTTATAAAAACTTTAAGTAAGAAATAAATGAGAATTTGTTTGAAATTACAAAATTGAGTTATTTATTTTGGATTTAAATTATTTTATAGAATTTATATATATTTAAATAAATTTCTTTTAATTATTTTCTTATAGATTTATCAAAAACCTTCTTAATTACATTTGCTTTTATAAAATCCACAACACATTACAAAAGAAGATGCAGAAGGATTCATCTTTTTGCTTTTAGTAAAAAGGCAAATGTGTGCCAAGAATCTCAATAAAGAATTCCTGCCAACTATCTTTATTCTCTCACCGGTCATTTAAAATGTTTTTGACATGCTTAATGAATTAATAAGAAGAAAGTTTTGAATTGTTCAGATATTTATTTGCTAGACAATCAAGTTTGATGTTCAATTAAGAAAATATTGGTTTGGTTTGCGGATTTCTGCCCACCCGTGTTATTGAATAAATGATATCATATACACTGCAATTAATTTACTTGAGCCGATATAAAGTTGTGCTCAAAGGATACTTTCCCTTTAGAAAAAAGAAGAAAAATATGTCAATGGTTTTTGACTGATGAGATACTGACCGCGTAGAGAATAGTGAAGAGTTCTCCGCCAGAGTGGAACATCCAAGCTTGAGGATCTCTCTCAGCAAAGGCCGCAATGACGAGGAACTGAATGAGACCAAAGAAACATGTGTAGGACGTCACGGAGAGTCTAGCTGGGTACTTCTTCAGGACCGGTGCCTGCAACACCAGCCAACCAGACCAGGATAGGCAATGACCAATCAGATAGAGACAACCAAGGGTCCAGTTCTTTCCTTCTGCATCTCCCAATGAAACGAACGTCGGGGTGGGTCTATTCAGAGGTGGAATTGGGCTGTATATCGTTGGACCTTTGTATAGAGTTATCACTGATGCTCCAGCCACACACAAGATTGTTCCTGCAACTTTCGATATCCCATCTTTTCGATTTAGCCGAACTTTCTCTATCCTGGAAATACAATAGCATGCAAATGAAGACACTCAGACTCACATTTCATACGTAAATTAATGTATACAATAAAAGAGGAAATGTGTGCTAATTACCGTAGTATGGCTGCCATTAGGAAGGTAATGGCTGGGACGGAGTTTTGGATTGCTGACGCAAAGGTTGGTGATGTGTTATCTAAGCCCAGCAAGTAGAAACCTTGATTTGCTGTTATTCTGTCTCGTTAACAAGATTGAAACAGGAACCAGTTAGTTTTTTATTTCAACTTTATATTTTAGAGTCTTAGAGGGATCGATATCATGCGTACCCAACAAGAGCGAGGAGGAAGAACTGTAAAAGAAAATTTAGAGTAATGGGAGGTCTCTCCTTCCTGTATAAAGAAGAAAATGTTTGAGAAAAAACAAGTTAGGGTTTAGTACTACATCAAGGGTTTTCAAAATCAAAGAGTAATGGGGTGGTTATGTTTTGTATGATTTACTTCTCAAGAAAATATGCAAAGGGAAGGAGCAGAAGCAACGCAATGATATTCCTATAAACTGGGAATACAAGTTTGCTAATTCCCATGTTTAGGGCAGCCCTGGAGACCACATGGAACCCTGCGTAGCCAAATTGCAAGGCCAACATGGCCATATGCAGCTGTAGCCTTTCAGGAACGGAACACAACATCCTGTTAGCAGAGGCTGAACCACCAGAATCAGTCATTGGAGCAAAAACTTAGATAAACAACTAGCTAAAGAAATGGCTTTTACAAGAGATTAAGCTAAAGCTGAGGATGCGAAGATAGGGAATGAAACGGTGGTATAAATATACGGAGAAAGATAAAATAAAGGAGATTCGAATGTGGATGGTGTGACCCACAATGTCCTTAGAAAGACGTTATGTCAACTGTTAATAACCCTTGGAATGTTTTTGGCTGTCTCCCACATTCTCCGAGACAACTTCAAACGCACCATGACATGAACAGAAAAGAAAAGGAGAGAAAAGTGAAAAAGAAAACAGATGATTATTTACTACACTGTTATCTAAGAGGTTTTGTTTTGGCTCCATGCCATTAATGACGATAATTGCAGGTGATGGAGAGAGTGAGCCGCCATTGATAGATAGGCGCAGTTGCACGCACGAGGGGGAAGGTGGGTACCCTTCCCCATGCCCCTTCAACCCCACCTCACATGTATAATACTAAGCTTTATATTTCTTGTATTTTTCATTATTTTAATACATACAATTATTCCTTTGCTTGGTTTTTTGACATTTCAATAAATCAATTCCTCCTCGCCGTACAGGAACGGAGATACTGCATTTTGCTCTGTATCAACATCTACAATTCAATAAATTAGCAAATTCTTGTCGGAAAGATCCCACCTGCTTATCCATAATTGTGTAAGTAAAACAATTGTTGAACCAAGCTGCAAACGGCTTATTTTGTGTTATAAGGTACAACACAATCAAGATTGATCCAATTGAATTCGTTTCCTAATTCCTTTGCTCTCGGAAAAGGAAAAAGGGATAATTCAAAAATCGATCTAGTTTCATTTGAGAGCCAATAAATTTACTGGTAAAAGACGATTTGGTACTCTCTCTTTTTCGGCTTTCTAGAGCATGGACCAATACTGCATATAGTATTCAAAAAGTAATTGCCACCTGCAGAAATCCATCTTTAATTTAACGATATGTATAGCTTTTCTTTCGCCACTGTACTAAAAAAGAAAAAAGATGTTTAATGTAATTACCTTAATAAATTTAATAAAGGGATGATCTTTAACTTTTTGTTATATTAAAGATATTTGATCACCCAATGCCAGGAAATAATGAAGTGTTTCCACTAAGGCTCCCACTCCCAAGGTTTGCTCAATTTTCAATTTGTGGTCTGTGTTCTGATCTCAACTCTCCCTTGCTTTAACAGACATGTTGGTCCCCCTCAATTGAGACCACCATCATGCTAATTTTCAAAAGAAGAGGCCCTGCCTGGAAGAAGAAAAAGAATGTTATTAGCCTTTTTTCATCATTAAAAAGTGTTTGCAGCTGACAGCAAATGCTTTAACCTGTTCAAATATTTTTTTAATAGGGATAACCGGTGAGTGAAGTGTAAGAAGGACCGGGTGTGGGTAGGTGGGTGGGTGAGTCTCATCTGAACCGGTCGGACACCGGCCTGACCAATCCAGTTGTGATCTTACTTGCATATGCCGAAGCTTCATTCTCCCTTTGGGGTCGCATAATAAGTACAGGACTGACAGCTAGAATAGATTTTGTTTGCACGGGAGAATCTTCAATGCCAGACTCTGGTCGAGGATTGAGTCGACTCCTCCTTCTTCCAAAATCCATGTATGGTACTAGTATTAATATTTCCTTCATGACAATTGGCCATATGTTTTAATTTAATTTTTTTTAAAAGAAAGTATCTGTCATTAGTGTATCACGGAATACATCAAAAATTGAAAAAAGGTGGATATCCCAATATTCTAAAATTAATGGTAGGGCATATAATTTTTTTATTTTATTTTATCATTGTTGGGAATATAAAATTATATAATTTTTTTTACCACGATTCTAGCTATATATAAATAGGAAAAATATATATAAATAGTGAATTTTTTCTGTGAGAATACATGTTTTGATGTAATTGTAATTTATTGTTATTTTTTATAAAAAATACATGTGATAATTTTTTAATTAAATTATTGTTTAAATCATAAAAAGCTATTAAAAGTAACTTAGATTAATGTTGATATTTTAAAATTTTAAATAATAAAACAAGTTTTTGTTTTAAGTAATGTTGATACGAGGTATACAGTGAAACAAACAAACATGTCCATAAAGGACGCATGACATGATAGACTTTGCTTAAATAGACTGAAGAAAAATATGTTTTATTTAGTCTTTAACCATATATATGCACCAAACTAGTGACATTTATAGATGATATATAGATGAGTTTGTACTTATTCATTCAAACTAATTTTAAGTGTTTAAAATTAATTTTGGTAGTTGAGGTTCTTTTTAAAAATTACAATATTATCAATTATTTCGATCAAAATCAATTATTATAAACATTAAATGTAATAATTAATTTAATAATTAATTAAAATCATAATAAATATTTTTAAAAATTTATGTATTTACATGGAACATGTACGTAATTTTTAAGTTTTCAAGACCTTAATCTTATCATTAAACCAACTAAAACTTAATTGACAAAATTATTAATTTTCCATTAACACGATGAATAACAATGAAAATTTCATTCTTTTTCAAATCATGTAAAAATATATAGTTATCATAATTATAATATATATATATAATTATTGTAGTAATAACATTTGCTAAGCTCTTACCATGATATGTTATAGGATTAATTAAATGTACGGGATAATCTTTTTTGTTAAAAAAAAATAAATGATATTAATAAGTGTTAGGTGCAATGGTAATAGTAAGACACATTATATTTTTAAGAGGAGATTCAAATTCAAACATTAAATATCATATTATTGAGAGGGATAGTTACTAACTCTAAACATAAATATAAATTACAAAAACAAATACAACCCAAATTTACTTAAATAATTCAAATTTCATAAAGAATTTGAGAAGTCGGAAATAGTAATGGGAATCGATATTAAGTTTGAAAACTTGAAATGCCATGAAATCATTCTTTTCATGATGTTGAGCACTTCCCGGACAAGGTGAAGTCCCTTTGTTAATTTGTTTTCCATGGTCATGTCACGTCTCCCATTAATCTGCATGGGCACTTCTGCTTTGTTCACATTGCTTGCTCATTCTGAAGTCCTATTCATACTTTGTTTTTTTATCTATTTCACTTTGGCTACATTCAGATAAGCACAAACCCCCTATTTTTTTTAAGTAGGGAAGGCAATAGAGTAAATTAAGTGTGAATATTATTAAATTTACTATCATTTCATAATTAGTATGTTTTACTCAATCATCTATCCCGCTCCACTATCGATATATAATCTTGAAAATCGCTACCACTTACATGGATGTTGGATGAATCCATCACCGCCCCACCCCACCTCACCCTACCCTACCCTACCCAACTTCATCTTTGATTCAATTCAATTTTTGTTATTTATCTTTAATTTTTTTTAATTTTTTAAAATCAAGTAAATATTTAAACATACTTCTTAAAAAAATTAAACATAAAATATATAATTTTTTATATTACATTTTTACCCTTTTAATAGTTTATATGTATAAAGATAAAATGATAATTTTATATAATAGAGCAGGTCAGAGTGGAGTAAGCAATTACTATAACTGCTCCATACCTCCTATCCAAAAAAAAAAAATTCACCCCACTCCTACTTGTCTCGCATCCACTTTTCAAATAAGAAAATTCACTCCATTCGAAGCGGGTTGATCTAAAATCTATTGTACAGTTCAAGTTTTGTCATAGAATAATTGGTACTTAGCTGAGTAGCTGACCGATCCCGTTTTGATCTCCTTTTATTGTTAAGTCGTATTCATTTGAGTTATTAATGAATGAATCTAACTATAAATTGCAGTTTGTTTATATTCCCAAAGTCTTAAGGTTCATTTTGTAGATTGATTAAAAGTTCTAACTGGGCCTTTTCTGCTTTAGTAATTCGCTGCAACATGCATCAGCAAGTGACTAGGACGTGGGTCAGTACCCAGCATGCATAAAAAGTGAGAATATTTATCCCCGGAAAACAAACACCAATTGCAGTAAAAGCTTTCGAGACTTGAGACCATCCATGTCTATACTCATTGGCCTGGTTCATCCTATGGAAAGCTATAGCCTAGGTTGAGTAATCTTAGTAACCATACTCCAATTAAATCAAGACTCATACAAGTTTTCTTTTTTATGTTGAGAATAATTGTTACCGCTTCTCAAACAAACTTCCAAGACTATAAATCAAGAGAATTCAGTAGGTATATCGCTGAGGATCAGCAAAGCTAGCTTGGAAGTTTGCATTAAGCCTTCACTTTGTTTTGAACTTTTTTTTTTTAACTTTTGGAGATAAAAAGACAACAACAACCACCCAATGAAATCCCAAAAATATTCCAGCTTTAATGAATTTGAGATTTGAGATTTTAGAAGTCAAAAAAAGGAAAACTTCAAACCCCACCTTTGGAAACATCCCTATATCTTTCCATGTTGTTTGCCTCCTAGCAATAGTGTGATTCTTTTTATTGCTTTTTACTACTTGGCGCTTTTGGCACATAAAGTGATTCCACCCACAGCGATAGTGTGGACGTGCTATGACAGAGATATTTGGTTAAACTATAGGCAAAGCTTTTACACTTGCTTTTGCTGAAGGCATCCCAATATGATAAGATGGGGTTCATCTAATTTTCCTAATTGCGTCTTCTCTAGTCTGAGCTTATTGAAAACTTGATCATATCTCAACTATCCCATTAGTCATTAATTAGGCATGCATTGTTGATTGCGTTTCCTACTTTTTGACTGACTATGTTTTCTTCACCATTGCGCATTTAATTATCAAAATCGACTGCCTCACTATAGGGTAGTTAAGATCTACAACCATAATCTTTTATATATAAATGATACATTTTATAGGGATGTTAATTTAATACTAGATAGCAATTATACATGATTTTGTATATATGCGTCAACATCAGTTTAGTTATAATAAACTTCAAAAGTTATATATATATGGTTAAACAGTAAACATGGATGCCATATTTATTGAATTTGAATAAGTTACCATCACACTATTGATATAGTAGTAAATTTGTGTGGATTTCAAGCATAAAGTTAAGGGTTTAATTTCTGTGTTTATAAATTATTTTCCCCTTCTTTTCACTGTAATTTATTACTATTTCATATTTTATACCTAATTTTTAATTGATTGCGAGGGTATATTAGATGCCCTATGTTAACATTCATGATTAAGGTTCAAACCTTATACAATACTCGTATCTTTTTTTTAGAAATAAAGATAAACTATATCATTTCTTAAAAGTGCTTTTAAAAATACATAGATTTTAAATCTTTAATCCCTCTATCACATCAGATAAACAACTTGTCAAGATTTTGTGAAAACAAAAAAACTATGGATCCCTACCAAATGTCCAAAAGTGTTTTCATTGTAGTATCGTTCTCAATTCTCATCCAATATGGCTATCCTAGATAGAATCAAGTTCATCTCGCACCCAGGTTCTACCTCCCCTAGGTAAGTGTATATATAGCAATTAATGAAACATTTTCAAGGCTGTTATCGGTAGCTCTCAAAAGTAATATCTACAACTATAACTCTGCTTGTTCCCTTGTTTGTGCAATAATTCTGCAATTTCATGATTACAGGTGTGAGAGAAAAGTGGCAGGAAATTTTTACTCATTTGGGAATTGGGAAAATGGATACCAAAGCAAAAGCGTAAAAAAAAAAAAGGCATGGCTAGGGCAGGCTATCAACCGGTGAAGTCGTTCATTGCCCGGAAAGCACAAATTTGACATATATATTGCGATTCAACTAATATGCATTACCATCGTGAAGCACACTTTTTTTCTAAATGGGAATAGGTAACTTGAATTTATAATTTTATGTTTACGCAGAATAATTACAAATATATATATTTTCAATCAAACCAACTTTTAATTTTTTTAAAAAATATATGTAAATTCTTCATGTAAATTTTCTTTAAAATTAGGGTCAATTATGAAACAATTATATTTTAATATTTTATAAACAAAAAAAAAGTAATTTATACTGTATTTTTATTTTTTAAATACAAAAAATTGAGAACATCTATGGAAAGAAATTATCTGACAATAATTATTTAATCTAACTTATTTTGAGAATTTGATTTAACTTATATTATTTATTTTTTTAAAAAACTATATAAAGACATAATTCAATATAATTTTATTATTACGTGCAATAAATTCTTTCATCCCAAGGGCAAGTTATTAAAATCTGAAACATTTATTAATATCAAATTATGATTACAAATTTAATTTATTTTTATATTTTGGACATACAATAGACTTTGCAATTTTTTAATATTAATTTATTTTTAAAAATAATAATTTAATAATACACATATTTAACTTGTTCATCCTACTGAAATACAAACTAGTTATTGCATTAATCAAATTTGAATTTTACGTAAATATTATTATTTGGTTCATGATTTATATTACTCATACTACATAATTTCATTTAGTTTTAAATAAAAATTTCATATTAAAATTGCACATTTTACTATAAAATCCTATTAATTGTTTTTCATTTTGAAAATGCTTCTGATTTTCAAATTAAAAAAATAAACAAATTACTGTAACATATTTAAAAAAACACACACGATCAACTTGTGAATTGTATGGGTATATAAATTAGTTTCAATCTATACAGAAGAAATAGGGTAGCATTGGTTCAGAATTGTTTTCTTCTTCGTTTCTCTATTTTTCTTAAAACTTATTTACAATTACTGGTGTTTTGAGGAATTGTCACAAATAAAGATGTTATTCTCTTTTCCTTCTTGTTTCTTCTATTAAACTTGTAGAAGTAAGATAAATTGGACCATGACAAACCTGAAAGAACGAGTTGAGGTCACCAGCTTTTGGAGGCAAAGCAAAGCCGAACGTGTCTTCGTTTTTAAGCTAGTAAATGAACGGCAAGTGTAATGGGCCTAACGCCTTCAGGAATATAGATACGATTGGGTTCAGTTTGAAGCTTAATGGGCTTAGTAGCTTTCCCCTTCATCTCGTATCTTGATTTTATCAACTACTGAATCTTATAATTTTAAATACATTATTATTATAACACAAGTTGAAGGTGATTTAACCAAAAAAAAATACAAGTTAAAGAGTTAAAATAAACAAAAATAAATAAATGGAAGAATAAAATGCAAGTTAATAAATGTTAGAGACTCAAAAAAGACATGCCATTACTTTTGGGTTAGTGGGTTTACTTCTTTTTTTCTCTATAGGTTATGTATTAATGTAGAATTCATTATAACATGTGAATCAAAAGTTAAAATACAATTTTATTATTCTAAATCAAAATATATCAAAATTTAAAAAGTAGATTATAATTTTATCCATTAATTTTGAGGTTGAGGCTTTGATTACTGTCTATAAGAATGTAGTTGTATTTTTTAGCTAATCATTTATCTTTTTATAAAGCACTTGTAATGAGAGAATTAATCACGCCGAAAACGAACATCCTAATTTCAATAAAAAATATAATTTTATCATATATCAATTTAAATTTTTATTTCATTTTTAGACTGCCACGATCTTGATTCTACCTTCACCTCTATATTATTATGATTATATCTGTTCAGATGAAAATAACTTTGAAAAATGATTTATGTACCTGTTCAGAATTTTTTTTAAAAAATTTTTCTTAAAATCATTTAGAAATTTATTTCAATGAAAAAACAATTATTTTTTCCTATTTGTTTAGTTAGATCAAGTTGTCAGGCGCCCAACCAATGCAAACAGATAGCGTGTCAAAACTACTCGCAGTAATCTAGGAAGCACTGTTATAATATCTTTGTCTCTGCACATTAAATTCATAAAGTTCTTTCCTAGAAATGGAACGCCTATCTCTTCTCTTCCTCCTCCTCTCCTCAGTCGTTGCTTCGGTGGTCGCGGAAGTCATCAGCAACGACGGTCGTCTGATACGCCAAGTGGTATCCGACGGAGTTGCCGAAGAAGATTTTGTTAACCAACTCCTCAACGCCGAGCACCACTTTACGCTGTTCAAGTCTAAGTTCGGGAAAACATACGCTTCCAAGGAGGAACACGATTACCGGTTGGGAGTCTTCAAGGCTAACTTGCGCCGGGCCAAGCGTCATCAGCTCCTGGACCCCACTGCCGTTCACGGCATTACGAAGTTCTCCGATTTAACTCCATCGGAGTTCCGTCGTCAGTTCCTCGGCTTGAAACCGCTCAAACTCCCGGCTGATGCTCAAAAGGCTCCTATTCTTCCGACTGATGATTTACCCGATGACTTTGACTGGCGCGACCAAGGCGCCGTTACCGGCGTTAAAGATCAGGTACTATCAAATTTAGTTTTTTAGCTCTATTACTATGGGTTAGTTAAAAAAAACTGGCCCCACTTTACCTATATGATGGCTGAGAAACTTTGCATTGATAAGCAGGGCTCGTGTGGGTCGTGCTGGTCCTTTAGTACGACTGGAGCTTTGGAGGGAGCCCATTATTTGGCAACAGGGTAGCTTGTCAGCTTGAGCGAACAGCAGCTTGTTGATTGTGATCACGAGGTTTCATTTTTTTCCCTTTCTTTTACTATTAAATCTGTAAATTGATGCTTTAGAGGAGGGAAATATCTGCCCCTTGCTGCATTTAATCCCTAGAAGATCATTTCTTGTTGTGTTTTGCATGGCTTTTTGCTGCAATTCCAGTGCCAAACTTAAAACTATCAGTGTTCTTGGTGGTTGCCTTGACTACTGCCATAAAACTCATATTAGGCGCTTTGTATCTAACAAACATCAACAATTGGGTAGTTTTGCAGTGTGATCCACAAGAATATGGTGCGTGTGATTCAGGGTGTAATGGTGGGCTTATGACTACTGCTTTTGAGTACATTCTAAAAGCTGGTGGACTTGAGACAGAGAAGGACTATCCTTACACTCGGAACGACCGTGGTCCCTGCAAATTTGACAAGACCAAAATCGCTGCCTCTGTTTCTAACTTCAGCGTCATATCCATTGATGAGGACCAAATCGCTGCAAATTTGGTTAAGCATGGCCCTCTTGCAGGTAAATTTTGATAATTCATGCCTTTTGGCTGTTGGCATCATAACTTGGTAGCCTGAATGCATATATAATATATATGGTTTGCTTTGGTTATTGCAGTGGGTATCAATGCCGTTTTCATAGACATACATTCACGGGGTTTCATGCCCATATATTTGTGGGAAACATTTGGATCATGGAGTCCTCCTTGTAGGGTATGGATCTGCTGGTTATGCACCGGTTCGATTTAAGAACAAGCCTTACTGGATCATAAAGAATTCATGGGGAGAAAACGGATATTACAAGATCTGTAGAGGTAACAATGTTTGTGGAGTGGACTCCATGGTGTCCAGTGTATCTGCCTTGCATATTTTAAAAAGGCAGCAACTATCACACTAGATTTGCTTTGTAACTAAATGGTAAGTAACATTAGCATTGTTATATATACATATATCAGTAAGTATTATTTCCTGGTCTGCTGTGCCTTGAAACTCAATAACCTTATCCGTCGGAGATCGCTAATGTTCATGTTTTTGTTCTAATTAAGACCTTTAATATATATATAGGTAAACTATTAAAATAGTTACATTTGTTTAATTTAAGGTATATTTTAGTCATTTATGTTTAAAATATAATATTTTAGTCATGAAGCCATTAATTGCCCTTAACGGAGTAAGGGTAAACTCACTAGCACGTTTAAACCATCATTTCAAACAAAATTTTAAGTTAATTTATACAATCGGTCCTCATATTTTTTTCATTTTGAGCAATTTAATTTTTTTCTTTTATGTTTTTAACTTTCCTCTTTTCTTTTTTTTTTTCATTTTATTTTGTTTATTCCTCTATTTTCCTTCATCCTCCATTTCTTTTAACATAAAATTTGTGTATTTTTCTTTTTATTTCTTATTATTTTGTGATCATTCTTATTGTCATTATCATATTATCGCCATATAATATATCATCATTGTCAAATAGTAAAAGATAAGTTGTTTTGGTCTAATATTATGTTGGATTAATTAGATTATGATATGGGTTGGAATCATGATTTTTATCTTTTCCATGAAAAAAATGCAATTTGTTTACATCGGTATTAGTTTTGAAAGAATAAATTTAAAAAAAAAACAAAATTAAGAATATAAAGAAATAATTAGAACTAGATAATTTTAAAAGGATATACAAAAAAGACGTCATTAGGAAAACAACTATCATTTCATCCGAATTTATTTGAATAGATCAGGAATTACATTAAATAATAATCCTCTAAAACTTATTTCCTACAATATAATTCATACAATTCTTTTTTAAATCTATATTTTCCTTAACTTCATTTGCCTGCTTAGTTGTGAATTCAATGAATACATAGCTATTTATCTTCGTTAGCTTCTCGAATTCTTGGATTAAAACATTGTAAAATGACTACTTTTCAATTACATCTTCCATTTTCATCTTAAGGGTTTCCATCTAATTTTCGATTTTTCCATTTACTTAATGTGAATAATTATGGCAAAAATTTTAAGAAAAGTAGAAAAAAATAAATAAAAGTGTGAGTAATTATTGTTTTGAACGGCTAATTGAAAAATGAAAAAATATATTGAAAAATGAGAAAAAATATTTAACAAAAAAAACCAACTAGAGTAATTTGAAAAGTGTTAAATGATAAAGTTTGTGAACATAAATACCCTGCAAATAGACTTGATTATAGGTCAGGCTAATCGTTCAGGCTTGAAGACCCGCTCGAAAAATAAGAAGGTTTGGGTAAAAATATAGACCTAAAAAATAGGGTTGAACAAAAAATAAGACCTATTTTCTAAACAGGTCGAGTCTGGTGTAAGATTTTTTTGGCCCGGCCCCGTCTCAGCTCGAATCTGCCTAAAATTTTTTCTCTCTTGTTATTTTGTTGCCATTTTGCTATTATATTGTTACTATTTTGTTGTTATTGTTTAGATTTTATATAATTCTTATTTTATTGTTAATTTTTCATCGACCAGACTCGATCCATAAACATAACTACTTGCAAATGTGTAAAGATTTTATTACAAGTAGAGTGTGAACATTCTATTTATAATGATAAAACGGTAAAAAGAAAAAAAAAACTATTCTTTTAATTAATTGATCTTTTTGGTTTTTTTTTATTAATTCAATTTTCATATGACTCAACAATAAATAAAATAAAATATAAATGAAATGAATTGAATTGAATTAAAAATAAAAAAAATTTATAAAAATTATTTGTATAAATAAAATGCAGTCAGATTTAATAATACCTTATTTTTTTATTTTGCTGGAGGAATTATCAAATCTTCTTTTATCTAATTTGTCTTCACCAAATTGAAAAGATTTTGGTTTCAGATCAAACAAATTACGTTTTGAACCACCGTAAATTTAAAAATTAAAATTAAAATTAAAAAACAAAAGAATATGTATAAATGATATTATATATACGTTCCAAATTTACTTCATAGTTGAAAAATAGAATTCGAATCTCTTGAAAATATTGTAATTTTTGCTCGGAAAAATGTCATTATTTATACTAATATAATTCTGTAATTAAATTTGAATATTTGTGAAGATAAAATCTAGATTGGCCTTTATCTTGTATATATCTTTTAAATTTTATATCTTTTTTTATATTTAATTTTTGAAAAAAAAAACAAAAAAAAGAAGCATATATAATGTTAAAACGGTGTATTTGTCTTTTATGAATTTAAAAACAAAAAAAATGGTTATATATAAAGAATAAATGTACTGAAAATTTGGTGGATTATCTTCTATTAATTAAAAAAACAGTAAATGCTGGATCATAATTTTAAATTTATTTTTTTGAAGTTTAAATTATTTTATTAGTTTAAAAACAAAAAATGCTTATATACAAAGAATAAACGTATACTGATAAACATGGATTAATATAATTTTAAGATTCTCTTTGATTAATTAAAAAACAAAAAATAGTGGTTGATTGAGTTTTAACTCGATTAATATAGATATTATTGTCAGTACAGGAGGACGTGGGCTCGAGTGCGTTAAAGCCCAATATCTTCCTATTTAAGGGTTGTAAAAAGGCTATAGATAATTCTATGCATTATATAAATAAAAGAAATATTTGAGACACTATCAATGAAGATTTTAGACTCAATAAACAGGATTAGAGAGGTGACAACTATCATATAGAGATATTGTAAAATATTAAAAGAATTTATCAAATATTTTTTTCTTGATATTTATTTATATAAAAATTAAATAAAGATAATTATTTAGTGCACTTGTGATTGAAAATTTTAATTTTACAAGCAGATTAAAATTTTGACTATGTGTCATTAAATTACATTTAAATAACTAAAACATGTTATAAAATCTCAACTCGGAGTGTAAAATGAAAACTTTCTATTGCCTTTTGTACAAAATAATTACCAAAAAGAATATGATCTTTATTTATACATTATCGCAATTTTATGATTCCAATTATTTCAATCAATTTCAATTCATAGTTTAAATTTTTAATTCTACATATTTTCTTCAAACGATAAATTAATTAACACAATTAATGGCTAAAAAACCTAGTGCTTATTTATTTAAAAAATTAGGGTAAACTATTAAAATAATTATTTTTTTATCTCAGGTTACATTTTAGTCATTTATATTTGAAATGTTACGTTTTGGTCACTTATGTTATTGTACTGTAACATTTTAGTCACTAAGTCGTTAATTATCGTTAACGGTGTAAGTGTAACAATAAGCTTACGTGGCACGTTAAATCATCATTTCAAACAAAAATTTTAGGTTAATTTATACAATCGGTCCATTATTTTTTGTTTTAAGCAATTTAATTTTTTTCTTTTATGTTTTTTTAACTTTCCTTTTTTCTCCATTCTCTTCTGCTTCTCCCTCTGTTTTCCTCCTTTCTCTATTTATTTTAACGTAGTTTTTTATGTTTTCCATTTGTTAAAACAAGTCCTTATACTTTTATTTTTTTTGAACAATTTAATTTTTTCGAGCGAGACAAGCTTGTGGACTAGTTTTTTATTTTTTTAATTTTTATATATATTTTTTTATTTCAATATAGATAAACTACATAATTAGTCATTAAACTATGGGTAAATTTTCATTTGATTACTTAAAAAGTTACAATTTGGCCATTGAACTATTTAAAAGTTTTTATTTAAGTCACTTGGATATTAAGTTTTTAACCAAGCGATGATTTCACTATCGATACGGTAGATCAATCCCCATCGACAAGCGGAGGAATATACCTTAGATCCAAATTGATCTGATGGTCAATGTTGAAGATTGAAGAAAAATATTGTTTGATTTTAGTTCGTAGATTCGTGACATTCAAAACTGCCTCATGAAAAAAAATGAATGGTAGAAGAGAAGAGGAAGTAAGACTTTCAATTGGCGCTTGTAGTGCAAACAAACAAAGCCATATAGCATGAATTTTAACAATACAATTACTTAAAAAAACTTTTAAATAGTTTAATGATTAAATTCTATTTTTTAAATTAATAATTAAAACCAAAATTTATTCATAATTTAATAAATAATAGTGTAGTTTACCTTTAAATTAAATTTACATAACGTGTCATACAAGCTTAGGAAATTTCCTAGCCGGAGATGGGTACTCAGGCGCCTCAGGACCGCTGGTGATGATTGGTTTACTGTTTTTGCTCGTCTTCTATTTCACCGTCGCTTTCTAGCGCTTTTTGTTGGGTGGAGTGCAAGGAAAATTGAAAATGACTACACGATGCCGTCCCGGACGGACCCAAAGGCATCTCATTTGTGGATCAACTGTCGCTAATTCTCTTTTCCTATTAACCAAAGCAACTCTCCAATTTATAAAGGATAAAAAAGAATGGACCCTTTTCTTATGACCCATTTGAATGTTTGTAATATGGGCCCAACAGGGCCAAGGAATGATTTGCAGTAAATTTATTCATTAATCTTTTTTACAAAAAATAGAACAGACATGTTTGATGTTCATCGGTCTTAAAGCTTCCAAGCTAATTTTGTCATGGGAATTTGGAGTTTCTCGTAACAGGTATACTCCAACAATTTATTCTTAACTAAGACAATTAGACAAAGGGAAGAAAAAACATTTTATACGTAAGAAACATTAAAGTCTCAAGGTTTGCGTGAATTTCATGCACTAATTTTCTTTCCGGTTATCTGCACCATAATTACATGCATAAAAATAAAAATGTCGCTTCCCATTAATTCTCAAGTCCTTTTGCCAATGTTTCAGTTCGCTGTAGCCTGCAATAGGTGGAACGAGCTTTATATAGCTTCACAAGCAAACAGCAGCCCAACAATCTGTTTAGGCATGGAAATCACAAGTCACAACGATCCATTCGGATGAAACAATACCGAGTTTTTGGACCACAAAAACTTGCAGCAGACCCGCAAACACACAGCCAATATCACAAGAGGCTACTACAAGTGGATTCACAAGCCGCTGTTGACGATATGTCCTTATTCCAAAAACCTTAAATTCACAACCCTATAACAGCCTATTGTAGGATACTGGAAACCCTAGCACCATTTGTTACGGGAGACCTCAAATCGGGACCAACACTCTTTTTCAAGTGTCAGTTGTCAATTCAATAACTTGGGCAAGTTTCGGAAAAGAAACGTAGCAACAGTGTCTCCTCTCGATGGTTAATGATTGCGCCAAACTCGGTTAGCATTGGTCAACTAAATCGGTCCTTCCCTTTACTCTCAAGTATGGCCAAGCTGAGATCTTCTGTCTCAACAGTCTCCATCAATGTTGAAACCAAATAAACCATCTTTTCTGATTTAATTCTTGTCCCAAATCGTGTGATTTATACTCACCCACATCATCAACACATCTTACCTACCGGTTACCTAAACTAGGATTGATTGATCGAGAATCGTATTATCAAGCTTAATATATAAAATAATTAACTTTTAAGTTGGAATTAAAGTTTAAACTATCACATTTAAGTTCAAGATGGTGCAATTTATATGGATAATTAAAAAAATTACACGTGAACCCTCCCAAAAAAAACAAAAAATAATATATTAAAACAGTAAACCAAATTATTGTATTTATTTCAACCTATAAGAAATAAGTAGTTAGCTGCTTTCCTTTTTACCTTTTTTTCTAGTATTGTGGGGGCTGCGCAGGAAAGTCTTGCTTTTCATTGAAGAATTAGGTGCCATATTCTTCGGATGCATCTGATTTAGGATAGCGATTGTCAATTACAAGTGGTGTCATCACGAAGAAGAAAGCATGCTGAAGCCCACATGCATTGCTGTCATTCATCAAATATTAGAAATTTTATAATTTCCCCATCGACCTCCCACATGCAAACCCTCTTTTGAAGATTTATGAATATAATTCCCTCGTCAAGTCTCTTCACATACTGTAGCCATAATTTTGTCTTCACATTTCGGTGCTTAATCTAACAAACAAATATGCTTTTGCATTTCAAAGCTTATTGTTTCAAATTCTAGAACAACAGCCAATTTTTTTTTTAAAAAAAAACCTAACTGATAAAATTTCTATATATTTGTGTTTAAATTTCTAAAATCTATATTATTTGAATAAAATAAAAAAGATAATTCTATTATATTCATCATTATTTGGTTCAGTATGAAAAACATGAGGGATTTTCACATTGATGAAATGGAGGAAGGAATCCGAGAAAGAAACTTGACTCTTGCTTCGAAATAGCCAGCCATGCATGCCCCTAAACCTAAAGGATGATATAATTTTTTTGCCTCTTGAGATGATCTTAACCAGTACTTTATTTGAACTACCATCATTTCATAATATTTAGCACAGTAATTTAGCATGCAGAAATTTCCATTATGACTTAACTCATAGGGTAAAGATACAGTCATGAATATCAATTTTAAAATAAATTGGTCTCAGTATTTTTATGTTTTTTTTTTCAAATAAATCAAAAAAATAATGACCCATGATAAAATTTGATCCTAAGAACCGTGCTTTCAAAATACTTAACTTTATCCTTCAACCTTTTCATCATCCACGTGGATGTACACCTAGTATATAATTAAGACATTTGTATTGTTCCTAGTATTGCTAAAGACAATCTTTAACTTAGGAAATCGAAAAGTGCAATTTTAGTAAGGTAATGCCGATAAATTACGGTAAAGGCATTATGATAATCTTAAAACCTGACGCATTTCTATAAAGTTTTAGATGCATGGACTTCATGCAGCGACAGTATTCTTTACTATCTACAGAACCTAATTAAACAAATACTAACTTAACTACGTATGCATCAAAGACTCGAAGCATCTCTCCAAAACAATTCCTACACCCCTCTATCAGTACAACAATTTAGATTATTTTCCCTATTCACTGCCATTTCAAGATCATGAAGATTCATCACCATCTAGAAAATATTGGTCATGGTGGTGAATTCTTATATCCTCCATTAGAATTACTCTTTGAATCAAAGATTTTCCATGGTAACAAAACGATGCATTAAAGTTCCAACTTCCAATATCATTGGGATGATGACAGCCTCCGTGAATATCCTCCCTTACACTCAACAACGTCAAGTAAAAAGATGATCAGAGCACAATTTTTGAGCCAGAAACTATTAACTTAGGAAAGTTTCATAATCTTTCTGTTTGCTTCCCCCATGGGATAATTCTAGAAGCCTAGAAAAACAGAAGCATCTCACTAGATAGCCGCAAACACATCAGTCTCAGGCTAAACGTAACGTGATCACATGCACAAAGTTGCAGAGAAGCATTAAAAGTTTTTGGCTAATGAGCAAGGGTTTTCCCTTCTAGCAGAGGATCACATCCATGCAGGTCTATTCAAGTGCCTGCATTTCTAATTTGCAGGGCGTAATCAGTAGCTGATAAAAATGTGCCCCATAGAAGTTGATATATTAATACGTATAAAAATACATACATTCTCTTTCAAAAAGAGAGGGAAATGGAGGATGAGATCTTTCATGGTTTTTGCTTTTTTGGAATGGAATGGATTGCCAGGATTTTCATTTGCCAATGCATGAAAGACTTGTAAAGCTGGTTCATGGGCTCGGCTTCCTTTCTTTTTGTTTTTTTTTTCTTTTCTTTCTCTCTCTCTTTCCAGTAAACGTTTTGAGAGATTTAAAAATTGAAGAAAAAGGAGGCATTAAAATTCTTTGGTTAGCCGAACACGAAACCTAATTTTCTCGTCCCATTTCCATCCGGCACGCAGACGAATAAATTGGGAAAAGCGGCTTCGAATTCAAAACCAACCAAATTCCAAATATACACTAAGAAACAAGAAAATAATTCACACCCAAAAAAGCGCACATCCACATGCTACATTAAGTGCGCTCAAATCGAAAAACAAAGGGCTAATCATCGATGGGAAGAATAACAAAAGCACTGGAAATCTGAATTGAAATTCGAAAACAAAAATCAACCAACTCCCTCCCCCAATATTCATATCCATCCTCAAAAGTTTAAATTCTCATTTCAATTACAATGCTCTTCGGTGGGTGTTAATTAAGGTTTGACATACTAGATAATTTAAAAAAACAAAAAGGACCACAAATAAAAATGAGAACTAAAGTCCAGCAATCTAGAGTCGTTTCTGACAAATGGAAGTTTTTTGCTAAAAGAAAGGGAACAGCTCCTATAGAGATCAGTGTGGAGAGTGGAACAATTGGAGGACATGCCTGTAAATCAAGACCTTGGAGGTGGGAAGAATTGCGTACCGGCAATGAAAGCATTAAGTGGAGCTGGATAAAGGGAAGGGTCAATCATACTTGTGCCTGGATTGCTGGAAGTAGCTGCTGTTGTCGTTGTAGCAGCTGCTGCAGTAGTAGAAGCAGTTGTGATGAGATTGAGTTGCTGAGAGCTTTCACCTCCACAAGTATAACGACTTTCAGGGCCTCGATCGTAGAGAATTCCCTTGAATACATGACCTGCGATGTTTACAGCCGTTTGATATGCAAACTCCCCCTCTACGTCGTCCATAGCGCTTACTTTTACACAGCGGAACACTGCTGGAGAACTAACTTCGGGAGGGAATTGGCCCAGTTCCAACCCTAATTTTCAAAGTTCAACAGCATACAAAAATAATAACGATAATAATATTAATAATCATACTTACTAAACTGGAAAAGTAACAAAAGAAGATTTGTTTGAAAATTTTTCCCGATTTTTATGGGAGATTTCGTCAGTTTTACCAGCAAACAGTGGCAGAATTAATGGGAAAAAGGAGAAAAAAGAAAAGGAAAAGCAGTTGGTTGGGTGACTATGGAGGTGGACTTGCTCACACGCAAATGATACGGTCTTGTTGGGGCACTAGGTACTGCTGGAAGTCACTGGAATTCCTCAACATCTTACCAAATTAAACTTTTGTCTATGTTTGCAAATACGCGGTTCTTGAAAATTCTCCATCATAGACCTTTTCATGGTTTCATTTCAAAAGAATCCAAAAAACTTGCATTGATGTTTTTTTCTTGCTTTTTTTTGGGGGCGGGGGGTGTCTTTTGGAATTGTCTTTGTATTGTGAACTAGTACAACTTTACCTGACGTGGTGGGGGATAAACGAGTGCAGGCAAGAGAGGGAGAACCATGATTATCTCTCTGCCTTTTGGGATTGTCTCCTCTAAACAGTTGTTGGTGTTCTTGTTGTTGATTTTGCTGCTGCTGTTGTGTTTGTTGCAAAGCTGCGAGTTGTTGCTGCCTCTCTCGCCTTTTAGCAGCAGGAACCCATGTACTCTTAACGTGAGTTTGGCACTGAAACCCTCGGCTCTTGCAACAGGTCCGGCATCTCAAATGCGCACAATCTTTCTTAGCTTGGTTACCACAATCTTGACAGTTCATACCTCCTTGTCTCATAACCGTGAACCCTGCTGATCTCGAAGACGACTCATCGGAGAGATTAAAGCCGGTTGTTCTTCGACTAGGACCCGCTCCAAACGACAAATTGTTGACGTTTTGCTGTTGGTAATAATACTGAGGCCATATCTCAAACCCTTTGTTGTAGATCTCCTCGTTTCTGTAAAAATAAAGGTTCTCTTCTTTATCTTCCCCTTCTTGTTTGCTTGAAGCAGCTCCTTCACGTCCACCTAGATAGAAGAAGCCAGCCATTTGTTGCACCCAAAAGCTGAAACCAATCTCAATTTTGACCAAAAATCCATAGCAGAAACACCCTATTTAGTACCCCACACCCTCCACCGCCAGATCACACTAATGTGATGAGCTGGTTGGATTTTCCTTGGGGTCTTTATGGGTTTCAACTGTGGAAGCTTTTTCTGGTCAGTTTTTAAAGCCCACTGTTAGTCTGTGAATGTTTGTAGGGGTTTTTTTTTTTTGTTTTGACCCGATCTTTGCTATTTCTGCTATATCTACCCCTCTCCCCTCCCCCTCAATAACTAGAATTTAATACAAGGGCCTGTTTTAATTTCTTTTGTGATCTTTGGGTTTTTTTTTTCGATTTTTGAGGTTAGAAACTTTTAGGGTAATAAAAACAAACGACGATGGTTTCCCTGGACTTATCTCACTCCCACCCCCTCCTCTCTCCCTTCAATTCCCAGCAATAATGGCACGGAATTAGAGCCCCTGCAACGCCGCCACGAGAACTGCACCCTGCTCTCTCCTACATCTCAGCTCATTTATTACAAAACTTGCCCACTCCTCTATTTCTGTCTAAATTCTAACAAAAAGAACAACTTGCTATAAATCTTTGGTTTTTGTTGAGTAATGCAATTGAGAAAAGAGAGAGAGATATAGAAGAAAAGAAAATAAAAAAAACACAAAAATGCAAGAAAATATGTCTCTGGGCACTTCTCTACAGTCTACAGTTCACTTCCAGTTTCAATGAATCTAATCAACTAAAGGTTTGAATCTCCGCCGTTGCATGTCCATCATACGTTCCCTATTCTCCCCACGTGGCACAGCATCAGCTTTTCCTTATTCGTCCTTGCACCGGAAAACCCGCTAGTACTTTATCTGACCGTCCTTGTAATTAGATTGATTTTCACCCCTTCTCACACTCTCTTTTTTGCCCCTTTAATCTTCTCATATAACAAGCAATCTATTTCTTAACTAAAAAAGAAAAGCAGAAAAGAAAGAAAAAAACATGGATTACTTTCACATAACATCTGTCAGTGATGTAGAATCCAACGGCGAAAAAATGTTCTGTAATGAGATCTTGTTAGTATGCAAAATTTCCGTGTCTGCATATGTCCCGTGCGGGTATTTTATTTTCCGTGAAACCCTCGTATTCTTCTTAAAATTCTTCATGTAATCATTTACCATTTGACCCCAAAATCAATTTATTTTTATATAAACGAATAATGAAAAAAAAAACTACAATTCCATTTGATAAAATATAGGTTAACACCTTTGATGTTATGTTTACCTTAAGAAATACCAATGTGGCTACATGCATGAATAATAAGAAAATATTAATTGCCAAAAATATAAGAATATAAGAATATGTTTATTTAAGAATACTATTAAGAAATATCAAAGTAACTGTACGCATAATTAGAAAAAGAGTAACTCTATGCATGAATAGTAATAATAAAAATAATATAACACAACTGGTTTAATTGTCATTATTATTTGGGTTATCTTTCATGTGACTTAAAAGTTTTCAATCTTCATATTTGATTTGATTGATTGAATGGAAAAGAGGAATGTAACAACAGAAATATATATATACATATATCTATATATTATCTCTTTAAGGGAAACTATTGAAAAAACAAAATACCAAGGTTTAAACCTTGCAAGAGTAAAATTAATTTTTTTAGGAACAGAAATTGAATTATAATATTTTTAATTTAAAGTGTAATTTTAATTTGTATCTCACCGTTTGTTAATGCCTCAAGAGAGTGTTTATAATTTTAATTTTGACAAATAAATATATCTAATTTAATAATTTTTTCTTCATACGCATAGTCAGTGTTACGTAATTTGTTATTACATTATAATTTTAAATTAAATTGATTAATTGAATATATATTTGACTAATTCATGAGTTGATATTAGTAGAGGTGAAAAAAAAATGGGCTAGCTTTTAAATTTAATTAATGAGTACACCTATCACGTACATAGATTAAAGGATAAATAAGAAAATTTTAGAAAATCAAGATCAAGCCTAACTAGAAAATGACTTCATGACCCAAAGACCAAAAGACAAAAGTTAACTTATAATCTTTCATAAAAAACAGATGGTTTCTGTAAACAAACAATCACGTGTAAACCGCGTGAAATTAGTGGCCACTAATTACTGGATTTTAATATTTTCTATTTATTTTTTAATGTATCTACTAGAATGAAATTAATAACTAATCTTTTGTATTTTATAGGTTTATTAAAAGAATAGATATTAGTTACAAGTTTTAAAACTATTTTATATTAAAGATAAGGATCGAACCCTCGATCATTGATTAATGTATATTAATAATTCTTTCACTTAGCTCATATTTATGGGGAAAATGAATTCAAGAAAATATAATATAATATAAAAAAATAAAATATACGTGATAATATATTAATATTATTTATAAAATTTTATTTGCGGAATTAAACTATTACCAATTTTTTTGGTTTTCTCTTTTTTACGTCTGATACATTCTTTTACTGAATTCAATAAAAAATGAATTGATTGCAATTATTTTTTTTTCTCATCAGACATTAATTAACTTTTAAATTAATAAATTATAATTATGATTATTAACAAGACGGATGGCGGCTTAGGTTAGTCCCAACCCTACAATCACAGCCGCTGGACAAAACAGGCTTTGCCATGCCTAATCAAACTTTTGCTATGATAAAGTAATCATGATTATTACTAATTAATCCCCAAAAAAGGTCAATTAAATTTAATGCCGATAGTAATTAGGGGCCCGAGGCGATGAACCCTTTTTTTTTTGTGCCTTTACTGTTGACTAATGCTAATATAGTCGATTAGATTGTTTATTAGAATATATATATAGTAGCAGACATGGAGCTCCTAACTTTGATGAAATATATTAAGGCTGAAGCTGATCTGCTCATGATTTTTAAAACTAGGGACCCTAAATTTTGCCTTTTTCTGGACATGAATGAAAACAACCACTACTATGACTTACTATATATCCTTCTTCGAGGTACGATGAAAGCTACCTTCTTTTTTTCTTCCTTCTTTTGGAATTAAATGAGTCTTTGTCTTGCAAAAGGAAAAGGTCTGTCTGGTTTTATGCAAGCACCATGCTCATGCAAATTTTGAGGAACCTAGCTAGCTTTTTTTTTTGTTCCTCTTTAAATATGCTTTGTTTTCGACATTTTTTTTTCTTATCTTGCATGTAATTTACTAATTTTGTTCTAAATAAAGCTTTGATGGAACATTCACATCACTAAACTAGTTGGGAAATTAGGTTATTTCTTGTTGCATTGCAGGGTGGGGGATTTGATGGTTTTATGTTTAATTAAAGAAAATTTAAGACTTGGTTATTACATCATGCTTACCGCCGGAAGTTGTAATGTAATTCTTTAATAGGATTAAGAGTTGGGTAATTAATGATTTTAACTCATTGTTCCAAAAAAAGTGCTTTGGACTTCATTGAGCCATTAAAGTACAACATTTTTATCTGCAACTTGTATTGCATTAGGTTCCAAAGCAACACTTCTTACCATCCTTTCTTCTCTCACCTTTATTGCTAGATTGCGATTTCTTTTCTTTCTTTTTTTTATATATATTATTAAAATTTTCAATAAAATGTTATACCATAAAGAGGTAATTTTCTTTATTCACATAAATGCGTATGGTGTAAATTAAAAATATGGAAAAGCCTGATGAAAAAACAAAAAAGAAAAAGGCCCTGTCGGATCTTGAACATTTTCCCTAATTTGAGTCTTGTCAATCAAACTTATCTTTCATGATTATATTTTAGGATACCAAATATTTATGGATTCAAATTAGAGGAAGAAGACCTTTAGAGTTTTTTTTTTAATAACTTAGTATTCCACACATCTTTTTAATTTAAACCAGCACCGAGAGTTTGATTTGATAAAAGGCAGAGATAGTGGGAAGAATAATAGAGCATCAAAATTTGAGTTGCAGATAATGATCAACACCCATTTTCCTCAAATTGAGTGAAAGTTAAACGGCTGTAGAATTTGAGTAAACCATCCGTCGTTAAAGTGAACTCAATGCCAAAATGGGGATATATGACATAACTTAAAGATAAAAAGGGGATGCCGAGAGAGAGAGAGAGAGAACGACCAACAAAAAGATAAAAACAAAAAAGAGAGATGGGTTTTAATTGGAAGATTGAATGATGTGTGAGGGTCTCAATAATTGTGTCTGTGTCTTTGCCTCTCGAGCCCTGCGCTTTGCTTTGCTTTGCTTTGCTTTCTCCTGGTTGGTTGACTCTCTCAGGGCCAAGCGTTTCCCGCCTCGAACACTTTATTTATTTGTAATTTGACATTATTACATTAAGGTGCAATTGTCCCGAGTTGGAACTTGTCGACTTTTTTCAATAATACGAAATTGTGCATCTAATGTTCGATGGATGCAGTGAAATTGCACGTTTAGGGGTCATAAACACAATTACTTTCGGCATAATTTTTTAGAGATATTTTAATGACAGATCTAAGATTAGATGACTTAAAGTGATGTTTCATTACGATTCCTTTTTTTTCCCCTCTCATGGGTTTGGAACTAGTCATCTCATTTCATCATGAACTCGACAAAGCTAATAAGCTTAGCCATCCATTTAGCGAATGACTATAATTTGTTTGTAGTTTTTTCTCTATATGCTCTTTTTTCTTTTTTTTAACTCTCATTACTAATCATTAGCTTTCCGTCCTTTAAAAAGAGAAAGACAAAAGTGTTGTACTGTTCATCAAAGCCAAAATTTTTGTTGTACAAAAGATTGAACCATATGACCTACGAAAGACCTATTATATCAGTCATCAAAATAGAACTATAATAACCCTAATTTCACTAGATTTCTGTGTGGGGTTTGAACATTTCCTTGACCCTGGAAATCAAAATTTTCAAAAAAGAAAACAGGGATAATTTACAAGGGGTTGTGTGAAGTCACGTCAAACTATAGCCTTTCCATCAATGGCCAGATGATGCCTGCCAACTATGTCGTTAAGTAGATGGGAAAAAAATTTTATCGAATCAAAAATTGTTTTTTGGGGACGAGTTCAGTGAGCCTTTTATGAACAAGAATATATAGTAATACATACGAAACCTTTCACAGTTTTAATTTCCAATGAAGATTCAAGGGAAGGGAATATATGAAAAGAGCTGCATATTAAGACTGTTTGAAAGTTTGAAACCCTTAGGTCCCCTTTATTGAAAAGCCAATTGTGGTTTCTGCATTCAGGTGATTTAGTGCAGGCCCTGGCTGCTTTTGTTTCTCCTGAACCTTTAATCTCTCTTCATTACACGTTCTCCAATCCATGTGTTAGGTCTGGCCTAGCCACCATATCTTGCAAATTAAAATTGCATTACCTTCGCCATAATAATAAGTAGGATTATTATCCTATCCATCGTAAAAAAATTTATACAAAAACAGTTTAAAATGATATAATAAATAACCATACTCAAATCAATTACTAAATTTTAATTTTTACTTCATTGTGAACAAAATAATTATTTATAATATTATTGGCATTAAGGTAAAAAACTTCTCTTATCAAATGTCCTTTTAATTGACAGAATAATTATTTATAACATCATTAAAAATGGAATAAAAAAACTTCTATAAGTGAATCTTTGTGTCATCAAGTGTCAATTTATCACTGTTTTTGTATACTTTAAAGAGATATGGCATCATTATATATGTTTTTTTCAATATAACGTTTTCTACATGATTCTTTATTATTCAGTCCTAAAAAGGTTCACGCGATTTTGCATATATAGATACAAATTCAGAGAGGGATTAATGAAAAGATGGGCATAAAAGATAGTAGTAGTAGTAGCCGAAGAATGCCTTTAGAAACTACCTGCAAAGGAGTGAACCGGGGACCCCAAGCCGGCTACTAAACTCTCCTATTCAGGGTACATGTAGGGGTCCGTCTCCAAATCACACACGCACACAGGCACAGCTGAGCCCCACCCTACCTAGCCTTAACCAATGTCGCCCAGCTCAACCACAAAGGAGGGCCAGAGGAGACACTGCGTACAATTTAGGTGAAGGTTTTTAAAGTGCAGTGGGTGGGGAGATATAGGTATATAGAGTCATAGCCTTTATCCACCCACTACTCTTTGTTATATCATACAACGTCCTTCTGGTTTCAAGACCTTTGAAAATACGTATATTTTTTTAAAACCCTTTCGTCTAACATGGTTAGGTAAAACTTGAAATTTGCGTTCACATTCATCTACGTACAATTCTACAATTTTTGACATCGGGATTTGGAAGATTTTCGAACGTTTACGCTATGTTTAAATTGAGGGAATTAAGCAGGAAAAATAGGAAACCTCCTTTTATTTCAATAACGTTTTAATTAAATTAAAAGAAAATGGGATGCTTTTATATATATATATATTTAAATACCATTCAACTTTTTCATAACTGCAAATCATAGAAAAAGAGAGGAAATTAAACTTCAAAAAAAAAAAATCAAATCTGAATATCATTATTACCATTTCATATTCATCAAAATAACTATTGCTTTTGTAAACTCATATACTTCACGTAGTTGACATTGAAAATTATAGCAAAATTATTCTACTTATTTTTTGTTGTTCTTTTTATAAGCTTTAATTTCATTAAACCAGACAAGGCAGAATGTATGGAGAAAAAGAATACATCATCTGTAAACGTTTAATTCCTAACTCTTAATATCTCAAGCTATACAAAGAGTAATATTTACAGTATATGTAAGACAAGCAACTCTAATTCTGTTTTCCTTCGATTTCTAAACAATTTCTTATTTCTTTCCCTCCAAGTTCAGTACAAGTGAGCATTTCATGCCAATTTAAGTATAACCGTGATGAGAGTTTTGCCTTTCAACCTTGCAATTAACTAGTACTGGATTTTTTGTTGTTTCCTATATTTTTAAAATAATATTCATTAAAATGCATAGTTTTCTTTTCTCTTTTTACCCTAACTATAAAGACCAACATTTATTTCCTTTCCTTTCCTTTTTATCAAACATTTTAAATAAGGGAAAAGATGCCTTATTTCATTTCTTTTAAAACCCTTTTTCTTTTTTCTTTCTTTTCTTTTACTAATTATCCATCAAACATAGCGTTAGAGTGGGTTCAAAACAATAGGGTTGGGAGGGAATGGGGTTAGAGTGGACCCACTGGGCTTTTGCATGTGATGGCATGATTGAGAGGATTTATAGGGTCGAAATGTATAGGGCATTAGGTTTTTGCCCTTTAAGCATATTATTATTTGAGTAAATAGGCATTGCATGACATATTTGTCTCAGAGGGAGGTTACAAAACTCCTTATCACGTGCCTACTACTTTAACCTTTTGACACAAACCTAAAACCGCTTGCCTCTTAACCACAGATGCCTCACAAAAGAAACTTCTTTTTTTTTTTTCTCTCTCATTTCCCCCAAATGTCTTTTCTTCTTTAAGAAAAGCCGATACTGTTACTTGCTATTTGTTACGATGGTTCCTTTTAAGTTTTAAAAACCCAACACTTAAAATTTTTTTACAAGTTGAACGGTGGGAACACCCAACATTTACTCCACTCCGAAAAGCAAAATCCAGTATCCCATGGGCCTCCACTGTTGGAACAATATTTCATTCGTCTCCGGTTTTTTATTTCAATAAATTGGGCTTCTAATGGTAGGTTCGCTCTTGCATGGCGGGCTCAAGTGTTGAGAGAATATGCTGTTAACCTAAATTATTATATTCTCCAAACCCTAAATCCGTCGCTCTTTTAAAGCAAATGACTTCATTTCTTACAAATTCTATAGGTTCCGTCCAGTTGAGGAGCTTAGTAGAGAACCAGCACATAGCTCGTCTAAAATAGTAAATTTTAATTTTAATTTTTTATAATTTATAAAATTTTAAATTAATAATAGTAAAATTACACTTTAATCCCTACAAAAATTATAAAAATTTTCTATTTAAATGATAAAGATATATATTATAAAAATGATAAATTTATATTTTTATTACCGTAAAAATATATAATTTAATTCCGACCTTAAAAAGATTTCTTATTCGGGCCCTAAATTCGTCTCTATCCCTAGTGTCAAGTGGACAGTACATTCATGGTATACATTAAAAATATTCAAGACGGAAATGGAGAAAAAGGGTCCATTTAATAGACATTTTTGATAAGTGATAAACGCATCTTCCCTTGTCATTTTCTGAGGGGAAAAAGAAGTGTTAGTATTACAATCCAAATTTGACCGCTTTGCTTTAACTAGCAATTTGCACTTTGATGTCCCCTAACTTCAGTTGTGCTGTTTGACCTGCAACAGTTTGCATATATATCCCCTAATTATAGTCAAGGCAGTACTTAGTATATTTCCCAACATTTTAATGCTTTACTGTGTACTTCGCCTTTGCTCAACCCCTATAAATCACCATGCTAACCAAGAAAAATCTCTTCAAACTCATAGTTCATCAGAAAACAAAGTTTACTCACCTACATTTTATGCTAATGGCCATCGTAACATCTCAAACCGTGCTTCAGCTCGTAGTAGACAGTACTGTATCCCACATCAGCAGCATCGATTCTACCCATCAAATTCAATGTAGCAGCCTCTCAACCATTGTTGCTCGGCGTATCAAGGAATCATTCACCAACGTCTTAACCAAATTCCATGCTGGTTATTTTAGGGTAAGCCTATCTTTGGGTGGCCAAGCTTTATTATGGAAGACGTTAATAGGGCCAACCGATAATAAAAGGACTTTTAGAGTTGCCCTCCATACGTTTCATCCCAGAGCTTTTACTCTACTCTGGTCTTTCGCACTCGTTACCCTTGTTTTGCTTTCCATTCTTTACCTTTTGAGGTGTTTATTTTACTTCAAGATGGTGAAAGACGAGTTCTTGCACGATGTAGGGGTCAACTACCTATTTGCTCCATCCATTTCTTGGCTTCTTTTGCTTCAATCAGCACCCTTCTTTTGCTTCAACAATCCATACTCATACGTAGTTCTCTGGTTGGTTTTTGCGGTTCCTATCGTGGTGCTCGACGTTAAAATCTATGGCCAATGGTTTACTAAGGGCAAAAAGATTTTGTCAGCGATTGCAAATCGGACGAGTCATTTGTCAGTTATAGCGAACCTGGTCGGTGCACAAGCGGCGGCAAATATGGGGTGGAATGAGAGTGCCATTTGCTTTTTCTCACTAGGGATGGTGCATTATTTGGTGCTTTTCGTGACGCTATACCAGCGTTTTTCAGGCACCGACCTCCTTCCAACGATGTTAAGGCCGGCTTTGTTCTTGTACTTCGCAGCACCAAGCATGGCGAGCTTGGCTTGGCAATCTATTGCTGGTTCTTTTGATACTGCTTCAAAAATGCTCTTCTTTCTCTCGCTCTTCCTCTTCATGTCACTGGTAATTAATTAATATATGCTAAAAGTTACTGTCAATTAAGTCATTAAGATAATGGCACAGCTTGAAGCTTTAAAACATGGTTTTGTTTTGTCTAATAGTAATAGTGGCACTGGGACAGGTTTTGAGGCCGACACTGTTTAAGAGATCAATGAGAAGGTTCAATGTGGCGTGGTGGGCTTTCTCGTTTCCCTTGTCAGTGCTGGCTCTGGCTTCAATGGAATATGCAGAAGAAGTGAAAAGCGACGCTGCAAATCTCCTAATGCTTCTTCTTTTAACATCTTCTGTCATCGTCTCCGTTGGTTTGATCATTTTCACTCTGCTCAACACCCACATATTGGTCTTACCCCACAATTCCGATCCTATTTCAAGTTTGCCAACACTACGCAGCAATTCAACAACTACAGCAAGTGTTTAATTAGATTAAAAGATTATGTATAAAACAATTGTATATACGTATGGTAAATGCTCTCTCATCTCTTATTTGAGAAATTTAATTTATTTCTTACATAAAAGATGATGTACATCTTAGATGTTGAGTTACCCGTTTTATTATTTTTAATAATTGAATTTGTATACGAAATCGAAAAGAAAACATGATACAAAGTACTTATAGTGTAGCCATACATTTTCAATTTTGTCTTCTACCCCACATTCTACAAAGACAATTATTTACATCTATAATAATGATATTTACATTACAAACTTGCACTGTGCAGCAATCAATTAAAAGAATCTCTTGGGTTTTCCCTCAATGCTTCATCGCATTTATCTTCCACCAAATACAGGAGATAGGAAGAGATATTGTGAAATTTTCTGAATATATCAAAAGAACTTCAACTCTACACAATGGTTTCTTCCTCCACCTAATGTCATCAACATTAACTGTAACTCTTCAGTTATTGGCGATTTTAATATGATGGGACTTGTGGCTGTTGTGAGAGATAGTAATGACGACATTATTGATGGTATTAATGCACAAGCATGATCATTAAAGACATTTGTGACTAAAAACTCTTGCAATTAGGTTAGGTTAGCAAGATATCATTATTGAATTTGATTGTTTAAAAGCCATGAGAATGTTGAGAGGAAGCTTGGGGTGTTTTTGTGGTTGTTGGAGATATTGCATCACAAACTAATTTTGATTCTATTTGTTTTAATCATGTATTGAGATAAAAAAAATATAGCGGCTGAATTGCTTCTGGTTCTTGCCCCTCATACCGGTCATTTTCCATCCTAGAAGAACTTAAAAGATTGTGGTAGATAGATGCTGTCCAGGTAAACCTAATCAAAAAGGTTTTACCATTGAAAATTTGGATTGCCCATTGAATGTCATATTGAATATGGCTAAAGTTCCAAGTCTGCCAACGAATCTAAGAAAATTTTGCTACTTTTTAGTGAGAAGCATATCATAGACTTTTCGAAGCAATCCACACAACATTTCCATTTGCATTTCTAGTCCGAAAAAGAGAAAAGGTTTAAGTTATGGGCGAGATCTCTTAGGGTTATCCATCACCTCCACTACACATTTTAATATAATTCAATTGGTTCACAGTACTCTCACAGTTGGTCTAGTAGATATAAAGTGCGCTTGTCAGCATTGATAACTTTTTGTCTCAAATTACTACCTCTTTATCAATTTGGAGAGAAAAAAAAAAAGATAAGTATAGGATGAAAGTGAATGGGATAAGGGTGAGTAAAATTTAATTCGACTCGAAAAAATAAAAAAAATAAAATTTAAAGTTAAACGAATTGAGTTATTTGAGTTAATCAAGTTTTTCGAGTTAATTAAATTTTTTTTTCAAATTTCGAGTTCGAATCAAGTTAAGTTTTCGAATTCGAATAACTCTAATAATTCGAATATCAAATTATAATATTTTATCCCAAACTTCCAAACCTTTTTATTTTTCCCTCAAAACTTTTACTCCTTTCCACTTTCTCCCCAAAACTTTTACTCCCCTCCTATCTCAACCCCCCATCTACCCAAAATCTAAAATTTAACTCTCCCATTTACTTTTCCTCAAAATTTTACTCCCAAAAACCCTCAAAACTTTTTATTTTCCCCCTCAATTTTTACTCCTTCCCACTTTCCCCCTAAAACTTTTACTTCCTTCCCATCCCAGCCCCATCTACCCCAAACCCATCCCCCTTATTTTTTTTTAATATTTTCTCTCCAAATTTTTACTCCCCCTATTTACTTTCCCTTAAATTTTTACTCTCCAAAACTTTTTATTTTCCCCTAAATTTTTACTTCTCACTCATTACTCTAAAAAAAATCAAAATTATCCAAAAAAAATCCCTAAACATCAATAGTAATAATTTTATTTATATCTACTATTTATATTATTAAATTAAATTTCACATATTTATATTATTAAATTGTTTAGTCATATTGAATACTTATATTAAAATTGAATTATTAATGATGTCAAAAAATATTCGTGTTAAAATTTTATATTAGTATCAATTTCACATTTTATCTTTAAAATAACTTTTATTAAAAAATTACATTTTTACATTTAATATATTTTTTAATTCCAAAATATAGAGTGACAAGAATATGAAGATAATTGAAACAACTAAGCAAGCAAAGAAGCTAATTCGTATATAAAATATTAATAAATAAATTATGAGGTGATGAAAGTTAATAAAGAAATTGATTACGGCAGACAAATTTTATTACGATGGGTGACAGTGGTCACAAGAACCTAAAATTATTTTTTTAAATTTAACTCGAACAAATATATTCGATTCAATTCGATTCGAATACAATGTCACTCGACTCGATTCGAGAAAATTTCAAATCAAATTAGAATGATAAAATATGATTCGTCAACTCGATTGACTCGAAATTTTTTCATTCGATTCGATTCGATTCGATCGAACGCTAACACCTAATATGAGATTTTTGAATAAGTTAATAATGTAGGTGTACAAGTCGCTGACAGTTTGTGAGAGTAACAATTCAAATTTTCCTCTTGCATTAACATTGATGCTTTAGCAACTTGTGCTTTGACGTTTGCCACTAATCTTTGGAATGTATACTGACTGGCTGCAACAAATGCATCTTTTTTCTTATTTTCAAAGTTGAAAGCGATTTCTTGGTATACGCAAGGACAAGTACAAGGTACCAAATCAATTGACAGCCTAACAATTCCCAAGATAAAGCAATGGTGATTTTGTACAATTTATGTGAAGGAGATTGGTGATATGATAAATGGAAATGCGTTTTGAGATCACCTACCTTTTACTGCCTGCCTACTTATGACATATGGCCTCCAAATCATTCATTCCAAATATATATCTTCTCTCTCTTTAGGTTAATAAGATTAAAAAATGTCACAAGTCTTAATCTTTTACATAAATTTAAAATTTAGTCTCTATCTTTAAATAAATTTAAATATCAAAAAAAGTTTATTCAAAGATTTTAAGTTGGTATTGTGCAATTTATTCAAAGATATCAAAATCTAGGTTTGTCCTTAGCTCTTTGATGGATGGAAAATAAACTTTCTAAAGTTTGTGGTTTTGAAAGAAAAAAAATCAATATTCATTTTTTTAAATGCAAAAATTAGATCTTAAAATTTAACAAAATTACATGCCGTATCCCCATATTTTGATAAAAACTTATCATCCTTGCCTATTAAATAACATCATCAATACGATATTCCTTAATCTTTCTAATGAAATTTAGGGTTCTCATTAGATTTAAAACATTGGGATTTTCTTTTTGTCTTGCCCCACATCTTTTGTTTTCTTTGTTTACGACTTATCCTTGTCAATTATTGTTTTCTCCATGTTTGGTTGCCTCTGTCCATGGATGTAGAGTTTCAGGATATGTTATGTTAGAGGAATGGGAAAGACGAGTATGACTCGAGATCAATCTGATTACTATATATTCATGACATTTTGTATTAGATAATGTTGAGATAAGTTATTAATGATTATTGAGTTGAAATGCTTTGCTTGAAAATTAAATATCAGAACAGGGACTAAATTGAATAGAACAAAAGATTGAAAATTTGACGTATAAGAATACGACAGATCAATTATCAGTGAGTCCTTTTGGAGCCTCGACTAGCTGAAGTTGTTGCTGTTAAAAAAGTTCATTTGTGGCTTCAGCAAGAAGGTATGGATTTAGTTATCATTGAATTGGATCGCTTGCTGTTTTTAATGCTTTGACTCGTAGTTTGAATATCGCTGAGTTCGGATTGGCAGTTGCCGACTGTAAGGAGCTTAAAGCTCCATTTTGTAACTTGTTTTTTTCTTGGACGAGAAAAGACAATAATAAGATGACACACACTGTGGCACGAGCTACTCTCTAATTTACAAGCTTTTCCATTTGGGATTTTACTTTTTAGAGTTCTTTATCCCTTTTCTTAATTTGAATGTCTTTATTGTGACGGGCGTTGAATGACAAGTTTAAGATCGAGTGTATGGATAAGTCTCTCGACTTGGATTTAAATTAGTTCTTCCTCTCGTTTGACTTTTCTCTTTGCGCTTGATTGTTTTTATAACAAGATGTCTTTCTTTCGAGGGAAAAAAATATTGGGTTTTTTTTTTTAAAAGAACAGAAAAGAAACATTGAGGGCTTTAAAAAAAATATTAGTATGTATATGCGGAAAACAGCTAATAATCTGTTGTATGATATGGAGAACAGCTAGCATATAAGTATGATTTGAATTCGTAGAAGATGACAAGCAAAGGATGTTAACGTTAAATTTATAATTGATCCGCCCAGAGATGAACTTCACAATAAAGAAAATTTTAATCCAATGAAGCCGTCGATATGTTTAGATTAGGTAGAATAGATATATCTTGAAAACTGATAATTCCAAGCTTGTCTGTTCTTGCAACTGATCCATATTATGTCAAAATCAAAATTTTGTCGCTTGTTATTAAACCAAGATTTAGAAAACAGTGGAAGTCAGATTGATTGTGAAAGGGGTTGGTTAGTTCAAGCTGTCAATTCACCCTCCATGAATGAAGTCAAGCAGCTTTTAAGTTGAGGAAATTTCCCCCAACAACTGTAGCAAAGAATAGAGTTGTCTTGTCTGTCCGTGTGAAGAACCTCAACCTCAACCTCAACACCTTCCTTTCATAGCTTAGCAGCCTTTCCACGGAACTCTCTTTCTGAGACTTCATTTTCAAGACGTCCCAATCCTATTTATCCGTACAACTTGCGAAAGACTTTGGTTCAAAATTCCAAATTTTTCTTATTTTTATTTAGGGCTTTACACTTGAATGTCTATTTACACGATTTCTAGTTGTTTTGTACATTGTTCTGTTCTCCATTTTAACCTTAATTAAACCTTTCCATGAATTCTGTGTTCACATTTGCCAATAAAATTTATGTAGGTTAAAACTTCCAATTTAAAAATCTCATCAATAATTCAATTTTTTTTAAATAAAAATGTGAAAAGATTTATTTTTTAGACTAAAATTTAAAATCTTGTCTATAGTGATTAGCCACATATTTTGACCATTTTGTTCCTTATCAAGGCGGAAAAAATAAGAAAATCAAAGATAGGAACAGCAAATTAAAAGCCAGCCAAGGTTTTCTGGGTTTGCAACTGCTATAGTTTAAATAAGGTGTTCAACGTCACCATAAAAGCCCATTGGCAAGCCATGATTCGATTGGATTAATGGCCTGAAAGTGTTTGGGCTGACTGCAGTCAGGCCTGCGTGAGTCGGCGGCAACATGATTCCAATGCAAACAATCGTTGGTCCTCTCCATGTTTCCCAAGAGAAATCAGAAACTGAACCAATTCTTGGGAGTGCTAAACCTAGGGTAGCGTAGACTCCTTGTTTGCTAGTGTCTCAGCTCAGCGCGGCTCCCTGGATCTTTCAGTTCTATTCTATGAAGAAAAAACCGAGTTTGTTATTAATTATATGGATGTTCAACGTTCAAAACGTGACGATGGAACATGCAATATGAATAAGAAAAACTGGCTTATTGGCTTATTCACGCCAATCACATTTTATTGCTTTTGGTGATCTCATGTCTTCCACAGGAAATACAAATTTGAAGTCTGCATTTTATTACCCTCATCGTCAGCCGTCATGAGTCGCGACAGCTTACGAAAATGCCTCCCTCTTTTTCGTAATTTCTCAGTGATAGGTCTGCGGGGTGTATCCATTTGCACGCAATGCATCTTGCTGGGGATATTACCTTTCCTATATAATTTTATTAAAATATCCTGAATTTCCAAGGTAATGTCTACTCAACATGCAATTCAATATTCATCCATCCGTATTTTTTTAATGTCTCAATTTGTCTCACTCCTTATCTCGATCTCTACATAGCTCTATAAGAGGCGAGCCATAGCGTGAACCAGATTTCGGCTCAAATACATCGAGTTCATGATCCGATCAATGGCCAGCCAAAGATCCCAACCCGAGGTCAACATACCCCAGAGCAGCAGGTTTACCGACGGGATTAAGCGTTCATTAAGCTCCATCTTAACCAAATTTCATGCAGGTTATTTTAGGATAAGCCTTTCTCTAGGCGGCCAGGCTTTATTATGGAAGACTCTGATCGGACCAACCCATGACAAAAGCACTCTAAGGCATTTGGTCCACAAGTTCCACCCCACTGCTTTTCTTGTATTGTGGTCTTTCGCTCTCTTTATCCTAATTTTGCTTTCTCTTCTTTACATCTTGAGATGCTTGTTTTACTTTAAGATGGTCAAAGCAGAGTTCTTGCACCATGTAGGAGTTAACTACCTTTTCGCTCCATGGATTTCCTGGCTCCTTTTACTCCAATCAGCTCCATTTGCCACACCAAAGACAACCTCCTATTACGTACTCTGGTGGTTCTTTGCGGTCCCCGTTGTGGCACTCGATGTGAAAATTTATGGGCAATGGTTTACCAAAGGGAAGAAGTTTCTGTCAACGGTGGCAAATCCAACGAGCCAAATATCAGTAATCGGGAATCTGGTGGGAGCGCTAGCTGCAGCAAGTATGGGGTGGAAAGAAAGCGCCGTTTGCTTGTTTTCACTGGGGATGGTGCATTATTTAGTGCTTTTGGTGACTCTCTACCAGCGGTTTTCAGGCAGTGATCGGATTCCAGCGATGCTTAGGCCGGTTTTCTTCTTGTTCTTTGCTGCACCGAGCGTGGCAAGCTTGGCTTGGGAATCCATAACTGGTGCTTTTGATACCGCATCCAAGATGCTTTTCTTTCTATCCCTTTTCCTCTTCATCTCTCTGGTAATGTATATAAATCGGAAAATACTGCATATCAAGATACTGTCATGCAGTGATGTGCTAGTTAGCATCGTAGACTTAAGTGGTACTATAAATCGGAAATTTTTCTAAGTCATTTCATGGCTCATACGGGACTAAAGTATATTTGGTCCCCAAGGCCATTTTTATTTGTTTTGGCATATTCAATGAAAAGAACTGCAAATTGTTAAAGGTATGCCACTTTTCATCCTTGCATCACCGGTGGTCCTTCGAGGACCCTTTATATTATTTTAATCTTGACCGTTTTCGTCCCGGTTTGGTCAGTACTCAGACTTGGAATGGTATAGTATTGAATAGGTTTATAGAACTAATGCAATAGCTTTATACATATATTATATACAGGGGGATAGCCGGGGGGGTTGGTCCCTAAAAATGGGAATTTTTCCATTTAAATCCCTTTAAAGTTTATAAAATTTAAATTAATAAAAGTAAAATTATACTTTGACTCTTTAAAAAAATTTGTGTATTCTTATTATCCTAAAAATATACAATTTAATTTCAGCCTTAAAAAATTAAATTTTCTTGACTTCGCCCTATTATATATTGAGTTTTTGTGGTATTGAATAGGTTTGCAGGCCAGCTCTTTTCAGGAGATCGATGAGGAGATTCAATGTTGCCTGGTGGGCTTACTCATTTCCCTTGACCATACTGGCGCTAGCTTCAACCGAATATGCAGAAGAAGTAAAAGGCAGCATCGCACACCTCCTTATGCTTCTTCTTTTAGCTCTCTCCGTTCTAGTCTCGCTTGGTCTCACCATATTCACGCTGCTAAACACTAGAATGCTATTACCCGACAATGATCCAATTTCCACTCTCCACCATTTACCAACAGTTTCTCCATAATCTAAAAGCCCCGGATCGAAGAAGCAGCAGAAGTCACCTGCAATTAATATTATATACTCGGTCTCGTACTAGTTGTTTAGGCTATAAAATTTGCAGTTTGTTTGTAGCTATTGTAAGCATGCTCATCTGTAAACACTCTCATTTCTTGGTAAGAATAAAATAATTAAACATCCAAAAATGATAGCCTGGTGATATACGTTATTCGAGATTTAAATATGGAGGAAAAGAAAAAGGTGCCGATTCCCTTCAGGTTTGGAAGCTTATAATGTGTATACTTAAAATAAAATTTTACCTAATTCGATAATATCTTCATATAATACTGCCGTTGAAATTCGATTTGTATGACTTTTAGATTACATATAGATTTGGACGATTTGAATTGCTTAAATCATCTGGTGCGTTTGTTCAATTAATAAAAGGCATGGGAAAAGATATATATGGTAAGCCCTAGATGAAGTCGAGAAAAGAACAAATGTAGCACAATCATCTTGAAAATGGTATTATATCATGAAGGTGACTAGTAAGTTAACCAGGGATGTTGATTGGACAGCATAAACTTTTAATTTGATGTTTATAAAATTTTAAACTTGTCTACTTCCCAGGATTAGGTGCACAACTTATGACTTTATGTTCAGAGTCATGATATTATATAGTAACTTGTTTTATTATGTTGTTCGCTACCTCAATTTTGACGAGACATGTCAAAATCAAATGTTTCTGACTTTTTTCCTGCTAAAGAAGTTTATGCATTCATCAGACCTACATTCAACTCCTCCATCATGTTTAGATTTTATTCATTAGAAAAATATATTGGTAATATATATTAACTATTTCGTCACTGTAAATTTAATGCGACTAAATTTTTAGTATAATTATGTTTTACACACTCAACTTCAAAAAGTAATAAAATGATTATTAAATTATATGAAATTTTTCATTTAAGTCGTTATTAAAATCGCTAATGTATGACTTTCTTCATTCACATCGCTTACACTAAGCGAAAGCTCTTATTCCCTTTCTTTTTTACAGTTTTTTTTTCATTAAACAACTTTGAATGTTATAAATCTGCGAATTAAAATCCAAACAGCTTTCTATACCGATCTCCAACATTGATCGTCAGATTGACTTTGATTTAAGATATGTTTTTCTATTCGTTAATGGGTACTGATCCACTGTACCAATTATTGAATCATCGCTTAGAGTTAGACTTTAAAAAATAATAATAACTCAGTAGTCTGGTAACTTAACTAAAAACTTTCGAATAGTTTGATAAATTAAATGAAAATTTTAATAGTTTAGTGACCATTTTATAATTTTTTAAAGTTGAATAACTAACACATAAAACCCTAAAAAGTATATATAAAATGGGAAATATAAAGAATATTCACTCTACCTTAACTGTATTAGAGAAAAAAGGATAATAACCCAATTGCTGTCTTCCAACAATACAGTTTGCATAGAAGGATAAACTGCATTTTCATTAATTCCATGGGATGTTGTCTTTCTTCCAAGTTGCATGCAACCTAGAAACGTAATTCAATATTATTGTCTATATATCAATTTCTCTACACAAGTTGCTTGTATTTCAATTTGGATTGGAAACCGATATTTAGCTCACTTACAAACGCTAGCTTCCAACAATATTGTGCCCTTGTTTATCTTATATCCTTAATGTTCTAAACTCTCCCTCCAACTTGGTTTTTTGCTCCAGTTCTTAATTCCACCCTTTGCTGCTACTGGTGTATAAATTTCAACCATGGAAAGTATGGGGGCATCGAACAACAGATAAATACCTTGTCATTGTCCATGTGATGGGTTCGTTCATAGATATGCATCAGCATCACAATTGATGACATTTAAGACAGCCTGGAAGTCACAACATTGCACATGGAATTCACTGAAACCGGTCTAAATTAATTCTGGTTCCCCGTATATATCATGTCATATGCAGTATGCTTTAACGGCTTGGTCATCTTCAGTTTTAGATGGTCCAGCTTCTGATTTGGTTAGTGCGCCCACCCCCAAAATCCGCCTTTCATTGGTGCCATAAATAAAGCTTACCAACTTCATATAAAGTTCAGCTTAGAGATTTGTACCTCTCTAAAACTTTATTGCAATTCTATTAGATGCAGGAAGAAGGTTGACTCAGCTTTATTTCAAGATGGTCAAGCCCCTTTTTTCTCCTCCACATATAAAGAGTAAAAACAAAGTACGAGGTCCAGAACAGAGAGGTCCTGGGTTAAGTCACAGAATTTATTAAAAGATATTGGAAATGTAGTCGTACTTTTACTTCATTAATAAACCGGCTTGCATGAACTTATAGGTTATGGAAAATAAGAAATTGATGTCTTGGGATTATATGATGAGTAAAAATTTCAAGATGGCTAAATCTTAATTTGGGTGAGTTGGAGCCAAGCCCATGGAAGTGTTGGTGCCCCCGCTTCTTATTCTTCCAGCCCAAGGATTGGCCTAAGGTCGCTAACTCTTGACTCTCAAGTGAAGGATGTTAAATTTTGCAGCCAAGTGCTGGAGAAGCAAAGGGGCATGGGTGTAGCCACTGGCCGAGTGGGGAACCCAATTTTTTCTGGAGCAAACCCTTTGTTGGACCTCAGTTATTTGTTTAGAGTGTTTCAATTTTCTTAGCTTATAAATCTTTTTATATAAGTTGTTTGGCAGCAATAAAATTAAAATAATTCAATTTCAATTTTAAGAGATTTAAGACTCTTTCTAAAAATTTATGCTATTTATTCGGTAAAAACACATACTTATATACCTTTTAATAAATGATAAAACGAAACCTAATAACCAATAAGAGAGAAATTTATTGATTTTCTTCTAAAATATTCAATTTTCAATTGTAATTCAGAAGCCTTCATCTTCATTTTTTTTTTCTCTCTCTTTAGAGTTTCTTTTCAATTTTTTCCCAAGTTTCCTCTTCTTTTTGTTTTCTTGAAAGAAAAAAATGAACTGAAGTTGTCTTGTTTTATTATTTTAACACACTTGTAAGTTTAGTACTCTTTCTTTTCATTTTTTTTCCCATTGCGAATTAAGATATGAATTTTTAACCTAAGTAAATTATTTTTCATGTATTTTTACTTTTCAAGATTCTTAAATATGAGTTAATTGTAAGTTTTATTTTTCATTGAGTGTTATTAATGATGATTATGATGTAACCAAAATTTACATGTTTTCATTAACACAAATTATGCTTAAGTTTCTTCCATTTATTGAAGATGGTAATATTTCATTTCAAATAATCATAAAATGTATGAATGCAATATATTTTATGGGAAAATGTGCATATGCATGTCTATATAGATAGAAGTTGTGAAGATGCCTCTATGAACATACATTATTTAAGTGAGTTGTTAATAGCATAGAAGAACCGATACATATAAAATAAACTTCAATAGTTGGAGGTTAAATTTTTATTCTACTTTTATTTTAATTTTTATGTTTTAATATTTATGAGCATATTTATATTTTATATAAAATATCTAGAGATATCTAATATCGTTTATAGATTTTTTAACTATTAGTGTAAGAGTCATTTTTATCTTTGTCTTGATGTTTTAAATTTTCTGTGTATATATTGGGAGATGGTTGATTAATGAAATCGAGTTTGAACCGACTAAAGGTTGGAGATGAGAAAAATGACGTTTAATTGTGATAAATTTTTTAAAAAATATTATTAGAAAATTTGAAAAATTTTTATTAATTGAATATTTGTGCTTGATTTTATACACAACTGAGTAAAATGTATGTTATTCTTATATTATTATCCAATTGCTTCGTTTAAATGTGTGATTATTATATACTTATACATGCATATTTTCATTTTACTTTTATGCATAAAATTAGATGCGATATAATTAATATAATTTTTTATTAATTAAAGAGTAACCATAACATCTTTAATTATTTTTAAATTATTTATGGAGTACAACTAAAGTAAATCACAAATAGTAATATGAACGCAATTGTGATTAATCATATGAAATATAATAAATTTTATCCCATAGAAATTTTTATAATATTTATACGATTAATTGGGGTGAAATCTAAAATTTTTGTTCTTAATCTACCCATGTAATTTAAGAAAAGGAATACAATCTAATACTTTCATTATAAAATTTAAATATGACTCTTTAAAAGAGACTTAGCCCACAGACAAATTTTATTTTAGGATTCATATTTTTGCAACATTATTTACATGTTACACATTGGTATAATATAAGGTATGATTACTTGCTTCAATATTTTTATGACATAAGTATAAATATATTTTATTTTATGCAAGCAACTTGTGATTTTTTCTGATATCAAATGTGACATATCAATTTAAATGCTAATATCTATAAAATTTGGGATGAGAGAATTCTTCTTCATTTAAAGTGGATGGACTTTGATTACGCTATTCATAAAGATGAACCATCTGCACCTACTAATACTAGCTCTCAAGTTGAAACTGCTTTTTATGAACAATGGGAGTGATCTAATCACCTTAGTATGATGTTCATAAAGACAAAATTTTCTGCTAGTATATATGGTTCAATTGGAAAACGTAAAAATATCAAAGATTTATTTAAGGCCATTGATGAACAATTTGATTTTTCTAATAAAGCCCTAGCTAGCACCTTAAAGGTAAAGTTATCATTGATGAAGCTCATTGGTGTTAATGGTGTGCGTGAGCACATCATGAAAATGAGAGATACTGCAGCTCAACTAAAGCCTTTTGAAGTTGAGATGTATGGCTCGTTCCTTATGCACTTTATATTGAATTCACTTCTACTACAATACAAACCTTTTAAAATCTCTTATAACACACATAAGGAAAAATGATTGCTTAATGAACTCTTAAACATGTGTGTTTAATAAGAAGGAAGGTTGTAGATTGAATTAGTTGAAAGTGCACATATGATAATGCAAGGAAAGAATATTAAACAAGCCAAACAAAAGGAAAAAGTAAAATAACCTAAATTAACTTTCAGAATGACTTCCATAAGGACTTCAAGTACTTTTTCTGTAAAAAGAAAGGGTACATAAAAAAAGATTGAGCCAAATTTAAGGTTCGGCTTGAGAAGAAAGGTAATTTGATCGCTCATGTTTATTATGAATCTAATATGACTGATGTTTGCCATAACACTTGGTGGATTGATTCTGATTCTACAATCCATATTTAAAATACCTTGTATGGCTTTCTCAACCAAAGAAAGCCAATGGACAGTGAGCAGAGCATCTATTCAAGAAATAAGATGCGATCACTCGAGGAATTTGTTGGAACATGCACATTAGTTTTAGATTTTAGTTTTGTATTGAATTTAGAAAGGACATTTTATATTCCAAGTTTCTCTAGAAACTTGATCTTAGTTTTAAGATTTGTGCCCTTGGATTATTCCTTTAATTTTTCAGATACAGGTTTTAAATTATTTTATAAATATGATCTTGCTAGGTATGGTACAATGTTTGATAATCTTTTTCGAATTAATTTGCAAGACAATACAGTTTATAAAATAATTTGTGTTCATGGTAATGTTGGTATTAGACGTTGTGTTATGAATGACAAATCTTCCAATTTATGGCACCAAAGATTGAGACATATCTCTATTAAAAGAATTAAAAAGTTAGTAAATGATGGAGTTATTGAAACTCTTGATTTTATAGATTTTGGTTCACGTAATTGCATCAAAAGAAAGCAAACAAATAAAACCAATAAAGGTACCAAGAAAGTACTATAACAACTCGTTTTCAGTGAAATCGAAAAAGTGATTTCGCGACCACAAATCCGAGTCCGTAAGGAAAATTATTTTAATATTATTACATGGTCTGCATTATGATAGGAATGTCATATAAACATTTTGTTAAGCAAATTTTACCGCTTACATGTCTAATTTTATAGAAGGACCAAATTGAATGAAATGCAAAAGTTGAGTTTTAGAAGCTATAAGTATCAAATAGCCATGGAATTCAAAATTTGAGGTGCTTATATGACAAATAGACCATTAAGAGGAGTTAGTAGATAAGTATGCTTAGTCATCCATGGAAAATTAAATAAAGGAAATGACTAAATTGGAAAGTAAAAATAATAAAAGATGATAATTGATTAAATAAAGAAATATCATCTTTTTCATCATCTTTCCCAAATATTTTATGGAAACCCTAGCTAAGAGAAGAGAACTCAAGCAAACTTATTTGGCTTAATTGGGTAAGCATTCTTGTCTCGTTTTTAGTAATTTTTATATTTTCGAGATCGTAATAGTTTAATCTAGCTATCTCGGAGATTAATTTGTAAATATATCAAAGTAATAGATTTTTCCCAAGGATGAGTATGTATGAATTATGAAGTTTTATAGTAGAAAATGAAAGGTTATTGATAGATAAACAACTTTTGTAAAGGGAATTTTGATGAAATTGTGATTTAGGGACTAAATTGAAAAGTTGTAAAATTTATGGAAAAATTCTAAATTTTATGAAATATCTGGGCTATTAATGTTACATGCAAAAATTAATTAGGTTTGGAATAAGGACTATATTGCATGAATTTCATTTTCCGAGCCTAAGGACGAAAGCGTCATTAATTAAAAGTATATGGGCAAAATGATAATTTTGCCTAAGATGTGAATTGAATTGAATATGAATTGGATTACATTAAGCTAAATTTACTCGTATAGATCTAGATAGACCAAATATGGAGCTAGATCGAGGTAAAGAAAAAGTAACAGATTAGTAGCATACAAGTTCACGAACATTGTTGAGGTAAGTTCGTGTAACTAAATTGTGTATGTGACAGCCCTAAGTTGACCCTAGTCGGAAAGTGGTTTCGGGACCACGAAACCGAGTCTTATAAATAATTAAAGGTTATATTATGTGTTTATGATGTGCGTAAATGCTTGTGTGATAGTTCCATACTTTAATTTGGTCAGTGTATGTGAAATTTATTAGTAGGGACTTATGTGAGACAATTTAGAAATATGCTAGGCAAGTGTTCAAGTGGCCTATTAATATATGTGGGAAAGTGCTTGTCCTTGCATGTCAAATTAGCCAAATTAAAGCATAGTGGCCGGCCATGCTATGGGTGGAAACATGTCACAAACATGTTATGCTAGTGATGTATGTTAGGAAAAATAAAATAATGAGCATGGTAATTAAATAATGAAAGGGAGGAGTGATGAAAAAAATGGTCTCATCCATGCCCCCCCTTTGCCGTGAATGGAAGAAAGAAAACAAAAAAAAAGGCTTCATTCTTTGGTTGTTCTTGGCCGAATAGAAGAAAGAGAAGAAGGGGGAAGAGCTTGAGAAAATCGGCTATGGTGGTTTGCTAGACTAAGGTATGTTTGATGTTGTCCATGAGATTCATGCATGTTTTTAGTTGTTAGTTTGAGTTCTAACTAGCCCATGGTTCAAATCTTTACTATGTTATGGAGATGATATTCGGCTAAGGTGGATTTGTGTTGATGTCATTTGCATGCTAAAAGTGAAGCTTTGTAATGATGCATGTGATGGTGGATTGATGACTCTTGAATCTTCTTTTTAGCATTTTTGAGTGAGACATTAAGTTCTTTGTTTAACCATGACCAAAATTGAAATGGTATGGTGTTGTGATGCATTCGGCCATGGTAGGAAGTAGAAGGGAAATATGGTTGTTGTTAGAAGAAGTAGAGTCTAACAAATGAGCACATATGTGCATTAGTTGCTAGATGGAGAAGAATCGGCTAGCAAGTTGTGTGCCAAGGCCGAATATAATTTTGTATATTAATGAGTAATGCATGTGTTGAATTGATGGAAAGGGAGAGGATGCTTTACTAGTGTATATATGTGTATTGGCCAAGTTTTGAACTTGAAACAAAATGGTGTTTAGTCCATACAAGTGACCATACTTGTAGAATGTATTAAGTGTTGCAATCGGCCTCAACATAGACATGTATGTTCGGCCACATGAATGGGTACATAAGTTGATGTGTATGTTCGGCCATAGGTAAGCATATTGATGGCTTTATCTTGACTTAGAAAATTCGGCTAAGGGGAATATTAGCTAATATGTTGAATTCGATTCGTGATTTCGTACATATGTGACTCTAATGTCTAATGTATATATGGGCTAAGTACCTTGAGGTCCCCTTTTGATGTTCAAATGAATTGTGTTAAATTGCTTAATGTGATTAAAAATGCGCATGACCATTTGTATTTGAGCTAAAGGGTGGCCATATGACCTATTAAACTCCTTGTCATATTCGGCCATAAGCTAGCATAATGAGACTTTAATAAGTTAAATTTGTTTGAATTAGCTCAAGAGCTTAGAGGACCACAGTTGGATAAGGGAAAGGAAAAAGTTATCGAATAGCCGCCGAAATCGTTCGACCACATCCGAGGTAAGTTTTCGAGTAATGGAACTTAGATTATGATTTGATTAGATCATGTTTTAAGCAAATCAAAATCATGCTTTTTGTATGTGGCTATTGAGCCGAAATTGCAAGTGTGATAAGTGTCTTGTGTTTGAGCTTTGGTAATGAAAATGAAATACGGATGTGTCATGATTTATTGATAAATGTGCATGGTTATTCGAATGATGTCCGGGCTAAGTCCCGAAGGTTTTGTGCTAAGTGACTATATCCGGGATAAGCCCGAAGGCATTTGTGCGAGTTACTAATTCCGGGCTAAGCCCGAAGGCATTTATGCGAGTTACTATAACCGGGCTATGTCCCGAAGGCATTTGAACGAGTAGCTATATCCGGTTAAATTCCGAAGGTACGTGATTCGGGAATGAGCGATCTTACTGTAAAAATTTCAGTTAATACGCTTGTAAAATCCCAACAATGAGGTATGTTTCGTATGTGCATTGGAATAGTTGATTCCCTTCGAATAATATTCGCTCAGTCGAGTAATGAGCTTCCGGTATTTGGCTAAGATGATCCCTTATGTATGAATATAGGGGTTGGAATGTGAAGTAGGAATGATTTGAGAATATGTATATATGGAATTATCCGTTTAGTTATATGAATGCTATACTTCAGTTGTGCTTAAATTCTTTGCTCAAAACTTACTAAGCATTTAATGCTTACTCCGTTTATTTAATTCTCTGTTTTATAGATTTTGGTTCTTCAGCTATCGGACTCGGGATTTTGAAGTCGAAGTCGCCCACACTATCAAAGCTCCTTTTGGTATACTTTTGGTTGAACTTTGAAATGGCATGTATAGGACTACCCGTTTTGTTGTTGGTCATTGACCCTTTGGTTTTGTGTAAATTTGGATAGCCATGCGAAAATGGCTTAAATATACTTTGATCATAGCATTATAATCGTTTTGTATGTTGTCCGTCGAGAGGTATGGAAATGTTGGTAACGGTTAGCCATGGGAATGGTTACTCATGATCACTTTTGGTATATGTATGACAAACTCTAGTTGATCCATGGAGGATCATGAAATAGGTAAAGTTTACCTTAAAAATAGATGCTGGCAGCAGCAGTGATGTGGATGTGAAAAATCACTAAAAATAGTAGGAATGGAATTAAATAGTGGATAAATTATGTAATCGAACCTTGATGAATCTATTTTCATAGGAAGGAAACGAAACGTCCATATGAACAGTATATTATGAGATGTTAAAGTTTTCGTGAGATAGGGCCAGAACAGTTTCTGGATTCCCTGTTCCGACTTTGGAAATTTATTATAAATTAACCAGAGATAATTAGAAGTCATGCCATATATGTATAGATTTATTTTCGAGTCTAGTTTCTATAGAAACAAACGGCATCAGTATTGAAACCCTGTACAGGGAGATATCCAAGTCGTAATGCATGAAGGTCAGTGTAGTCTCACCCTGTAACAGGGGAGACTTTAACTGATAAACTGTACTAATTGGCCCGACCAAAAATTCTAGAAAAAAAATATGTAGATGGACATATGAGTCTAGTTTCAGGTAAAAATTACGAAACTAATTTTCGAGTTTTGGAACTCAAGATATGATTTTTAAGGTGACAATGACGCAGTTAGCCAACTGCCTGGAAATTTTTAAAATGGACTGTGATAGTAAGTGAATTTAGTCTGTGAACCCCTCGTGTCTGACTCCTGCAACGGTCTCGGGTACGGGGTGTTACAATTTTATTGGTATCAGAGCTACGGTTTAGTCGATTCTAGGACTACCGTACTACGTTTGGGTCTAGCTATAAATGCCATTTTGTGATTATTTGATAGTGTAGCGCCTGCTCCCGCACAAGGGACAGCGCCGGCGGACTCTCAATCTATTGCTAGTAATCCGAATGATGAAGCTAGACAAGCTTTCTATAGCGTGATGAATGATTGGTTCAACCAATACATTCGAACTAATACGGCTGTTCCACAACCTCCATTTCCGACAAATACCACCCCCACACCTACAATACCTCCGGTAACTGACCAAATAAGGTCAAATAAGCCCCCAGTTGACAGAATCCGAAAACACGGGGCTACTGAATTTAAAGCTACGGACACCGATGATGCCGAGCAAGCGGAATTTTGGTTGGACAACATTATCCGGGTACTCGATGAGCTATCTTGCACACCCGATGAGTGCCTAAAGTGTACCATCTCCTTGCTACGTGATTCTACCTACTATTGGTGGAACACGTTGACTTCTGTTGTGCCTAGAGAGCAAGTAACTTGGGAGTTTTTCCAAACCGAGTTTCGGAAAAAGTATATCAGTCAGAGATTTATGGATCAAAAATGGAAGGAATTTCTTGAATTTAAACAAGGTTCCATGTCGGTTACCGACTATGAACGAAAGTTTGTAAGGCTTAGCCGGTACGCACGAGAATGCATTTCCTCAGAAGCCGTAATGTGTAAACGTTTCGAGGATGAATTGAATGATGATATAAAGCTGTATGTTGGCATATTGGAAATCCGAGAAATTGTGGTACTTGTCGAGCGAGCTTACAAAGCCGAGGAGCTCAGTATGGAGAAAAGAAAAGCTGATATGGGAGCAAAGGAGTTCCGTAAGAGGTCTTCAGGAAGGCCCTTTCAACAGTCATCGAAGAAATTTAGAGATGATTTGGGCTGATCTAGAGACACATTGGGTTTTTCTAGACGAGACCGTGATCGACCCCCTGTGAGTGCACGAGTCACTTTGGTCGTCAGTGTTGGAAATGACCGTCGAGACAGGACGGAGTGTCGGTATTGCGGTAAATGGCACTCAGGGAGCTGTAGATTCCATGACCGCTCCTGTTACAAGTGCGGGTCAGCCGACCACTTTATCAAAGATTGCCCGAGATTGTCTGAACAGAATGTAAATCAGAGTGGGAAAACGGGTGCTACCACTGCTCGGGGTAGACCATCTAGAAATACGGGCAATGCTAGTGGTGGTCAGAGAGGATCTAGAGATGCTGCGACCAGATCTGAGGCTCGTGCTCCTGCTAGGGCTTATGCTATACGCGCACGTGAGGATGCTTCCTCGCCAGATGTTATTACCGGTACTTTTACTCTCTTTGATACTAATGTGATTGCTTTGATTGACCCTGGTTCTACCCGTTCTTATATATGTGAAACCTTAGCATCCAGTAAGACTTTACCTATTGAGTCTACTGAGTTCGTAATTCGGGTGTCAAATCCCTTGGGCCGTTACGTGCTTGTCGACAAAGTGTGTAAGAAATGTCCCCTAGTAATTCGAGGTTCCTATTTTCCGGCGGACTTGATGCTTTTGCCGTTTGATGAATTTGATGTTATCCTCGGTTTAGATTGGTTGACCGTGCATGATGCGGTTGTGAATTGCAAAAGCAAGACTATTGATTTGAGGTTGTGCATTGACTATCGTCAGCTGAATAAAGTGACGATAAAGAATAAATATCCGTTACCGCGTATTGATGATTTGTTTGATAAACTAAAGGGAGCCTCAGTGTTTTCAAAGATAGATTTGAGATCGGGTTATTACCAGTTGCGAATTCGAGATTCGGATATACCCAAAACTGCTTTCAGAACGAGATACGGTCACTACGAATTCTTAGTGATGCCGTTTGGGCTCACTAATGCCCCTGCGGTATTTATGGATTTGATGAATCGGATCTTTAGACCATATTTGGATCGGTTTGTAGTTGTGTTTATCGATGATATTTTGGTGTATTCAAGAAATGAAACCGATCATGCTGAACACCTGGGATTAGTGTTGCAAATTTTACGGGATAAGCAGTTATATGCTAAGTTCAGTAAGAGAGGTTAGCTTCTTGGGTCATGTGGTATCCGCATCGGGTATTCGAGTTGACCCGAGCAAAATTTCAGCCATACTTAACTGGAAGCCTCCGAGAAATATTACTGAGGTTCGGAGCTTTTTGGGACTTGCCGGTTACTACCGACGGTTTGTAAAAGGTTTCTCGATGATAGTCACATCCATGATGAAGCTACTTCAAAAAGATGTTAAGTTCGAATGGACGGAAAAATGTCAGAAAAGTTTTGATCAACTGAAAACTTATTTGACTGAAGCTCCAATTTTAGTGCAGCCCTAATCAGGCAAAGAGTTTGTCATCTATAGTGACGCCTCCCTACTTGGGTTAGGTTGCGTATTGATGCAAGAAGGTCGAGTTGTGGCCTATGCATCAAGACAATTAAAGCCACATAAGAAAAATTATCCGACCCATGATCTCGAATTAGCTGCCATCGTATTCGCCTTGAAAATATGGCGACATTACTTATTTGGTGAGAAGTGCCATGTATTTTCGGATCACAAAAGTCTCAAATATTTGATGACTCAAAGAGACTTGAATCTGCGACAAAGGCATTGGCTTGAGTTGTTGAAAGATTATGAGCTTGTCATTGATTATCACCCGGGAAAGGCTAATGTGGTTGCGGACGCCTTAAGCCGGAAATCACTGTTTGCTTTACGAGCGATGAATGTACACTTGTCTGTTCTACCTGACAATGTGTTAGTAGCTGAATTAAAGGCCAAGCCATTATTGATTCATCAAATTCGTGAAGCTCAGAAAGTTGATGATGAATTGGTTGCAAAACGGGCTGAATGTATTCCGAATGTGGAATCAGAGTTTCAAATTGATGATGACGATTGTTTGAGGTTCAGAAATCGGTTGTGTGTTCCAAGAAATTCAGAACTCATTTCGATGATTCTGAACGAAGCTCATTGTAGCCGAATGTCAATTCACCCGGGGAGTACGAAAATGTACCACGACCTAAGACGTCAGTTTTGGTGGCATGGTATGAAATGAGACATTTCCGATTTTGTCTCGAAGTGCTTAGTATGTCAACAAGTGAAGGCGGAACATCAAGTGCCTACGGGTTTACTCCAGCCGATCATGATACCTGAATGGAAATGGGATCGAGTCACGATGGATTTCGTATCTGGGTTGCCAGTATCGACAAGTAAGAAAGATGCAATTTGGGTTGTTGTGGATAGACTGACTAAGTCGGCTCACTTTATCCCCGTACGCACGGATTTTTCATTGGATAAACTAGCTGAATTGTATGTTTCTCAGATTGTGAGATTACAAGGGGTACCGATTTCTATTGTGTCGGATAGAGATCTGAGATTCACCTCGCGATTTTGGAAGAAATTGCAAGAAGCTTTGGGTACCAAGCTGCATTTTAGCACCACTTTTCATCCACAAACCGATGGTCAATCCGAGCGGATAATTCAGATACTTGAGGATATGTTGAGATGTTGCATCTTCGAGTTTAGTGGTTCATGGGAACGGTATTTACCTTTGATTGAATTCGCTTACAACAATAGTTTTCAATCAAGTATTAAGATGGCACCCTACGAGGCTTTGTATGGGCGTAAATGACGTACGCCATTGTTTTGGACCGAGCTCGGTGAAAGCAAAATTTTCGGAGTGGATTTGATTAAAGATGCTGAACAGAAAGTAAAAATAATTCGTGAAAGTCTGAAGGCAGCATCAGATCGTCAGAAGTCGTACGCGGATTTAAAACGAAGAGATATTGAGTATCAGGTGGGAGACAAAGTGTTTCTTAAGGTATCGCCTTGGAAAAAGATACTCAGATTTGGCCGTAAGGGCAAATTGAGTCCGAGATTCATTGGACCGTATGAGATCTCCGAACGAGTTGGCCCAGTTGCATATAGGTTGCTTTTACCCCCTGAACTCGAAAGAATCCATAACGTTTTTCATGTTTCGATGCTTCGACGTTACAGATCCGATCCTTCGCACGTAATAAACCCCTCCGAGGTTGAAATTCAAGCCGATATGAGTTATGAAGAAGAACCGATTCGTATCCTAGCTCGTGAAGTGAAAGAGTTGCGAAACAAAAGGGTTCCGTTAGTGAAAGTGTTATGGCTCAAACACGGGATCGAAGAAGCTACTTGGGAACCCGAGAACTCTATGAAAGAGCGATACCCAAACCTATTTACTGGTAAGATTTTTGGGGACGAAAATTTCTTAAGTGGGGGAGAGTTGTGACAGCCCTAAATTGACCCTAGTCGGAAAGTGGTTTCAGGACCACGAAACCGAGTCTTATAAATGATTAAAGGTTATATTCTGTGTTTATGATGTGCGTAAATGCTTGTGTGATAGTTCCATACTTTAATTTGGTCAGTGTATGTGAAATTTATTAGTAGGGACTTATGTGAGACAATTTAGAAATATGCTAGGCAAGTGTTCAAGTGGCCTATTAATATATGTGGGAAAGTGCTTGTCCTTGCATGTCAAATTAGCCAAATTAAAGCATAGTGGCCGGCCATGCTATGGGTGGAAACATGTCACAAACATGTTATGCTAGTGATGTATGTTAGGAAAAATAAAATAATGAGCATGGTAATTAAATAATGAAAGGGAGGAGTGATGAAAAAAAATGGTCTCATCCATGCCCCCCCTTTGCCGTGAATGGAAGAAAGAAAACAAAAAAAAAGGCTTCATTCTTCGGTTGTTCTTGGCTAAATAGAAGAAAGAAAAGAAGGGGGAAGAGCTTGAGAAAATCGGCTATGGTGGTTTGCTAGACTAAGGTATGTTTGATGTTGTCCATGAGATTCATGCATGTTTTTAGTTGTTAGTTTGAGTTCTAACTAGCCCATGGTTCAAATCTTTACTATGTTATGGAGATGATATTCGGCTAAGGTGGATTTGTGTTGATGTCATTTGCATGCTAAAAGTGAAGCTTTGTAATGATGCATGTGATGGTGGATTGATGACTCTTGAATCTTCTTTTTAGCATTTTTGAGTGAAACATTAAGTTCTTTGTTTAACCATGACCAAAATTGAAATGGTATGGTGTTGTGATGCATTCGGCCATGGTAGGAAGTAGAAGGGAAATATGGTTGTTGTTAGAAGAAGTAGAGTCTAACAAATGAGCACATATGTGCATTAGTTGCTAGATGGAAAAGAATCGGCTAGCAAGTTGTGTGCCAAGGCCGAATATAATTTTGTATATTAATGAGTAATGCATGTGTTGAATTGATGGAAAGGGAGAGGATGCTTTACTAGTGTATATATGTGTATTGGCCAAGTTTTGAACTTGAAACAAAATGGTGTTTAGTCCATACAAGTGACCATACTTGTAGAATGTATTAAGTGTTGCAATCGGCCTCAACATAGACATGTATGTTCGGCCACATGAATGAGTACATAAGTTGATGTGTATGTTCGGCCATAGGTAAGCATATTGATGGCTTTATCTTGACTTAGAAAATTCGGCTAAGGGGAATATTAGCTAATATGTTAAATTCGATTCGTGATTTCGTACATATGTGACTCTAATGTCTAATGTATATATGGGCTAAGTACCTTGAGGTCCCCTTTTGATGTTCAAATGAATTGTGTTAAATTGCTTAATGTGATTAAAAATGCGCATGACCATTGTGTATTTGAGCTAAAGGGTGGCCATATGACCTATTAAACTCCTTGTCATATTCGGCCATAAGCTAGCATAATGAGACTTTAATAAGTTAAATTTGTTTGAATTAGCTCAAGAGCTCAGAGGACCACAGTTGGATAAGGGAAAGGAAAAAGTTATCGAATAGCCGCCGAAATCGTTCGACCACATCCGAGGTAAGTTTTCGAGTAATGGAACTTAGATTATGATTTGATTAGATCATGTTTTAAGCAAATCAAAATCATGCTCTTTGTATGTGGCTATTGAGCCGAAATTGCAAGTGTGATAAGTGTCTTGTGTTTGAGCTTTGGTAATGAAAATGAAATACGGATGTGTCATGATTTATTGATAAATGTGCATGGTTATTCGAATGATGTCCGGGCTAAGTCCCGAAGGCTTTGTGCTAAGTGACTATATCCGGGCTAAGCCCGAAGGCATTTGTGCGAGTTACTAATTCCGGGCTAAGCCCGAAGGCATTTATGCGAGTTATTATAACCGGGCTATATCCCGAAGGCATTTGAACGAGTAGCTATATCTGGTTAAATTCCGAAGGTACGTGATTCGGGAATGAGCGATCTTGCTGTAAAAATTTCAGTTAATACGCTTGTAAAATCCCAACAATGAGGTATGTTTCGTATGTGCATTGGAATAGTTGATTCCCTTCGAATAATATTCGCTCAGTCGAGTAATGAGCTTCTGGTATTTGGCTAAGATGATCCCTTATGTATGAATATAGGGGTTGGAATGTGAAGTAGGAATGATTTGAGAATATGTATATATGGAATTATCCGTTTAGTTATATGAATGCTATACTTCAGTTGTGCTTAAATTCTTTGCTCAAACTTACTAAGCATTTAATGCTTACTCCGTTTATTTAATTCTCTGTTTTATAGATTTTGGTTCTTCAGCTATCGGACTCGGGATTTTGAAGTCGAAGTCGCCCACACTATCAAAGCTCCTTTTGGTATACTTTTGGTTGAACTTTGAAATGGCATGTATAGGACTACCCGTTTTGTTGTTGGTCATTGACCCTTTGGTTTTGTGTAAATTTGGATAGCCATGCGAAAATGGCTTAAATATACTTTGATCATAGCATTATAATCGTTTTGTATGTTGTCCGTCGAGAGGTATGGAAATGTTGGTAACGGTTAGCCATGGGAATGGTTATTCATGATCACTTTTGGTATATGTATGACAAACTCTAGTTGATCCATGGAGGATCATGAAATAGGTAAAGTTTACCTTAAAAATAGATGCTGGCAGCAGCAGTGATGTGGATGTGAAAAATCACTAAAAATAGTAGGAATGAAATTAAATAGTGGATAAATTATGCAATCGAACCTTGATGAATCTATTTTCATAGGAAGGAAACGAAACGTCCATATGAACAGTATATTATGAGATGTTAAAGTTTTCGTGAGACAGGGCCAGAACAGTTTCTGGATTCCATGTTCCGACTTTGGAAATTCATTATAAATTAACCAGAGATAATTAAAGTCATGCCATATATGTATAGATTCCTTTTCGAGTCTAGTTTCTATAGAAACAAACGGAATCAGTATTGAAACCCTGTACAGGGAGATATCCAAGTCGTAATGCATGAAGGTCAGTGTAGTTGCACCCTATAACAGGGGAGACTTTAACTAATAAACTGTACTAATTGGCCTGACCAAAATTTCTAGAAAAAATCTGTAGATGGACATATGAGTCTATTTCAGGGAAAAATTACGAAACTGATTTTCGAGTTTTGGAACTCAAGATATGATTTTTAAGGTGACAGTGACACAGTTAGCCAACTGCCTAGAAATTTTTAAAATGGACTGTGATAGTAAGTAAATTTAGTCTGTGAACCCCTCGTGTCCGACTCCGGCAACGGTCTCGGGTACGGGGTGTTACAGTGTATATTTATATACTTGAATTGGATGTTGTGTATGTGATTGTATTGTTGCTATGAATATGAAAATTAATATTATATCCGACAACGTTTGACAAATATCAAGTCCCAATTGAATAAATGAAATGCAATGGATACAGGATTCCCCGAATTAGTTGTGGTCCTGCATATGTTGTGGACACACCATAGCTCGAAAGAGCATCCCGTTACTAGCCCTCTCGAGCTTCCCGTTATATGGTTCTTGCGAGCTTGCTGTTAATAGCTCTTCGGAGCATCCCGAGTTATAGGCATATTAATGTATGAGATGAGATAGTATAGTTGATATAAGTAAGCAAATAGATGTTTTGATTAATATGGTAAATTTGAATGTTGAGAAATGAGGTATATGACATGATTATGACTTGGTTTTGGGTTTAGTTTAAATGTTTTAGATTGGTTATTGAATGTGTTAAAATGTTAATGTAGGTGAAAGACCAAAAGGGTAAGAAATATGGCTTAGAAATGAACTTATTTTGTCCACACGGGCAGAGACACGGGCGTGTGTCTCAGTCGTGTGTGACACACGGCCTAGCACATGGGCATGTGACTCGGCCGTGTGTCCCTTGCATCTTTAAAATTTCAAAATAGAATACTCAGAATTGATCACACAGCCTGGCATACGGGCGTGTGTCTTGGCCGTGTGACCCCTGAACATATACACGGCCTAGCACACGGACGTGTGACTTGACCATGTGACCCAGGTCAGAGAGTTACACGGGTACGGGCATGGGCTGGGACAAGGCTGTGTGCCCTATTTCGAATGCCCACATGGCCTATGACATGGGCGTTTGTCACTTGCACCTTGTAAAAATTTTGAGATTTTGTGAAAAATTCTCTGAGTGTCCAGTGTAGTCCCAACCTGTTTCTAATGTATGTTTTGGGCCTTCAGGGCTCATATAAGGGACTTTATGAATAATTTCTGACATGAATGTTAAATAATATGAAATGTCTGTATTTGTTCTGTATATTATGGTAATGCTTCGTAACCCTATTCCGGCGACATATATGGGTTAGGGATGTTACAAGTACTGAATTATTAGAAATCATACGTGCTAATATTTGTTTTCCTGATATGAGTTTACATGATAATAAATATTTTATCACCTTCATAAATGACTACTTGCGATACATGTATCTCGACTTGCTTCACAACAAGGATGAAGCGTAGGATGCTTTTAAAATATTTAAAGCAGAGGTAGAAAGATAATGAGAAAAACAAATTAAAATCATGAGATCAAATAAAGGTGGAGAATATCATAGTAGATACACTAGAATTGGGGAAGCAATTGGTCCATTCGCTAATTCTTTTCAAGAGCAAGGTATTATAACTCAGAACACCTTGTCAGACACACCAGATCAAAATGGTGTAACAGAGAAGAAATCGTATATTAATAAATATGGTATAGATATGGTACGGAGTACACTTAGCAACTCCAAACTTCCTTCTTCATTGTGGACAAAAGTTCTTAAAATCACGGTGTATATACACTACAACAAAATGCGACGCTTAAAATAATATCATATAAAATACTACAAATATGACAAAACAATAAATGGATATAATTATTTACATGAGTTATGTTATAAAAATGATATAATTAAAAAAATAATTATAATTAATCATTTTTTTACTTTTCACAATTTAACTAAACCAACATTTTAATTATTCTTTTACTAATTAATTCTATCTAAACAAAATAAATATACATCATTTCTTTTCTTTTCTTTTCTTTTTTAATAATTATTTACCTAAACATAAGATTAATTCCATTACATATGATAATTAAAGAAACACATTAAAACAATATTAAAATAAGGAAACTTGCAGTTAAAGGGTAAAAAAGTATTAAATTAAAAATTATTTTCCATAAATTCAATAAAAAATAGTATATTAAATTAAAAATTAAAGTAATAATTAAATAATTCTAATACGATTTAGTTAAATAATTCTAATATGATTTAGTACATTCAAATTAAAATTAACTAGTATAATTTTACGTTCTCTCGTTGGGTTTGATTATTTGTTTGTATAGAGTAAAAAATTAAATATTAAAATATGCTTTAAGTCTCTATATACTTTGTACATTTAGAATTTAGTCCATTACTTTTATTTTAACTAATTTAGTCCCTTTATTTTTTTCAAATTGAAAAATTCAAGTCAAGTTATTACCGTTGTTAACATTATTATATTAAATTTACTAAAATGGCATTTTGAAATTTAAAAAAAAAATTCACTTTGTAGACATGTAATAATAAGAATAATGATTAGGATCTAAAGAAAAAACTCGTTCGAATTTGTTATGATAATTTTTTTTTTGGCTATAGTATTTTTAAGAAAAATTAACTTTAACATTGTGGTTGAAATAATTAACAATATTAACTATCTAAACTAACTAATAACATTATAAATTAGAAAAACTAAATTATATAAAAAGATTAAAGCATATAGAGTAACTCTTGAATTCCCACATAGTATAAAAGCCAAAACTAAAATTTAATCATTATAAAAAGAAATAAGACAAACTCAAATGAAATGAAAATTACATGTCAATATTGAAGACTCTTAAGGCATTTAAATTATATATAATTATATACTATTTTAATAAAAAAAACATAATGCTATAAACTTTTTAAATTAATTAATAAATTATAAAAATACAAGAATTAAATTAAAATATAAAAAATTAAATCAAGACCAAAATCTAAGATTTAACCATTAACCTATAATGCAAAAAAAAAATACCATGTTTAGTACGACTAGACCTACTCATTGGCTAGGTCTCTTGGCTTGATCCGAAGGCCCGCTCGAAAAGTGAAAGGATTTGAAAAAAAATATAAGCCGGTTTTAAAAACAGGCCAGGCCTTGGGTAAGACATTTTTTCCTGAGCCTGGCTCGGCCCAAATTCACTAAATAGCAAAAAAAAAACTTTTTTTTTTGTATTTTAATGATATTTTTCTTGTTATTTTCTCCTGATTTTTAACAATTTCACTATTATATTGCTACTATTTTGTTGTTATTGTTTGGATATTGTGTAACACTTATTTTATTGTTAATTTTGTTATTATTTTAAAGATATTTTCTTGGTAAGTTACATCTATCTTAATATTTTTAAGTATACATATTTTTTAAAATTTATTTTTAATTTATTCGGAAATATTTATTTTAATATTTTTAGTATTTTTTATTTATTATATATATTTAAAAATTATGTAAAAATATAATATAAAATTTTAATGTAAACTGGCCAGGTAAGGCCCAGGTTCTAACTTTTTTTATTGGAACTAGACTTAAAACAAATTTTTAACTTTTTTGCTTGGGTTATCATCTGTAAGTACAAGGTGTCAATACTTTCTTACAGATTAAATCGAATTACAGTTTAGACCCTTTTCCAAGGACGGGGGCACGTGGGAGGCTTCTGGTTGTTCCCTTTTTTTTTTAAGATCTCCACCATCTTTGTACGGGATAGCGAAAGAGATGGGAAAAAGAAAATATTAGAGAATTATAAAATCAAATTTAGGTGGATTTGCTTGGTTATTCTAGATATTAAATTTAGCGAAATATAATATTATTTAATATTTTCTAAGATTTTGAGATATAAAGAATAATTTTAATAACACATCTTCTTTAAGTAATTTTAAATTTCTAAATGAAATATTAAAGTTTTGATAATTTTACCTTTCATTTTTATTACTTTTGTCAATTTTATCCTTTTTTAAATAAATATACAAGTCTAAGAAGGAGTTTCATTTTCAAAAACTATTTTACCACCTATTTATTATTAATTATTATATTATTTGAAATAATTGTTTTGAGTTCTAAAAATTTTAAGAGTCAATTTTTGGTGATGTAACAACTTTTAATTAATTATTATAACTATGGATTTTTTAAATTTATTTCAAAGTTATATATACACTTCTTAATATATAAATTTTTTTAGCAGTTGAATAACCACTGATTCATGGAGAAAAATACTCCACAGATGCGTCGGGGGATGCTTAAACTGCATCAACGTCAGATTGTGCGTGTGAGATAATTTCGCCATTCCATCCACTAGTTGGTTTGCTTCCCTGTAGACGTGTTTGAACGACACCTCCCAAGGCTGTTACAGAATGATCTAATGTTCCGAACCAATAGCAAACTACTATTATTTCCCTGCTGTACCGATAACAGCTGCACCACCATAGCTCTATCACAGTTTACCTCAAGTCGACGAACCCCCATGCCCCAAGCCACAGTAAGCCCCTTGAGTACCCCCCACAACTCAGCCTCAAGATGGAACAAGAACCTAAAAACCGCGAGTACCCCAACATCCAATTTCCAAAACGATCCCCCAGCACCCCCCAGCCGATGCCAACCCTCATTACCTCTTACCAACCCGTCACAGTTTAAACTAACCCATCATCCTTCGGAGGTGCCCAATCCAACTCCTTAAAAGCCTCTCAACCCTGTCGAATTTTAATACAAAATAAGAATTATTGTAATTTTACGAAAAATAAGAAGATAGATTTTATGACGGTGACAATTTCATAAAATAAACTCTTAAAAATCTTCTATTTCGATATTAAAATTTCATATTCCGATTAAATAAATTAAACAAAATAATGTAATTAATAATCTCATATTTTAATAATTTTATTATTAAAAATAATCTTACAAACGAGATATGGGGGAGAAATTAAAGAAAAATATAAAATTATCCTTAGTGTTTTGTGGAATCAAAATGGAATGGTCGCCCATTAGCGGACACAACTTCTCCATATATATGAGGTGGTACCGATCACATTAACGATGTTCGACCTCCACTTTTCGCTTGCTATTTTTAAGTTGAAAGAAATCCTTGAAATTGTAAATCCTGTGATTTTCCCCAAGATATCTCCCTATGTACAAATACTAATGAGAAATACGTATGCTTCATAGCTCAAATAACTTTATTCTTTGAAAGAAAGTAACTTGGTACTTTTCCCATTTCCTTAGGCGGTAGCCCTTATTTTTAGTTCACAATTTAAAAGGTCAAAGTCACAACCCTCAACAACATGCATTTTTTTAATACCTTACACTGCTTTAATTACTATTTTTTTATCTAGTTGAATTTTTGAAAATCAAAACATATGATAAGAATAAACACTTACATTTAATTTATAAATCATTAATAAAATATTATTAATAACTGGTATGTCATTAAATGATTAAAAATGAATATAGATCATATAACGTCATTATTTGATATAATCATTTCCTAATTATAATAATTAATTAAATCTCCAACAAAGCCATCAACATAGTGCTCATAAATCCCTAAGATATGAAATCAATTTGTATGTCGAATTTATGCATAGTAATATAGTATGCACGTGTTAAAATTATGGTGTTTTATTGTGTTTGGTGACTAGAGCTGATCATGGGCTGGGCGGCCCGGCCCGACCCGAAGGCCTGCCCGAAAAATGGGAGGGTTTGGGTAAAAATATAGGCCTGAAAAATGGGCTTGGGCAAAAAAACGAGGCCCGTTTAAAAAACGGGCCGGGCCTCGGGTAAGAGTTTTTTGGCCCGGGCCAGGCCCGGCCCGGTCCGAATTATATATTAATATATATTTTTTATTTTATTTTTAATTATTTTAAATTTTTAATATAACTATTTTTTATTATATTGTTAATTTGTGTATTGTTTTAAGAATTGTTTTAGTATTATTTTTATTTGTTTTAATATTTATTTTTATGTTTTTAAATATATTTGATTTATTATATTTTTAAATTTTTTTATTTAATGAAATAAGAAAAAAAATTAATATGGGCCGGGCCGGGCCGGGCTCGGGCTCAGTAATTTTATTTCAGGCTGGGCTTGGACAAAATTTTAGGCCCATATTTTGGGCCGGTCCGAGCCCGGCCTAAAATTTTATTTGAGCTCGGCCCGACCCGGCCCATAATCACCTCTAGTTTGGTGATTAAATTTTACTATATGTACAATTATCGTATGATAATCATTAATTTTATGATAAACAGTTGTTTTATGTAGATTTTATTTTGATTTTTAATTTATTGATACTTTATATTAAATTGATTTTATTTCATTAAACATATATTTATAATTATATTTTGATAGAGAAACAGAAGCATCTCTCTATATGCTATATCTACGAGTAGGAAATATTTCCTTTATTTTCCTATTGACCAACTAATTATGACCATATTGAATTTACTTTGTCAGCCTTTTAAAGGACAAAAAGAATATCGTTTTTCGTATAATTTGTTTTCTGAATTATTTTTTTCATATCATCATTTAACATTATAATTATCCCTATAAAATAAGATTCGGAAAAAAGAAAAGAAAGAAATGGCTTAATTGCGTAAGTGACAAAACTAGGCTAGTGGTGAGAGTGTGGTCCCCTTTTCCTTTACTGGAAATTCATATGTATGGTGATTCAACCATTTAATATTATTCCTTCCAAATGAACTGAATTCATTAATTATGAAATTTCTATCTCATTTTACTTATTTCTAACTTATTCATGTCTTTGAATACATAAAAAGAAAGTAAACAAAATATAAAAAAAAAGACTATAAATGCATCCCCATATACTAATAATATATAAAATATAAATCTTTCTTAAATTAATAAAATTTCAAAAGATGAGAGACAAAATAGAGTATTAGTCTTAAATTTAAAATTTGCCCATCATTTTATACAATTAAATGTTCAACAGAAAATACATTTTAGTGTCTATACTGGAGCTGGTTGATATCTGTCATGTTGTCCAGATAATAAGAAAGATAAGAATTCTGATTTCCCATTGCTTTCATTAATCAACTTTGCTAAAAAAAATTGACCATAGAAATAAGGTAATTAAGTCAATAAAATAGTACAATATGGTATTGAGAAATTTGGTGGATTACTAACTTAGATAAATAAATCATGTCATAATTTCATTCCAGCATCTTTTTCATTTTACAAACTCATACTAAATGGATTATTATTTGTAACATCCGCATGAGAATTTTAATATTATATAAGTTAGATAATATATTATTATATGTATAATAAATTTAAATGTATTTTTAAAAAGTTACTAAAATAATAAGTGATTACCCACTCTTATCTTTTTCTTTTAAAAAAATATTATATATTAAAATTAAAAAAAATAATCTATTCTACCTACATAAAGTGAAAGATTAGATACCTAATTCAGTAGATGGCTTAAGAAATAAAAAAAAATTCAAAAAAAAAAAAATTATATATCATAATTAGATTGCTAGCATGAAATAATTTAAAAACATTTTAAAGACAAAGTATTGACGAAATTATTATTATATTTCCGTGTCTCCCACTTTCTTACAGCATCCGAAATATGAATACTCAGCTTGTCAAAAATAATCTATTCATTTCTAAACTGTAAACTCTTACCATTTACTCCAACACATATGCTTATAAACCCTTCTTCATTCCAGCTCATCTAGACTCTTTCAGGGGACCAAGAGTGATCTGATTGGTGCAAAAGATCAACAAACAGATGAAGATCCAGTGCGATGTCTGTAACAAAGAGGAGGCCTCGGTGTTCTGCACCGCCGACGAAGCCGCCCTGTGCGACGCCTGCGACCACCGAGTTCACCACGCCAACAAGCTTGCCTCTAAGCACCAACGCTTTTCCCTTCTCCATCCTTCCTCTTCTAGGCAAGTCCCTCTTTGCGATATCTGTCAGGTACTTTCTTCCCTTTTTTGCTCTCTGGGTTTAGTTACAGTGTAGATGTGGCAGTTGGCGTGCAGATCGATTGATTTTGGGTTTGTTTTTTCTTTGATAGGAGAAACGAGCTTTCTTGTTCTGTCAGCAAGACAGAGCAATTCTGTGCAGAGATTGTGATGTTCCAATTCATGCGGCAAACGAACATACCAAGAAACATAACAGGTTTCTTCTTACAGGGGTTAAACTCTCTCCTACCACCGCTATCTACACATCCTCTTCTTCATCCTCAGTCGCTTCTTTATCCAACGTTGGCCATTCTGTTCCTGAATTCAAGTCTCAACAATCGGTCAAGAACTCTGTCTCTGCTTCTACTTCAAATTTAAATCGAACTTCGCTTGCTAAATCTTCATCAATCAGTACAACATCTGCTGCAGTAACAAATAACAAGAGCGGTGGAGATGACTTGTTAGCAAGTGTAGAGGGTGGTTCAACGAGTAGCATATCGGAATACTTGATAGAGATGCTCCCAGGGTGGCACGTCGAAGATTTTCTTGATTCCTCTTCACCTTCCTTTGGTTTCTGTAAGGTTTGCATTGATCTATTGTTTCCCTTTCTTACCACTAACGTCATGACACAGAATGATATGTTCCCTTTTATTAAGTTGTGTTTATGAATGATGTGATTTTTTTCTTTTGGATCTGAATAATTTTGTTTTCTTTTTGGTTTTCAGAGTGATGATTGTATGTTGCCGTTCCTTGATGCTGATCTTGAGAGCAATATGACTACTTCCTCACCAGAAAGTTTGGGGCTTTTGGTTCCCCAATCACCATATTCCTTGTATCCTCCCCAATATTCTTCACAAATGGGAGGGCAAATCGGGTTGAAGGAGACAGACGAAATTATAGGCATGAAAGCTAACAGGAGACGGGTAGATGATTCCTTTACAGTTCCTTGGATCAGCCCTCAATCCACTAGCTCCAAGAGATCTAAGCGTCTCTGGTAGGATCAGATTTTCAAAGTACAAAAACTTCAACTTCTCTTATACTTGGACAACATCATTGCCCTTTCTTTGCATTTTCTCATTTCTTGCTAATTTAGATTTCAGTGTGATGTTTACCTTTCCCCCCTACTCTAATAGAGCCGGTTTCGTTTGTAGCACTTTCTTTCTTTTACCCCTTGTGTACTTGCAGAATGCAACGACTTCGTAAATATTAATGCAAAAATTTATTTACTTTTACAAACAAAAACGTATAGGGCGAAACTATGAAAAATAAAAATAAAAACCCAATTTAAAAAACTAGAATCTAACAGCAGGGATGGCATATCGTTATCAAAAAAAAATCTCAACAGAACCTATAAGTGAATTGTCTCAAGTAACAAACATTCATGGGAACAAAGTAAAGTAATCTCTGCCCTTTCCTTTTGGTCGGGGAGATGTATCATGTCAATAAGAATGGAAACTGACAGAGCGACCCACATCATGAGAAGGGAATAAGAGGAAGAAGATAGATGATAGTTTATGATAAACTGATGATGGGATCGGATAAGGAAAGGAGGGTGGGGCCAGGGCTAGGGGTAGGGGCAGGCAAAAAGGGATGCTCTGGTTTTGTCCTAAAGCAGCCTGCATTATCGGCTGGTGGGCCGACCACATCCTAAGGAGGTCCCTATTCTAGATACGGCAATTCATGCACGAACTTTCTAAATTTTATAAATAAAAAATGAATAGTCAGAAATAATATCTTCTTTAAAATATGAAATAATTTCTATTTCTAGTCTGGTCTTGTTTTTACACTATGAACGTACTTTGTGATGATGGGATAAAAGTAGAAAGTCACAGTTCAAAATTGACGACTGCTGGGTCAATATGTGGACTGCTTGGGGGAGCCGAAAGGTTTTCTTTGTCTAGACCACCCAAACCTCAACCTACCTAAGCTAATTCGTAGGGGAGTTGAGCACGAAGTCGGCTTAAAATTTGAAAGTGTAGGTAAAAATATTATATTTAAAAAATAGATTAGTTTAAAGTATGAGTTTGAGTTTGAATATTTAAAATTTTAGTTTAGTCTAGTCAGCTTTTAAGTTTATAATATATTATATTATATTATTTTTATATATTATATAATTTATAATATATAAAAAATAAATATATACTAAATATATAATATTATTTTAATATAAATATTAAAATAATAGTAAAATAATTATATAAAAAATTAATAAATAAAAAATATATAAAACTAGTAAATATTAAATTAAAATAATATAAATATTTAAAAAAATAATATGAATGAATCTAAAACGAGTTTAGATTAATCTTTTGTAAATATAAATAAATTAGACTACAATTTTACACTCAATCAAATTAAACTTGAATAAAAATAAAAATATACTAATATATTAGGTTGGATCCGAATTTGTTACTAATCACGAGCAACTTTAATCGTAACTTTATTACTTTTTTGTTGACTCTTGTGGTGGGCTCAAATGACTTTTACATGTTACTTGGATGAAATATCACATCAAGATCTTAATTTGCTTGATTATGGCTGTTTTGGATCATTAGCCATCTTCTTTCATCTCAGCGTTGTAGTGGTCGATTTCGCCCACTAGACAAGCAAAGATGGTGCCGGATGTAGGCTTGTTTCAATTGCTTTTTATGACGGTAGTTAGTATTGAAACGGTGATTGTTTTATTTATTTATTATCGATATTAGTATGTATTGATATCCGCAATATATCGATTTGAATTAATTGTTATTTTTTAAATAATATTTAATATGTATTATATATTAAATGTTTATATATATTGATATCATAAATCAAATCGAATATCAATTCAGTTAGTTGGATGATAATGAAGATATTTTATTTTATATAATAAAATTTGAATCCAAACTTCTATAGTTTTCAATATTTGTATTTTATCATTTAACTAAATCTCATTATTTATATTAACTTTTTATAAATACAAATAAAAATATGCTATAATCTAGTATAAATAAAAGTGTTAGATTCTATGTTGTATTAGCGTAGGTTATTTCTTATTTTATTATATACTGTTTTTTATCGGATCTTATTATATATTATTTATTTATGCATACAAATTTATACTTATCTAATTAAAAAAATAAATTTGTATTTGATACACTAATAATATAATATATAAGTTCATATTACTTTCATTCAACCATATTAAAATATATTATTAATATTTTTTAAAATGATTAAAAATAAATATAATTATTATATTTTTTGATAAATAATATTATATGAACTTTAAATTATTAAATATAAAATCAAAAAATCAAACATTACCAAAATACTAAAACATTATTTATACCTCAGTAAAAAAGAGAGAAAAATAAGTAGCTTAAAGGAGTGTAGTGGATAAATGGGTTTGTATATTTTAGTTGAGACATGTGCCTCCAATAGCCCAAAATCTGTTTTGCTCCAAAAAGTTTCTGCTTTACTACGGGTCCAACAAGTTCTATGAAGGCTTAATTGGAAATGACTGGTTGAGGCTTTAAAGATAAGGTGAATGAGCTTTTTAAACGCTTAAATAAAGTTTCTGCTATTTTCATCCACTAAGGTTTTCCACTGAAACACAAGCCAGTTACAAGAAAAAAAGCACACAGAAAGTCTCAGGTCCATCAAATTGCAAGCAACTCAAAGATTAATCCAAGATGGAATCAAACAAACATTAATTAGTTTAAAAATCTTCAAACCATCACTTTTCTCCATGCTGATTAGAAACAAACGTATATATAAATGAGAAAGGTTATTGAAGAATTTGAATTAGATGAGATCATGGGCGTCTGCAGTGAGCTTTGCACATATGTTGGCAGTCATAGACGCAAGGTCCACCACAATGAAGGGGGCAATCCAACCTCATGCCTCTGCACCTGCCTCTAACCGTGCATTGAGCAAACTCTCCCATCTTATAATCCTCCTTATTGAAAACTCTCTTCCTATGCGCTTGATTTCTGCCAATGCTGCCTTTATCTCTTCCTCTTCCATTGCCTTTTCCTGCTGTTCTTCCTCCACATCCCCATTTATACCAACCACCACCTCCTCCTCCCCATCCCCACCCCCCGCCTCCTCCCCCTCCCCCTCCTCCTCCCCCACCACCTCCTCCACCCCATCCCCATCCGTACCCGCCACCGCCACCTCCTCCTCCTCCACCTCCACCCCCGCCGCCACCACCTCCACCTCCCCCACGACCAACACCTCTATTGTAAGGTCCTCTATTTTTGTTGTTGTTGAGCACAACTTCAGTGGAACTTATATTGCTTGCTTCAACATTGTCTTTACCTGGGGGAAGCTTGAGATGAACTGAGGGTGAGGAAGAGTTGGTATTGCCTTGAGCTTGAGCAGCAGTACCATTTACCAAGTCATCGCCTCTCAGCCTAACAACCGCCACTGCTACGAAAAGGACGACGACCCAGTAACCTTTTACAGATGTCCCCATCCTTCGATGTCTACTAAGATGCAACTGTTGCCTAAACCTGCTCGACCTATATATACATACTTGGGTTTGTATGAAAGTTTAACTACAGCTACATTTGGTCCCACTTTGACCCAGATCTTAAGGAAAACCCAAAACAACCAATTGCTACTTGTTTTCTTCCAAAAAGTGGTAAAGTTTGAGATGCCTTAGGACACACTTTGTCCCCACTTGTAATGTGACTAGCGCATGCCGGAAGCCTCAGAATTCACCCTCGCCCACTTGCACATGTGAGAACTAAGATACATAATTAGAATAATATCAGTGTATCCTAAATCCTGATTATATAAGTATAAGGGAAAGCAGAAGTGCAACGTGCCATGGACTCGATTTAGTGAACACTTAGCCATATTCGAGCGCCGGGTTCATCAGTTTTGTTGGCTTCTTTGGAAGGTTGAAGAAACATTGAAAGTATGTTTAGGGTCTGTTTGTTGATTGTTTGCATAGTGGCACCGATCTATTAAGGCGGCTATGTTCATTGACATTCATCGACTATCGAAAAGTTTTTCAGCTTTTTTTTTTCCCAAATGCAATGATCAAAAAACGATCTTTTTGATGGAAAGGTGGAAATTAATAACAAGCACTAATCTGATGAGAGCTGGAAAATGAAAATATAGTTGAAAAAGGACCAAGAGAATTGATGTAGTTAAGGATGTTTAAAAGCTGAGCAGAGTTGAACATTGGTAATAAAACAAACCAACCAAATAGCATCCACTAGCCTGTTCAAGTTTTCGCTTTAAATTACACCTCAACAAGAGCAATCTAGGAAACATATGACAATTTTGGTATTTCATTATTTTTCTGAAAATTTCTCAATCTCCTCCTTACCAGACAAACTTGCTTCACCCTGAAGTTTGGGGAATGGAAAAAAGCAGTGGAGTAAATAACAGTTGTGGGGATACCATAATCTTGCTTGTAAATACGTATTCCTCACAAGATACATAACAAATTGATTTCAGAGCGGTGGTGCCATCATGCCTCCAACTTCATATCCGAAATAAAATATTCCAAAAAGTGATCTGGCACTCACTAATTCAGATTCAGGCTCAAACCACCCCATCTAGTGCTTGTCCTAACTCTAACCACCAGCCATCTAGTGCTTGTCCTAACTCCAAAACATGGATTGCTTTGCTTGATTCTCAGACAAACTGAAAACGATGAGATGAGAGAGAGACACACACACACGATTGAACAAAAGAGCAAGTTGGGAGACCACTCAAAGTGTCAGGATTTTGGTTGGAGTTTATTATCATTATTATATATAAAGAGTAGATTAGTTTCAGTACTTTTTCTTTCACGTTCCATCTAAGTTGGGCTGAAGCCTGAACTGCGTTTGTTTGCAATTCTCTTACTGGGGTTTGGACCAGGTTGTCCTGACATATCAAGTTGTCTTAACATTTACTTTGTCATCCCAAGATAGGAAGACTGGCCCATTAACATCCTGGGAGTGAATTATTTATTGAGTATAAGCTATCATCGGTTTTACTAAGCGTCACCAGCAGTTTGAGTTAGATGTGAGTGCAAGGTCAGTGTTGATGGACATATACATGTTTTCCCATCCCAAGTTCTCGGCACAAGTTTCGTTAGTGGAATAAGCAATTTAGTTTTTGGAATTATGCATTTGAACGCGGCGAGAAAAACCGACACACACACACACACACAAAAAGGATAAAAAGAAAAACATTAAACGACAGAGGCAAGTGGTTGGTTTGACCTTAGTATTCAATAATTGAAACTGGAGTATTCCCCCAAATGGAAGGTAACCTAAAAATTGTCTCATATCTTCTGCAAGATTAATTGCGACATATGAGGGGTGGAGGGTTCTTGATGAAATCCTTCCACTACTTCAAAATATATTTATTATTGTTACTGTAATTCAATAACATAAAAAAGGACAAAGACACTTTAAATCTGCATAGGTCAACTGTATTACCTGCCCTCTTTCTCAAAGTCAGGACTAATGATGGCATCCCTACAACTGCTGTCAGATGTCCTCACTGCCCCATCCTTGAGAGTTGAGAGCTTCCACTATAGCGCTACCATTAAAAGTCTTGTAATAATAATGAAGGGCCAAAGAAAGGAAACCACGAAATGAAAATTTAATGCTGCTGTACTGCTGATGTTTGATTTGAATGATTTACAGTTACTTGCAACTACCAACAGATTAAGGCCCTCAATCTTAATTTTTTTAATGAAAATCTTAGATCTTTATATATATATAAATGCCGAATAGGAAATAAGAAAAGGGTATACAAAAATTTGCTCAGATTTCATCTTTAAGTATCAGAATATGCATGTATGTTTGATCTGATGGGGCTCTGAACCACTATGGCAAGTTTTCCACTTAAATAACTGATTTATAAAGTTGACTCAGTGCGCTCCAGGTCACTCGGTGGAGCTGCTCCTAAGGAAACTCTCAGTTAATACATGATTTATGGTAATAACTTTATATTAAAATGGAATAATTTTTTTTGGACATAAAAATGGAATAATTGATAATTTATTCATATTTTCTTTACATTGAATGCAGATATCAATATATAACAATCATACTCTTTAGCAAATTGAAATTACTGCTGGCAACACAATAAAAGCCTCTCTTCAGAAAGCAATGAATATCAGAACATAGAAGCTCATATAACAGTTGTTAATACGGGGTGTTGTTCTTGTACCCTGTAATTACTGTTATCCGCTGGAATGATGATTTTGTAAAGTCAAATCTCCCATTCATGAGCATTAACTACTGGTATTTAGCACTTACAACAATGGCAAAACCGGCTTGGGATATTTTCCACTATACTTTTATTTATTGATGGAGCTCTATATGCTTAAATTAAGACTGTCGAACTGAAAAAACAGGAATGAGTTTCACCAACTCTTCCTTAAAGCATTTTAGTTATCTTCTATTGCTGGGCCTGCAATCACCAATGATGTATTCAGTAGTCATATATAAAAGGACAATTGGGGTTATTCTAAATTAACAATGGATACTCAACAAGAGTCAAGTAGGCAAAACAATAATCACAATTCATCAATTAGTATCAACTACTTCAGCTGAATAGTCTGAGCAGAATTAATGCTCTGCATCCCCAAAGGATAACATCTTTTTTGCCCAATAGAAACATAACGTTTGTTTCTCCATTGAAATTTCTCCTGGAAAATTCAACACCACCAAGGGAAAAAAAAAGGAAGCAGAAGCAGAAGTTACAGTGTAATAATCTCAAATATACATCATCTCAAATTTTCCCCCCCAAAACAGAAGAGTAAAAATACTCTACAACAACTATTATGAAACAGGGATATTTCAGAGCCATCACTTGAAAACGGTTATTACACAAAAGCATGACACGGCCACTGAACATATTGATGAACTGTATATTGCACAATGCACACGGGATGCCTAAAATAATACGATGGAATGGTACAAGATTAGCAAAAGACTTTAAAACCAACTAGCTATGGATCTTTGCGGGATTGCAAATTAAAGCACAAGCACTTATCTTTCATTGCTTCAGCTTCCTTCCCATACTCCTTGAATTTATATTCATCTTGTTTAAAGTTAGGGGGAACCTTCCCCTCACTGTAGCATTGATTACAAAGACTAAAATGAGACTTTACTTCTTTAAAGCGAGAACCGATAATTGGGTAACGGCAAACTGAGCAGACATGGTGTTCATGACGATTCCTATCTCCAGTTTCTAACTTCAGGAAAGTGGACAAGATACCAAAGCCCCAATCAGGATCATTGAACATGACAAGAAACTCATTGAAAGATACCATTGAGGTATCTGTTTCTCCATGAACTTCCAGCATTTCACTAACTCCATGAGAAGGGATAAATATAGCCCTCAACAATTTGATGTACTGAACTGCATCTACCTTTCTAATATGAGAACCACCTTCATTTACAGGTCGCCATAAGAGTGCATCAAAGGCGATCCTTTTTCGGTTATCTGGAGGTCCACTACAAAGGGGCGCAAGAACAGCATAAAACATGCCCAAGTCCACCCTTCCCGATCCTGTTTCATCCAAGACTGAGAGGATTTTCTCATTTATAGCTTTGACAGCTCCTTGGAAGGTTTCAGGTTTTAGAAAATTAAGTAATTTGCGTAGAACTTCTTCCAAATTAGGCTTGCGTATGGATTTCTGAGGACCACCGCTACCAGAATAGGAGACTGGTACATCAGTTTCACTCATTTCTTTCTTCAAAAGATCCACTTCACATCGGTTCAATCTAGTAAGTCTCTGGAAAGCCCTAATTTGAAGAGCATTTCCTAAATCCTGCCTCAGTGTAGTCTTCTCACCCAAAGTCTTGAATTTTGAGGGATCCACTATTACAAAAGCCGCCTCCCCATTGCTACCACCGTTAGTCTTGACTTTCTTCTTCTGTAGCTGCTTCAGATGGTATATGGCATCATTTAACTCAACCCTATTTGTCATTTTTAAGGCCTCCTTCAAAGCTTTCTTAGCTTCTTCAGTTTCTCCGGCCCCCAACAAGGATACAGCCTTATTGAGCTGTGCCCGCCAATGATTCGGCCACACAGCTAAAACCCTAGTGTACATCTCAGAAGCTCTCTGAAACCTACCCAAGTCCATATAAAGCCCACCTAGATTGTATAGAGCGTCAACATGACCTGGTTTCAAATCAATAGCTTTCTGGAAAACTTCAATTGCCCTCTCATCCTCACCCATACCATGCAAAGCTGAGGCTAAATCACAATGTGCATCAGCATAATCTGGTTTCATAAAAATAGCCTCTTCTAAAGCCTTTACAGCTGCCCTATATTCCCCTACCCCAAAAAGAGCACTACCCAAAAGTTTCAAAGCTCTATAATGAGTAGGGCAAAGAATAGCAGCTTCCCTATAATACTCACAAGCACTTAAAACCATACCTTCTCCTTCAAGAGCAATCCCAAGATTGACATAAATTTGAGGAAGCAAGTAACCCCATTGGTTCCCACCAGCCTCAGCTGATTCCAAAGCCAACAGAAACTCTTCTTTAGCTTCTTTGGACTTCCCTAACACATACAAACAATTCCCGGCTCTGAAATGTGGCCTGACATCCATTGGCTGTAATTCGCAAGACCTTTTGAAACATATCAAAGCTTCTTTAAACAACTGGTGCTCATATAAGACCCTCCCAATTGCCATGTGTCCATCAAATGCTTCTTCTCTTGACCTTGCGCCATCAGCTCTACTCCTTAAAGCTCCCAATTCTTTAACAAAAAGTGCATAATCAGGCCCTGATTCTTCCCAATATACCCTTTTCTCTGAAAGCTCTGCAGAGGCTCCTAATTCCCTAGACCACCCGGCATCTGAATACGCATCAAAATTATCATTTCTAAATTTCGCGTCTTTCGCTTGCTTTGCTTTCAACCTCTTGAGCAAAATCTCCAAATCATCAACGAGCTTCCACGTGTCGTCGAAAACTATCCCGTGATGCGGCGACACTGCCCACGCCGCCGTCCGTTGCTTCTTCTGCGACTCTATTACTCTCTCATCCGCAATCGACGACGACGATGCTTCGGACACGATGGATGCGCCTTTGTTTTCGTCGAAATTGAGCTCGAGCCCCAGCGCGTCGAAGTCACGGTCCACGTCACCGGCTCCGTCGTCGTAAGTTCTCAACAAACCGTCATAAGTTAACCCCTTTTCGCCGTCAATGAACTCCCCATAGGTTCGAAATACTTCGTCGAGAATGGCGTTAATTTGTTCGTCGCTAAACTTGACTCTGGGGTTAACAGCGACGACTAACGCTGCCATTTCATCCCTATTAAGACCCCCATCTCGGTTCGTGTCGAATTGCTGGAAAATCCTCTTCACCTTTTCTGATCTACTCCCTCTCGTCGCCATTTTCTCTACCTTCTTTTCCCCCCTTCTCCTCTAGGGTTAGGGAATTGCAAATGCAAAATGGTAAAGGTAAAATTTTGGGAAATGAAATGAGGGAGCAAGAAAAAAAAAAGATAAAGATGGGTTTTTCTTTTATAAATCAGAAAGTATGAATAGGGAATAATAATAATCCATATGGGAGGGGGCTGGGGGTGTTTAAAATTGGGGTTTTGGGGATGTCTTTTTTGGTTTCATCGGATCTGGGGAAAGTAAAGGGAAACGGAGACCGACGCAGAGAGAGAGAGAGAGAGAGAGAGAGAGAGAGAGAGAGATTGTGAGGGGGGGGATAGAGTAGAGAGATGATTTTTTTTTTCTGGCTGTAATTAGCTGTGGGTCTTAGTCCCTTAACATATCACACTAAAATAATTAGGATTAGTATTCGATCGAGTTAAATTGAATCGAATCATTTTGTAATCATAATTTAAGTTAATTATATAAGTTATTACACCACATGCATAATTATGTGTTAAGAATTATCTTATATATAAGATAACATTTTGTGGTCATTTTGTTATCATTATGACCATAATTATACATCAAGAATTATCTTAGATACCAAATTATGTCACTATACACAAAATATGATATAGATGGTGTGCTCAAGATTCAAATTCAACAAAATAGATTCAATCTTCCTGGACAACAAAATCAATAATTTAACCAATTGCTTTGACCAAATCAAATCAAAGCAAATGTAAGGTTGAAGTCTTTAAAAGTGTTAATAAAATATCTATTCTAAAAAGTTAAAATCAAACTATTCTTAAGCTTCATCATCTTTGAACACGGTAGATAATACTGATAATTTTGTAACAAAAATAAAAATATATTATTAAATTATGAAAATATTTATTAAAAAAATTAAAATAAATATTTAATTTTTAAGTTGTAGTTAAGTTTATTATCATTTTCATGTTCCGATAACTTTGACGATTCTAAAAAGGTTACATTCCTTACCATCATCTATTGTTTGTTTAAATCATTTGCAAGAGTAACGCCAATTTGCAAGGATTAACATTCATGTGTTGTACGAGGAGGTGTTGATAAGTAAAATTTAGGAAGCATATATGTATAATATTAGTATATTTTATATTTGTCTACCCGAGTCTAAAGTTTTATCTAAATTTATTTATATTTACAAATAATTAATTCAAGCATGTTGTAGGCCAATCTATATTATTTATTTATTTAAAAAAATATATATATTGTTTTTAATTGGAATAAGCCAACATTTAATCTTAGAATATAGCAATTTTTTTTCAACTTAATTCTTAAAAAAAATTTGGTCTATATAATAACATGACACTTTGAGATTGTATTATGTTATTAACTAAAATTTTTTATAAAAAATATATATTTTTAGGTGATAACATGACACGATATCAAAGTGCTACCTCGTCATATTTAAAAAAACTGGAAAAAGTTGTCAAATTCAATGGCTAATATAAAAAACAGGTTTAGGGACTAAGTTAAAAATTTTGTCAAATTTAAGAATTAAATGTTGTTTTATCTCTCTTTAATTTAGCATTTAACATTTTAAATTTTTTTCTTCTATTAAATTTTTAATAATAGACATCTTAACTTACTTTTTAATATTTACATAGTATTATATGTTAGATTTTATTAAAATAAATCTACAATATAACTTAATAAACCAGGATCTGTCATGTCAAATCATTAAGAATAAATCAAGAACAAAACTAGATGCGGAAACGTACCTGAATCCATGGATTTCTTGAAACTTTGGAACTTGGGGATTTGATTTTCCAAATTAGCACACAAGAAATTCAGAGAATATCTGCTCTCTCTTTCCTAATGATGGGATATTAGAAAAGATATCTTGTGTATAAATTGGGGACCATAACCCTAATATTTATAACCTTAGCATTCATATTCTAATTAGCCCATCATTAATTAGAATTTGATTAGAAAAGTATCTACACATATTTGACAAATACTTTATTTAATAATTAAAAGCCCAATAAAATTTTAACCAAATTAGATCACTTTTAAGTTTGACTAACCTATCATGATAGTAAATAATAACATGTAATTATCCTTATTATATATGTGATGTCCAAATTTTCCAACAATCTCCCACTTGGACCACATATATATACTAATTATTTTATGATTACATGTCATTATATAACCTTATGAGCTCAAAATTTTACTATCATATTCAAAAGGCATTTCGTACAATCTCGTCCATTAATTATGTTAACATAGAACCAAGGCGACTTTCGTTACAAATATTGTAACGCCCCTAACCCGAATCTGTCACTGAATAGAGTTACGGAGCATTACCGGAGTTACCGATTCATTTATCAGATATTTCATTAATCCGATATCTTTTCTTTTCCACGTTCAAGTCTCGTATTCAAGTCATCCGGATCTTTATAAAGAAATTTGATCGTCGTTTTCATTTATTTCATGTTATAATACATTCAACTAATGCTCTAAACAAAATTATCATTTTACCCCTAAACTTTTAATTAATGACGATTTCATCCTTAGGTTAAAATAAAATAAAATTATTGCAATTTAATCCTTATTTCTAGCCGTTATTCTCACACAAATTGATAACAACCTATGAATTCTATAAAATGTCAGAATTTTCCATAATTTCAACACTTTTCAATTTAATCCTTAAAACATGTTTTTCCCTGATCTTGAGCTAAATTAATAATTTCATTCAATTTTGTAATTTAAATAATAAAATAATCCATTTCATGCAAATTGGTCATTTTTAACTTTTTTTTCAAAATTGCCCATAAAATTTTACTTTTATTCAATTTAGTCCATGAGTCTAAAACATACAAATTAGCCATGCTAGCTGAATATTCATACATATTTTCCTCCTCCTCCTCTCCATTCCACATCCTTAATTTATATAACATGCAACAAGTAACATTATCAATAATTCCACTATTTACTTATGTATATTCAAAACTGTCCATTTGCGTCATAGTCACTAAATTATTTATATCTTAAGCTACAGAACTCGAAATTAAGATCCGCTAATTTTCCCTGAAACTAGACTTACTTATTTTATTACCATAACATTTTCAGAATTTTTGGTTTAGCCAATAAGTACGGTTTATTCTTTAAAGTTGCCCCTGTTCTGCTGTCTGACAGTTCCGACCCTTCTTCACTAAGAATTAATTATATCATCATACGAGATTCAGATGATGTTCCTGCTTATTTTTATTGAAAATAGACTCTTTAAGGATTTTAAACATATAAATTTAATCCCTTAATTATTTTTCTCAAATTTTTTATGATTTTCCAAAGTCAGAACAGGGGAACCCGAAATCATTCTGACATTGTCTCACAAAACTTATTATATCTCATGATTTACAATTCCATTACTTACACCGTTTCTTCTATAAGAAACTAGACTCGATAAGCTTTAATTTCATATTTTATTCATCGTCTAATTATATTTTTAAAATTTTTGGAGATTTTTCAAAGTTAGACTATTGCTGCTGTCCAAAACTGTTTTAGTGCAAAATGTTGATTTTCATTTTGCCCCAAATTTCACAGTTCATACAATTCAGTCCTTATTTAATTAACCCCTCAATTAAACTAATTTTCTCAATTAATACTTTTACTAGAAATTATAAGTTATTTCATAACTATTGAAATTCAGAATTTCCACATAAAACTCTAACTTCAAACTCTTTTACAATTTAGGTCCCAAACATTCACTTTCTATTCAATTCTTTCAATAAAATCAGCATATAAACAATTTAAAGCTATAATTCTATATCAAATAATCATATACTTCCAGCACATATTCATAGAAACTTTCAATTTCTTTCATAGAATCAAGAACTAATGAATTCAACAAATGGACCTAGTTGTAAAAGTCACAAAAACACAAAAATTTCAAGAAATAATCAAGAATTGAACTTACTTGCAGTAAAAATATGAAAAACAAGCTTAAGGGAACTCTTCCATGGTGTTTTTGCTGATGAGAATGCAGAAAAATAAAGAGAAATCTAGATAATTCCACTTTAGTCCTAGCTTTATTAAGTAAATTTTGCAATTTTGCAATTTTGCCCTTATTTTCTTGGTGATTTCATGCTCTTGCCGTCCAGCCCAAATAGACCTTGGGTCTATTTGCCTTTTAAACCCTCTTTATTTTATCATTTAAGCTATTTAATCATTTTCCACAATTTTGCATTTGATACAATTTAGTTCTTTTTGTTCAATTAGCTATCAGTACTTTAAAATTTCTTGACGAAACTTTAATACTAACTTATTAACACTCCATAAATATTTATAATAAATATTTATGGCTCGATTTAAAATTCCCGAGGTCTCGATACCTCGTTTTCAATTCTAATTATTTTAATATATATATTTCTGTACATTTCACTATTTCAAAAATTTTCCTAACTTCACATTTAACTTATACTCACTAAATTAATAATATTTTCTACTCATTTTTCGGATTTAGTGATCTCGAATCACTGTTCCGACACCATTGAAAATTAGGCTGTTACAAATATCGTAACTAAATCCATCTATGATCACGTATATTAACACAACCAAATGACATAGATCAAGTATGGATGTGTAGCATGGAAATTACATGCAATATGATCTAAACATGTCTATTTCCAACTGGTCCTCCTCAGTGAGATCAAATCTTACCAAAATCAGAGTGTGAATAAACCAAATAAACTTTATTTCTGCAAGAAATAAACTTATTATCTTTAAACTGAAATAACTGAAAATGTGTCTATAACATAAAAGCATTTAAAAATACAAACTCCCACTAAAACCAAATATCCTTTAAATGACATTACACCCATATGAGCAATATGCTCTTATAAAACCTTAGGTGTAGTTCCTTAGTAAGTGGATCCGCAATCATGGAATTTGTCCTAATATGCTTTATAAGCATTTAACCACTCTGAACTTTTACTTTAACAACCAGGAGCTTAAAGTCTTTGTGTTTTGACTTTAATGTGCTACTGTTGCTATTAGAATAAAAGACTGCAATTTGTTTTCACAATTTGCACGTTAGTGACAAAATCTTGTATCCATGTTCCATCAAAATCGGAGTCTATATACCTGATGATCTCTAACTTATTAGACCTCAAATATGTGAGCATGTAATCGTTTATTCTCTGAAAATACCTTATAACCCTCTTGGATGCTATCTAATGGTCCAAACCAGGGTTGCTTAAAATATCTGCCTAACATCCCAATAGTGTATACAAGATTCCAATGTATACAAACCTAAACATACATTAGACTTTCCACTGCTAAAATGTAAAAATCCAATGCATTTTTGTAATCTTAATATCATTCTTAGGGCATTGATTGAGGCTATACTTATTATTGACAAGCAATATGTCATTAACTTATAAAACCAAATATAAAACTTTACTCCCACTAAACTTATGGTATAAACAATTATCAACAAAATTCATCTCTAAACCGAATGAGATAATCATTTGGTAAATTTTGTAATATTATTGACGAGAAGTCTACTTAAGCCCATAGATGAAGTTCTTTAATTTGCAAATCATTACTTTTGTATCATCAGACACAAAGTTTTCTAATCGCACCATATAAATGTATGATCGATGTTACCATTGAGAAACCATTAACTTAATATTCATCTGATGTAGCTTAAGGTCAAAATATTCCACTAAAGCTATTATAACCCTTTCTCTAGTGGACTTTTTAATGACATTCATTCTTGAGGTTGTTGAGTTTGTTCTTCTGGAACAATTACCTCATCTTGAATAGGGAGTTGTTTAACATTGTCTTATTGAGGTTCTAGATTCACTTCTTAATCAATGATAGGTATGAGAGTCTAAACATCATCAAAAGTCATAGTAGGAACTGAGTTAGAATCCAATTCCTCCTCAAAAGCAATGTTTCTAACCTTATTTCTCCCCCAAACTCAACATCCTCAAAGAATGTTGCAATTCTTGTCTCAAAAATATTCCTAATTGTGGGATCATAAAATTCATAGCCCTTAGATTGCTCAGAATTTCCTTAACCCTTAACTTTACAAACATCAAAAAAATTATAAGTGATGTCATTTCAACCTTATCGTTTTTAGCAAAACATTTCTCAATTTCATCAAGGAAACCTTGGCCTGAGTAATCTTTTCAGATTCTATGCCCTTAAAGGCTTCTAAATGTTGTGCTTCATGATCATTAGACTCATGCAATTTGAACGATTCCACCTCTCAAAATCCCTTTTAACATAGGGGGTGCTTTCCGTGGTGAGAGGTGCGAGTAGTTCTTCCTTTAGTGCAAGGTCTATGTTCATATAGCCAAGCACTATAAGTAAGTGCCTTTTCCATTCATTGAAATTAGCCCCATTAAGTATGGGTATAGAATTTATATTAGCAGATATTGTGGTAGTAGAATATGAATTAGCTGAATATAGAACAAAAAATAAATAAAAATAAGCTCACATCAATATTCATAGTAAACAATAAATTCAGGATAATGACTAATCCCATCTCAAGATACCAAACACAACATTAATATCAAGTCTTTGTACAGTAATATTAATAGTAAGCGGTACTCTTGTTGTAGCAATCAAATATTGACAATAAAACTATATCAAACAATGAATTAATCTTTGGACTAACTTATTGCTCATATAAAATACCTTATAATTGTCACATATTTATCACCACAGATGTCGTTGTAATTCCGGCAAATATTAACTTACCTTTGGGTAAATTAAAAACATATAATCATCTTAATATTTCAAATAAACTAAACTACACAAAAGAGGTCACTTTGGCGGCATTTTGTTTCAACTAATTTATTTAAAATATTAGACATCCTTAATTAAAAGCCAAAATCTGAATTTTTTTGTTTCAAAATATTTACCTTAATTTCATCTTTCAATCAAATTAAAAGATAATAATAAATATTTATATATATTTATCCTAAAACAACATACAATGATGTTGGCAAATATAATAATAGTTGAATAAATCATAAACCATAGACAACTTCACATAAGGCTTCAAATTTAAACCAAAATAATTTGAATAAAGGTAAACCTCATCTTAAGATATCGGACACTCCATTAATATTTCATCTTTGGACAAAATATTAATTTGTAAGTGATATCTCGGTGTAGTAATCAAACATTGACAATAAGAGCGTGTCGAATAATAAATCTTCCTTTGGGCCAATTTATTACTCACATGTAAAACTGAATAGCCGTCACATGTTTATCACCATAGTTGCACATGTAATATTATTAACCTTCACTTGGGCCAATTAACATAATTTAAGTTACATGCACACAAACTTTTATATTTTAAAATAAAATAATTTAAACAAAAAAAATCATCACTTTGGTGACTTTTTGCTTCAATTAAGTTATTTTAAAATATATATATAAACATATCAATATTCAAATTTAAATTTCCTCAATAGTCAAATGTCAAAACTAATTTTTTTTATTGCTTTATAGACTCTAAAATAACCCAAAATAAGTTTGTCTTAATAGTGCAATAAAAAAAACAAAAACCTTAATTTTTTTTGACTATTTCCTTCCCTTTTTTTTTCCAAAATCATATATCAAAACCAAACAGAAATCAAGTAGTGGTTCAAAGCCAAATAATTAACAAGCACATGTATTCATAATTTTGGCATGGATAAAAACACCAAAGCAATTCACGCATATACATGTATTCATAATCAAATAGAAAAACTTATCCTAAATTTACCATGTAAATTCAAAGTTGTATTTATGATTAAACAAATATTCACATAAATACTTGAAAAATATTTTCAAGCCAATAAATCTCAAAAAACAATATCATAATAGTTGACATATCCCACAATTCATACAATAAATCATATCATCATAATTTAACCAAATATTTAGAATCATAAGATGCCAAAACTTAAGATTATATAACCAAATTTAAAACCAAAATATTTAAATATGTATATAGTTGACATGAAATTGCACCAAAGCACCCATAAAATTGAATATATAACCATAACAAAAAATTAACTTCAATGATATCTATCAAAACTTAATTTCACCAATTAAACTATAAAAAATATTTTATTGAATAATGGTTATAAACGTCTGTTCACACAAACTATAATCATGCGTTAATCATCAAAATCATTGATATGCATATAATATATATACACACACAAATATAAAAACAATACTGGCTTGCCTTATATATTTCATGTAAACTCAAATTTATATTCATGACTAAAAACATTATTATAAAACTTCTTTATACTCACAAATACTTAAAAAAAATCCATAACCACAAAATATAAAAAGAATCCCAAATTATATAAAAGTTTTTATATGTGCAACTACTTATGAAAATTCATAACCACCATATTTAAAAAAAAATAATCCAAAATATTTTAATTTTAGTCATATTCCATAAAGACTAAAACTTACATAAAATATAGTTCATCATAAATAAAGATAAAAGATGAATTGAAACCAAAAGTAATCATTCGTATATATGAATTGAATTCAATTGTGAATATAGTTCATCATAAATAAAGATAAAAGATGATGATTCTATATATATTCAACTACAAACAGAAAATTTAAAATAAATAGTACGAAAAAAAATATATCTTATCAAGTGAACAACTTTCAAAGCCAATTATACAACTCAATTGGAATTCTTCAATTGCAAAAAAGTTGTAAGTCTGTAATTTTAATTTAATAATGACTTTACCAAAACTTATAAAATAATTGTGTAAAAAGAAAAGAAAGAAATCTCACAAATCAATTTTTATCAATTGATTATAAATAAATATATAAACCTTCATCTTTCGAATAGCATATGCAAATATTAAACTAGATTCTATTTATAAAATTTTAAAACTTTATTTAAACAATCAAAACCAAAAAATTTATCAAGAATCTCAAAGATTCAACATAATATATAATTAAAATATCAAATTCATAAAATAAAAAAAAGAATCAATCCAAAATTAATAAATAATAAATTCATTCTCAATGATTCAATATGACGAGGCTCTGATACCACTTGTTAGATTTTATTAAAATAAATCTACAATATAACTTAATAAATCAGGATCTGTCATGTCAAATCATTAAGAATAAATCAAGAACAAAATTAGATGCGGAAACGTACCTGAATCCATGGATTTCTTGAAACTTTCTAGAACTTGGGGATTTGATCTTCCAAATTAGCACACAAAAAATTCAGAGAATATCTACTCTCTCTTTCCTAATGATGGGATATTAGAAAAGATATCTTGTGTATAATTTGAAGACCATAACCCTAATATTTATAACCTTAGCATTCAAATTCTAATTAGCCCATCATTAATTAGAATTTGATTAGAAGAGTATCTACATATATTTGACTCATACTTTATTTAATAATTAAAAGCCCAATAAAATTTTAACCAAATTAGATCACTTTTAAGTTGGGCTAACCTATCATGATAGTAAATAATAACATGTAATTATCCTTATTATATATTTGATGTCCAAATTTTCCAACATTATATATTTAATTTTACATGATATAGATTAGGGAAAATTAGCAAAAAATTGTCAATTTTAAAACATATTTAGCAAAATAGGCCATTTTTTCATATTAATATAAATAGGTTAATTTTGGAGAGAGAAAAAAAAACATGTCCTATTGGACATGTTTTCAGTTGAGGTGACAGAAAAAACATCGTGTAGGACATGCTTTCAACGTCCTTGCTATCATCTCAGCTGAAAAAGTGTCGTATCATGCTAATGTAGAAAGGGGGTAAGATAACAACATGGCGTTTTAAAAGAGAAGAGAAAAAAAATGTGCACTGGAATAATTATAGAGAAGTCCCTAAATTTTAGTCAAAAGTAAAAAAAAAAGTCGCATGTCGTCATTCAATTGATTAATGTGCTACGTCAGTCATTTGCCAGTGGATTAAAGAAATTTTTAATTGCAGTGACTAGTTTGAATAATTATCTTATTTAGAGGGAGTAAATTGAATAAAAAAATTTAGAGCGACTAAAATAACAACTTTATTTTTTTTTAAAAGCAATTGATTTTGGGGTTTTTTAAAAAAATTGATTTTGGTTTTTTTTATTGAAAAAAAATTGATTGATATTGGCATTCGAAGGATATAAATGGGGTTGAAAAGATAAATTGGATACAGATGTTGCTTTAAAAAGAATGTAATGTCTTTGGACAGGGTGGCGAGAGCGGTAATACTCGGAAAATTAAAGGTTAAAAAATAGCAAGACCAGAATCTACATGTCCGATTTGTTAATGGGGGGTGGTGGCGGTTATGTTTGAAAGGTCGGTAGTATTCCAAGTCAGAAAGAGAAAGTGCAAGGAGGCAAAGGTCTAGGACATCGCCTTTGTTTTTCCATTTTGCATCGCAATTCGCAATGCTGTCTTTTACTCGCATTTCTTCTTCTTCTCTCTTTCTCTTCCCAAAATTCAATGTAGGGTCAGATAGGCGGAGAAGAAGGAAAAGAAGCGCTGTTGGCTTTTGTTTTCCCTCTTTCTCGGAATTTTTATGCATCTTGTCTAGCTGTTTTCCCAACCTTTTCTATTTTCTTTATTCACCATCATTTTTTCCTTTTAAGAAGAAAGAGGAAAAATTTTCATCTATTTATTCCATTTGCATTTTTTATTTATTTCGGACATTTGATTGATTTCATTTCAAAGCTCAACCGTTTGCTTGAATTGAAGCTCCAAGGTGAGACGATTTTCTGGATTACAATTTTTATTTTTATTTTTCATGTTCAAAATTTTGAATTTTCTCTCTTTTATCCTTGGTATACCTATATAGATGTTAATTTATTCCGTTTCTGATTTGAAAATTAAGAGGCGGGAAAACAGAGAAAAAGGCTTCGACGTTGACAAAAACATAAACCATTTTTGTTAAAATCGTATCGGAGCAACATCTGGGGAAAAACAGGTCATAATTTCTCTCCTTCAATACAGAGAGCTTTAAGGATTTTTTTTGGGGCCTGGTTCAGATCATAGACAGGCCTTTACCTTGAAATAAAAGGATAAAAATTGTTATTTGATTGTGAAAAAGACCCGAAGAAAACAAAAATTTAGGATAAGAGACAATGAGTGAAGAATTGCAACTCCATGAACAAGGAGAGAAAATTTTTGTTTCTATTAGATTAAGGCCATTGCAAGATAAAGCAAGGAACCGTATATGTGATTGGGAATGTGTTAACAATGACACCATCGTTTTCAAGAATAGTTTACCCGAACGTTCCATGTTCCCTGCCGCCTACACATTTGGTAATCATTTCGTGAACCACTTGCTTAATTTTTTTCTTTGCCAAATAATTTTCCCTTTTGCGAATCCAGATCGTCTTCTAATCATAGTACTGTTTTTTGTTTACCAATTTCGTTGTGAATAGACAGAGTATTTGACAGTGAATCCAATACGATTCAAGTGTACGAGGAAGGAGCCAAACACATTGCACTTTCAGTACTCGAGGGTATCAATTGTAAGTGTTCTTTGTTGGAGTCTATTACTGTATAATCAATTCAAAATATTTCTACATTTTTTTTTGGCCTGCAGCAAGCATATTTGCATATGGGCAAACAAGTAGTGGCAAGACATATACAATGAGGGGCATCACTGAATATGCAGTATCGGATATATATGACTGCATAGAGAGGGTAATGATATATTAATTTAGGATTATATTTTCTCGTATTGGTTTTTGTAGATGACATTTTGTTTTTGATCAATATGTTAGCAAGAAGAAAGAGATTTTGTGGTGAAATTCTGTGCCATGGAGATATATAATGAAGCCGTGAGAGACCTCCTTAGCCCAGATAGTTACCCACTTAGAGTGCTGGATGATCCAGAGGTACAAATTTCCCCCCTTCTTTATGCTTTCTGGTCGTCTTTTTGTATGAGCATAACCTTTTTAGAACACTGTTTTCACTTCAACAGAGGGGAACGGTTGTGGAGAAACTTACTGAGGTGGCTCTAAGAGACAGGGACCATCTTCACGAGCTCCTTACAATCTGTGAAGGTGAAGTGTTTCTCAAACATTCATGGAACTGTATTTGTTTGCTGTTTCTTTGGGGTTTTTTTCTTTTCTTTTTCACTAGATGACATTATATATGCAATTTGGTATGGGATTTGCTCAGCTCAAAGGCAGATAGGAGAGACAGCTTTGAACGAAACTAGCTCGAGATCACATCAGATTTTGCGCCTGGTAGGCATGCCTACTTGAGTTAACTTTCATTTATCAGAATTGAGCCTAGTCTTACTACTATGTTCAATGATGCAATCTTGCAGACAATTGAAAGTTCAGCCCGTGAATATGCTGGAGCTGGAAATTCAAGCATTCTTGCAGCTTCTGTGGTATGATACAATTAAATTATTAAAAGACAATGCATTTATGTTGTTTCAAATGGGAATCATTGAAATAATAGAGACAATATTAGAAATTGAATTTGTAAGTACTAAATGGTAACGTGAAGTTTAACAAGGAAAATTTGACTCTTTTTTTTGGTACAGAATTTTGTTGATTTAGCAGGAAGTGAACGAGCTTCTCAGACCTCAGCTGCTGGCACAAGATTGAAAGAAGGCTGCCATATAAACCGGAGTCTACTAACTCTTGGGACTGTGATTCGCAAATTAAGGTTGAGCAATTCTTTTCATTTTTATTAAGAAACAAATATTGTAGGAGATATGTTGGTCTTTTAACTCGTTAAAAACATATATTCTTTCTGGCCAATTAACTGGGATGACACTTTGCAGCAAGGGAAGAACTGGCCACGTACCATATAGAGACTCAAAGTTGACACGCATACTCCAGAATGCCTTAGGAGGAAATGCGAGAACAGCCATCATTTGTACGATGAGTCCTGAGCGCATTCATGTTGAACAATCAAGAAACACTCTCTTGTTTGCTAAATGTGCTAGGGAGGTAAGAACGAATGCGCAGGTGAATTTAATTATGTCAGATAAGGCATTGGTAAAGCAATTACAAAGAGAACTGGCTAGACTGGAGAAAGAAATGAGGAGCCTGGGATCAGCTTCAGTTAAAGGAGATACTGCTGGTGTGCTGCGAGAGAAAGAAAAACTCATTGGACAGGTGCTTAGACCAACTTCAGAAAGCTGTTTCATACGTGCCCTGGTTTAAATGATTTACTCTTATTAACCTGGTTCCCCCCCCCCCCATTTGGAGAACCTACAGATGGCCAAAGAGATAGAAGATTTGACTTGGCAACGTGATATTGCTCAATCTCGAGTTGAAAATTTGCTACTGTCCGTTAGAGAAGTTCAAATGCTAAAGCAGTCAACAAATTCATCAAAGGTGGCCAAGGTTCCCTGTAAGGTTGGTTCGAACAAGCGTGAGGATACTGTTGCACTTAGTGCCAACAATCAATATCTCGGGCTTGCTGAGAATCCTGAAGAGGATTTTCTACTCGATGGCATGACTCCAAAGTTTGTTGGGCCTGATCCATGCAAGGATTGGGAGATTTTTGAAAAAATGGATCAAGAATTTGAAGACAGGGAAGTTCCAAGCGTTGAAATTGGAGACTCAAGAAATACGATGAATAAAGAAGCTGGAGTTCACTTTTTGAGTCTTCACAACAATGAAGGAAAATTAGGCATGGAGGAGGCCATTGTCAAGAAAACAGGAGCTGACGACTTCATGACCGATCCTAAAAATATTGAAGGAAAATTAACCGTGAATGAGTCAAGTATTGAGAAGCAAGAAGGTGATGGTTTCTCCACTGATCCTGAGAACAAACAAGGAAAATTAGGCATGATTATTACCACGAATGAGAATGTAGTAACATCCCCACGACAGGAAGATTTGCAATCAATTCCTGTTTATAATGATCAAACTTACAAGGGCTTGAACCAAAGAATTCATGAGCTGCAAAGGACTGTCAATTTTCTTGTCAATGTTCAGCATGTAGACCAGTCGCCTAGCTTCACAGATATATCTAGCTCTAGTAGCAGGAGGAGCCTGAGCAGAAGCAAAAGCTGCAAGGCAGTTGTCTCTACTGTGCCATCTTCACCTTACTTTGAAAAGGAAGCACTGAATGAAAGCACACCCCTTTTCACTGGAGTAGAAAGGGACTTCGTTGAAAGACCAAGAGACCTTTACCAAAAGTTTTCTGAACTGAAATTTGACAATATAAGCGAAAATATGTCCAGGAGAAATTCTCGAACTTCAGTTAGTAGCAGCTCTGTGGATACGTTAAATCTGAAAGATTTAGATGCTGAAGACACTTTTGGTGCAACCAATTTTCCTCCACGACCGTGGAAGTCAATTAGCGAGGATCCTTTGGGAAGAATTTCCACCTCCACTGTTTTAGCCGCTGGCGGCAGTCCAACGAAACAGCCCTCAAAAAAGCAAATTGATAACAACTCGGTAAGAAGATGAACCTCCTTCCTCTCTTTTTCTTGTTTCTCAAACAAAATCAATATTTCATAGCAGCTTTTGTAGGTCCATTTCTTATATTATAGTAGCTTACTTATCAGTAAAAATGCATGATCTTGGAATAAGAGATTATGATAACTATCTTCCTGCTTGTTAGGTAAGGTTATTCGTAAGATTTATGTGAAGCATAAATTGATGCTGCACTTTCGGCATGAAGATATCTAGTATTGACTTTTGACATTTTTATGTTTTATCTCTGATGATAACTGGCAAATAACATATTTCCTTTAACATGGAATGGTTACGGATGAGATAATAAAGGATGACAAGCAACTACAGTCTAATTGGCCCTCAGAATTTGAGGAGAAGCAGAGACAGATAATTGAACTTTGGGATGCATGCAATGTATCATTATCCCATAGAAGCTATTTCATCCAGCTTTTCAAGGGTGATCCTTCTGACTGTTTGTATATGGAGATAGAGCTCAGAAGATTGAAGTTTCAAAAGGACTCAATATCAGACGACAATGGTTCTCAGAGAGAGAGTCCAATTTGCACAACAGCTTCAGGGTAAATTTTAGCTTATCTTAATTGAACAGCATACCGCACAATTGTACATTCAGGCATAGGGAATTACTTTTATGTGATTCATCTTCAATTCAATACAAAACGGTAACTTTTCTTCTTTTTTTACTGTAGCAGTGAGAAGGAATTGATTCGTGAGAGAGTAATGTTGAGCAAGCAAATACGAAGTAAGTTATCAAGAAAGCAAAGAGAAGAACTGTACAAGAAGTGGGAAATTGATTTGAACACAAAGCAGAGGAGTTTACAAGTGGCACGCCTTGTATGGACAGACACCAAGGACATGGAGCATGTAAGGGAGAGTGCTGCTGTGGTGGCCAAGGTGCTAGGATTCGTGGAACCAAGTCAAGCCCCCAAGGAGGTAGTTGGGCTCAGCATCTTGCCCAGATTTCTAAGCCGAAGATCTCACAGCTGGAGTCTCAGACTCCCTTCCCTGTTTTAGAAGACGTTGAGGATAGAGCGAATATATCTAGTTGACATCATGTTCTTGTCATTTCTAACTCCTAAGTCTCGATTGTAAATTGAAAGGCATATAAAGTTAAATCAGATTTTAGTCACAGATTCATTTTGATTCTTTCTTTGCTCATTGTTTTTCATATAACACATAATAAATGTAATGAAGGAATATTCTTCCAAGGACTTGTAAATTATATCCAAATAGCATAATTCCCAATTTTTAGGTCCAATTAGAGGCATAGATATGTGACCCACGAAACCTGAATAATCAAACAAGACAATAAGAAGAGGAGGTTAGCTTGCCTCTTTTAATTTGAACTGCTTGCATGACTGGAAAACGCTAACTCTTGTTTTCTCAAACAATATAACAAATATAGCTACGTAAAAAGGCAAAGCTGGTAACCACATTGGAGCTTTCAGGCTTTTTATGCTTTATACATCATAGTTAAGATTTGTAGACAGATCCTTCAGTGATTTTCCAGCCTGAGTTGGAACAAGACATCTCATATCTCGTGGTGTAGGAGTTTACATTAGAGGCATTGTTCTCCGGATGATGAACATCAGTCAAGCAGGTGGATTCTTCCAGAGTAGCTTCGACTACAGCTCGCTGGCCATCTAGTGAAAGGGTAACAATGTCAATGGCCATGTTCAGTAGACTATATTCATATACCCAACCAAGCTGAGCGATTTCGGCTGCACGATCTGTCCATGTCTTCAACATTTGACCATCCAGAACCTGGCAGTTTTCTCAGTGTTATGAAAAAGGCACAGGAGTCCTAATGAAGCCTTGGAAAGTCTCCGAAAGCTATCTACTTATAAAACTCAACATAACCAGCTATCCCAAAATGAACAGAGTCCAGTTCTTAGGGCAGTTCTCAAGATTCATATTTGCAGGAATTCCAGAATAGAAAATGAACGGCATATTATTACCTCTGGCAATTTATCAAGGCGGTGATCAGGTCCAAACGCCTCAGATTTAATGTTCTGCCACTTGCGAACAATGCCTTCTGCAATTCTTGCATCCATTCTAGGTAATTCTTGCAAAGACTTTTCATCTACTGATCCTGCAAAGTTTAAGGAAGTTTTGAGCACCACTAATTATGGAAAAACAGGACGACTTTGAAGGATTTGACTAACTTGGACATATCTTGTTAAGAGGGAGAAAAATCCTGCCCCCTCCCAACTTAAAATAATATAATAGAAAACAGGTGCAGTATTAGCGATACAAATAATAAGGCTGAAAAAGGATCAATATTTAACAGCAATCCTAGAAAATACTTCACGTATTGGAAATAATGCTGCATTATGCTGAAATTTTACTTATTTACCACATTTACTATCAAGTCATACCTACATTGATGACATCAGTTGCCATAGCTGGACTGATGCCTTTACCGGTCACTGATGAACTAAATTTACCAGATAAAAACTTCAAGCCAACCAATGTCATCACTCCAATTACCACACCAGCAGACATGATCTTGACACTAGCATCTTTAATTTTGTCACTTATTGTTTCTTCTTCATACATTCCTTCCAAACTGCTTATTCCAGGAACCTCAGCTAGGATGGCAGAATCCTCTTGATCAGGCTTTCCAAGAGTTTCCTCACTTTCAACAGGAAGAAAGTTGTTCATCTCACCATCTAATTGATGTCTCGCAGTCTCTTCTGAGCGACGAAGGGGAAACACCTTCTGCAATGCCTGAATTGCACTAGCCTTTACATGATCAAGAACTGCAGTAGCCTCCGCACCTATCCTCACTATAGCTGCGGCTGCAGCCAAGGGTGAACCACCTGCTCCCTCAAGCCTTTCTAAATATCTCAGGACAGTGGGATCATCATAATAATCTCCAAGCTTGAATTGTATATCTTTGGTGTCTCTAAATCTGGGAAAAACCACCTCCATTAGCCATGCCTCCAGCAGTTTGCAAAGCCCAGGAAGATCTCTGTCATCGTCATCCTTTGAGTTTTCCAAGACAAATTCTACAATAGATGTATTTCTATAAGGGGAGCTATCACTGTCTAAGCCCAACCACAAACGGCACTCATCAAGCTCCCCCACGAGCAATGAACAGAGACCCCTCTCCAAAGCAAAGTCTATCTCACGGTTTCTGACAGGAGCATAGAGAGAGACACTGTTCTCAAGAGTTGTTACCTTAGTCTGCTGAAGCTGCTGGAAGAGGTTATCAGCATCTCTTATGAGATGAGGTTTCTTGTTTAAAAATGCTTGAGCAACAAGTGCAAGTGCTACTCCATAAACTTCGAAACTTTCTGCAGGAATATTGCTTGGAGTGGCCGCAAATAGATCAACCTGCTCATAGGAAAGGAATTAAAACTAAAGAAAAACCAAGAGACCAATCAGAAAGCCTAGAAGGCAAAATGAATAATAGTGAACATACAATACCTGTTCAGCTGCTGTCATGCACAAGAAGGCCTGATTCATAAAATCTTCACGGGTAAAACCTCCTGCGATTGCAGCAGCTCCTCCTCCACCAACAGCCCATAATATGTTGCGTACACCATAAAGACCCTCCGCTCTCTTTGTCCGATATGCATCATCAAGGGGCAAGGCTAGAAGTTCCAGAACACAACGTGGGGTAATCTCTTCTAATGTCTCATCAATCTGTGACTGCAAATCCGGAGCAAGACTGCTGGCACCTTCCTCCTGCATGCTCCATAGAACGGATTTATCAAGTATCATGTAATATACAAGTTTAGAAACCAAAAAAAAGTCAGTTGATCTATGCATGACCTCTGTCTGCATCTAGGTTCACTACAAGCTGCTTTTACTATGCATAAGTTACCTCAGTTAAATACTAGTAATACAAAAACATTCTATACATTTCTTTGGTTACTCATTGTTTGGTGATAGGCAGACTTCAGAACACCACGGTAATAACGAACCCACCAATTTACAATTAATCTAGACAACCACATAGTCAAACACAATTTCATCAATGTTGCAGGCCCATTTACCCGGTGGCCCGCTACCCAAAACCAACCCAAATAAAACACCCAAGGCCCACCTAAACCTAAACCACCAGCCTAAAACGAGCCCAATTCCCCCTAAAAAACCCAGCTAGGGTTTCAGAAAAACGAAACCCTAGCCAAACCTAGCGCCGCATCCCCCCCTCTGCCGTCTGCCATGTCCCATCGCCACCCACCGTGCCTAGCCTCATCAACACCTGCAAAATGGCAGAGAAAGTCGGAGCACACAATAGATAATACAAAGAACACAACTAAAATACAATGTAAATGGGATATAAAAGCAAAACAATATCTCTGTAAATCGGGGACACTACACTTTCAAATCGAAAAAAGAAAAAAACAAATCAAAAGGTTGACTCCGATTGATTCTTCTCTGTTTTTGTTTCTTATTTACTTTATTCTTCATCTATTGTTTATTTTTCTGTTTTTATATTTTTTGCATTCGTTCAACAAAGAAAAAGAAGTTAAAAGGGAGAGGATAAATACCTTACCACTTCGACGGGCTGGTGTCGGAACCCCACCCTCGCCGTCGTTGGATTCAAACCGAAAGGGGCATCTCATCCCTCTTCCTTTTGGTCTTGTGGCTGAGAAGGCTTAGCCTTCGGGGACGCTTCAAAAAGAGAAGGCAAATGGGCCGTTCTCGCGTAACTCCGGCCGCTGGCCTTGGAGGCGGAGACGGTGGCCTGGGTTTAAGGGCTGTGGCAGGGAGAGAGAACCAGAGGGTGTCTCTGTTTTTTTTTTAAAAATGATGTAGGTTTTAGTTTTTTTTTCTTTCTTTTTATTTTTATAAGACCCGAAAACCCGTCCTTAATGGGTCTAAGATCCGCGCGTTCAGGCTCGGAGGGACTATTTGCACATCCGGTCCCTCCGCTCATGCAATATGGCGCGATCTGGTCCCATCCAAATTTTTAAATTTGGCCATTTGCTTTTTATGCGTTTCGATTTAGTCCAGTGCGGAGCACATGCGCATAAGGTTGGGGAAAATTGCTCAATCGATCCCCCTTCTTCTGCGCGCATCGCAAATCGATCTTGTGGCCTTATCTTATTTTGATTTCTCCCCTGGTATTTTGTTTTGTTTTCAGTTTAATCCTATCATTTTATTTATTATTGAGTTTATTATTATTATTATTATTATCATTATTATTGCATTTTATTTATTTATTTGTACCATTTTATATATATATATACATACATTAACATACGTTTTTTACATATAGGTATATACTTATGTTCTTTATGCTTTATAATTTTTATGTATATATACATAGATATGCGTATTTGTTTTTTATGTGTATATATATATATATACCTTCATATAATTTATAATTTAAATATATAGATGCACATACATAAATATTTCATTTTTGTAATTCGTATTGTTATCATTGTTATATTTGATATTTATTTATTCATTTATTGAAGCGTTTATTATTTTTATGGAATGCTTTAGATTTTTTATTCGTCTATTATTTCATGTATCTTTGATTTGTTTATTACGTATTTTACTTGGTGCTCATTTTAGTTGTGCTTGTATTATCTCATTTACATTGTCATCATTATCATTATTTTGCTTTTTATTTTTTTACTCAAATTTATCAAAAATAAAAATTTTAAAAATAAGTAATATTCGGTATTTTGGATCTTCGAGAGAATCGAGCGCTAACGTACTGGATTCCGACTTTCTTCGTTGAATTTAAATAATCGGGATTACTCTTTTTTAAAATGATAAAAAGCTCGTTATCGAGAATTCAATATGTTGTGTCCTAACGCATTGGATGTGACATGTTGTTTCCTCGAGACGAGGATTTTTCGAAATAAATACCATATTCAATGTTTAATATTTTGGAAAAATTGTGCCCTAACGTATTGGGTTGCGATTTCTTCATTTGATTTAAACAACTGAATATTCTTTTAAACTTTATTACACGAATCTTTTTAAACTTAAGTTTTAAATGATCTCGGAAATAAAAAAGATCGTGTCTTAACTCACTGGACATGATCCCCTTTTTAATCCAAGATAATTAAATATCTTAAATAAGTAAATTTTGACATTCATTCGCATATCGGGAATTCGAGACATTGTGTCCTAACTTACTGGATATGATGCTTTCTTTCTCGATTAACGTGGAACGTGCCCCTCTTTTCCCAAAATTTTCAACACTTTAATACAAGGATCGTATTTTTAAAATTCTTTTAAATTCTCAATTTTCGACATTAAGACATTAAGTAATCAACTAGGTACCAATTTTGGGCGTATCGAGGGTGCTAATCCTTCCTCGTGCGTAACCGACTCCCGAACCCGTTTTCTAAATTTTGTGGACCAAAACCGTTGTTTTAATAAAATCAAACCGTTTATTATAACAACCATTTTTTTGAGGTAATCCAATCACACCTCATAAAAAAGGATTGGTGGCGACTCCCATTTTTTGTTTTCATTTTCCAAAACCCAAGTTGACCCCGTCTTCACCAAAAAAATGGTGTCAACAGCTTGGCGACTCCACTGGGGACATTGAGTGAGTCGAGCCACGAGTTGATTATTTTTTGTCTTTTTGTCGAAAATCAAAAACTTGGTTTAAATATACGGTCCTTTCATCGCATTTCATTGCTTTTATTACAATTTTCATCGTTGTGGTTTATAATTGCTGTGTTAGTTTAAGTTTTTGTATCTTTCTGCACATTGCATTGCATGACCGTTGGTCACACCCTTTTAAGTGGGAGTGAGAAACTACGCCTTCGTGAGGTTTTCACCTCCGCATGGGATAGTGAATCGCTTTCGGGATACATCCGTACCTATGTCTTCGTGAGATCTTCATCTCCGCATGGCCATAGGGAAATGTATCCCCCTGAATCGAACTTGGTCCGTATGAGCCTATAATGGGTGAGGATCGAGGAATCTGCTGGTTCAGGTACCCTACTTTAGAGCCAAACCACATGTAATGAGCCATAGGAACCAACCTAGGTAGAGCTACTCCAAATTTTTAGTGCTTACCTAAATGAATGTTGTATTTATTTGTCGCTTATTTTAAATCTTATTCTGTGTTTAATGCTAATTTACTTTGTTTGTGATTGCATGGCATCTTCATTCTAAAAGAGGTGTCGATTTACATTCAGTTTCTCAGTAGAAAGCTTATCATGGAAAAGGGGTTTGTTGATAAAGTAGAGGATAATGTGGCTGTGCGAATATGGGCTGAAACGACACAGCGGGAGAAAGGCGATAGTCTTACCAAAGGGTACATGTCAGAATTGTGGGATTTTACCCGTATCAGTGTAATCCAGAATGACCTTCGAGAAATGAAAGAAGTCTGGGATCAATGGGATGTCGAGGCCAAGCAGCTGTTCTATTGTAACTACGGTGACCTACCTTATCTGCTTAGTGTCAAAGTGGACAAGTATTTATTCCGAGCCCTTGCTCAGTTTTGGAATCCTGCCTACAGTTGTTTCACTTTTGGGAAGGTAGATTTGATGCCTACTGTGGAGGAGTATACGACCTTGCTTCGGTGCCCAAAGATTCAAGTCGACAAGGCTTATTCCAGAGCTGCTTGTGTCCCTCCGTTGTTAAAGAAATTAATGAACATCACTGGGATGAGCGAGCAGTGGGTCGCTGCCCGGATCCAACAGAAGGGCGACAGTAAATGTGTTCCTTGGAAAAGTTTGCGAGACTTGGTTCTTACACATCCTGACTTAAAGAAAAGGGTCGATGTCTTCGCTTTAGGTATCTATGGACTAGTGGTTTTCCCCAAAGCTCTAGGACACATAGACGAGGCTGTATCTGATTTGTTCGATCGGCTTAGTAAGGGGGTTACACCGGTTCCGGCAATACTCGCTGAAACTTTTAGATCCCTGAATGCGTGTCGAAAAGCAGGGGAGGGAAGGTTTATTGGATGCGCGCAGCTCTTATTGGCATGGTTCCATAGCCACTTCTGGAAGGTCGAAAAGGTCTCCTATCGGGTTTTCTCTGATAACTACTCCCCTCTAGGAGAATTGGTGGCCACGCCAAGACGGGATGATATTTCAGAAGGAAAATGGATAGAGATACTCCAGAATCTCCAGGATGAAGATATTGAATGGAGGGCTCCTTGGTTAATTCCTGATGAGATATTGTACCGATGTGGAGATTTTGACTGGGTTCCGCTGCTCGGAATATGGGGAGCTATCGGATATGCTCCTCTACTCGTATCAAGACAGTATAGATCACGACAATTCATACCAGCAACGCAAGGGTTGGCTTATAGTGATTTTTCCTATAGGGAGGACAATTACAAGAAGAAGGTTCGAGAAATATCTAGTGCCTGGAACCAGACTCGTCGAATGAAGATCTTAGCTGTGGGTCCGACAATTACCCCCGAGTATGGTCAGTGGCGTGATCAAAGGATCAACGACAACATCCCGGCGTCAAATTCAGAAACTGCTCGATCTTTAGAGGAACGCTTACAAGTTTTGCCTTCTGAGATGGAAATCATCAAACAAGAATTTGAAAAAAGGAGTTTAGAATTGGGGAAGAAGATAGAACAACTAGAGGAAGAAAAAATGCAGTTAGGACTGGATGTGGACATTCAAAGATTAGAGGCCGATAAATTGAGAAAAGGAAAGAACAAAGCAGAAGAAGATTTAGACAGCCTGAAGACAGATTACAAGAAGTTGCGCAGGTCGGTAAGAACTGCTGGCTTGGGTAAAACGTCAGAACAGTGGCGACAAGAAATTCAGGAGGAAAAGACGAGAGCTAATCAATGGGAAAAGAAATTTCAGGATACTCGGGCTCGAGAAGTCGCCTTGGGAAATAGTCTACTAGTTTGCCAAGATGAGAAGACGGAGCTGAAGGTCCGGATAACCGAACTAGAAAGATCGCTTCACCAGTACTGTAATCGTAATGCTACGGTTGAATTAAGGGCGAGCTTAGACAAAATTGAAGAATTAAAAGGACAAATAGGAGAGCTAGAGAATGCATTGCAGAATAGTGAAATCCGGATAGAACTTCTGGAAGAAAATAATGAGCAGTGGCAAAGACAATTCCGTCGGTCTCAAGAGCAAATTAGAGAAAGAGATTATATTATGGGAGAGGCGGTGGCTCAAGTGCGCGAAGTAGCTGATCATCTGCAGACTCTAGCGGTTCAGGCTGATCTATTAAGTTTGAAGTATGAGTCAGAGTCGGACAGGGGCCGAGAATTAGCTTGGCTTCTTAGAAAGGTTAAGGCTTTGAGTGTAAGGGCAAAGCCGTATATGTAGTCTATTTTATGTAAAGAAGCTCTTTATCTAGTAAAGTTTTCTAATGAAGTTGAATTAGAATCAGTGCCTCTTTTTTCTTTGCATTCTTTTCATGCATTGCATCACATCATATGCATTAATGACCAAAAAACCTAATCGAATAAAATCATTTCAGTTAACCTGGAAAACCAACAAAGTTACGGCACCCGAGCTAAGGCAAAAATTATGGACCAAAGGTTGGAGAAGCTAGAGCGACTTCAAAAAGAAATGCAAGACCAGTTGCAGGCGCAAATGAAAGAGCAAATAGAAAAGATTCAGCGTGACATGGTGCAAAAGATGGAGGAGTCCCAAAATGATCTGGTGGCTAAGATGACGCAATTATTGAAGGGAGTAGATAAGGGTAAAGGTCCTGTGATTGTTAGTGAAGAAGAAAACAATGGTGAACCACTTTATCCTCCAGGTTTCACGCCTCCGCATGCGCAAGTACAGACTGAGCTGCATTCGCGGAGACCCTCTGTGTCAGTTAGACCCCAGCAGTTCCAAGGCGATGCTTCAATCCCAATGAATTTTCAACCCGGAGCGGGCTTTAATCCCGGTGATAGCCCGAATAATATTGCGGTCCCAGATCTTGACGAGATGGTTGAAAAGGACAAGGCGAAGGAGGAATTTCCAAAACAATTTGAGGAGAAATGGAAATGGATAGAAGAGAAGTTTAGGGCAATAGAAAGCATCGAAAGCTATGGAACAGATGCAAAGGATCTGAGCTTGGTTCCGGACTTGGTGCTCCCTTACAAATTTAAGATGCCGGAATTCGAGAAATACAACGGGACTAGTTGCCCAGGATCCCATATTACTATGTTTTGTAGAAGAATGACGGGGCATATTAATAATGATCAATTATTAATACATTGCTTTCAGGAAAGTCTTACGGGAGCGGCGTCAAAGTGGTACAATCAGCTGAGCCGAGCTAAAATTGCTACTTGGAGGGATTTAGCACAGGCTTTCTTGAGACAATACAATCATGTCTCAGAAATGATGCCTGACAGGATAACTCTGCAAAATTTAGAGAAGAAATCGAACGAAAGCTTCAGACAATATGCGCAGAGGTGGCGAGAGGTGGCGGTTCAGGTGCAACCACCGCTTTTGGAAAAAGAGATGACGACGCTTTTTATTAATACTTTGAAAGCCCCGTTCATCACTCACATGTTGGGAAGCGCTTCAAGAAATTTCTCAGATATAATCATGAATGGTGAAATGATTGAGCATGCCATTAAAAGTGGAAAAATAGATGGAGGAGAAAATAATAGGAGGGCACCCCCGAGGAAAAGAGAAAATGAAGTGAATAATGTGAATGCTTATGGTAGGTCAATTACCGTGAATCAACCAAAGAAAGTGGTTGCTAATCAACAGGGATCATCAAGACAAGAGTCAGGAGCTAGGCAAACTACTGAAAAGCCCCAATTCACGCCAATCCCGATGTCATACAAGGAGTTGTATCAGACTTTATTCGATGCACATGTTGTTGCTCCTCGTTACTTGAGTCCTCTACAACCCCCGTATCCAAAATGGTATGATACGAACGCGCAATGTGATTATCATGCGGGAATTTCTGGGCACTCGATAGAAAATTGTACTGCCTTCAAGAAGGTAGTAGAAGGACTTATCAATTTAGGTGTTGTCAAACTTGACGACTCACCTAACGCAAAGAATCTGTTACCTAATCACGCAGATAAGGGGGTGAATATGGTTAGCGAAGGTACGGGAGAAGAAGTCAAGACTGACATTGCTGAAGTAAAAACTCCATTGAAATGGGTCTGGAAAGAAATGGCGAAAAGAGGTTTGGTTATTTCAGATTCTGAGAAAGGGCATGAGATGGGAAATTATTGTGAATTTCACCATGAAACAGGGCATGAAATCCAAGAATGTGAAGGATTCAAGGCCTTGGTTCAAAGCATGATGGATAACAAGGAGATGAGGTTTTATGAAGATGTGAAAGAAATGAGGAGCATATGCGCGACAGAGTTGGGAACAAAGGCTCCAAAAATAAATCATCCTGTGGTCATTATCTCCCGCCCTAAGGGTAATGAGGTTAGGGCTCAGGTAACGCCGAAAATTGTAATCCAGAAACCATCAAATTTCTCTTATAAAGATAACAAAATGGTGCCGTGGAATTACGGGTGTAATGTGACCATTTTGGGAAAAGAAGCAGAAAGAAATCAGGAAACAGTTTTTTACACGCGCAAGGGAAAAAGATATGACGCTCAAGCAGAGTCGTCCAGGGAAGAGAATTGGAAGAAAGAACAGAGGAAAGGGAAGGCAGTAGAAGTTGAACCATTGGTAAATGAACCAATAAAAGAAGAAGAGGTGAAGGAGTTTTTGAAGTTTTTGAAACACAGCGAATACAGTGTTGTGGAGCAACTGCACAAACAGCCAGCCCGCATTTCGGTATTAGCTTTACTCTTAAACTCAGAAGTACATCGGAATGCACTCTTAAAGGTGCTAAACGAAACATATGTGGCTGACGATATTTCAGTAAACAAGTTGGATCGGTTGATCAACAATATTGGTGCTGACAATTTTATCTTCTTCAATGATGATGAAATACCATCCGGAGGAAGAGGTTCTACTAAAGCCCTCCACGTTACTGTCCGATGCAAAGGGTACACACTCCCGGGGGCCTTGGTTGATAATGGATCTGCACTAAATGTATTGCCTTTGTCCACTCTTAGTCGATTACCAATAGACAGTTCGCACATGAAAGCATGCCAGAGCATAGTAAGAGCATTTGATGGAACAAAAAAAGAGGTTATGGGGAGAATTGAGGTGCCATTAAGGATTGGCCCAGTCACTTATGAGGTGGATTTCTTGGTAATGGATATTAAACCCTCCTACAACTGTCTATTGGGGAGACCGTGGATACACTCAGCAGGGGCAGTACCTTCATCATTACATCAGAAGGTGAAGTTGGTATCGGAGGATCGGTTGGTAACAATAGATGCAGAGGAGGATATTATCGCAATGATGACTAGCGATGCACCTTATGTGGACATCAACGATGACGCACTAGAATGTTCATTTCGGTCATTAGAATTTGTGAACGCGATGTTTATTGCGGAGGGAAATAGAATTCCAGTACCGAAAATATCCAGGACCACTGAGATGGGATTGCGGTTGATGGTAGGAAGAGGAGCCTTACCCGGGAAAGGATTGGGAAAATATCTTCAGGGAAGGATTGAGGAACCAATGCCGAAGGAAAGTTTGATAGATTTGGTTTAGGGTACAGGCCAGACGTGAAACAGAAGAAGAAAGAAGTAGAGAAGAGACGAGAGAGAAGAAGGGCGCGTTTGAATGGACATGAAGCTAAGTGTGAGCCTTTAACCTTTCCCCACATATCTACATCTTTTGTATCGGGAGGATTTATTCATTCTGAATGTGGAGTGTCCGGTAGCGGCATGGGAGGAATGTTGGAAGATGTTTATACCAACGCCATAGAAGCAACGGAAAGGAGGGCTTTGTTGGAGATCTGCCCTTATGAGCCTGTAAGTGAGCTAAACAATTGGACTGCTGAAGAAATCCCTGTAGTCTTTAGGGCTTATTCAGAGTAATGCTCAAAACATTCCTGTTGTTTGTTGGCCTAGGAACGATATGAAATCTTTTGTGAAATAGGCATTGGGCCTAAATATCATTATTTTAATGAAATACGTGTCTACGTTCATCTCAATCAGTCATTATTTTTCCTTTTATATTTTTCATTCGGTTGATTGTCTTACAAATAATTCTTTCATTTGCAATTCTTTTGCACAAACATATTCGTAAATTTATATTCTTGGTATATTCTTTGATATGCCCTCATAGGTCTTCAGATATCAATGACATGAGTGACGCTGCCTCAAACGCGGAGCCTATTTTTGAGCAAGAAGTGTGTTTAGAGGAATCCTGCGACTTTGAAAATGACGAAGATTATGATGCATCTCCGGACTTGTTAAGAATGGTGGAACGAGAGGATAAGCATATTCTACCTCACAGGGAATCATTAGAAATAGTGAGCCTAGAGGATGGAAAGGAGGTGAAAATTGGAACTGAAATCACCGCAAAGACAAGGCAAGACCTCATTAATTTGCTCCGAGAATTCAAGGATGTTTTCGCATGGTCATACCAAGATATGCCTGGGCTAAGTACTAACATTGTGGTGCATCGTCTGCCCATAAAGGAGGATTGTAAACCCGTTCAACAGAAGCTCAGGAGAATGAGACCTGACATTGTGTTGAAAATAAGAGAAGAAGTCAAAAGACAATTCGACGCTGGTTTCTTACAAGAGGTCAAGTATTCGGATTGGTAGCCAATATCGTCCCTGTTCCCAAAAAGATGGAAAGGTACGAATGTGTGTGGATTATAGGGATTTGAACAAGGCTAGTCCAAAGGACAACTTTCCACTGCCTCACATTGATACTTTGGTAGATAACACAGCAGGCTATTCATTGTTTTCTTTCATGGACGGTTTCTCTGGATACAATCAAATAAAGATGCATCCTGGAGACATGAGAAAAACCACATTCATTACCTTATGGGGAACATTCTGCTACAAGGTAATGCCCTTCGGATTGAAGAATGCGGGAGCAACGTATCAAAGAGCTATGGTGACTTTGTTTCACGACATGATGCACAAGGAGATCGAAGTCTATGTTGACGATATGATCGCGAAGTCTAGAACGGAAGAAGAGCATATTCAGGTCTTGAAAAGGTTATTTTTGAGATTAAAGAAATTCCAGCTCAAGCTTAACCCGGCCAAATGCACGTTTGGAGCCAGATCAGGGAAGTTATTAGGCTTCATAGTTAGCAAAAGGGGATCGAGGTTGACCCAGACAAAGTAAAGGCAATACGAGATTTGCCTCCCCTGCGCACTCAGAAGGAGGTTCGAGGTTTCCTAGGGAGGCTGAATTACATTGCTCGGTTCATCTCACAACTGACAGAGAAATGTGATCCAGTATTCCGGCTCTTAAAGAAACATAATCCGGGTGAATGGGATGAAGAGTGTCAGAATGCTTTCGATAAGATAAAGCAATACTTGGCTAATACCCCAGTCTTATCACCTCCAAGTCCAGATAGGCCATTGATATTGTATCTAACAGTGTTGGAGAATTCCATGGGATGCGTATTGGGCCAACATGATGAGACGGGAAAGAAAGAAAGGGCAATATACTACCTCAGTAAGAAATTTACCGATTGCGAAATGAGGTACTCATCAATTGAGAAGTTGTGTTGTGCTCTAATCTGGGCGACCCGAAGACTGAGGCAGTATATGTTGTATCACACGACTTGGCTGATTTCAAAGTTAGATCCTTTAAAGTATATGATGGAATCGACTGCTTTGAACGGGAGAATGGCTAGATGGCAGATCTTGCTATCAGAATTTGATATAGTATATGTCAGTCAGAAGGCCATAAAGGGAAGTGCAATAGCCGATTTCCTAGCTAGTAGAGCCTTGGAGGACTATGAATCTTTGAACTTCGATTTTCCAAACGAGGACTTGATGTATGTGGCGAATACTGAAGCAGGTCCTCAAATGGACCATGTATAGAGGCTAAATTTTGATGGAGCTTCAAATGCTACGGGTAACGGAGTTGGGGCAGTTTTGGTATCCCCAAGTGGAGATCATTATCCTGTTGCTAGCAAGCTGGACTTCGATTGTACAAATAACATGGCAGAATATGAAGCATGTATTATGGGCATTCGTGCAGCCATTGAACGGAACATTAAAGTATTGAGAGTATACGGGGATTCAGCGTTGGTGATATACCAACTCAAAGGGGAGTGGGAGACTAGGGATCCTAAGCTAATCGGTTATAGAAAACTAGTTCTTGAATTGGCTGAGGAGTTTGACGATATCACCTTCTATTACCTCCCACGGGAGGAAAACCAAATGGCTGATGCTTTAGCTACTCTAGCTTCGATGATTCAGGTGAATAGATTTGAGGCAATGAGGCCTGTTCAGATGAGTATCTCTGAGACCCCGGCTAATTGCTGCAATATTGAGGAGGAGGGAAAAGATGATTGTCCTTGGTATCAGAGTATCCTACAATATGTGAAGAATCGGGAATACCCTGATCAAGCGACAGAGAATGACAAAAGAACTCTGAGAAAGATAGCCATTGAATATGTCTTAGATGGAGAAGTGTTATATAAAAGAAGGAAGGATCAAGTACTGTTAAGGTGTGTGGATGCTGTGGAAGCCAAGAAAATTTTGGAAGAAGTCCATGAGGGTATTTGTGGGACGCACGCCAGTGGTTTCACGATGGCCAGACAGATCATGAGATTTGGGTACTATTGGCCCACCATGGAAGGAGATTGTATTGATCATGCCAGGAAGTGCCACAAATGCCAGATTTACGGAGACAAAATACACGCGCCCCCTTCACCTCTTCACGTCATGACCTCTCCTTGGTCGTTTTCCATGTGGGGTATGGATGTTATTGGGCCAATATCACCAAAGGCTTCTAATGGGCATCGCTTCATCTTCGTGGTAATTGATTACTTTACCAAGTGGGTGGAGGCTGCTTCATATGCAAATGTCACGAAAGCAGTAGTCAGCAAATTCTTGAAGAAGGAGATTATTTGTCGATATGGAATGCCTGAGAGGATCATATCCGACAATGCGATGAACTTGAATAATAGCACAATAGCTGAAGTCTGTAGCAAATTTAAAATCAAGCATCATAATTCATCACCGTATCGTCCAAAATGAATGGTGCAGTGGAGGCGGCCAATAAAAACATTAAAAGGATTGTGGGGAAAATGACTGAAACCTACAAGGATTGGCATGAGAAATTATCATTTGCTCTCCTTGCCTATCGAACATCTGTTAGAACTTCTACTGGGGCAACGCCTTTTTCTCTGGTTTATGGAATGGAGGCAGTATTACCCATTGAAGTTGAAATCCCTTCTCTACGGGTGTTATCTGAGCTACAGTTGGATGAAGCCGATTGGATCCAATCTCGGTACGATCAGTTGAACCTAATAGAGGAAAAGAGGCTAAGGGCTATTCACCATGGGCAAATGTACCGAAACGAATGATGCGAGCCTATAATAAAAAGGTTCGCCCCCGAGAATTTCGTGAAGGGGACTTGGTACTAAAAAAGATTCTTCCTATGCAAAAGATTTTAGAGGAAAATGGATGCCAAATTGGGAAGGCCCTTATGTTGTAAAGAAGGCATTTTCCGGGGGAGCTTTGATCCTATGCGAGATGGATGGCAAAAGTTTACCAAATCCTGTAAACGCAGACTCCGTTAAGAAATACTTCACTTGAAAGAAAGGGGAACCAAAGTGAAACCCGAGAAGGGCGCTTTGCTTCCTAAAAAAAAAAAAAAAAGAGGGGACTTTGGAGAGGCTAAGGTGAAAACCCGTAAAGGGCACTTTGAGACCAAAGAGGGCTTGAGTCGAAAACCCGAAAAGGGCGACTCAAGTATTGGGCAGGATTGGAACATCAGGACTTGAGCGGATCAAATTTTGATCGGGGGGGATATGATGATCTTCCTTTACTTGAACCAACAAGAAAGGATGTGCAACGTCTTGAAGCATTGACAGAGTATTGCAGATCTCCTGAACACCTGTCAAACTCAGAAGGGTCTTCGGAAAGTTTGTACAGAGAAACTCAATCTGTGATAACTGGGGCACCTAGTTCTTATGTGTATTCTTGAAAATACATTCTTTCTTCCTTTCTTTTTGTAAAAATACACATTCTCAATACACTTCTTGTTACCTTTCTTCCGCCATCGTTGATGTTTTATTTGGGTTATGATCAGAACCAACTTTATTCTTTATCCATTGTTATGACCTTTTTGCAAACATGTTGCGTTGGAATAATGATTAATGGACTAATAAAACGTTCACAAAGGAAGTTTTGCATATTACTCTGAAAAGTCTAAATAATATAGGAACCTGAAACAGGACTATTGTTTAGAACACGCCAATTTTAAAGGTTGGAAATATCTAAAAGGGAAGAGTCTAAGTTAAAGACTATCTTTTCAAATTTTATCGTCTAAACATTGATTGAACAAAATGACAAGATGTCGTGTTGATGGCAAAGCTTCAATGAACCAAAAAACGATGTTTACCAGACAAGAAGAAAAGGTCTTCTATGAGAAGGAAATTTTGCATTTGTGCATGAGCATTTGGTATGACACCTTGGGGATGAGGTAAAGGACCAGAGAGTTTCACATTCAATGTCATTGAATTGCGATAGGAGAAGATTGAGAAAAGCCATACCTTTCCACCCTTGGGTTACAATGGGAGTTGATGGTACGAATTTTATGTCCCAGTGGATTGAACTTTGACGCGCACAGTGGGGGGCAATCAGATTAAGTGTTTCTTTGGATATGCTAACCGAGGAAGAAGGCGGTGTAGCGCGTCAGTGATAAAGCCTTAATAAGCTTTTGTGTGATGATAACCTAAGCATTAAGGAATCGTTTTCATGACATTTTGCATGTCATTCATACACATCTAGTTAGGAGCATTTGTTTTATTTTGATAATGTCATCTTAATCATTAAGCATAATTAGGTTCATTATAAAAGGTCTTATTCCCCTGAGATTACAGTGGAACAGACTAAAGAATTTCAGATCTTATCTCCCTGAGGTCACAGTGGAGCAGATTGAAGCCAGAGATCTTATCTCCTGAGATTACAGCGGAGCAGATCGAAGACACTATCCTATCTCCTGAAGTTACAGTGGAGCGGATTAAAATAAAGGATCTTATCTCCCTGAAGTTACAGTGGAGCGGATTAAAATAAAGGATCTTATCTCCCTGAAGTTACAGTAGAGCAGATCGCACCAGGTCTTATTTCCCTGAGATTACAGTGGAACAGACTAAAGAATTTCAGATCTTATCTCCTGAAGTTACAGTGGAGCAGATTGAAGCCAGAATCTATCTCCCTGAGATTACAGCGGAGCAGATCGAAGACACTATCCTATCTCCCTGAAGTTACAGTGGAGCGGATTAAAATAAAGGATCTTATCTCTCTGAGGTTACAGCAGAGTAGATCGCATCAGGTCTTATTTCCCTGAAGATGCAGTGGAATAGACTGAACACAACAAGTCTTATCCCCCTGAAGTTGCAGTGGAGCGGGTCAAAATGATGGACCTTACCCCCTGAAGTTACGACAGAATGGATTGAAGCAACGAGACACAGTAGACTAGAGTGAAGCTGCTAGAAGAAAAGCACCACGACGAGTCCAAAACAGGCGACCGGGCAAAATTGGCCTTTCTTGGTCTTTGCTCTATTCTCGTTACACGACAATGAGCAAAGAGGGGCAGCTGTTGCAGGCCCATTTACCCGGTGGCCCGCTACCCAAAACCAACCCAAATAAAACACCAAGGCCCACCTAAACCTAAACCACCAGCCTAAAACGAGCCAATTCCCTAAAAAAACCCAGCTAGGGTTTCAAAAAAACGAAACCCTAGCCAAACCTAGCGCCGCATCCCCCCATCTGCCGTCTGCCATGTCCCATCGCCACCCACCGTGCCTAGCCTCATCAACACCTGCAAAATGGCAGAGAAAGTCGGAGCACACAATAGATAATACAAAGAACACAACTAAAATACAATGTAAATGGGATATAAAAGCAAAACAATATCTCTGTAAATCGGGGACACTACACTTCAAATCGAAAAAAGAAAAAAACAAATCAAAAGGTTGACTCCGATTGATTCTTCTCTGTTTTTGTTTCTTATTTACTTTATTCTTCATCTATTGTTTTTTTTCTGTTTTTATATTTTTTGCATTCGTTCAACAAAGAAAAAGAAGTTAAAAGGGAGAGGATAAATACCTTACCACTTCGACGGGCTGGTGTCGAAACCCCACCCTCGCCGTCGTTGGATTCAAACCGAAAGGGGCATCTCATCCTTCTTCCTTTTGGTCTTGTGGCTGAGAAGGCTTAGCCTTCGGGACGCTTCAAAAGAGAAGGCAAATGGGCCGTTCTCGCGTAACTCCGGCCGCTGGCCTTGGAGGCGAAGACGGTGGCCTGGGTTTAAGGGCTGTGGCAGGGAGAGAGAACCAGAGGGTGTCTCTGTTTTTTTTTTAAAAATGATGTAGGTTTTAGTTTTTTTTTCTTTCTTTTATTTTTATAAGACCCGAAAACCCGTCCTTAATGGGTCTAAGATCCGCGCGTTCAGGCTCGGAGGGACTATTTGCACATCCGGTCCCTCCGCTCATGCAATATGGCGCGATCTGGTCCCATCCAAATTTTTAAATTTGGCCATTTGCTTTTATGCGTTTCGATTTAGTCCAGTGCGGAGCACATGCGCATAAGGTTGGGGAAAATTGCTCAATCGATCCCCCTTCTTCTGCGCGCATCGCAAATCATCTTGTGCCTTATCTTATTTTGATTTTCCCTGGTATTTTGTTTTGTTTCATTTAATCTATCATTTTATTTATTATTGAGTTTATTATTTATTTTTTATCTTATTATGCATTTTATTTATTTATTTGTACATTTTATATATATATATATACATACATTAAAATACGTTTTTACATATAGGTATATACTTATGTTCTTTATGCTTTATAATTTTTATGTATATATACATAGATATGCGTATTTGTTTTTTATGTGTATATATATATATACCTTCATATAATTTATAATTTAAATATATAGATTGCACATACATAAAATTTCATTTTTGTAATTCGTATTGTTATCATTGTTATAATTTGATATTTATTTATTCATTTATTGAAGCGTTTATTATTTTTATGGAATGCTTTAGATTTTTTATTCGTCTATTATTTCATGTATTTTGATTTTTTATTACGTATTTTACTTGTCTCATTTAGTTGTGCTTGTATATCTCATTTACATTGTCATCATTACATATTGCTTTTATTTTTTACTCAAA